>NC_055697.1:26357914-27557914 GCF_017639745.1 Melanotaenia boesemani | reverse complement strand
TAAAGAAGCACATATCAGCTAGAAGAGAATGACTAGATTTATTTACTCAGTGAGATCTTATTAAAGGTAGGGACAGAACAGGGCCCCTCAGCACTGGCTGTGGATGAGCTAAAATAAAGAGGAAGAGACTTCTATTAAAGGCCCTTGGACATTATATCAAGGTGGAGATGGGTTGGAGGAGGTAGGGGTGTAGCAATATATGGATCAACACCGATGCATAAATTTGGTGATCAGCAAACCAAAAACACTGATCTGAACTGAAAATATTAATCAAACATTGATGCAGTAATCATTTCTAGGACACGTTTAAGAAAGATCATGTCGACTCATTTACATTTATATTCTTTGTGCTTTGTCAGATGAGCCCTCAGCATGCATGTTGGGTCATACTGTGTACATATGGAGATGCACATTTACAGATAGACCAGAGTATATTGGCTCATGCCCAAAGTTACATTTACCCCAGGCTAATCCTGGCTACTTGGTTTGAAATTCCATACCTTCCTTTGGTTGGTTTCACTCTGCACTTTACTCACACAATTACAACAGCTGCTCATTTTTGGCAATATTCCCTAAAATGACCACTGAATAAGAAAAAAATGAGGGAATCCAGCTCATAGAGTACTGAAAACAACTCGTTTACCACACGTAAAAAACAGAGCAACAACATGCAGTTTAGAGTTTCTGTTTTCATCTTGGTGCTCAAACTACAGTTTTCACCAGAATCTGTCCTGATTGGGCAGCAGTAGATGAACATATCTCTGCTTTTTGATCAGTATAGATACGTTCTGCCCCTTAAGATGAAACACCATAGGTGAATAGAGTAAAAATGTATAACTAACTACCTGGTGAAATTACCATGAACATATTCTGATTTATTACTTACATTTTTGTATTACATGCTTTCCTAAGTTTTATGTGCAAGTTAGGTATTATATAACCAAAGATGCACAAATGTTCATACATTTCCAGCAAGATGATCTGAACACCGGGTTAAGCCAGGTTTTAAAGGTTTTTTTTTGTATTTTGTTGACATATTAGAAGTGTGTTTTAACATAGGGGGTTTTAGATTTTTGGTGTTTGTTAGTGCAGCAGAAGTGGAGCTTTCAGACCAAGAGTATAACAAAAAGAAAAAAAAAAAAAAAAATTAATTTTAAGAAAACAGTCTATAAGGTTTGTCATTTTAAAATTCAACATTTTTTTTTATAAAAACACTATTTTTCTGTATCATATTAAATCAAATTTGTAGGAACACCAAAGCTGATAAATGTACAACACAGCGTGCACACAATCTTCAATTGAACCTTTTTAACAAAGGCACACATGTACAGCACTACTCACAGACCTCCTGAAAAAAAGTCTTTTAAACATTTGGATTGAAAATTCTACACTTATTGTGTATTCACCAACATCAGAACAAATCAAATATGTAGGCAAAACATCTATAATACACCAAAGCTGGCACCTGACCTTCATCTGAACAGAAGCACATGCAATACCTTTGGATGCCTGCTCACTTAGTTGCTATTTTATATTTCTTAAAGCAGCCAGGACATGTCTACCTTCTCAAAGCATGTCCATGGATGCTACATGTGTAGGCCCCTCATCCACACCCTGCTGATGTCTTTTCAGTTTATCTATGCTCAGATTATTCTCTTGAGGCATTGACAGGAATAACTGTGTTCTAAAGCCACAGCTTTTCCATAACATGACAGATGCACCTTCAGTAAAAAGTTAGATGGCCGTACCAGCTGCTACATCAGCCCTGCTTTTGCCCACGCAGACAGTTTTTTAAAACATGCCCATATGAGGGAGTTACATTTTGCATTTCAAAAAGTTGCTGGCGTGGTGCTTATGGTCATCAGGTGTTTTGCCATTCTTTGCCTACCTGGACCCCCATCAGAAGAGGCTACATTTTATGTGCATGGGGTTCTCATCAGTGGACATACAGTGAAGGATACCTGCCCAAATTTCTGCCTTAATCTGATCAAGTGAACCTTGTTTCTTGAGAATAGTTCCCCTGTAAATGTTTTGCATTTGCGGACTGTCATCCATGCTAACTTTCACTGTGTGCTAAGTTTTCTCAGGGCTGTTCTCATCTGCTTGAGTGCAGGCTTGTTGTACTCCAGTTTCAAATCCAGTAAATGGCTTCAGTGCAACCACCTCCTTGTAATGCTGAACTATCTCCATCAGAAAGCATGTTAGTGTTCATCAACAGCTGCAAATTTACAGACCTGGCCCACATCCTCTTTCACTCCTGCTCCATTGCCTTACTTGATCCTGCAAAGTTTTTGACACAGTCTATGTCTGTCTCTCTGGTTGTCAAACACCTGCTGGGTTTTCTTTTTTTTCCTCTCATGGTCTTCTCTTTTTGGATACAAACTTGACAATTTGAGAAAAGGATCTCATCGACTACTACTAGTCCTGTCAGCAGGTCAACGCACACACCTTTTCCATAAAGAATGCTAAAGCCTCTTTTCTGCCAAGTGCCATCAAAAGACACTCATGTTGATCGCTGCATCTGCATCCTGCCTCAGCAGCTCTGTTACTTCTGGGTCAAGATCTGCTCCTGTGCAGTGACTGTAGGCCTCAACTTCTGCAACTACAAAGAAGAGATAATGCCTCATTATATTCTTATTTGGTCAAATATTATAAACATATAAACATAATTATTTCCCTCAGTTGTAAAAATGTACAAATAGAAGAACTACTTTTTTCTGGAATGGACAGGAGACAGAAGTTTACAGTTATAAATATACCACACCTCAGTCATAGGAAGGAAAAGTATGTGATACTTTTATGCAATACAAACAGCCCACACTGGAAAAACCTGGGATGCCACAGCCATCTCAGAGATGGAGAGATTTATTTTCTCTTACCTGTCACTGTCCTGCTGTGCTTCTAATAGGTTTTGAAAGGAAGTGATTTCTAATACTTTGCCCATCTTTTTAAGGGCTGCAAACCCCAAAGCCAGTTCATTGGCTAAGAACACCATGAGCACATTTATGTCAAAAGCAACATCATGTCTGAAGACATCCTGAAGATGTATCCTGAAGACCGGGAGACATGTATACGCTTTTACTGTAGCAATCTCCTTCAGAAAGACTACACATCAAAAGCAAACTACTACAAAACCTGTGATTCTGTGGATCAGCTCCACTTTTAATCATGTCCCTGCACAATTAGACCAAATTACTTCACAGATAAGCTCATTAATAATCATTAATTCCCCATAATCATGTGACACGGAAGCCATAAAAGGAATACACCATGGCTGATTACACACATAATTGCATTGTCTAAAAGCTTCACAAGTAAAAATTAAATTAAATGTTTTGTATCAGAACAGTGGTATTGCATTTTTTTTTTGTCCTGGCCAGCATGGCAGCAGCAGAATGATGGTCTGGCTGCTGTGTTGTGCTGAACAAATTCACTTTGCCAAGGGGAGCTTTATGGGTACAGGGCTATTTCTTTATTTTTTATCTTATATATTTATTTAGATTTATGGAATTTATGGAATCTTGTTGCACCAGACCGGATGGGAGAGAAAAGAAAGGAGATTAATGGAGAGAAGTAAAAAGGAAAGTAGAAAAAGCAGGGAAGAAGAGGGGTCCAGGGATGTAAGTCCAGAAAGAAGCAAACTTCCCTCCAGCAGGTGAGCTACTGGGGTCAGTAGGCACCAGGGACCTTTGTTACCTGGGAGGCCCCCGAAGGCAAGACAGGGCAGGAGCAGCCGTCTGACACGACTAGGACACACAGCGACCGCAGCCAATGAACCCCCAATGAGTATTGCAATATTTTGAAAGGATTTACTGCCTGATACTGTATCAAAGTTTCAACTGTGATGGGGTATCAACAAGTGTTGATGTGTCTATCAAATCTTCTCAGTCCAGAAGCCTGCCTAATACATGTTTACGTGACTGGGCTGGCCTAAATGGAATAATTTTCTCATGCAGACACACACAAAGACAAAAGGAAAAGTTATTTTCCAGGGTAGAATTCAAATCACATGAACTGGCAGCATCCCAAACAGTAACAGTATCTTTCAGTTAAAAAGTCATAGTTTTCCATGGTTGTAGCTTACAGCGTTTCTGAGGGAACTGATGTTTAACATGAACATCTCTCACCCATGAAATGCTTAGGCAGAGTGACATGTGCCACATTTCCGTAAGCAGCTGTAATAATGTGATGTAATAACAGAAGAACATATGAAAAAAAATATTAAAAATGAGTGTTGAGTGTTTGACAAGTGAGCTCTTAAAAGTAGTGTTTAAAAAAATCTGGCTGCAGCAGGTTTAAATGAACACACATACACACATATGCCAACCATAATACAGTTGATAAACAATCTAAATAACTTAATACCTTTTGAAATAATATTGATTGCATTGTGGAAACATAATTTGTCTCTGTTAGTTCCTGTAAACAACAGACATTGTATGAAAAATGCACACATACATGTTCATGGACACAATCACATAGACTTACAAAAAAAAAAAAAATCCTGCTGCAGACGTAGCAGCATTAAAAGGTAGCGCTCAGTCAACAGCTTAATGCAGAAATATTTCTACAGACGTAATGAAGCGAAGCTATTAAACGGAAGTCAGGATTACCACCATGTGTGTCTGTGCTATAAATGATGTGAAGCAGGAGCAGCAGAAGTTACTCCCCCAACTTACTTACCATTGCCTGGGGAGCACATCAAACACACAAATACACACACACGCATGCCTACACACACACCAAAACAGTCATTAGTAAGCAGCCCACATCTTTAACAGGAACCACCTACTTGACACCGGCAGAAAATTCTCTTCTTTCTTCCTGTAATCTACCTTCCTCTCCTCTGTTATCAGGACACCACTTCCTCCTCTTCTTCACCTGACTCTTCACACCTTCTTTCTTCACCTTCTTTCTCCCATATTTCTCCCTTCTCGTTGTTTGTTCATAAGAGAGGAAACATTAAGTAACAGAGAAGACTAAAAGAGATGCCAATAAGCCCAAAACCCAAAATGTGGATGTTAGGAGCATGCACAAAGCCATCATGGTTTTCTCTCACCTGACATCTTGTTGAGTTTGTTTGCTTCAGTAGCTGCATTTCAAAATCCACAGACTCTTTCTGCATTTCCATTGAAATGTCTGGGAGAAAAGCTTGATAATCAAAGGTATGAAAAAGGAATGGCGATGTTGTGCTGCACACAAAACAAGTGAGGTAATTGTATTTGTCTGGGAGTACGGAGGGATGTCGGGGTGTCAAGAATACAGAGGACAGACAAAGACAGAAAATGTCTTTAACAGGTAGGACAAGAGGAGAAATGACACAGAGACAAATTTTTAAGGACACCGTCTTTACCCTACAAACCCTGGTTACACAGGATTTTCTTTGAGAATGTGAGGAACAGAGACAGCAAAAGAAAGCCGGGGAGAAGGGGTGAGAAGACGGTAATGACTGAGACAGTCAGAAAAGTCTACAAATCCTGACTGAATGTCTCTCTGTATTACTTCCTCCAGTCACTCATGCCAATCAGGACTGTAAAGCATCATTTCAGGTTTTTTTTTCAAAGCATAGCTTTCCTTTTTTTCTTTTCAACTCAGCCAGACTTCAGCTGAATTAGAACATATCTACAGTTATAGTGTAGGTTCAGATTTCACAGAAACCCAGAAATCTGACATCCTTAATGCTTTTTTTTTTAATTCATGAATATATATATGATTTATTTATGCTCATGATTTAAATAAGGGAAAAATAGAGCTGTTACAATTCTATTGAGCTTAAAATCAATATTTGGTCTGATCAGCTTTATTCTTCATTACACCCCGAAACCAGTTGCCCCCTCCTCCCCCGTTCTGCACAGACATGACTCCCTAATTTCTGTCTCTAAACTGAATGTAGGTATAAAATACTAAAAGTAATAAACATCTGGCTTCAATAATGTTGAGGTCTGGGCTCTGGGGAGGATTCATCTCCCCATCTTGCTTCTGATTTGACATACCATCATTTTCTCCCTGTTTCTCCTCCTTTAAGAATGACCTCTTAGTAGACATACTTCAGTGGAGACCATTTCTGATGCGGCTTCGGCCAACAGTAAGTGGATCAGCTGAAAGTCCAGATGCATCTCTCAGGTCTTTGCTGGATGTATCCTATTTCTTAAGGACATATCTCTCAGATCCTGGTTATTTGGGTCTGACATGTTTTTTACTGTCCTACACTTGTTCACTTTTCTCAGATGTTTTAACAACAAACTGCACATCATGCTAACATATGCCAGGTTTTTAGCTAATCTTTGGAAAAAAAAATTTTGCTAAAAAAACACTATTTTCTGTCTGTGAAACTGTGTTACATAGATGCAACTAAAGAAATGGGAACAAAATAAGAGACTCAGGCTGCTAGTAACAAAGTTTCTTTCCCCCAGTTCATCCCTTGAGTTATAGGTGCCTTTTATATGTTCCGGTGTTCAGTGACTTAACAAACAGAAAACACATTTTAAATGGTCAGGCAGAAGGATTTGACTAAAAATTTGTGAAAAAAGTCTCCAATGAATAACTTGGAAAGATCCTTCAGACAGCCTGGACAACTGAAAACCACTTTGAAAAATCTGAGTCTGGCTCCTCATAATGAAATCCTTATGAAGACCATAGCACAGTATGTGCTCCAAACTGTACATACATCATGCGGATACGATGCGGCTGTTGCTTTATGGATGCTGTTCATGTTCGCAGAGCCCTCCTCTACTTTTTTGCAGGTATTGCTGTTGCTCGTACTCTCTGCTGAGCAGTTAAGGGCTTGGCTGTTCTATCCAGTGTTTACTGTTAGTTTGTTTATTGTTTTTTGTCTCTTTTCTCTCCTCCCATCACTTCAACTGGTCATGCTAGAATTTGAGTCTGTTTCATTTGGGATTTTGTGTTTTTATAAGGGTGTTCTGCTTGGTTGCTAAGTGCCTGCTCAGATGTATTTGTTGGGTTTTATTTATCTCTTGAGATGATTTTTTGTTGTGAATTAGTGCCACATAAATGAAGATGAATAAATTGAGATGTAGCAGCGAAAGTGTTTGAAATAGTCACGGTGAATCCACACAGATAAAACAGTTTCTTAATGCATCTCGCTTTGATAATGAGTGGTTTGGTGAGCTTTTAATGGTTTAAATTGATGGTTCAAAAGTAAATAACTGATGGAATTGGACAGGATTAATCTATATCATTGACCTAAAACACATAAGACTTGGCATACGATTGTTTTGTTTTCTTAATTAAGGGAGCTGATGTGGTGCAAGCAGCAATATGATAATAGTGAGCTAACTTTTTTTAGCCGATGGTCTCCCTGCCTGCACTGAGTACCAGGATTAGGCTGAAAGTACATGAAACATGCATGTACTATTCACCGAATAACTTAGAAACATGTAAAATCCACACTTTGACAAATATCAATGACAATGTTTGAGGACGAAGTAAATAACAGGATTAACAACAAAACCGAAGATGAGTGTAATAACCTGGTCAGTATATTCAGGTATCAGCTCATCTCATTCTTTGGCCACAACAGGATGCTGAACCTTGACCTGACCAACTGCAGCAACCCCAGATCATAGACTGCCCCCTCAGGCTTGTACAGTAGGCACTAGGCATGATGGCGTCATCACTTTATCTGCCTCTCTTCTTACCCTGATGCCCCTATCACTCTGGAACAGGGTAAATCTGGACTCATCAGACCACATGACCTTCTTCCGTTGCTACAGATTCCAATATTTATGCTCCCTAGCAAACTGAAGCTTTTTTCCTCCAGTTAGTCTCACTGATTAGTGGTTTTCTCATGGCTACACAGCTGTTCAGTTCCAATCTCTTGAGTTCCCTTCATCTTGTTCGCAAGGGAATGTTCTTACTTGCACTATTAAACATAGACCTGAGTTCTACTGGTGTTTTTCTTCCATTTGATATTACCAAATGTTTAAGTGATTTCCAATCAACATCACTCAAGATTTTTTTGACCACATTTCTTCCTCAAAGACAGTGGTTCTCCTCTATTCTTCCAGTTTTTAATAATATATTGGAACCGTTCTTAAACCAGTGTTAGTAGTTTCTGTAATCTCCTTAAATGTTTTCTCTGCTTCATGCCAGTGATTTGACTCTTCTTAAACTAACATTTTTTTTCCACAGCCACACTATTTGTCTTTCCATGTCGTTATTTAAGAAATGAGAAGCTACTTTTTGCATGAGTTGGGGTTTTCTTGTTGCCAGTTGAAAGATAATCTCATGCAGTAATCATCCAATAGGAGGCTCCTTGGTTAGTTAAAACAAGTTGGCAACTTTTATTTATTTATTTTATTTGGCCAGGCAGTGTTTGACCAAACAGCAATATGAGATAACTGACTATTTAAACTTCATTTTAAACCACTAAATTTAAAAAAAAAACAAAAAAAAAAAAACAAAAAAAAAAACAAAACATATAATTTGTCACTAAAAGATAATGTAAAAATGTTGAGGATTTTTTTTTTTTTGGCTGCAATACATATTTATATAACTGTATTTTGTCACTAGACATTCATATTTATAAATCCATCACAAAATTTTTCATCTGCATTTATTTAGGTTCTCATAAACCTCATGATGCTGCTGGGGACAGCTCGCTCAGGAGCACAATATTGACAGCATTTCTTGTTCACCCTGTCTGCCTTGGTTTTGTAGTTAGTTTTGAAAAGCAGCAAATTCTCTGTTGACAGGGTTTCCTTTGTAGTCAAATGACTTCCCCAGCCTACAAAGCTGCCTGTAAAATTCAGTTTCGTAGCTTCACACCACTGCTCTCCACTAAGCAATTCTCCTGCAGCTCTAACTTATAGTGGGTATGGCAGTCACTTGGCCTGCCAGTTAAGATTGTAGTCTGCCGGCTCGGACTAAAAGCATTAGCATTTAAATTCAAGTGCCTGGAGGTATCATAGATCAGAGTCTTGGATCTGCCTGTTTAGAGGTTTGGGAGAGACTTCTGCAAGGTTTGCAAGGCTATAAGAGCAATATATTAAATCTTTGGAAAACTTGAGAAGAAAAGTTAAAAGTTAATGCAGTACATTCAGACCGTGGGACATTGTTTTCAGATGTTTCTTTTTATTTCAATGTTTTTTTTATGCCAGAAGTGCAGCAGTTTTGAGGTGATGGTACATCTTTTCTAAGACTTATGTTTTCTGTGATCATGGGTCAAACAGCAGCCCAGGAGATATATGATATCAACACAAAACCTTTAATCTTGTAGAAAGAAAGTCCTCGAGTATGACAGATGTTAGATAATAGATACCAGTGTATGAACACTGTTTGGAAAAATTTGTAAAGAGTAAAAAAGCAAACAAACAAGATTAAAAAAGGAGAAAAGAACAACCATGATTGTAAATGAGATCCGAGGTTACCATAAAACATGGCTGCAAGGTTGACTCCACTCTTTGGTCAGTCATGTTTGCAAACAGGACCAGAATTTCAAAAAGTCTGACCAAAGCTGTCAAATCTTTTAAGGGTATGTGCTGTGTTTTAGGGTGGGAGGCAAGAAAGCAAGCACTGAATTAGAGATCAATGCCCAGGCTCTGGGTCTCTTTTATGTTGTCATGGTTTGATGTTGATCGATTTAGAGTGAATTTAAATTTCATTGAAGATGTTGTTTTTTCCAGGTGCAAATAACTGTAGTTATAAAAATATATTGAACGATTCACCAAAGCAATTCACCATCAATACTCTCCCTTCAGTGAAACTAATGTCTTAACAAAACAGCGCTTCTTCTTCTTTGGTGTATTTATGGCTGCGGGAACTTCAGTGCAGTCACTTGTCTGGATTAATCGATCTATCTATCCCCATTGTTTGCTGTCCATGGTCCTGAAATCTGAAGCCATTTTAGATTTAAACTTAAACCAAACTAAGGTCCAGACTTATGTCATATTAGAATTTTATTAGATGAAGCCGGCAGATGAATAGTGATCAAACATCCATCCATCCATCCATCCATTATCTGCCACTTATCCGGAGCTGGGTCGCGGGGGCAGCTGCCTAAGCAGGGAAACCCAGACTTTCCTCTCCCCAGTCACATTCACCAACTCATCAGGTTGATCCTGAGGCGTTCCCAGGCCAGCCGCGAGATGTAGTCCGTCCAGCGTGTCCTGGGTCTTCCCCAGGCCTCTTTCCAGTGAGACATGCCCAGAACACCTCACCAGGGAGGCGTCCAGGAGGCATCCTGACCAGATGTCCGAGCCACCTCATCTCGCTCTCCTCCCGGATCACCGAGGTTCTCACCCTATCTCTAAGGGAGAGCCCGGTCACCCTGCGGAGAAAACTCATTTTGGCCGCTTGTATTCACGATCTTGTTCTTTCGGTCACTACCCACAACTCGTGGCCATAGGTTAGGGTAGGAACGTAGATTGACCAGTAAATCGAGAGCTTTGCCTTTTGGCTCAGCTCCTTCTTCACCACGACAAACCGATGCAGAGTCCGCATCACTGCAGACACCGCACCGATCACATCAGTGATCAAACAATAAAAGTAAAATCTTTTCAATAACTTTACAAGAAGTAAAAGAGTTCACAATGATCACAGTTTATCATTTTGGTTTGGAACCAGCAGAGTCTGTGCTGATATGAGTATGAAGCAAATAAGTCATCATAGTCACAGTCCCAATTTCTTATCAGCGTGCTGGTGGTTCCTCTAAAAGTAATTTAGTTCAAATAAATGAGAGTTTTTTCTTCCTTTTTATTTCTCTCTTTTATTTTTTTAATTTTATTTTTCTCTTTTCACTTTTCTCCAATTAACTTCTAAGCTTAACTTTCTAGTTGTTTTCAAATGTGGCCACTTCTGGCTCCAGAGAGAGAAAAGTTTGAGTTTTTAGTTTGATGAGTGCCCCCGTCCGGTTATCAACAACTCAACTTATTGATGAACAAAATGTAATTTGCTCTGCTCATCAGCTGCATGTTAAAACTTCACTAGCAGAACTGACCCTCCACTTTCTTTAAAGCTGGCAGCAGACCATAATGTTTGAAAGCGTTCTCTATTTTTTAAAGCTAATTTTAACATAATTAATTTACCTTTCCGCTATCCTTTGGGAACTACATGTTTAATGCCGTGACAGACTGTTTGTTTGTTGGGTTTAAATTTTAAATAAAGTTTTGTCTTTCTATCCTTTCTGCTCCTTGACAGAATTCCATTTTAGTGAACATTTCTATTTTCCCAGTAAACCTGAAAAACCTGAGTAGTTTTGTAGCAGATTTTATTTAAGTAACTTGTGAGAAAAGGCAGAACTAGACAGCTATAACCTTTATGATATATATTAACTTTATTGCATTTTTATTTTTATCTGCTGTGGTCACTAAAATACATTAATCAAGATCAGTTTAATACATTTTTCAGTGATGTTTCGTTCTTTGAAGCTTTAACTTGTAGGACTTCAGCTTGCATAAAAGAGAAGTACTGTCTGTTCTTTCAGTTTCCTTTTAAGGCTGCTTCACTCAGGCAACACTGTGCAATCACACATCAGCTTCAGTTCTTTTGTGTCAAGTTCACACTCTGCTACAACGCCGTGTGCGAGGTAATTGGGGTAACATGTGGGTTTTGCCTTAAAGTGTGTGAGTTGAGGCTCTGTGAGTTATTCTCATTGGCAGCCTGTCTCCTCACCTGCTAAGTCAATCAATCTGGCTCTGTCTGCTTGTGTGTGCTTTTAAAGAGATGGGAAGTCAGGGAAAGCAGAAGAAAATATTATCTATTTTATAAAAATTAGGTCTACACCACAGGTATGACATTACAAACTAAAATAGAACTAAGGTGAGGTGTTCAAAAGTAGCAGAGGAAGTGGAAAAACTAAAAATTTTAACATTTTCTTCTGAACATTAGAGATTGTTCTGATATTTTCTTCCACTCCATTCTGTTCAGTGAATAACTGAACTGCTGTAATTCACATCTCAATTATAACTATCATGATAACTTAATGATAATGAAGTCTGGGCTTCTCTGCTTAGGAAACTGACCCAGCACCAGATGAGTGGGGCAGAAGGGATGGATGGATGGATGGATGAATGGATGGATGGATAGATGGATAATCTAGGAACTACTTGATGAGAACGACTCCACTGTATATGGAGGCAAAGAGGCCCATTTACAGGGACAGGATATTAACTGGGAACTGTTACTTGTCATTTAACAGTACACATGGAGTTCTGTGACAACAACAAATTAGCTGCTTTTTAATTAAGTGAAAAGTGAAAATGAATTTTATAAATGTCATGATGCTGAAAAGATAAAAGATTAAATGATCCGGAGAATATTTATAAGCATTAATGTTCCCCAGTAACAGCATGTCGGTGTGGAGATTTCTGGGTTTGCTTAGTTCAGAGAAAGTCAGCGCTTAAACATGACAGCACAGCTCAGTGTAGTCAAATCTCCCTGCATTACACTCACACATTCAAATCTGCCACTTCTTACCAGCGATACACACATACTCTCGCAGGCTTGACAGCCATCAAACTTTTTGTCATGCAGACTCACAGGTCACAAATCCATGCATACACTTAAACATGTTTAAGTACAAGATTGACAGTCAAAACTCACACGATACACACTCGCAATGTGTTTGTTTCAGCCACAGACACACACTGACAAAGATGTGTATGGACTGTGATTTTCTACTGTCAATCATGATGTCCAAGACACTGCAATCCTCTGTTTCTAAGATTTAATTACGTTTCTACTCGTGCAATCAGTAAAAGATTATCTGTTAGTATGCAGAGATTTTACACTATAGGCTCTTTAATCATGTAGAGCCAGAACATTTAAAGGTAGTTCTGACTCAAAATAGAGTTCATATTTGGCAGCAAATGAAATTTCTCAGCAAACATATCTAATTACCAGAGTTTTAAATCCAATGTTTGATCATGATGTGATCTTTTATCCATTCAGTGGATAACAATGAATGTTCCCCGATATTACAAATTCTGCGATTAAAACGATTTCAATTAAATACAGGAGCCAGAGATTTGTACAAGACGAGCCCACAAGCTGAGTTAACATAATCATGACATTCACATCAAATCACCACAGTGCAACTAAAATAAGAATTTTATTACTGAGCTCAATCATTTCAATATAAAACAATCAACTTTAAAAACAAACAAAATAAACGAAACAGTGCTTCGTTTTATAAATTAGGCTTTAATCAATAAAAAAACTGAATAAATTTCTAGATGCTGAAATTGAAGAAGGATATTGTGTAAAATTTACTCCTATTTAGAGTCTTGAAGAAAATATTTTTACAACTTAGTTTTAGTGAGAGTCTGACTTTATTATATTTACACATGACAAATTTGGATATCGTCCTCATCAATAAAAAAAAAAAAACAAAACATTTTGGTTGTTTGAACAAAAAAAATGGAAACAATTCTATATTTTTTTGTGTTTGCTCTGAAGTGCATTTTACAAATGATTGCTGTATCATTAATATTTTCAATTTGAATCAATTTCATTAGCTCACTGATGACCCCCACCACCCCCACCCTCTTGTACACAATCTGATACTTGTCTTCACTATTTGAACTACAATATTTTTGACAAATTACACAGTGATAAATGATACAAATATTTTTTGTTCATTATTTTATACGTTATGTTAAAGACACAAAAAATAGAATTTTCTCCCCATTTTTCTACCTCGGTTTAGAAATAAACCGAGGTAAGCCTCTGAATCCAAGTTCACACATGGATATGAAAAGACTTTCTGGCCTCTCTCAACAACCTCAGACTTAAGCCAATGGTTTTTAAAACATTTAAAACAGATAAAATAAAACAACTTTTACTATGCGGCTTCATTTCTCTGAACTCTACAAATTCACAGACATCTTCATCTTTAGGTATTTATTTGGAAATATTTGAGGAAATGTTTCTGAAGTAGTTTCATTTTGAATCAGTTTGATTTGAGCTTTCAAAATTTTCATGCAATGCATCAGGAGTCGGACTTGTTTAATTTGTTATGCAAAGTTGATGCACAGCCCTCATTAACAATAGAGACAGAAGAGATCAACAGTTAACATGGCTCACAGCCAAGCAATTCAAAGTTGAACTTCCTGCACTGATGGGGCTTGTATCTCCATCACAAAAAAAACAAAAAAAACAAAACAGATATTTCTGTTTTTCATTATTATATTAAAACAAATAAATGTCAGCATCCAGGGTGTTTTAAACACTGCAGTTATGATGCATTAATTAACTACAGCTGTTGGATCCTTTAAGGAAGTAAAATCATCAATTGTTGGGCATTTGACATTTTTAGGGAGAAATAAGTCAGATGTTGACCTTTAAATAAAATCATTATCCAGAAGGAGACAAGAGTTTAAGCCAAGAGAGTTTCTTTCCCTCCTTTTCAACAGCCTTCTGCTGTTGCTGCTCTTTACCTTTCCACTTGAACTCGTTTTATCTTTTCTCTCCCCTCTGGAACACAGTTTTACTTCCATTTTTCCTTGTCTTCTTTTATTTTTGTCTGATTTGTCCTTTGCTCTAATATCTTCAGGTCTGAGGAAATAAATTTGGGCCTTGGTTGATTTGATTCAGCATTAAAGAACACTTAGACATGCATGCTGTTTTGTTTAGAAAGGTGATAACAGTAAGGTCAGAAGCTTAATAATAACCAAAGCTTTCAATTTCAACAAACTAGTAGCTGCAGTGAAATCTCGGATGTAACAGTCAGGATGATATTTAACAGTCTAGAAATGTGCTGTCATGGTGGTTATATTGGTGAACCATATCAAATAACTGACCAGTGGTGAAACAAAATGTGTTTTATGCTAATTGGTTTGCTGATATCTCATCACATTAATTTCATGCTTTTTCTGTAACGGTACTGACTTACGTCTAAAGGTAATCATATCGCTCTGATAGCTGGCAACATCTGCACAGCTCTGACCTTAGTTAAGGTGTGCTGAGGCTTGACCAGACCTCTAAATGTAGACAGACTTAAAAAAATGGATATGAAAGATAAATTGCATAAATACATGGCAGAAAAATCATTTCTTAATGATACTTGTGATGATTTCTGATGATAAATGATTAATACATTAATATTCCTATAAAGGTCTTAATAAGGTCGTAAATAGGTGTTAAAATGACATGAAGAGCTTTGAAAATGTGGCATATCACACAGTTTTATTACTTATTAAAGAAAAACTTAGCAAAAATGCTACAAGAGTTAAGGCAAGGCAAGTTTATTGTATAGCACATTTTATGTACATGATATGTTTTGAGTCTCTGACATTGTTTTGGTGTAATTTTGGCCCACTCCTCTTTAGGTAAATGAGTATTTGTCTCCATTCATTCATGCACAGCATTGTGAAAGAATTATGCAACTTTGGCAGAGTTTCTCAGTGAGGCACCCCCAAACGACTCTCCATCCATCTTGCCTCCTGTATTCTGAGCTCTGTCCAGTCAGTAAAAGTCAGGCCAATGTTGCCACTTGTCTTATTTCTTTTTTTGTTCCCTTTTCGGTCTTTTCCTCTTTTCCTTTGACAGTGTAATCTTGCATTTCTTTGATGAATCAGCCATGGTGTGTTAAACACAGTAGTATGTTGATATCCAGTTGCTGATGTGCAACTAAAGCAAAACTCAGCTGAAAAGTGCTGCAGCATCAAAGAAGGAAAATTTGATTAAATGCAGCTACTGAGCCTTAGGATGCCGCTGGGCAACGATGACTCCAGGAATTTAAATAAATGCCACTTTCCCATCAAAATAAGTTAGAAACAGATATTTTTAAGTCAGTAAGGTACATCGTGCTACTTTACGGTCTCTCCTTATGAGGCTGAGGTCTGGATTTTGGATCTAACACCTTGATTTTTTTTTTTTTTTCAGTAAATGTCCCACAAGAAATGTCATGGTTGACTCAAGGTTCCTTTATCATTATTTGCATGTTTTCAAATGTAATGCAATTTGACCAGCACCATACACTACCAGTCAAAAGTTTGGACACACTTTCCCAATACATGTAATGGGAAAGCATGTCCAATTTTTGGTCTAGTGGTGTTCATAAGACAAAGTGCTGTCAGAAAGAATAAGTCCTATAAAAATAAATAAATAATACATCCTTTAATGAGAAATAATCAGTAGAACTTAATAAACGCATATCTAACAAATGACAAAAGTAAATGAATAATTCTAAAACAACAAATCCAAGCCATAGCAGCATGTTACAACAACAGCGCAGCAGGGCAGAGCAGAGCAACATGCATTCTCTGGATAGAAGCTGAGTTTGTGTCCTGTGGTTCTCACCCTGCTGCTCTGCAACCTCCTGCTCAAGGGAAGGGCGGTTAAACAGTTTATGGGCCAGTTGGGTGGGTCTCCCATGATGCAGGCAGCACTTCTCATGCTGATATAAATGCCGTCAGTAGACGGAAGGTTGTTGTAAGGGATATTTAGGGTAGCTTTCACCACTTTCAGCAGCACCTTCCTGTCTGCAGCAAAGCACTTCCTAAACCAGGTATGGTCGAGGTAAGTGTATTCCCCACAGCCAGCAGTAACGTGTAAACGCCAACCTGCCTCTGCATCCTGAGGTGTGGACTTTTGTAATGATGCTGGAAGATCAAATGACTGCATGGTGTTCAGGTCCTGTGGCTGCAAAACAAGTCCATATCATCAGCCCTCCACCGCTGTGCTTGGCAGCTGGTTTGAGGTGTTTGAGCTGAGCTGCTGTGTTTATGCGTTGTGCATTATGACCAAATATCTCCACTTTGGTCTCATCTGTCCAAAGAACAATGTTCCATATTTCTTGTGTTTTGTTCAGATGCAACTGTGCAAACTAGACCTGTGCTGCCATGTTCTTTTAGAGGGAAGAAGTTTTCTCTTGCAACACTCCCTACTAACACTAGCTGACTCATTTTCTAATTACACTTTCATTAACATCAACATTTAACATGCTAACTGAGTGTGACCGCCCCGTGGCAAGATCAGTATTATTTTCTTTGAGTAAAAAGTATCAATTCATAATACCAGGAGAAAGCATGTAGTAAAATGAGGAGTGAGGCGGGGGTCCTCTCAGAATTACACATTTATTTAAAATTCACAAAAACAAATTTTAGTTGGTACCAGGAAGAGACACTGTTAAAACGAGGACTTGCTCAAAATTGCTAAAGCAAAACAAACAAAAAAAAAACAAAACAAACAAACAAAAAAAAACTAGTGATGAGGATTGCAGATTCAATGAGAAAAAAACACTAATGGGGTCAGACTCTTACCACAGCTGTGGCCCAACATAGTGTAACACAATAAAACATGCAAATCAAAGAAGAAGAGCGTAGAAGAATGGGGACCTACGACTGGCTACTGTAGCTCTAAAGGGACACCTAACTACTGGTTGTATTTAGATAGAAGTAACTAAAGACTGAGGTGTTGCTCTTTTTGTTCAGTTTCTCTGAGCATTTTAATATTTGACATAAGGCTGAAAAGGCTTCTGCAGTTGATCTTAGTGTTTTCAAATAAAAAAATGAAATGGTGCCATGTGAGGTTTGTATTCACCTTATTATAAGACCTGGAAATGACCAGATGATTTTGCATTCATCTATTGATAAATGAAACTTCAAAGTTTAAAGGGAATCTGCTTTATTTTTCACATGATTGTTCATGTATATGCATGACAAGACAAGATATGATCATTTAAACTGCAAGTGGCATATTATTGGTAACTGTATGATCCAAAAATTCTTCAAGTGGAAAGTTACTGCATGGTTTGTACGAGTACATATTTAGATGCCCAGAAGACCATTGCATATTTTAACATTTTAAATGTTTTATAATGTTCATAATCATCTGACTGGTGTTTATTTTGCAGCTGCTGAGTTAAATCATACTACAGTTATGTCAAGAACTGATTTTTCCATTTTTGCCTGAAGGGACGCTGCAGTCTAACAGGGGCAAGTTAAGCTTGTTAGGATGCTGAAATCCACTTTAAGTCTCATGTTTTTAAAATTTTCAGATTTTCTGTTATTATTTCAGTCTATGCTGACAGTCTAAGCAGAACACTGACTCCTAAAACACATTATAAGCTATTTTAGGGCCAAACCATCATACTTCATCTTCTAATGCAAATACAGTGACAGTAAGGTAAGGATTTAAACAAATAAAATGCTGAGCAGCAGATAAGGAAACACCTTTTAATTTCTTCCTCAGGTTGTTTGACACAGTTGGATTGAACTTTGAGTATTAACATTTAATAACATTACCAGTCGGAGCGTAAAGCCAGCAGGTCCCCCTCTCTTGCTCTTGTCTTTGTTTCCCTCCTGGAAGAAGTCAGGAGCTGGAGAGGGGGCCTTTTCTTCTAAGCTGGGAGCAATCGCTTTTTCCTGCTCTTAAATGAACCCAAACATATTCATGTGCAACTGTGACTGTGCCTGTTAACTGCAGACTCAAACTAATGGTTGTAAAAGAAAAACAAACGCTTTATTATAATTTCTCGATGTTGGGCAATTTTAATCAGCTCTTATGAAAAAATAATATCTTGCTGGGGTGAGATAATGAATAAATTAGGAATTCCCATCTATTCGTGTGTGTGTGTGTGTGTGTGTGTGTGTGTGTGTGTGTGTGTTTGTACAGGAGTATGTGTGCATTCTAAAACTTGCCTTTACTAAGTGTTTTTACAGTGTGCGTTTCGGAGGATTTAAATATTAACCTCTCTGAATTTGTTGCTTTATGTGCCTTTTCTGTCCCAAATTACTTTCCAATATTACTTCTTTTTAAACTAAACTACATATTTCCCCACAGACAGTTGTTGATGCTTAGACAATGATGGCTGTTTTGCACATTTGGGATATTGCTGGATGGAATTGAGAGCAGGCTGATGCATGCTGGGATATGAATGAGTGTGATTTGAACAGAAGGTGGTGGGAGTAGCTGTGTAGTTGTTTTTAATGCTTCATTGCTTTGTATGTGTTAAAGCCTCTTACCATAGCTCACATGTGCACTCAGATCTCTTGACAGGAAATAATTTTGTGAAATGAGATGATTATCTCTTCACATGTAGACCAGTGAACTTAGTGAAATCAGCTTTCCTCTTAAGCCTTTACAGTTTGATAATTATGTGTCCATCCATCCATCCATTTTCTGCTGCTTATCCGGAGTTTGGTCGTGGGGGGAGCTGCCTAAGCAGGGTGTTACGACCCAATTCTGGGGTGTGACTGGGTGCAACAAAGTTATGTCGGGACGAAGATGTAA
This sequence comes from Melanotaenia boesemani, assembly GCF_017639745.1. Taxonomy (NCBI): domain Eukaryota; kingdom Metazoa; phylum Chordata; class Actinopteri; order Atheriniformes; family Melanotaeniidae; genus Melanotaenia; species Melanotaenia boesemani. The sequence continues at coordinate 27,538,720 of NC_055697.1, read as the reverse complement.
AAGGTGAATACAGCACATTTTATTTACACAAACATGGAACATAGAATAAAACTTGGAACAAAGGAAAAACATGTGTTGGGGTTAATGAAACTGCTGAAATAAATACACAAAGGAATTAACAAAACCCTATATAAAACCCACCGAGTGAAACCAAATGAAAATACAGAACTCGGTGTGAAAACCAAACAGAACAAAAGAGCAGCAGTTCCATAAACTAATGTGACGCCTGTCACAACCAAAATACCAAACTAGCCCAACACCAAACTAAACAAAAGATAACCAAAATGGCAGAACACAAACCGAAGTGTAGCAAAGCTTGAACTAAACTGAGTGTATAACAAAGGTGCGTCCAAACTAAACAGACTGCTCTACCGTCTCCCACGGGGAACACACACTCGAACAGTCCAACGCACACAAGACCACCAAATAGCACAGCACACACCCAGTAAGCTATGCCACCAAAACATCTGCCAAACTCGGAGTTGAGGCCACCTGCGCTGACCAGCCTCACTCCTACAATACAAACACACAGTAACTAAGGTGAGGGGAAGCTAGAATGGCACAGGCCGCGTACAGGGACCGGACAGCTCGTAGAAGCGAGTCCAACACTCCATACTCCCGGAGTACCCCCCACATGAGTCCCCGGGGGACACGATCGAATGCCTTCTCCAAGTCTACAAAACACATGTAGATTGGTTGGGCAAACTCGCATGCCCCCTCAAAGACCCCGAAGAGGGTGTAGAGCTGGTCCACTGTTCCACGACCAGGACGAAAACCACACTGCGCCTCCTCAATCCAAGGTTCAACTATCCAATGGACCCTCCTCTCAAGCACCCCTGAATAGACCTTACCGGCGAGGCTGAGGAGTGTGATCCCCCTGTAGTTGGAGCACACCCTCCGGTCCCCCTTTTTGAAGACGGGGACCACCACCCCAGTCTGCCAGTCCAGGGGAACTGTCCCCGACGTCCACGCGACGCTGCAGAGGCGTGTCAGCCAAGACAGCCCTACAGCATCCAGAGCCTTAAGGAACTCTGGGTGGACCTTATCCACCCCCGGGGCCTTGCCACCGAGGAGCCCTTAGCCCGCCGATCCCATCAGTTGCCTCTGGAGTCCCACAGGCCAAAAAGGCCTGATAGGAGTCCTTCTTAAGCTTGACGGCATCCCTTACTGCCTGTGTCCACCAACGAGTTCGGGGGTTACCGCCACGACAGACACCGATGACCTTACGGCCACAGCTGCAACAATAGAGGCACAGAACACAGCCCATTCAGACTCAATGTCCCCCGCCTCACTTGGGTCATGTTTGAAGCTCTGCCAGAGATGGAAGTTGAAACTCTTTCTGACAGGGGACTCTGCCAGACATTCGCATGGGTCTGCCAGGCCTGACCGTCATCCCCCCCCACCATCTGAGCCAACTCATCACCAGGTGGTGATCAGTTGACAGTTCTGCCCCTCTCTTCACCCGAGTGTCCAGGACATGCGGCCACAAGTCCGACAACACGACTACAAAGTCGTTCATCGAACTGCGGCCTAGAGTGTCCTGGTGCCAAGTGCACATGTGGACACTCTTATGTCTGAACAAGGTGTTCGCTATGGACAGTCCATGACGAGCACAGAAGTCCAAAAACAAAGCACCACTCGGATTCAGATTAGGGGGGCCGTTATTATCCCAATCACGCCCCTCCAGGTCTCGCTATCATTGCCCACATGAGCACTGAAGTCCCCCAGCAGAACGAGGGAGTCCCTGGAAGGAGTGCTCCCCAACACCCCCTCCAAGGACTCCAAAAAGGGTGGGTACTCTGAACTGCTATTTGTTGCATAAGCACAAATAACAGTCAGGACCCGTCCCCCCACCCGAAGGCAGAGGGAGGCTACCCTTTCGTCCACCGGGGTAAACCCCAACGTACAGGTGCCAAGTCGGGGGGCAATGAGCATGCCCACACCTGCTCGGCGCCTCTCACCAGGAGCAACTCCAGAATAGAAGAGGGTCCAGCCCCTCTCAAGGACAGTGGTTTCAGAGCCCAAGCCGTGTGTCGAGGTGAGTCCAATTATATCTAGCCGGAACCGCTCAACCTTGCGCACCAGCTCAGGCTCCTTCCCCGCCAGAGAGGTGACATTCCACGTCCCTAGAGCTAGCTTTTGCAGCCAAGGATCACACCGCCAGGGTCCCCGCCTCTGGCAGTTGCCCAGCTCACAATGCACCCGACCCTATGGCCCCTCCCGCAGGTGGTGAGCCCACGGGAGATAATTATATGTATTTAAATTAAATAATTATAGGTTAAAAATAATGATCATTTTACTGTATAGACACAAACATGGACACACGCTCCTGTAGTAAGAATGACTGTTCAGAAAATTTACAAATCCAAATTTTTAATCCTGGGTCTTCCTGTGATCTGTCTTGAACTGAGCTTTAAATTACCATTTGCATTGGAGTAACTTTAGCAGTACAGTTCCATTTTGAGTGAGCTCGCAATGGTTAGCATCCACTTAGAGGGTGCAAGGCAAAATAAAAAAAAGGACAATCATGTGCAACTTAATGCACATGATTGTTGTAAATTATTAGTAAAAATGGCATTGCATTTCATTTATTGGGAGGTTTTCTAATTCAGACCGATGATTTGTTTAAATAATCAAAGTAACTTATACCATTAATTTGTCCCTGCATGCAGAGACCTAGTATTTAGTTGACTTGGGCTTACAGAATTTGGATTACATTATAAAGTTGCCCCTGTTTATCTACACTAAAGTGTTTAGAGAATGGCTACGGACAGGATGAGGAAAGAAGAGCTTAGTTTAGTTTATTAAGATTCCCATTAGCTCCAGCAATTCTTTCTTGGGTCCAACAGAATTGAACATGCAATAACACAAAACATTATAAAAACAAAGAGAGAGAGTCAAACTTGCACTGATATATTCACTTCAGGCTGCAACTGGTCCTTTTAATGTTTGAGTCATTGTTCAAAAAGTATTTTCTATTTGGCTTTAGTACTCAATATGTATGGAATCATTATCTCGAGAAAACAATTTTCAGATTTCAATGATGAAAGCAAACCCAATGACAGCTGATGGGAGGGGCTACCATCATGGTGTATATTTGTAATTATATAAATGAGTAATTGATAAAATGACAGTATTTTCTCATTTTTGAGCCTCATACGCAGGCTATGAGGACACATATGACTGACAGAAAACCTTTAGAAAGTGAATTTTGCATAATATGGCAACTTTAAGCTTTACAACCTTGAGAGTTACAGCTGTAAACAGATTAGACCTGTGGTAAAAGATGTATTTTAAATCAACAAATGCATGCAAAACTTTCAAGAAAGTCACAGAACTATGACATTTTTCCAAAACTAAACCAATCCAAACTGGATGTGACACGTTAAACACAGCACTGTTGACCAAAGTGATGAACAATAAAACACCAACCAAAAACTAAATGTAGTATCAAAGTTACGATGAAACCCCTGTCATGAAGGAATGTAGCTGCCCAATGCCACATCTATAGAGATGTCATGTTGTAATTTACAAAAGAAAATAAATACCGGTGTTAAAACTGTATCAGAGTGCAGCAAATCAAACCAAATGTGTTTAAAAAGGTATCATCCTCTATTCCTATCATTTCATATTTAGATATGTATTGATTCCTCTTATAAGCCAGAGATGCACACCCTTATCAGTCCATACTCAATCATGTCAAAGCATAACAAATTATCTGCAAGGAAGCAGCACATGAATAGTGAATCTTTTCTAGCATGCCTTAAAAAGTCCCAAACCATAAACGTCTACTTACACTGTGGATCCACATTTTAATCAGCTTGGTGTATTTTTAATTAGAACGTTGCATTTTTTTATGCTCTTACTCTGCAACATCTACACTTCAGTGGACACCCTTTCTACAATTCTGTTGGACACCTAAAATATCAACCCTTTCTGTAGTAAATCCCATTACTTCTTGATCAGTTTTATGACATTTTATAGAACTACAATAGACTGAATAGAGACATAAGGTCTGTAAATATGTGAAAGCAAATACATCTGCAGACATGTTTCTTTGTGCAAGGAAAACCAAGCTGTAGATCTGATTCTTTATTGTAAATTTATACTGTGCTTCCAGACACATTGCTTTTTATATGTGTGATACAGAGTACATGTGCATGTCTCTTAGCTTTATATAGCTGTGGGGTTTATTGTTGAGGCTTCAACTATTTTTGAGTGTAATGCGCTCTCTATAATATTAGAATAAGTAAAGCCAGTCTTAAAAACCTCCTTGTATTTTACTTTATAACCTTTTGAATAGAACCACTACCTTCAGCCACCTGAGCATATTTACCATGAAGTGTTAAAAAAAATTTGGGGGAATCATCTCTGCTTTTCTGACTTTCTGGGCTGAAGGAGAGGGGCCACCCCTCTTGTTATCAAAGCACAGTTTAAAAGCCAGTATGTTTGAATGGAATGGCGTGAATTGGTGTACATTCCATGGGTAATTTGCAGATCTGTGAAGGTAACATAGAATTTTGGAGTGACATGCTGGCAACAAGGTGACATGTTTTACATATTAAACATGTTGGTAGCATCAAATTCAGAAAAAGGCCTTTCACAGTTTCTATTTACATTTCACATGAGGTCAAAACTCCTTGTGTCTAGACCTTCATCTCTCCAGCCATGTCCTCCAGATCTGCCTGGGGTGTCCCAAGGCATCCAAAGGCCAGATGGGAAATGTAATCCCTCCAGCATGTTATGGGTTTGCCTGTGGCCTCCTCCTACTTGGTTGTGCCCAGAATAGCTTCACAGTGTAGCATCCTAGAGGCATCCTAATCAGCTGCCCGAACCTCAGCTGACTCCTTTCATTGATATGGAGCGGAGGTTCTCCTTCTGGATGCCTGAGTGCTTTCCCCTGTCACTAGGAAAGTGTTTAGAAACCAGGAAGGGGAAAAGCTCACAACAGTAGTACAGAGCTTAACGGTGGATCAACTGATGAGTCACAAGCCTTCCCTTTAACCTTAGATCTCCCCCCAAGTACAGTAGTCTGGTAGAACACCCATAATGCTGTTGGTAAGATGCTTGAGTGCTTTAATATGAGGCAATGAACCTTCACTAAACCATTTTGTTGTTTTTTGTAAACACTGTGGCCCCAGTCTTTGTACTCGCTCATCACGGGCACTCATCACATTTGTTTCACACCATAGTACGACAAAAAAAAAAAAACACAAAACAAAAAAAAACAAAGTCAGGAGGGTTTAAAATAAGAAAAAAGACAAGGTAAGCATTTTAGCATGATTAATTAGCAATTTAAATTAAACAGATCCCGAGCAAATGCCAAGAGCAGAGTTTAACCACTGTAATAGACCTCCTGTACGTATGACTTAACTATGGTAACCCTATGTTAATACTATGGTATTGGAAGTGATGGTATAGTGTGGACTTAGTGGGTTTTGTAGTTTAACATGCCTACACACACAAAGTAAAAGGGAGAAGAAAAAAAGGGCCATTAGTAAAGAGACATAGACTGACTAACTGACAAGAGAGGTCATATATCTACATATTTACCATAGTTATGTTTGTCCTGCAACCTGTAATTTAACCAGTAAACCAAGAAATGATGTTTGTATCTATTTACTTGACCTGGTGCAAAAGCAATTTCAATTGTGTGATTTAATTTACTTTAGATCTTACTGACCTGCACATTTAATTTAATTCACTTGTGGTCTGAATGCAGTAAAAGTGACCAGCTCTGAAAGACCCTATATAAAAGACACAAATATTTTTCTGTACACGGATGAAGATCTAAGTAATTCATAAATAACAGCACACTGACGCAGGAAAATGAATATGCATTTTGGCAAAATAATGATAAAAGCATTTACTAATGGTGTTAATGGGGACTTTTCACATTGTGGAGTGCTTTCACACATTCAAAGCATAATAAATTTAAATGGGTAAAATATATGTAAATGTGTAAAAATGTAAATCGCCATGGAAAAACCCAGCAAAACATCAGATCATCATCAGCCACAGAGTGTTTGTGACTTCATTTATATCTGCAGCTGTACGTTGTCCACATTGTTGTTTATGTATTTCATGTGATACTTCATCCCCTGAAGTAAAATCAAACACTAATAATGTGACGTTCTTACCTACAGTTACCTGTTTGCCATGTAAGTGCATAATGGTGTGATGGTGATAACAGAAACATGAAGCAGGTTCTTTAGTTTAAATTATAAGTATCATTACTGAGGTCAGAGCAATTTAAATTGTATTTAAATGAAGAATTTAATTTAAAATTTAAGCAAATCTTTAATGCTGAAATGAGCTGTAATTTCAGTTATTCTACATTTGAAATGAGAACCCTTAGAAAGTGATTCCCATCTTTATAATATTGTATAAACTAATTCTGCTGCATAAAATCAAATTGTAGACCCAATGACATCACTTAACGACTAATTATGTATTTTTCTTGTTCATTGTCGGAAACTCCAAACCAAATCAAAAATTTAATTTCATTGGACTCCACTCAATGACAGATTTGCATGGCTCCAAAAATGTTTGGACCCCGTTAGCAGTCCTGCAAAATAGCAACAAAAATACCATAAAAAAATTCAGTGATAAGGTTTTGCTCATTTAAATGGCAGAAAGCGAATGTCAAATTAATCATCCAATCCAGTTTTTTTTTTTTCTTTTGATTGATTAACTTTATTTTTGATGAATGAAATCATGTCTCATTCATGTTTGGTCTCGAGGCAAGTTGACAGAACTTTATTTGTGCTGCTGCTGAGGACGTTTGTCTTTACATGTAATTCAACATACTTTTGAAGTGATGAATCACAGTCACGTGGTTAATTTTTCCAGCATGATATGTGTGAGCTGAGGAGGTTGCATCCCAGTAATTAATCTTTGAAAAGGATATTTTGATGTGTTAAGTTATTACAATGTACTGTAAAATATAACATTGGCAATGAATATGACTGATGATGATTTACACCATCCAGTTTTCTGTACCTGTGAAGGATTCCAGTGCTGTACTGGGCACAAAATTAAGAATTTCAACACTTTTCCATCCAGTAGACATGACCTGGCACACCCTGACTTCTTTTTCTTAAATAACATTGACAGCCAGACTCTTCCATGGGTAGATTCCCAAATGCACCATGGCACTAATCTTTTTTGCTTCGCTCTCTTAGGGACAAACATGATCTTACCACTAAAACATATTTTAAGATGAGGCCATGCCAGGCAAGTGTTATAATGGGATTTATAAAGACTACATAGATCATAAATAATGCCCTTGTAATGCATCCTAGATGTAATCTTCATAGAAGGCGTTATCTAAAACGCTGTATAAGCCTGCTGATCCACGTGCCACGAAACAGGATGGTTTTTCTTCCAGCATCTCTCCTATAATGTGACACCTCTCGGCTTCTTTGAAATGCAATAAGAAGGAGGTAGCTGCACACGCTTGGGCAAGTTTCGACACACACACTTGATATCTTTGAAATGTACACACACTCCTTAAAGATGGCTAAGCCTGGTTGGCACATGGTGGGCCGTGATATAGTCAGAGTTATGCGATTTAGTTCTATCATAAAAAGGAGTCAGAGTGAGTGTGACTGATATAAATATAAGTGTCCATTACCACCCATTGTGTCAGAAAATTTGGCTGAGCCATATACCTTCATACTATATGTTTATATATTTGGATTTACAGAGTTGTTAAAAACATCCACAGGGTTAAGATGCGTCAGTGTTCTTATATGCAATAGAATCTGTACAGCACTGTAATAATTTCGAGCTGAGTGGTTTAGTATGCACAGCAGGACTTCACTGTCAGGCAGAACACAAAGATGTGACATATCAATGAAAGGTGACCTGCATCATTAGTCCAGTTACATCAGTTAATGTCACAATTGAAGATTGATGTGTGCAGAGTACACTGAACCATAGGTTTGGTTTCACCATATATACTTTTAGCTTTTAAGAGCCTTTATTTTTCCCAACCTGCAGATATTTGACTGCTCATGATGCTAGTGATATTTATGTTTTTACTCTAGAATACTCCTGGTCAGATTAATTAATGTGGTTACAGAGATTTTAACCCACAATAAAGATGTTAATGTTCTAGATTTTCTTGGCAGGATTATTTTCAGAGACATAATCACCATTATGATCGTCCCGGTTACAATGTGTTAAATAATTACACAACTACAGTTGTACAATTATTGCTGCTGCTTTCTATCGGTTGCAGCTTTGTCCATTCTCCTCTCCTCAATCTCCCTCTTCCTTTCAGCTTGTTAGGTACAGCATAAACAGGCAACTGAGCAGTATTCCTAATAAAGAACAATACTCCAGAATTAAATCCACAAAGTTTTATTGTCATTGTATCCTCCAAGCTGTCCTTGGCAAAGTTAATTTGTTTGGCAGAACTCAACTAATTCGTTGGCAGCAGAACAGCCAGACCATCATTCTGCTTGCTATGATGCTGGACAGGACAAGTTAGAAAAAACTAACAAGCTATCAAACAAACAACTAAGTAGAGCATGAAACATAGAAAAACAATATATCTAGTTAGTTTTTTTTAAATTACAGCAGCTTTTTAGTGGCAATTAAAATAATAAATAATACTTTAACAATAAAAATAATGCAAGAAACAAACAACTATTTCTGAAATTAAACATGTTTTTTTTTTTTTTCTACAGGAAATTGTACGTCATCAACTAAAAACAGCATTAATCTCGAGAGGCATCCAACTGCAGTTAAGATGGGGGACAACAGCGCCGCCGTACCTCATCTCTATTCCGGAATGCAAGAAGACCTTGACGCTGGAAATTTATCTTTTTTGTGGGGCAGCAACACGTGCTTGCGTCCAGAACCCGATGAAGAAGTTCTTCTCCTACTGGCAGTAAGACGTGACGGAGAAAGAACATACGTAAAAGAGTGTTTTAATTTTCATCTATCTAACAAGTGGTATCGTCTCTAATATGCTTTTTTTTTCTTTTTTTCTTTTTTTGCTATCTACAAATACAATATATAAAATTTTTAGAGGTCATTAGCTGCTGTTTCTTCGCTAAGTCTGCCTTTGAGATTTATGCAACGATGCAGGCTAACATTATTCTATTCTATTATACAGTCATTTAGCAGACGCTTTTATCCAAAGCGACTTACATTTGAGAGTAAGAACAACACAAGCATGAATTCAAACAAGATGGGACGTCATCATTAAGTGATAGTCAGACGGCTTTGAGTCCAGTTGGACCCAGGTGCTGTCATGTAGTGCTAGAGGCAGTGCATATAATCTTTTTTATTTTTTATTTTTAAGTCATTTTATTTAGATACAAGATCATGATTTCATCACACAATATCAACTTGGGCATAAGTGCATAATTTCATCACACAAAACATTAGCTTTGCTAAAGCAAGTGTGTACTTTCCGATTTGGTGGACCAGGCTAACATTAGCTTTGCTAAGAAGCTGTCTTTTTAATCAGAAGCTTGGCAACGTTGTATGGGAATTTAATTTGCCTTTTGGTGGGTTGTGGTGTCAAATATATTTGTGCCCAGTCACTTCCAGTAACTGACCTTAATTGGTGTAAACAAATAGCATAACAGTCACTGCTAATGGCAGTTCTAATAATTTTATGAATACACAGAGTTGTAATTCCTCCTTCATTTGCTTTCTATATTGGTAAAGGATTCTCAACCTGTCAGCTTGTATTACAAGCTGTTTACTAATAAGTCTTCTGTGGACCTTGTCTTGTCCAGGTGACCCCTCTGGAGTGAAACCTGTTGTCTGGGTTTGGGTGTCCTCTCTGCCCTAATTTCAAGACTGTAAGTGATGGGGTGATCGAGAGGCGCTTAAGGAACCACACTGCTACTGCAGTACATTTCCAAGGTATGTTGATAAGAAATATCTGTTTCTGGTCTTTTACATTTTACATGTATTCGTTATGTTGAATTGGTATATTTGTTATTGCTTGTGTAAGGCTGTCATATTTTAACTGTTACTGCTTTGAGTTCTAAGCTTGGCATGCTATTCTAATCACCCCAGATTAAAAACAAACCAGGTGTCCTCATTTAGTCCCACTTACCTTACTCCAGGACTCAACAGTCAAGACTAACTCAACCAAATCTAAACTATATTCATGAAAACCAGTTAAACATTCCACTTTAAATAGTTTGAATTAAGTACTACTCATGTTTTAAAGTCCTTTTTGTGCAAGATGCCAATAATATAAACATGTTTAAGACAAATTACTTTCCTTTTACAGAAAACGTCATCTGCAGGTGCAATTTGTCCTGCCGAGTTGGAGGTCAATTCCATTGCCCTTTTAGTAAAAAAGACTGTAATCCGTAAGGATGACACAACATTACATCTGACTGAATGTAAAAAAAAAAAAAAAACTCTTTAGCGTTATTGCAACAGAAAGGACAGTTGTCAGTGTTGCCATTAAAATGAAGTGCTTTCAAACTGACTCTTTTCAGTTTTTATTCAGTTGTTGCTTTTGACAGATTTGTCATTGTTTATACTGAGCTTGCTGTGCAGGCATAACAATTGTATTGTGTATGTGTGTTTAATTTCAAAATCATAAATTGTTCTTTCTTTTTATGTGGTTACACTGCTGTACCCAGATGTGGAGTCTCTGGAGTGACTGCAGTGCCAAAAGTGACAGGGCTGGCTGCACAAAGATTGTGCAGGAGAATGGCACAAACTATAAAAAAAAAATGAGCCATTCATCTGTGGATGCACAGATTCCAGTGACAGGACAAGGCGCAACACCATTTTCTTGTTAATGTATTTGGTGTCACATAAGAATAACAGAAGCAAAAAGCAACAAAAGATCAACATTTTGCTGGCGTACTGCACTTCTTTAAGAAAATCTGAATGAATGTTGATTTAAACATAGTAAAATGCCAGCTTGGGAGCATTACTAATCCTAAATCCTTGTCATCTTAACAAAAAAAAGTATCTTTCTGTTGTCTAAAACCATGTCTTTTCAAGACAGTCATTAAACATAAAATAATTTGGAGGTATTGTAAATCTGAACAACATGAAAACCAGTATTATCTGTTAGTACTATAAAATTACATTTAAAAAAAATGATTGGCCATGTAGTTTAAAAAGTCACTACAGTCATGTAATCTTTGCATGATGATCTGATAATTGGGAAGACGCATTCAAACAGACTGTATCTGTGGCAGAATCCATCTACCTCTCTCCAGCTAAAACAGCACCTGAAGCTAAGGGCGCTGAATTTAAGTGACCAGCAGGTATATGAAAATGTATGTGTGTTCACATTTATAATGTATTTAAAGATGGATTTTTTGTTTTGTACTTTTTTTCCAACAGATCTTTGAGCCTCTGAGGGTGACTGAGGAGGTCACGGGTCTAGGAGCCAGGACAAGGAAAGGGGAGATCAAGCTTCTAGACTTCGTGTTTGATGCCATGCTCCCAGAGGTAATATGGTCAGTTTGGCTGGTTTGGGAAATGAGAGTAAATTATTGGTTGAGTTTGGTCAATATTTTATTCATTTGAAACTTGTAAGAAAAAAACAAAGAAGTGAATTCTTTAGAGCATCACAAGGTACGATTGGATCTTTAACTGATTTTTAGATCCTGATAAGCATCCTGGACGATGAAGGACTGACCCAGCTACAAACTGGGTTCATAATGGCCAGTGGCAGACTTCTTTAGGTGTAAACCTCCATTTTTTTTATTCATTGTTAATTTTTGACTCCTAATTTTGGAATATTCAGTTTTATTTGCTCATAATTTTTATTCAAGCTTTTGCCTTTTTTCTTTGTTTGGTGATGGAAAATAAAGTTAATTGCAAATATGAGAACTTTTAAGTCAATTTCTTAATGTTACCAGTGTGATGGTGTCACCAAAATACTTGATTAATCCCAAAAAGTCATTTCAGTGTTTTGACGGGGTGTTGTTTTATTAAGGAAGCAATTATGATGATGATGAATTACTTAATCCAGAGGACAATGGCTACTGGCTGTAATGATCTCTTATACTTTTCTGCATTCAAGCAAACCCAAAGACGATTGAACATACTGTTTTCTCAGTGTTGTGTCCCTTTGCTCCAGAACTAATTGGGTTGATCACTTTCTTTATGACTCAGGTTCTGGTTCTGCTGCCCCAGCAGATGCTGGAAAGCAGATTGCACCTTATACAACAGACTAAAATCGAATGATTTTAGCTTCCTTAAGACGTACGCTCATTCCTTTCCTCTAGACTCTAAACTCTATTCTAGACTACTCAGTTTGGGCCCACAAGGGACACAGCCTTGCAGGTTTTCAATGTCTCCATAATTGAGTCAGCTGTTTTGGAGCAGGGAATCCAAGGGGGTATCTTCCTGGTGTTTGTGGACCTTCTCACAACAGAGCAGCTGAATTTTATCAAAAGCACTTGAGAAACTGAAGAACATGATCCTCAAAGTGCTGCCTGATTGGTCCAGGTGAGAGTGGGCTCTGAAGCAGGTAGATGATGGCGTCTTCAACACCAAGAACAGTACGATAGGCAAACTGTAATCAGTCCTGAACGTTGTTGACTTGCTTGGAGATGAGTTTATAAAAGCCCTAAGGAGTGATATGCTGTCAAGTTGAGTTTAACTGGATTACAGGAATAACATGCTAACAATATGAAAGTGCAATGGTTCCCTGGATACCATGTCTCGTATATATGCATATATACATACTACAGTATTCACTAAGTTAGAATTTTCAACTTTTTGGTGAAATTGACACAAAATGTCTGTAGTTCACAAAACAATGATATATCATGAATCATCAAAAGCCAAATGTCCTTAATTTGTAAGTTTATTTGTTCTATTAATGTTGTGTAAATATTGGAATATTTTAATATTTGAATGAGAACATTGGTGATCAGTAAAGTTAACGTGCTCATTAAATGTCAGTTTTGAAGCATTTCAAGAGTATTAGAGTAATGACAGTCAACTCTAACCGTTTCATGTTTGATTCCAGATGAATTACATTCTCTTATGGGTGTGATGGTGTATGAAAAGTGTTTTGCTGCTTAATTTAAGCAGGCCTTTTAAATCGGAGAAATATAATGATTATGTTAATAATAGGCCTAATAATAATTATCTTTAGTATTAAATGGACAACCACATCTACTTTTGACTGAAACATTGATTTTTTTCCATTCATTATGTGATCAGCTTACTGTAAAACACTGTTGAACATCTGTCTGTGATTATTATTGAACAATTACATAGCAGTTGTTTAATTTTTTCTACCATAAATTTGAAAATGACAAAGAAGACAGCCAGCAAACTCAGTCAGCTGCAAAATTCATAAACATATAATCCCGTTTTAATGCAACAAACGTGCACTGCTCTCTTGCCATGACCAATATGGCGGACACATTGATCGTATCCCAGCAACGGGCTGAAGCTGTGTCTGTTTTTGCCAAAGAAGAAAAATGTCCGGTGGCAAGGTCACGTGACTTCCGGAATAGAGTTGAGATATGGCGGCGCAGTTGTCAGCCATCTTAACTGCAGTTGGGTACTCTTGTTAATCTCAAGCCGAGTCAAATATGTTTGCTTACGAACAGTGAAACTATCCATCACAAAAGTTTGAGACTCTCTTTGGTTTGTTGCATTTGTACAGTGTAATTTTAAATGATTGCTACTTAACTCTTTGTAGCACAGGAGGAAGAAATTACGACAACTTAAATTATTTCACACTAATTACAAAATTGAAAAAAACATTTACATAATTTAATTCAGTTACATTTACAAATTCAGGTGGTTTTCCTGCAGGTGGTGAAAAATATTCAATGTATTTTCTCCTTTCATTTTAACTTTTTAATGCACGGCTTCTAGCAAGTTGTCTTCCACAATGAATCTTTGGTTTGTTACTCCATCTTAATGAAAAGGAAAAAAAAAACACTGGTGACTTAATCCATTTTCATAAGGAATAACTTTATAAAGAATAACTAAAGTAAAGCCATGCTTTCCCACTTGGGCATGCTACTTCTGCAACTGAAGTGGAACAAAACAAAGTAACATGAGCAGTAACACACGGATGTTGTGCAGCTTTGCTTTCATTCCATGAGCGAGTTGCGCTGAGCTGCCAAAATAGTTTGGACACAACCCTGTATGGAAAGTAATGATATTGAGGGATCTTTATAATTAACCAGTTGTGTTTATTACCACTATTAATTGTGAAATCAAGCAACCATCACATCCCTAACCCACCCTGAGCTGCATTTCTGTGAAGGTATTAAAACCTTTTCAAGGATTAAGTGACTGAACTTTGCTAAGTGCTGCATTTAGGAATATTTTGAAAAAATTATTACATATTACTGAGTCTCTGCAGTGACAGTGATAGTGACATTGCTACACTATTACATCATTATACTGCAAGTCAGACATCACAGACCTCCATATTCAAGCTGTTTAGTTGTTTACAACATTACCAGATGTTGAAAACAGCAGAAATGCTGCAATTTACAGCAGTGCAAACAAAGGGCAGGTGGCAATATCCCATGTTTATTTGATAAGAAGTGGCATTGCAAATGGAGCAGTGTTCAGAAGCATGACACACCATTTTTTCTCACGTTTGTTAAGTGATGGTAAAACATCCAACCACAGGGAAAAACAGGCGCAATAATCATTACTTCATCAGATTCTCACATAATTCTGCAATGCTTTTCCTCTATCTTTGGGTTAGTTACATAAGTTACATGTTTAAATTTATTCTTGTTTTTGTTTCTTTTTAATAAGATAAATGCAATTGACTGGCTCCCTAGAAATTGTTTTGATAAGAAAGTATATAAGTCATCTACTTGATCTCTAATATGGCCATGGCAATCATGAGAAGATTTCTTACTGCAAACCTCTGAATGCACAGAGATGGAGAGGAGAGATGAGAGAAAACCAAACAGAGGCATCTGAAAGAAGAAATATAAACCTGATCACCAGCTGTTCGGTCAGTGTTTATTTAACCAGAGCGCCTGGATCATGCTGCTGACAGTGTGAAAGGAAAAAAAAGTTGTGACTGCAGGGAGGACTGGGGGAGAAGCAGGCATTATTAAGGTAGTGTTGGATGAATGGGTCCCAAAGGATTGGAAAAAAGAGAGAGGGGAAAAAATTGGAGGGAGAAAGAGAGAACGAACATGACATGAAAAAGGAGCTGTATGTGGATAATGAAAGAAGGGAGAGAAAGGAAAATAAGAAAAGGAGACAGAGGGAGGAGGAAAGAAAATAGGAAACAGAGAAGCCAGACTGGGTCCATGAAAGCAGTCTTTGTCTGACAGATGCTTAAAGAAAGCTAAAAATACTGCTAATACCGTCTGGACACCCTGTTGCTTCCTCCACACCCTGTACATATATGTATATGTATGGATCAGATTTCTCCACGGCCAAGATTAGGGATTTACTTCAAGGGTCAAGTCACCTCCCTGCAAAACCCACCCACACACCCTCGCCAACAGATGCACATCCATTATAGCAACACACACACATACAGTAACCGACATTCGAGCGTCCCTCTGGGTTCATTCTCTAGTTTTTAACTGTCCCTTTGAAGTGTGTCTAAATGGGAGGGATTAGTGTAATAGTCTAATGTTACACTGACATATTTCTCTCTGCTACTTGCCACAAGCTGGGCTCCCCCATCGCTTTGCAACCGTATAACCCAGATGTCTAAAGTACTTCAGAGTGTGGAAGTAAAAACTGCTCTGCAACACTGAAATTGTTGTCCAAATTTGGTAACTTTTGACATCCGTTGCCAGGATTTAACAACTTTTTATGGACAAGTAAAGTTACTGAAGTCATTCTTAATGTTAAACATATTAAAAGTCGCTCAGTCCAAATGATAGTTGGGTTTACATCAAACTTTTATTTTATCAATATTTTCAAGTTTGCTCAATGCAAGTCAAAATATGGTGGAATAAATTCTCAATTACAATAAAAAGCTATTATTTGCTTGAGATGTTTTGCCTCTTTTTGAAAGAGTTGCAACACATAAGGGAAAATTACAAATACTAACTTAAATTAGTTCAGATATATGAAATAAGTGTTTACTCAAAAAATTGATCCCACAAACGACTGGTCATTTCTACTGCCAGACAAAAAGAAAACAAGGGCTCACATTAATGGTACATTTTCAGGAATAAAGCATCTAAAACTTGTGGCCCTCAAGGCTGGCATCGGTGATCTATGCTTCAGTTGATCAGTAACAAGACAATGGCATGTGGCAATGGCAGCCTTTACAAAAGTAATTTTATGACTTTAAAACTTTTAAATTTTAACTTTAAGAGGAAAATAAGTGCCAGAAAAAGAATTTGGGGGCTTTAACTGTTACAATTAAATTTTTTGAAACAAGTACAGTATGTCATCTTTCAGAGAACATGCACCTTTTAACCAGTGGGGACACGGGACATTTGGCAGAACTCAAAGGGACTGACGGACATTGGTTCATGTGAATGCTACAGCAGTCCATCAAGAGATGCTCTCAACAGCTGAGAAGTGTGATGACAGTCAGTGACATTCCTCCTCTGACCCTTGGTTTGTCTATTTTCATAGCCACTGAGTGACAGACTTAGAATAAACTGCATTAAAGTGCGATTAAATAATTGTTGGGGTTAGTTAAGGTGCCCAGCTCTAACAAATGTTTACTAAATGTAGTTTCTTTTGTTTCTCCACACTGTTTGTCTGCATAGTAAGTACAAGTAATCAGATTACATAGTTGTCAATAAAAATGACCACTTCACACAGAGAAACAGATTGCATTTCAAAAGAATGCCCTCCTGCTCGGTTGTGGACAGTTTGCCCTCCTATACAGCCGCAGCTTAAGCTCTGTCAGTGTTTCATGTTTCCAACAATGGGTTTAGGTTTCCCACACCGAACACAGTACATATATCGAATGGTGAGCCAAAGGGAATTCATCCCTTTTCTGTGAGTCATGTTGTTCTGTCTGATCAAACATCTGCATGAGGCCGCGAGGAGAGAGGGAGAACAGAAAGGGTAGGAAGGGGGAAAAAACAACTACAGAAGCCAGTGTAGTACATGCATGTCAATGGGAAAATAAATAAATAAAATAAATAACATTAAAAAGCAACAAATGAGAAGGATAGCAAAACAAAATAAAATACTTGTTAGAGAGGAAGAGGTTACATGGGAGACAAAAACAGAAAAGATGGTGGCCTGGAATAGTTTCAA
This sequence comes from Melanotaenia boesemani, assembly GCF_017639745.1. Lineage (NCBI taxonomy): Eukaryota > Metazoa > Chordata > Actinopteri > Atheriniformes > Melanotaeniidae > Melanotaenia > Melanotaenia boesemani. The sequence continues at coordinate 27,521,533 of NC_055697.1, read as the reverse complement.
GAAACACGTTTCACCTCGGCAGGGGTGGCTCCCTGCTTCTCTACCCAGAAAAACCACCCAGGGAAGATGGCCTAAATAGATCAATAATACATACATTTACACACACACACATGCATATATATGCACAGAAACTCCTTCAAAAACAGTCATTATTCTTCTACGCATTTGGAAAGCTGACCCGCTAATAGCAGAGAAATGGTTCCCTGTCTAGTATGCCTGTCATAGATGTCCCAGTGGGATCTCTTTATGTAGTATATGGAAATTGTAAGTCAGTCATCATGGGGTGGATTTAAATGGAATAAGTAGTGTATATGAACATGGCTGGAAAGCTTGACAAAAAGGAGGGACCGAGAAAGAGTGAGAGGCTCAGAGATGTCTACAAAAATGAAGCCCTAAGTGACAAGATTCCTTTTATCCATGTTTTATAATGTTCAGCAATACTGACAGGGTGCTACTGCTTTTGGGATATTTATTCAGCCAGCAAATGGGATCTCCAGTCTGAAATACAGTCGAAGTCCCATCCTGACATGTTTGCATGGAGAAATGATTCGTTGACAGCTTCTCATGTTGTAATAAGTATCAGGGAACTATAGCATTTGCTTCTTTTGTGACTATAAAATTTAATTTGATGAGACAATTTACATTGTAAGCAAAGACCATTGTATATGTTCATTATGATTCTTGATAGTGTTGTTTACCATAACACATTGTTAGATAATGCACTTTAGCATTTTCATCTTATTAATTGAATTTTGCTTTGACACCCATGCTCTAACTCAGTTTGATAGAAAATAAATATTAAGTCATTAAACATGTTATGTAGCTAAACATTGCATTCAGTCAGACAGTTAAAACGTTTATGACTAAAAGTTTTATTAAACCTCCGCTACTGAACTTTGGTAGATTTCCACTCTTTAGAACCTCTTAATGAAGCCTAATTCAGCATCCATCTCACATCCTGTTTCTTCACTGAGCTCTATGCAGCCAGTAAAAGTCAGTCCTACGTTGACTCTTGCTGTTTTTCTTGCTCTGTCACTTTCTCTCTTGTTGTTTCCCACTTCCTATTATGTTCCCTTTAATTTCTTTGCTGAACCTGCCATGGTGTTTGGTCAAAACGACCAGTGTGTTGATATCCATTTGCTGGTACCGTAAACCAAAACATAGTTGTTGTGTGATGTGCTGGGCTAAAATAATAATAATAATAATACTAATAATAATAATTCATTAATTCATTAATTTAAAAGAAAAGCACAGTTTCTTAGTCCTGGGCCTGGATGGCTCCTGGAATGTACATAGTGGATGTCAGGGTGCATTCAAAACAAGTCAGGAGCACAGAATTTGAAGGATGGAAACTACTGTGGTGTTGCTTTAAGAATAATTATAGTGTGGCATCTAGGCTCCGACCTATTCACTCCTTGTGTATGTGTTTTTATACAAATAAATATTGGAGTATACTGAACACTTGTTTAGCAGAAGGGTCCAAAACAAATACAAATAGTGTGCAGTGTTTAGTGTAAGCAGCAGCGGTAGCAAACATGAGACAAAGAGCAAGAGACGAAGTGTGCAACTTAAAAGACTGCCCATATAATAGAGGTGTGTTTGATATGTATCATGAAACGTTTGAAGCAGATCATAGAATCTAGTAAGTACCTTGAGTGTCTGCCTGAACTAACTTGTGTCACTTGATTTCTGACCAGCACCAAATAATACAGCTTGATGTCAATGAAATTTGAAAATGACAATTTAAAAAAAAAAAAAAATTATTTTTAATTTTTATTTTATCATTACGATGTTTGGCACATTTTTTGTGGTCAGTCCTGCTGTTCTCATCAACCATAAACAATGGGGAAGCAACTCTAAAATCCCAGGTTTGTCTGGAGTTTGCTGCTGCACAGTAACCCTGAATTTCTAGATGTTTCCCGGCCCCTGCAAAACTCATTCAAAAACCAGTTGATGATTATGCAGTGAAGATAATCAATAATGACCTATCAGAACAGGAAAACACGAAACAAATGTAAAACGTTGGAGTTGGATAGAAAAACCACCATTTGCTATGTAAAGAAACACTGCAAAAACTACACTATTATCAGTTTAAATAAGTGTACTAATATTTTGGAACAGCCTGCCTCAGAATATTAGAAAATGTACGAAAAGTATATGTAAAATCAGGGTTTAGTGTGGACAAAAATGGATAATAAAAGCAAAAGGTGACTGAAAACAATTTCTGTCAAGTTATTCCGATTTGTAATTTGATTAATCCCAGGATAGCTGTGGATTCAGGTGTTAAACCTGAAATTGCAGCCTCAAAAAAAGCAGGCTTCATGTAGAGAAAGGGGCTTGGGTAAAAGGAAAACTCCTTTCTACTGTGTGTACAGTGTGCAGTTGTGCTTTTTAATTCTCAAACTTCACACTTCAAGAGCTAACAGGTTTTTCAGATTCTTTCATCCCATTCTGGTCACAGTCGGACATTATATAGGTCCAAAGACAACTTATTCTTGTTTTCTTGGTAGTAGGCAGTCAGAGATTTGTTGTATTACCGCCACTAACTGGTAAGGAGTCTGGACCAGAATGTCAGATTCGACGACTGAGTGGTTAATTGTGTGATATATCAAATGGGGTAACCTGCAGGTCTAAGGGTCTAAGTCTAAGGCTTGAAAACTGGAATAATCATCATAAATAAGAAGGATAAAGTGATTTTTTGTACATTATGCTCACCACTGTGACAAGGCACCTACATGCCCAACTGCAGCTTCTCTTGCCAAATTAAGTCCAAATTTGGATGTATAATGTGGCGTTAGTAATATAAAAAATCAGTGCATTATTTCAACAGATTAATCTCTTTGCATTTATGCGCTAATTGTGACAGCCTTCCTGGAAACATAACGAGTGCACAGATAATGTTAGCTAAATTATCTGTTTAACTTCAGTGTAACTAACACCCAGTGGTGTATAAGATCATACTGCACCTTTAAAGTTGCACAGTGTAACTTTGCACCCATAAAATGCTGTGTTCCTGACTCATATTAAGGCACAGGGACATTTTTCAGCCCCAAGGCTGAAAAACCACAATAAGATACTTCTAGGACACCATGTGCTGTTGCAGCTAAGTTTCACTTTATGCACCACGTTACACGCTTAGCAATCATATATCAATACATGGGCCGTTTAGAACATGCACAGTGGCTGATTCAAGAAATATAAGAGGACATTATCATAGGATAGAGGAAAAGAAAGAGAGAAAGGGACAGAACATGAGATAAGACAAGAGTCAACATAGCACTCATGTTTACTGTCTGGAGATAGCTCACAGTACAGGTAGGACACAAGATGGATGCTGAATTAATGGTAGTTAGAGGAATGTCACTAAGAGACTTTCTGGAAAAAAAAAAACATTGACTTGAAAACTTTATTTCTCCTCTTCTTTTTCTGTGAAAGGGCTTTTTTTGTATTAAAGAATAAGAAATGTAACACAGACAAATGACAGAAATTGACTTTAAAAGATAGAGACAACATTGGAGAGATGAAAAGTGGTGGAAAAGAAGGGATTTGGTGGCCTAACTGAGGGAAAGTCATGAAGAAGAAGAAGGATGTCTTATTCATAATGATTTCCGACCTTCACAGATTCTGCTCTCTCCATCTCTGCAACTTCTGGTCTTTTAGCATCTGGCTTCCTGATCTTCATTTCATCCTTTTTTTTTTTTTTCTTTCTATTACACACATCCATGGCTATGCTGTCCATACATCAGGACTGTGTATCATTGGCAAACCATTACTGCTTTCTCTCTTTTTATTCTTTCTCCCTCCATTTCTCTCTGTTCATCCAAAGCTCTTTTCAAAAGTAATGAATGCCATAATCTGGAGCGGAGGATGATTTCATCCAGAGCTTTTAGCTGCTGAACCAAGCATGAAAGCCTCAGTCTGTGCTTCTAACATGGTGTTCCCACTGGGACACTGTTCTCAAAGAAAATTGCTTTTCTGAACATAAAAAATATGTTTCAGTCTGCAAGGCAGCGCAATTGGATAATAATGTGATAATACAGAAGTAATATTTATCTAATCCATTCAAATATGTTGTGTTTTGTTAACTGGAACCAGCAGTGATAGTGTTTTGTGTTGGGTAAGTAGTTTGATTTCTCAGTGGTTTGAGAATGATATTAATCCCCTCATAAGACTGTGATGCCACTTTCCTGCATGTTACTTATTTTAAAATAATGTGAATATGTATCACACAGAGCCCTCGTGTACACTGGGAATGTCAGACAGCTGAGCACACAGTTTGCCTGCAAGCCTACTTGTTCCACATCAACCTCATCTTCCTCCCATGAGAATTTGCCCCACAATCATATAGATTTGGTGAAGAAATCACATACTGTGTCTTTAACCTGCATTGATTTGGGTGTCACAGTGTTGAAACAGGAAATTGCAGCCCATGTTATTTGACTAAAATGTCAAAGTTTTATAGAGGTCAAGGCATTGTGAATGGAAAGACAGACACATACCGAGGTGTGAATACCAATTCCAGCAGGACAAGAAATGACTGAAGAAAGTGAATCTGTAAGACAAATATGAAACACCACAGAGAAGCACAGAGGACTTCAAGTTTCTGTTCAAGGCTCTATCAGTTAGCAGGATTGAGCCCTTCCACAGTGACTGCTACTGTGATGAAACTGAAGGCCGTGCCACTCACCCAACTTAGTTGTTTAGGATGTTTTCGGGATCCATGGCATGTTTTTTTTATTTTTATCTTTTTTGGGTGTTTTTTACTTGCTGCAGTGTTAAAACAATGAAATAGTACCTTAAATGTCACTCAAAACTTAAACAAAACTCACTATTGTGTCATAGTTCCTGAATATTTTATATGGACAAATCCTCTTAATATACAAAATACAGCTGGGTGATATGATCCCCAAGCAATATCAAGATTAATTGAAAATGTTACCTGGATTACAGTAAAATTGCAATTATTTTAGTATTGTTTTAGTTTTAGCCCTCATAGCTAACAAAGTTTTTCTTGCAATTATTGGGCAGCTATTGATTTTAAAATAAGTGAAAGGCAATGCATGCAGTTTAACTATATATTGTCATTTGATGAATATTTTAAAATATATTTAATATATTCATTCATTCATTCATTTTCTGAACCGCTTAGTCCATTAAGGGTTGCGAGTAAGCTGGAGCCTATTCCAGCATTAACAGGTGAGAGGCAGGGTACACCCTGGACACGTCACCAGTCCATCGCAGGGCCAACACACAGGGGACAAACAACCAATCACACACACAATCACTCCTAGGGAAAATTTAGAGTCATGCAGCATGCATGTTTTTGGACGGTGGGAGGAAGCTGGAGTACCCGGAGAGAACCCACGCATACATGAGGAGAACATGCAAACTCCACACAAAAAGGCCACCACCCTCAAGGTTCGAACCTCCCCCCAGCCAAGATTCGAACCGGCGACCTTCTTGCTGTGAGGCATATTTAATATATATTTAATTTTTTTTTTTTTTTATTTAACCTTTATTTAACCAGGAAAGTCCCATTGAGACTTGAAAGGTCTCTTTTTCAAGGGAGTCCTGGCCAAGAGGCTCCAACACACACATTTCATACAATTTCATACATTTCATACAGTGCAGAAACCTGGTTAAAAACAGCGACATATCATTGACTGCATTTCTAGGTCATCAAGAAAAGAATTAAAATGAGGCATTGACACAAGTGTTTGAATTTTAAGAGCTCTCTGTAAAAAATTCCAATCTGTTGGTGCACAATATTGGAAAGACATTTTTCAATATAAATTTATATAATATATGTAAGGGAAATAATCTAAATAACTGATACGGGCATGATAACATCAATTATTGGTTCTGAAAGTCGGTTTTGATTTATTTTGGATTAATTGACCAGCCCTAATACCAGACAGGCAGCGCAACCATTTTTAAAACCATTTTTCACACAGCAAGGACACATGATCCACAACTGTTTCTCAGAGAACAGAACTTGTGGTCCCTTGGGTGGTTGATTGTCATCACAGCGGATACAATCTGACCTCAAACGTGTACAGTCTGTCTTTCAGTTTTTATGTCATCTTTACCAAACAGCGAATAGTTGAACCCACTTACATTATTTTAGTGTAAAAATTACCAAATCAAGTTTATTTAAGTTCAGTTATTAAATTTGCACAAATTGACAATTTTAAGCCTGACATTTTCAAATTATTGAGTTTCTTTCAAATAAAGAATCTGAATCACTCAAGGGGGTAGGGGGATAGGGGTCTCCCATCACAGCCAAGTGTGGACGCAGCTGAACATGGGCGCATTCAGTCGACCCGTTGCCTGGGAGTGTAGGGAAGACCAACCAAGGCAGTGAATCATCAGGGGAGGTGTATCTGTAGTGGTGTATGTGAATGTGGTGCGTGCGTGTGTGCAGTATGTGAGCCTGTGAACTTTCTCCCAGTTCCTTTCTCCAGTCTCTGCCATCTGAAGATAGTGGGGCATCCTTGGGAGCTGATCCAGGAAAAGTTCACCACCCGAGAGGAGGGTGGGGGGACTGAACATCCGTCAACATAACCTTCCAGGAGAACTTTATAACCAGCCATCCAAGGCCAGTACAGGGAGCTGAATTTGATAACAGCATTTGTTTTTGTTTCAGGCCAGAGCTGTTTCGCCTGCCTTGAGTCTCTCAGTGGTCCTACTGGCGACTCTAAATCATCCAAATTTGTGGGTCAATTTCCATCCAGCCGAGCCGACAACTTCTCCAAGTTGGTGTCCACCCCGCGTACGAGCTCCAGAATCGCAACCAGCTTGCCATTATGAGCTAGAATAGCCTCCAGTTTACGATTTAGCTGCTGCAACACCTGCTCCAGCTGCTGGGAAAACTCCAGCAGTGCTAGATAATGTTGGATGTAACTCCCTGCACTGTCCTTCAAACTAGGGTTGAGGCAATGCTGCAAATTTTGGTACAAATCCGATACCAAGTAAATCCAGGGCAAGTATTCCCAATACCGATAAAATACTGATACTTTTTGTTTGAAATTTGACAATCATTTAATGATTTACCTTTATCGTTTTTCGTGATTATGATCAAAATAAAACACACTAGAACAATTTTTTTTATCAATTTTTATTTTAACTTAACAAACTGAAAGGCAGAACTGAGAAATTTAAGATTTTTGCTTGTGAACAATATCAAATAATAATCAATATCAATAAAATATCAGTCAAAAAATAATAATAATGAAAAAACTGTTATTCCCCTTTATCACACAATTGTTTGAAAAAAATCAAGTCAAAAGTGCAAATTAGCTAAACAAAAGCAAAACCTACTATTGGTTGGCTCTCATTCACATTCTTTGCCCCCCCCCCCCCATCCCCTCTGCAACAAAAATGTCGATCTCAGCATGCCCAGTAGAGATCGATACCAATACTAGCCTCAGTATTGATAATATTTTTAGTCCTAGTCCTACTTCAAACTCACAAACTTTAGCATACAAATGTAACAGAATATTCTAACAACATTGTCTGAATGTAAACACAACACAGAAAGACAGCACATGATTTATAGGGCAGCACAAAAGATTAAAATCCTGCTGAATATGCATTCCAAAGGGGATTTAAGAAGGTCTGACTGTTGAGTTGAACTAACTTACTAGATTTAGATAATTTTCTAAACCTTGTTCAGTCACATGTTACAAAGGCAAGCAGTTCAATTAAATTAATTTCTCATGATTTGAAGTTCATTGAATCAACAAAAATAAATTTGTTTCACTAACCAAAATAATTAATTGAGATTAATGGAAAAAAAAAATTCAACCAAAACCCGGATATGCTTTTTACAGTGTTGTTGCATGCCCTATAAGCTGTGTGAATCTATAGAAATGGTAAACAAGAGCATAAATCAAAATGCTGCCTGGTCTTGACAGTGTGGCTTTTGTGTGATCTGTATGTGAAGGGTGATGTATGGTCTGGTAAACATGGCTGTGGCTGCTGGGTGCTGTTTCTTCATGCTATCATTTTTCCTTTGGCTAGTCAGACAGGGCTGGTCCACCTGCTGCTTCACCATCCACTCCCAGACATAAAATAATAGAGATGTATAACCTCTTAATGCGCACAAAGAGAGAACACACAAAGATGTGTAAAGTTTAACAGGAAAGCAGCACAAGAAGCTGGATAAGGTTTACTGTTTCTTCTAGTTTACTAACCCTTCATTTCTCTTCTTTTAAAACAGAGTTTGTGCAAGAGATCAATTGCAAATACTATCAAATGTGTGACCCGGGACAGTTCTAACTGGTTTATCGTTTTTATCATTTCCATTTAAAGAAGAGCTACTGAACTTTGGCAGATTTTCTCCAAGCGGGAACCTCCGGCTGTAAAATGTGAAGCCTATGCAGAAGTGTAAAAGAAATTGCAGTTCATCCCTCATCCGCTGGGGGCTGGCTCCAAAACAGAGCAAATCCCTATAGATTCCAATGTTAAAAAAAACTTCATAGCAGAAATAAACATGTTTAAAGCCTGGTACAAAAATCCATTTTAGGATTAACAGGTCAAGTTTACCTTACGTTTACCTTCAATTGAGCCCGTCTGTTTCCGTTAGCTGGTTAGCTACCGTTGCTCAGGGTTAGCTCGGTTAGCTCTTAGCTACAGGCAGCTCGGAGTTTGATGGCTGTCAATCATCCACCCCCGACTTCAAAGTCCCCCTCTCAGCTCGACCTCGTTGCCCATTTTTGGATTTTCCAGGACTAGCAACACACATGACGCTACCAAGATGGCGACGGTGGAAACGCCCAACGAGCTTCACTTTTGCTCTTCAAAAACATACAAATGACGTCATGGAGGCTCCGTCCATCTTTTATATACAATCTGATTTTCTTAGTGAGGCACCCCCTAAAGGTGGTTAATTCAGCATCCATTTTGTTTCCTACATGTACTCTGTGCTCTGGCTCCAGTCAGTTAAATTCAGTCTGATGTTGACGCTTGTCTTACCGCTTGCTCTTTTCCTCTACGTCTTTCTTTTCTTCTCAGAATGTTCTCTTGCGTTTCTTTGATTAACCAGCCATGGTTCGCATTCCAAACGACCAGTTGTGCTTGTTAGCACGTGTCGTAGTATAAATAGCAAAACTCAGCAGGGATATAATGCAGCATCCTAGAATCAAACGTTGGGAAGAGGAGTTTCTCAGCCTTAGGATGGTGCTGGGTAACAATGACTCCAGCAATGTAAAGGATGTACATAATAAATGTAATTGTGCCTTGAAAAAAAAAGTCAGAAATGCATATTTTAGGGTCAGAAAGCTACATAGTTCTACTTCAATAAATTTAACATCTCTTTTGGATTATATTTCTTTATTGACTTATGGCCATTTGTATTTAAAGAGTTTTTATTTATTCATAGTACCTGCTTGGTTACAGGTTTGCATTATATATCTTCAGTTTTCCTGAAGAATAACCATGAGGCTGATGGTTGGTTTGGGCTGAAATCTCTCAAAGAGGTGAAATAGACTGAGATTCATGTTCCCATGTGGATGAGTGTTTCAGTCCTGGTTGGAAATATTTCTTCCACCGAATTAGGATAACCTCAGATGTGATAAACAAACAAAACTTTAGAAAATGTAAAGCAAAATCAACAATAAAAGCGATGATATGGGCTTTTATTGTTTCATTTTCATAAGTTTAATTAAAAAATATAAAACACTCACCTGTACTCAAATTTCAGGGTTTTTATGACATGAAATACCCAATAAATGATGATTTCCCTCCATAAAATGCAGCTCATTATTTTGTGTTGTTTTTTTTTTTTTTTTTTCCATAATAGTGGCAACAAGACAGCTATAAAATAGCAGAAAAAAACTCATAAAAAAATAAAGGCTGCAAGACAATTGCAAAGGTCCTGAAATCACTGTTTTAAAAATTCATAGCATTACCAGAAGGCTCCATGGGCATAAAGTTAAGATACTCCATGGAGAGGCACTAAAAAAGGAGTCATATTGAAAAAGTCTGTTGGCATTGGTGTAGACTGAGACGTAATGCTGTCCAAAACATATTAGGGCACTTCAGACTGACCTGGAACAATCTGGAGCTGCAGTTTCATCCCATACTATATTCTATATACAAAAGCAAACAGGGCTTGTCAAAGGAAAAAATAAATAGATATTTTATTAAGTTATTTTAAGTGAAAAGTGTAACCCACAGTCAGGAAACTAGGTTCAGTTCAGAGAACTTACATCCTTCAGAAAGACAACAATAAGAAGCACACACCCATCGATACAGAAGCAAAGCTGAATGAAAAACCAACAATTTTATCTGACCCAAAATTAACCATTTACAAAAGTTTGAATACTCCTGTCAAAAAGTGTCAGAAAAGTACAGACAGGTGCAAAAAGCTCGGCTACAAGAAACAGATATAAAAAACAAGTGATAACAATTGGATCAAGGGGAACATATTCTATTTTTTTATTATGTATAAATAGTATTAAAATTGAGCTTTTTTCTCATTTATAAAACATTCTGATTATAAACAGTGCCTTCTATCTTGTGAATTACATATCTCATGCTCAGGGATGCCTAATATCCATTAATAATTATGTAATTAATTGGTGAATCACCAACCTGGTTTTAATAAGGTGCTGAATGGCATAAGATCAAATTCTGTGGTGTATTATTACCATGTCACTTAACATTATGCAGTCTTGATAAAAGTCACCCTTAGTCAACCCTAGCCCTGACCCTTTCACATGTCATTTGATGCCATAAAATGTGCATAAATGGATGTGCTGCTTACACACATTATGAGATCAAAATTTTACTTTTAGCATCATCACTGTGCTCAAAATTTTATTTAATAAATGCTTTGTCTTATGGCTTAGCACTAAAACACAAATCATTACCCTCAGTTGCACATTCAGTTAAGTTAATTACAAGGTAATCATTAAAAAAGGAAATCAGAGAAACAATGAAAACCTGCAGGATACCGGCCCTCGAGGACCGGAGTTTGACACCCCTGCATTATAGTGTCAATTCACAACAGAAGTTATGTCATGACTAGGGGTGGGACGAGACTAACGGAAGGAACCGTCGTGCTACCTTTTCAGATTTTAGTCTGTGACTGAAAATCTTTTGGTGTAAGTCCACCATTAGTTGAAACCAGACTCTGACAATAATAACAAAATATCCTAACAAATAATCTAAAAAGAAACATATTACAGATAGAAGTCATTATGAAACCATAAAGTGAAAAACATAAAAAAAAAAAAATTATCTATAGCTGTGTGTCTAAGACATGAATTACAGGTCTGAATAGAAATGCATTCTTATATACATGTAAGTCTCAAAACAGCCCTAAGGGTTTGTCCAGTTCACAAATCTGTCTGCAGCTTTTTTTTTTTTTTAAATATTTTACAGATTCTCTCTACAGCCTTTTCCCTCTCAGGTGGTGCAGTCTTTGGGCTGCCTGCGTTGGCCTGGCTCTCTCCCTGAACCTGTCTGGGTTGGACATAGGAAAAGCATTTATCATTGGACGGGGAAATCACTCAAAACTACAGAATAATGTACAAGATAAAAGATTAGTTCAACGTTCATGAGTGTAACAATACTAATGACTTTGTCATGTTTTCATTACGACACTACAGTACGAAAAAGTCAGATCTGTGTGACAATACCTGAAAATGCTCAAGACAGCACTATACACAGCCATTTGAAAACTACAGTAAAAGTAACACATTTACACAGAAATGAAAGTTACACAAAAATTATATCTATCACGTCAGTAAACAATAAATTAATTAAAGATTACAATAAATTCAATGGCAAATATTGCAAATTAAATTAATAATTTCCTACAGGTGTACTTGTATTTTGTACTAAAATTCTAAGTATCTCATCTGTATTTACAAGACAGCTTGATTCTGCATCTCTATTTACAGCTCAATAGTCCATGTCAATGTTTACTGTTGCTATGGCAACAAGAGACTGCTAGTGTTAGCAGTTTTTAGCTACCTTAGCTAAATCATCTAATCAATAATAACCCATAATATCACAATTCGGAATGTTTAAACAAAATCCACCACAACTACCAATAGTCACAGCCCTCCAACTCTGGGCTGATATGCTGTCACGGTATTCAGTTATTTAGGTCACATCACATTCAATATAAAAACGTTTTAAAAAATTGTAGCCTAGCCAGCCCCAGACTAACGTTACTTACCATGTATGTCTTCACTTGCTCGTCTCCCGGTGCAGCAGCACCTGCTGGGGTGGTTACCGGCACCAAATAGGTCTGTCAGTTTTGAACATTTAACACCTTTCACCCCAGAGACTTCACCTTTTTAGGTCTCAATTTAACAGCGCCACCCGAGCTCAGCAGCAGCATGTCCCACGACTCTGGCCCATGCCATGAGGTCCCACCCACCCTGGTTTGTGTTGTTATTGACAGAACTGTCAGGGCTCTCTGAACCTGTCAGCATATGATTGATTGACAATGAGAAACATGGACCAATACTATGTGTTGATGCTGCCAACAGGCTGCTAGCACTCTCTGTAGCCAACTGGCTGGCCCAATTGGAGGGAATTTAGAGACAGAGAGAGAGAGAGAGAGAGAGAGAGAAGCTGCGTTTCCATTACAGTATTTCGCAAAATAACAGTGATATTTCTAACATTTTGATAAAATGCAATTGAGATTTGCAGGTGTTTCCATTGAATGGTGTTTAGCGCATTAGCCGTTATTCTCGTAAAATCTCATCCCGCGAGACTCCACTTTGAGGAGGATAGAGATTTCTAAATCTTTATAAAACTGTTGCATTTCCCCATTGTTTGCTATCAAGGATGACAATTATATTTTTTCTTTAATTATTTGTAAAAAGATTTCAATCTCCTCCTGCATCTACCAGACTGCACCATCTCTATTTGAAATGAACTGGTCATGTGACCCGCTATGTCACATCCGGTGGTGCGTAAATGCAAGAAGTGTTTCCATTACACTTTTACGATATACTTCTATATCGACACATCTGAAAAACCACCTCATGAGAGCATAAAAACTTTTTAGAACTTTTCGAAATGTAGGTGTTTCCATTACCGTTTTTTTACTGCGATATTTAGCTTTTGCGCAATTCTAGGGGTAATGGAAACGCACCTAGAGAGAGACTTAAGAGAGCGAGAGACCAAAAAAAAAAAAAAATAAAAAACTTTGCAGACTGGACCCGCCCACATTGGGTCATGCCAGATGGCCAGTCCACCCCTGCATACAATGAAATTAGGAACCAATAAGTGGCCACAGCATTCCAGTTCTTTCTGCATAACAATTGTGAAATGTGCATGCACTTCTTTGTTTTTTGTTTGTTTGTTTTTTAAGGTGTTAGTCATTGTTTTAGCACGGCAGACAAACCATGGAGAGAAACAAATCAGTGTGAATAAATTTAGTTTCTTCTTTCAAATGTAATTTCACAATAATGAACAAATCCTGTTGTTTGTACCAACCTTTGCTAGGATTGTAAGTCTAGTAAATCATGAAATACTTTACCTTTGTTAATCTAAGCATGTTAGCATACTGACATTAGTATTTAGACCAGTGTTACCATTTGGCAACCAGCAAAGTTGTCAGACACCTGAATAGAGCTGTTTTGTATCTGATTTAAAAACATTTTACCAATTCTTTAACTCAATATTGTGTGCAGTTATAGAGAACTAATTAACACTGGCATAAACATTACATTTTCCCTTGTTTTCCTGTTATTTTCCGTCATTTCCTAGCATGTACAGGGATTTTTTTGGTTCAGCATGCCTGTGGTTTCCTTCATGCTTTTCTATCAGACACACTATGAACTGGACTTGAACTTTGTACTTTACTGTTGACTTTTTTATTCACGCACTATTTAAAGATAACAGCTTTTACTGATAAAGACAAAGATCCTACTGATTTTCAAATAATCACACTTCACTGGCTCTCTTGAACAGAATGGTTTTCTTTTTTGCTGAAATTCTATTGATTTTCACAGCAAGGTTAGAGGAAACGAAGATGGATATTCAGTGTTTAGGAAATTGGCTGGTCCCTCACGCAGTTTGGAAGTCAAAAACGTGTCATTACTTTCCAGAATTGTCTATTACAGATGAGTATTTCTGATCCTGTGCCTCCAATCGCAGAACATCTTTCTCACTTTAGTCTGTATTCACACCAGTTGATTCCTGTAAATGTAGTGTTTCATGTTGAAAACACTTTTCCTATCTGTTTCTGTGACCTGTAATGGCAGAATTTTATTATGTAAGACTATTTTAGCATTTGAACACCCAAATGTTAAGGTATGAAGGTTCTGTGTAACAATTCCAAAACAAAAGATAGATAGGTAGGTAGGTAGGTAGGTAGGTAGGTAAAAACTGTATTAATCCCCAAAGGGAGACATTCTGGTGTCTGGCAGCAAACACAATCACGCAAACACAATCACACATATAAATAAAAATAGGAATAATGTTACTGTGAGTCACTAACAACAGTAATAAAGTGCACAGATGAAAATTCAGTTTAGTTCAGACACATCTGTTAAACAGCCTAATAACTGAAGGGATGAAGGACTTTTTAAACCGTTCGGTTCAACAACACAGTGAGAGGAGCCTGTTGATACGGTTACTCTGCTGACCTGCTATTGTGTCATGCACTGGATGTTTGTGGTTGATCAGGACGCCCTGTGCTCTCCAACACAGCTCCCACAGAGTCCACTTTCTTCCTCATTACAAACACACATTTAATAATCAGTTTGTCCAGCCTGTTACCGTCCCTTATGGTCATACTGCCACCCCAACAGACAACCCCAAAGAAGACAGCACTCGCCACAACAGACTGATAGAAAATGTACAACATTTCACTGTTCACCTTAAATGCCATGAGCCTCCTCAGGAAAAACAGCTTGCTCTGTCCCTCCTTCTACACGGCACATGCCAGTGCTGACCAGTCCAGTTTGTGATCGAGGTGTACACCCAGATACTTGTAGGTGCTGACCACCTCAATGTCCTCCCCATTGATGGTAACAGGTTGATGTAAGGGCTTCCTGTCAAAGTCCATAATCAATTCCTTGGTCTGTGATGTATTAAGAATCAGACCATTGTCCCTGCTCCAGGTGGTGAATCCAGCATTCGCTTACTCGCCCTCATCCCCACCCTTCACACATGCTACAATAGTGGTGTCTTCAGAGTAGTTCTGAACATGGTACACTGCACATCAGTATGCAAAGTCAGCATTGTAGAGTGTGTAGAGAAAGGGCAATAGAACAGTCCCCTGTGGTGCCCCAGTAGTGCTCACCAAAGTCTATGAAACACACTTTCCCAGCCGAACATACTGTGACCTCTGAGTGAGATAGTTAAGGTTGCAGGTGACAAAAAGAGGTTTTTCCTTCCTGTTAAAAAGGGTGTTTTTCCTTTCCACTGTTGCCGCTTGCATGCTTAGAGTGGGGGACTGGATCAAAGTCAAGATTCACTGCAATCTGTTGGTTGTCCTTAATTTGACTATTATTTATTATGAATTTGGCTTGAATTGATTTGTCTGTAGTGCCCTGAGATGACATTGTTGTGAAGTGGTACTATAAAAATAAAGATGAATTGAATTGAGATAGCTTCATTTGATCACCTTTTTTTCTAGTTTAGTTCCAAGTCTCTCAGCAATGAATTAAAAAAAAAAAAAAAAAAAAAAAAAAAAGAAAAAAATTCTTAAGCAGCCAATCAAACACATCTGTGCTTCACCTTCTTATAAATTCTATGGATTATAGAAATAACCTAATCTAATAAAAATGCTCTCCTTTTAGCTTCTGCTGTTAATTATGCTAATGAAATTTGCCTTTAAGCCTTGTACTTTTGGTTTAACACAAACAGAAGAGATTTTTTTTCTTTTTTTGTGAATTATTCCAGCAATTAATAATGCGGTAGAAGCAGGCGCTGAATTATTACACAGTGCACCTTGATTACTGAACATAGTTTTCTTTCTCTCTTTTTATTTTCTCTTTTTTTTTTTTTTTTTGCTACTGATGTGTGAAGTGCAATCCCAGCTATACTGATGCAATTATAGATGCATGGGGGTTTGAGTGTGTGTGTCTGTGTGTGTATTTGTGCGTCAGGGAATTGGTTAAAAAAAAAAAAAAATAGAAAAGGAAACAAGAGGATAGTCTTTTTCCTTTGTGAATAATTCATGACCTTGAAATCTATGAGAGTTTTCTGCTAAGTAGTTCTGCTGGCAGACTGATGAAACTGACACACTCGTGTGTCTGAATTAGGTGCCGCAATGAGGGATTTCTTGCTTACATACATAACTATGAACTCTGAGGATGTGAGAACACACTCTGTACACAATGAGTCCAAATCCACACGGGTCTCATGCACACATCAGAGACTATACACACTCCTACGTATACTAACAAAGATCTGCATTAATGGTCCATTCACATTCACAAATTGTGCATACCCCATTTCAAGCACATAAAGAAATATTAAGCAAAAAAAAAAAAAAAAAGAGGTGATAATGACAATAACAGGGTCGATAAAGTGAAAAACACCATCAATGCGATTACCAGACACATAACTAGGAACAGGGTCTGAATCTTAACATAAGTTAATGTATGCACAGCAAATGCACCTTGATATAGAAGCTGAATTCTTCAAATCAAATCAAATCAAACCCAATCAAATCAAATCAAACTTTATGTATAACGCAGTTTTTGTTCCACAGGCAACACAAAGTGCTTTCCATGATTAAAAACTTTTATGCATATTAGAAATAAAACAAGCCTATGCATACATCAAAGTAGAATTACACAACAATAAAAACACTCATTAAAATATTTCACACAGTCGCACGCACACACATGTATACACACACCAAGCAGCCCACACCACAGCCATAAGGCTGCAGTGCAGGGCCCCAGCCACCCCAATAAGTGCAATCTCTGCGGCAACAGCCCCCAGACTGAGCAGGCAAAACCCCTGGCATGATGGATCCCCATGGGGAAAAC
This sequence comes from Melanotaenia boesemani, assembly GCF_017639745.1. Taxonomy (NCBI): domain Eukaryota; kingdom Metazoa; phylum Chordata; class Actinopteri; order Atheriniformes; family Melanotaeniidae; genus Melanotaenia; species Melanotaenia boesemani. The sequence goes on along the minus strand of NC_055697.1, from coordinate 27,504,560 downwards.
ACTGGAGAAGTCTTGACGCCAGAAACATTTTATGTAATCTTTTATCATCACTTTTAATTTAAAGAGTTCAGTGGATTATGACGGACAAGAGTCTAAACAAAATTGTTAAAGTGTGCTTAGGAGCCCATTAAGAATTTTGTGTGATCAAAAAAAAACATCAAATGAAAAACTATTAGTCATTCTGTCCATCGGTTCATTTTGCACACAGCTGAGTAAATTTTGTTTTTTTAAGTTCTTTTTGTAAAGCTTACTATTTTTTATCACCCAATTATAAGCTTGTTTGCTGCTACAAATTCCAGAGTTTTACTGATTTTGTTTTTGCCTTGGACATTGACATGCTGGCATTCAAATATGTTGCTATTCTGAGATTTAATTTCTTTCTATTAAGTTTAACTACTATGTAAATTAAAAAACACAATGAAGTTGAATTGCCTATTTGGGATTAATATAATTGCTGAGACCAGACTGGCAAAATGTCTAGTTCTGACATGGCTTACACTCTTAAATTTTCAATTTCAGGGCATCTAAAAGGTCTGGAGTTTATTTTAAGTGTGATCTGTATTTGGAAGTTGACATGCAGATATCATAATGAAGGTTATGATAATGAACAGGCAGTCCAGAAAGGAAACGATAGAATAGTAGTAAAGAAAATAAAAAGGACTGGATATCCATGGAAGACAACAATGGCTGATGATTGCATGACCCTTTATTGGTTTCATTTCTTCTTCTTCATCTTCTTTCTGCCAAAAGAAAATAAGAAAAAAAAGAAAAGAAGTTTGGATCCAGAGTCTAATTTAGAGCCAGTTTATTCTGTTTCAACCAACAAACTTTGGAATCAAGCATCAAAACCCCAGTGCTATCCTAGAACCAAATTATCAAGACACTAAAATTTCAAACTCCTTACTGGAAAAAAACAAACAAAAAAAAAAAAACAAAAAAACTTAAAACTGTAGTTTGTGTACTTGTTTGCATGTGTGTCCTTTTCTTCACAATACTTGATGAGATCCAGTATTATATAACCAGAAAATAACACCAGAAAAAGTCGCTAAATTTGTTGCTAGTTGCTTTTAAATAGCCCTGCTATAGAGGCCTACAAACTCTAAAAAAACATTGTTTACTGTGTTGCTAAGTTGGCAAACAATGGGTCCTTCAGTGAGTAGCTGTATGGGCGGAGCTGCTCTCTGCAGTGCCTGTTTAGAATAGGTAGAGGTGGCGCGTTCTTTGCGTGAACATGTGCCAAAGTGGCATTTAAATATTGATACCCATGCTAATTAATATCTAACTAGATTCTACACTTTAGAAACGATTAGTATCTGAGAATCTACTTATAAATATTATATTTTTTTTTATTCTTTTTATTCTTTTTGACAACACTAGAGCCAGTACTTTACCGGACCAAAGCAAAGAACCACTTTGGCTAATGGCAAAGTTATGGAGACCAATCAGACCACTAATCAGTGCTGAACAAAGCCAGCTGAATGTTAAAACCAACATATTTAAAAGTCCAAAGCCAATATAGAGTTTAATCTGATTAATTGAAATGGGCATAATAAACATGTAGCTGCAACATGGATGTGAAGTAGAACCACCCGAGGAAGGATAGGAGCTCAGTGGCCCTCTCATGTTTCTGCTCCTTAATGTTTTATAATAGCAATCTTGTCTGTGCTGCCCAATGTGCCATGCAGAGTTGCATTTACAATCAGTTAGTAGCTGATTTATTTTTTTTTTAACCACTGTTTGCAGCTACTTTTATTAACACTGTTGAAGCCAGTAGACATTTATGTGGCATATCACCTTCAAAACAGCTTGTAAAAAGTTATGTTTCTATTGCTGCACATCAATACCAGTTTGCATTTGAAACCACCATTTGTTGTTACAAAGAACATTTAACAAACAAATGTTGTTTAAAAGAGCCTGTAAAACTAGACCAGACATCAGCTTGCAGGGAAACAAAACAAACACTGTGATCTGTTTGCTGTTTTTTGTGAAGATAAATGGATTTCCTTTACTGTGGTTATTTACAGAAATCCAGGATAATCCAAACATGTTAATATGAGGCAAATATGTTAGAAGATATGTTTAAAGTGATTCAGTGACATTGTGCTGTGATGGTTCTCTAGCTATGGAAAACCTCACCATAGGAAGTAAAGCCAATTTCTGAAAGATTTAGTTCTTCTCGACCAGATCAGTAAAGGGACTTTCAAGCTCTTTTCATGCCAAAAAGCATCACTAGGTGCTTTCCATAATAAAAACCCACAAGAATGCAAGTTAAAAAAACATCAAATTAGCCTCAAAACAATAACAGACAAAAGCAAAAGTTTAAAAGATACATAAAAATAAAGTACTAAAATAGGACAAAATAAAAAGAGACAAAAACAAATAAATTGATAAAGTAAATACATAAATTAAAAATAAATAAGACCAAATCACAAATAAATAACTACAATAAAGATTCAGTCAAAAGCTAAGCTAACAAAGTGGGTCTTAAACCCCTTTTTAAAAACAATGCCTGCAGCCCTGATGTTCTCTGGCAGGCTGTATGCAGCAATTATTAAACTTCTGTCATGTGAACTGGATCTTAGAGTCAGCTCATTCACAAACAGCCCATCACTAGAAAGAATAAATTTCATTATGATAAGATATTATGATAAAACAAAGATTTTAAAACATATCATGCTTATATAGCTTGCTGAAGTCGGAGTTTGCATGAAGATGAACAAACAGTTGAATTTTCTCAGGCAGAACACAACAACTCAGAAAATGAGACACATGCACTGCAACAAAAGAAGTCCGATGAGAGCCCCGACCACTAAATGCTTTGCTCCCCACTCACTGATATACACACTCCACAACACACACATCAACACACTCTGAGTGTCCCGACAGCTAAATACTTTACCCACCTGGCAACCCCGTAGCTCCGTTAGTTAAAAGCTTTCAGATTAGATGTACATGTATCCGATTTCACTTTAAAGAGCCTGCGGGAAGCAACGCCGCTCGCTATCAGCGGGAAAACATCACGCTTATATTCCGGGAAAGTCGGAGAGAATGAGGCGATGACCGGCAGTAGAGATGGATGGATGGATATAGACAGAAGCATTGAGGGTGCAGGAAGAAGGTTCTGGTGTAATTAGTTTATCTAATATCGCTTTGCTCTCTATCTCTGCTCTCTAAATCCCTCATTCACTCATCTCTTCTTCTCTTTTACTGGGTTTTCCTCCCCTCACTTGACCTCTCCTGTTCACTCTTCTTATTAAAACATTTTTCTTCTTTTTACTTCAGTGGTTTACTTTTTCAGTTTACCCCCCTGCTTCTGTCATCTCTCCAACCCACTCTCTTCACTGGCTCTTACCTTCCATTCACTCTTCTGTTCTCCGTCTCCTCTTTTATTCCAATGTGCCTGGCTCTGTTCTCCCTCGCATAATCCCATCCATCTATTTTGCTGCCTTGTCTATTCAACCCATTCATCCATTCATCCATCCTGTGTAATGTGTCTCTAAGTAAGTTATCGACGGAAACAAAGTGGGTCACATCTCTGTGGTGATTACATCATGCAGCAGATATTATGGATGCAATTGTTTATATACTGAATGTAAAAGAAAGAAAGGTGTAACTCTTATGTTTTATAAGGACAGGGCTGTTTAGTTTATGGGCTTTTCAGTTCTACTGCCTGCTCTGAATCAGTGTTGGGTTAATAATCCATGGCACTTCCATGTGTATAAAGGTGGTTCACTTAACTGCTGATTGCTGTAGCTCAACAGTAGCTCATTCATACCTTTTATTCTCCATAAATCACCTTTAACATTTATGTTTCTGGCTCGGTTTCTGCTGTTAAGGGAATATAGTAACTAGATAGTTGGCACACTATCCAATATGATTGACTGCTACCTGCAAATATGTTTGTGATTTCAGAGCAATAAAGACAATTTAAACCAGCCTCACGTCCAAGTAAGCAACCAATAATATGGGCACCTCAACAACTCTGTATTGTTAAAGTAACCTTTTGAGTCCTGTATCTAGCTTTTTTGGGGCACTTGCATGAAAATTAGATACCTATGTTGAAATGAGTGTCTCTACAACATTGAGTTGCCTAATTTCTGAAGTGTCCTATATAACTAAATCTAGGTCTATTTGATTACTTTTAGTGTCATAATAAAAGGAAATTTTGTAAGATTTGCTAAGATGCATATATATGGCACATAGGACAAAAAAAAGTTTTAGGCTTGCCTAAAAAAACAAACAAAAAATGCTAATGAGTCCCTTTGAAAATATGCAACTTTAGCTCTAAAACTTTATCACATCATAGTACAATATGTGAACCTTATCTATTCAAAAGCCAAATCTGACAGAGGGAACACAGCAAAATTAAAGTCTCCAAACTAGCCATTTTGGTCGTTAGGTACCATCTGTTTTCAGTGGAACCCAACTGGGAGAACTAAGGTTTTAAAAGGTTCATCCTAATCTAAAAAAAAATGCAGCTTTCTTACTTTTAGGTAACATATAAAATGTGCATGTTTTATGTCAAGGCATGATCTTCACCTAAAATTAAGAAATAACTTATGTTACCAAATATATACAATTCTCTAGCAATAATGCAAGCATTGTGAGCCAAAGTATTTCAGCCCAAGCCATGGTTCTTTCCTAAACCTAACCAAGTAGTTTTATGGGTTAGCCTTTACAAGGAAACTGTTGCCTTATCTTAACCAGGTAGACATGATGCCTAAACAAGAAGTTAAATGGTAACAAAAAATGGGCTTGTTTGGTATGACTTTTTAATCAATACTGAATATAGAAACAAAAGCAGTTTGAAGGAATTTCTGAATACCTTACTTAAAATAATAGCTTATTTAAGGTATTGGGCAGCATTTTATTCATACTAATTTTATTAAGTTCACCAGTGGTCCAGCATCAACATGGATTACTGTTGAGTAGTAATGAAACTACAGAACATACTATGCAAAGTTCAACCATAAAATACCCTTTCTTAGTATTTTCTGATCTGCAGTAGATCATTTTAATACAGAATGATCAGACAGTAACCAAACAGATATCTGTAAGAATATTCCCACCCCAGACTCTTCTCAACCTTTCAGTTGGACATTTATAGCAAAAACGTACATAAAAGTGAAAGGCCCAAAGGCCTCAAAGCATTTCTGAGCAGCGCAGGTGTGGAAATGTTTAGGCTATTTTGCTTTTATTGGACAAGTTGACAGTTAAGAGTGAAAGGAGACTGGGAGAGGAGCAGGACATGCATCAAAAGCACCAGGACAGATTTAAACCACAGGTGTCCCTCAGCTTTCATCGGCCTTCACTTGTATTTTTAATAGCTGCCAGCTGACGTGTGTGATCATATTATAGAGATGGTTGAAATTGCTGATGCTGAACCGAGTTAGCTTTAGAGATTTGTTGTAATATTAGTGGACCGTGTTTGTGTGTATGTGCAATATAGAAATAAAAATGTGGAAATGCCTTCTTTCTGTACATTTACTTATAAAAATGTATCTAATTGTGATTAAAAAACTATATATATATATATATATATATATATATATATATATATATATATATATATATATATATATTATGAGTTTTTTTATGTAAGTTTTAGTGTTAATGTACTCAATATAATCTCGTGTGGACATGGTATTTTGTATTGTGATTTCCTAACTGTGTCACTTTTATTCAAAATTTGTTTTCATGAGCATGTCTGTCAATCATCCTTGTGTACAGCAATATTACATTTATTATTGGGAATGCTCGCGGGAGTTTTCTGACTCTATTATGCAGAAAACTCTTCAGTCCTCTGATATTAGAACAAATCAAAGAAATAGAATTTCTAGGTGGAAGGAAATATTTGTGTCCCTCATTTTGGTGAACACACAGCATTCACTACATTTCATTATGTCTCTTTTTATACTGCTACATCTCTCAATCTCAATGCCACAGGCAGCTTGTAAACTATAAATCAACATCAGACAAGCCTAAAAGCAGCAGTTTTTCAATGTAACATCTTTGCATGTTATATATATATATATATGTATATATATGTATATAAACTAAACACTTGAATTAATTATGAAAAATTAAATAAATTAAACATTCTGAACAAAATTTCTATTTGCAGCTCTAATATTGTATTTTATGTTTATATGATGTGTTCATGTGTGGAGTGCAATAATTCCTGGCAAGTACATCTGTCTGGCATTGGTGAAACAGGAAGAAAAGTATGTGTGATCACCTTGTTTGACCCGTTGTTTACATGGGGAAATGATCAAAAAGCACATAAAGAAGTTTAAGTAAGAATCCAAGCAGCACATCCACAATTAAGGTGGAAAAAACACTTATTCCAATCATGATTTTAATGATACTTACATTATTTATTTGTGCAAATATTTGAACTACAATATTTATTTATTTATTTATTTTATTTATTTAGTTAGTTAGTTTTTGCATTAGAGTTGCATTAGATTTTGAGACTTGATTAATTGGTGTTCTGACAAATATGTAAATAAATAAAAGGCTGAAAAATTAAATAAAGAAATGTATTGTCAAGATCAACAAATTAATAAATAAATTAAAAGTAAACTCCTGTTTTTCATTCATTTATTTTTAAAGCATACAAAGTAAGAGATGCAATAGAAAGCCAAAAGATCAACCATAAATAAAAACAAGTCAGTGATCCAAACTAAAAGTTTATCTTTGAACTGGGACAGTTTTGTGTGTTACTCAGTTTATTCCCCCAAAGATTTTGCATGTCACATATTTAACATTTCAGCCATGGGTTTGACATCTTATTAGGTTTCTAACAATGTCCAATACACAGTCTGCTGGAGGCTTGTGAGGCCATGTGCAAACATGATGTGCGAGGGCGTGCTCATTGCCATGCATACACGTGAATCATAGTAACACGGACAAAAGTAATCTAGTTCTCTACACATTTAATCTTGGTGCAATCAATTTTCAAAACCAAATTGTAATGGACAAAGGCTGAGCTGTGACTGTTTATCTTTTATAGCTATTCAAACTATTTGGTTGATCTCATCAAGCCCACCCAGCTGCCTCTTTATGCTGACATGAAGTACAACCGTTTATTTCAGGTCTGTACATGGATACTTTTTTTCATCACACAGAGCTAACAGTCACATTTACATGCATGTAAGTACTTTGGCACAACTGCAGGCTATAAAATACATGATAGGCAAGGCAACTCGAACAATGCAGCAGCATGTTTACAATGTCTAAGCTTTTTACTCCGACACAAACAAATGAGACGGTCTGAGTTAGACTCACCGCAGTCTGTCAAATTAAAGTTGTATGAAGGGGCACAAAGGGGTCTCAGTACATTTCAGCTTTGGAAAGATCCACTTGCTGAAAGCTACAGTAACTGAATCGTTTATCAGTTTCTGAGCATTAACTCTAAGTTCAGAAATGGTCTCTCCATCCTATTTTTTTTTTTTTTTTTCAATAATCCCCCTGTGGTAAAAGTCTGAAGAAAAAAAAAAAACAACAACAAAAAAAAAAAACAACTCAAAGTCTCTGGCAGTGAATGTAAAAGGAAGTCAAAGGTAAAGGGTCACAATCTTTCAGCTTGACAACATTTCAGCATCATCCAATCATAGTACACTGAAGAACTCAAAAGAACTGAACATCTAAATTCACAACCTTTTATATTTATTTTTTGTGCTGAGGCAGTCGCAGGAAAGGGCTGTTTTTTCTTTTTTTTTTCTGCTTATTTGGTTTTATTATTCATTCCACTCAAACTAAAATGAGGGAAATAAAAAAGATCGCACAGCTCTTCTCTGAGTACAATAACATTAAAGATGTAGATCTATTTATATCAACTATTTTTTGATTCAGTCAAATAAAAAAAAATAAAAAAACTGGAACTGCATTTCATTGAATAATTCCTCAAATAATAGATGTTTTTTTTGTTTGTTTTTTTTTCATCAACAATATTTAATATTAGACAAGCCAATACAAATAAGCAGAACATAACTGAGGTTTAACTGTTATATTCCAAGACAAAAAAAAAAAGAAAAAAAAAAAAAACAAGAGGAAAAACCCATTGCATGAACACAATTCACAATTAGTCCTTTTTTCTTATTCATTAGCATTTTTATCACTTATTTGGGAGGCAAAATATTTGTATTTTGCTTCAGGTCATAATAATCTGACTTGCATTATTTTACTCGTCCAGTTCTGAAAAGTCACTCTGCAGGTGAGATTATTGCCTTGTGCTGTTGTTCGGCTGAATCATCTTGACTAAAACCATGTCACATATCTCATCACATGTTAATATCCTGTTGGTTTGTATCTGTGAGCGTATGTTATCAGTTGTTTGTGCGATCTCTTGAAACTTGATAAATGAGCAAAGAATCACAGGATATTTTATTAATGGAATTTTTTATCTGCTGTTTACTTAAACATTCCAAGTGAAACACTCCAGTTTATTAAATAATCTGTATCTTTATCAATATGATTTGATCTTGTTTTTATGAAAAAGTACTAAATAATATGCCAAACCTGCAGTGAAAAGAGATTGTGTCCACAACAGGGGAAGAGAGCCCAGAAACCTGCAGACTGACGTGCAGCAGATTAGGATATTACAGAGAATCAGTGGAATGCAAATGTTTGCTTACCCACGGGAGAACAGAGACATTTCGAGGAGCCAATATGAATTTCTCTGCTTTTATGTTTGTATCAGCTTCCCTCCCGAGGAAAAGGAGCTGAAAAGCTGTGTGTTTGCATGACAGTGCGTTCCCTGTGTGAATGTTCTTCGAGACTGATTTTTTTTTTCTTTATGTGACAAAACACTGAAGTGTTCTCTGACTAAATTACAGAATTTCAATTAAGAGGGGTGTGCATGTGCGTGTTTGTTAAGCTTGTTGGAATAGTTTCTCTGTGTTTCTTGTGTTGTCCTCAATTTTCTTACTATCCTCCTCCTGCTTCTGTGCGTGACACACTTTTTATTTCTTTTGCTTCACAGGAAATATCTGTTTACGGACATAAGTAGAGGGATTGTGGTTAAATAACAGTAAACATTACATTGACAGGCAGAAGGCTAAATAATACTTTTTTTGTTAGCTGTACAGTTGGTGTTTTGCTTTATCTAATTTTGAAAAACCTACATATCTATGATAAATTAAAAGTGAGCTCTCTGAAACCACAAAAGATGCCTGAGGCAAAAAAGAGCCAACTATGTCCACTGTCTGTAAATAAGATAAGATAATATCTGAGTAATTAATATTTTGTGAGAAACAATTGCAAAATTGTGGCACATGATTTTCTTTTTAATTTTTTTTTCACTTATTCCATAAATGTAAATACACAAGATACAAAGTTCTTTATGTGTTCTTTATGGTTTATCTGTGGTTAATTAAATACTTTCTGGCAGTAAATGTCAGCATAAATCACTAATTCTAGGATGGATATAAATATCTACAGATATGCTCGACTTTATAGTGTTGGTTTAGAACTCTGTCCTAAAATCCATGTGGCTCCCCATGCATTTCAGGGTTGAGTTTAAGTTTATTTTAATGGTTTATAAATGTCTTAATCGTCTTGGGCCTTCTCATCTATATAGCTTGTTAAACTATGAGCCTTTATGGACCCTGAGGTCCTCTGTTACTGGCCTTTTCATTGTTCCAAGAGTCAGAACCAAAACTTATGATGAGGCCTCGTTCTAGCGCTACAGCATTCAACTGTGGTACAGCCTGCCAGAGAATCGCAGGGCTGCAGAGACTGTTGATGTTTTTACAAAAAAGCTCAAGCTCTAGCTTGTTAGCTTAGCTTTTAACTGAATCATATACATATATATATATATATATATATATATATATATATATATATATATATATATATATATATATGTCCAGGGGAAAATGGGTGGCAACACAAACAGTCGGAGATGGATACTTACAATAAGCAACTTTATTTACAGACTATACCCAGAAATAACAAAAGGAAATCACTCTGCAAACAAAAAGGTTTCCAAATTTCCCATTAATAACCAAACACAATCTCTGAACAAAAGATAAGCAACGCAAAGCATCCTATGACAGGAGTAAAAAGCCCACAATGGCCATTAGCAACAACAATAATGGAAACAAAAACACACAGATCTGTAATCCTACAGCAAATAAGCTCCACCAAAGACAAAGATCTGTAACAGGCCAAGAGGCCGGCAGGCCCAGGGCTGTCACATTTACCCAAGCATACTATTTTTATTAACTCCTTTATGTATATTTTTACCTGTTTCTATTATTTTGTCTTATTGTTTAACAGCTTTTACTCCATGCCGGCTGTGCCTGCTCAGTCTGCAGGGTCGTTGCCATGGGAATCGCCATTGTCTGGGTGCCTGGGGGTCCTGCACTGCAGCCCTATGGCTGTGCTGTGGACCTCCGGCTGTCCTGATCTGGGTGGTTTTTAATGGTGGTAGCTTCTAGGGTCTTGAGTGGGCTGGCTCCTGGTGTGAACGGATTCTCAGGATATAATTTCCTCACAGCAGCATTAAGCCAGATGCTTATTTCCATAATTATATTTATTGAAGAGACATAATAATGGGGGGTGGGGGTGCGGAGTTAATGCATGTTGTGCATGTGAATGAGTGAATGTGAGCGAGATTATGATCAGGTGGGTGTTTTTAAATTTGTTAGTTATTGTGTGTTTTTATGTAGAGCATTTTGTGCTACTTTTTGTATGAAAAGTGCTTTATAAATAAAATTTGATGTGATGGCAAGACAAGGTAACTAGGCTTTATTATAACACAAGAAATCAAATACTTTACAATGCTAATGATGTAAATGGATAATCTGGTTTTGTCAGAGCATTTTGTAAGATATTAACCTGAAGTCAGTTGTATAATTACATTTAAAGAACATATGACCTGTTATAGTTGTTGCAACTGCATATGTAGCGTCAATGGGGTGTCCAGTAAGGTGATGGTGGTGTTGTACACATAATGGCAACCAGCATCTATTAGCATCTATTAGGGAGATGAAAGCCTTGTAAAAAGAATCTATTTTAGTGTCAAACATGATGTTTTCTAACCCTAGAAATAAAGTTATTGTCAAATCCATATTAAGAATTGACTAATGTTTTTCTTTCAGTAAGGTGTTATTGTGTTATTAACTAAATTTGTCCCTCAATAGAAACAGGTAGTTGAACTTATATCTGATGCCCGGTCTAGAGGTGTCGGGAACACAACATGAAAATGACCAATTTTCCTTGATTCTCAAGGAGCCGTGTGGGTAGTATAGGGGTTTAAACAATTACAGAGCTTTATATTTCACTTTACCGTGCAGTCAGGTGGTCCTTTACCAGCTAACTGAAGTATTACACTCTTTTCAAAGCCACTAGATTGCTTTGATGAAAACATCATATTGACTTGACAGAAAAGGGAGGTTTTCGTCTAGTCTGATTATTTTGATTCTAACATAAAAATCACCATAATCCACAGAAACATCAAAAGAGGCAGCGATAGACCAACAACTCTCATGTTGTGCCAAGTCTTTTTTTTTTTTTTTTTTTTTTTTTTTTTTTTTTCTGTGTGTGTGTTTTGTCTTCATGCCTTTAATATACACATAATTAAGGTTTCCAAAATATTGTATTCCCAAAGTGTCATAGAGTGTCATATACTGCTGTGATAGGCTGGTGACCTATCCTGCCTCTCGCCTAATAGCTGCTCAGATAGGCTTCAGGCCTCCCACAACCCTGCGTGGGAATCTGGAGTCAAAGAATCTGGATGTCACATCCTCACTATTGACCAATCAGTTTTCAATGCAATGGCTATCCAATTTTTAAATCTAGAGCAAACTGTAAGTTATCACTTATCTTTCTGCAGCTGTAAAGTCACATTTATACTCCTTTTCTGAACGGAAATGGGTACGTCTGTGTTAACTGATGTCAGACGTCACTGCCAACATTCTTCTCTGGGTTCTTTACGTTGGCATGGTTGTCAGGATATGCATCCACTAGAGGGCAGTGTAGAGTTTAGAGTTTAACTCAGTTTCAGGCACGTTCAAACATGACAACGGTGGAGATCACAAGAATGAACATTCACATTAAAAAGCAACACAGCAGACATTGGTGGTCTGTGTTTCAAAATGATCCAAAATATGCACATAAAAAATGCAGAAAATGTACAGAAGCCTCCATCTGCATATAAATGCATATTTAGCATAGAGCATAAATGAGGATTTAGGATGCATTGACTAAATTGATTACCAGCTTGATACATAGTTTTGCAGTACTGACCTGTCGTTCGTTAGTTAGTTATCTGCACCGCTTCATCCATTAAGGTTTGTGGGGAAGCTGGAGCCTAACCCAGCATTTTAACAGGTGAGAGGCAGGGTACAACCCGGACAGGTCACTAGTCCATCGTAGGGCACTGACTTATCAGTGTAAGTAAAGTCTTCTTCCTCGTACTTAGACTGATATTTTTCACTGTTTTTGTAATTAATTCAGCATAATTCAAACTTTTCTTTTGGTCTGCTGCAACTTTATTATTTATTGAAAAAACTCAGTCAAGGTTGAACAATCAGTGCACACAGTCACAAGTTGCCGTCAAAATGCCAAATTAAAGATTAAACAATAAAAAGAACAATAGCTAGATAACCAGCAATATATGCCTAAGGTTAGGAAAGCATCATGCACAGACACTGAAATCCAATAAAATACTTTTTAGTGTTGAAAGTTTTGCTGACTTTTTCCATTTTGTCCTTGCAATGAATAACACACGTTTGTATAAATGTCAGAAGACCCGACATGTGCAAAATTTGCCATTTTCAAGTACTCAGCATATTAAAAACTGATGCAGTGGGCATGCAGGCAAACAGTGGGTTTAGAGTGAGTACATGATGAGTAGGTTGTATGAACTGATTATTCTTACACACTAATATCCAGACAATTCCTCAACCAACAACTAGCAGCTTAAACCACTTTGAAAACAGGGTAAATTGAACCTCCTCAAGCAGCTTCATAAAATCACTCTCACCCATTTTACTTCTGACATGTTTTCACATACACACATAAACTCATATAGCTGTGTTAAAACCTTAATCTTATTCATTTTCTTCTCATCAGCAAGTGATGGGAAGAGAAAGTGTTGCGTCACATGACTGCACTCAGCTTCCAGGAAGCTCTATTAAAAAGGATGTTCACTTTTTTCACCCCCGCTGCTGCTATTTACCCATAAGTCTTTGTAATCTGTTTAGAGGGTTTATGGGTGCTCAGAAAGTGCTCTTTCTCCACACCGCGGCTCATTTATCAAGTGAGATTAAGAAAAGTCCGGAAAGTGTTTTGAATGTGCGCTATCAGACACCTCTCAGTTGCAAATTAAATTGGACCAAGTTCTGTGTTTTGAATGCACATTTGAGCAGCATTTGATAAAGCCTCAATAGTTTGGACTCATTGTGTTAGAGTTATTCATCCATAGTCATTTACCTGCTGTGTGTGCTTTGAGTTTACCATAAAGAACTGAGGATTTTTTTTTTCTTTAATGCTTATTTGCTCAGGGCCTGGAGGTGAATATCATGGCAGTCATTGGACAAAATGATTTTATATCTGGAGATGTAATAGATTTTTTTCCAAATGCATTAAGTTATGTTTTTTCCAAAAACTTTTAATAATGGAGAAATAAATAAATAAATAAATAGAACAATCATTTTTTACATTTGGAAAAAAAAGGCTAGTAAAATATCTACACAATACATTTTGTTGCAGTTTTAATACTATCAGCTGTTCTAAATCTGATGGATCACAATGTTGACAAAACTATAAACTGTCCATAAGTTGTTTTTTTTATTGTATATTGGAATAAAATTAACAAAATTCTCTGAAAATCACTATTCATCATACATACTATGTATCCTCCACGACACAGATAATTATGACTCATTTAGAAGATTTTGTTTTTTTTAACAAATTTAAAAAATAAATAAATAAATTTATTAAATAAATATGTCATTCTTAAAAAAGCTATTTTACAAGCAGAATACCATAACAATACTGATTATTTAGTAGATGGGGACTTTTTTTTGTAAAAATGAACTATTCTTATAGTGTAAAAATATATAGGAAAATTGAAAAGAAGGAGAATGCATTTAGGTCCCAAGCAGGTCCACCGGTCCTGCTCCCACAAACCACACCAACCCAGACAGGCTACCACCAACAGACCTGCCCTAACATCTGTTAGACACTTATCTAATAATTATTGTCTGTTACACTGACATATTGTTTTATGGCTCATTTGTTTTTTCTTAATTAATCTCACCATAACTTCAAGCATTTGCGCTACTTGCTAGTTTCCTTTCTATGCTAATGTTGTGTCTACATTAAAACAATCAAACAAGTCATATTTTTAATAACCAGACTGACACCTTATAAGGCTTACACAATTTATGTATCCTTTGACAAATATAATTACCCTAAATCCAAAACCTGAACTTTGAAATAGTTTTCCTCACATCCTAACCTGCCCACTAGAATAGTGTCATAATGCTAATCAACTGTAGGTAAAATGACTGTATTTCCCAGGATCAAAGTCCTACACTATATATAGGTTGTTCATACCATCACAAACAATAAATATCAGCAACTGACATAAAATTTGTGTCATTAGCCCACCCACAGGGACAGTATAGAAAGCTTTACCTTCACTTATAATTATAAATAGGTGGCCCATTAGACTGATTTATAGTTCTGATGAAAGCCAGTTTGTAGTGTAGTGTAAAGAAGTCTTTCTGATATGATCTTATGATTCTTTCCATGCATTTGCTTTTTACCTTAAATCACAGGATCACAGGTCCCTTAACTTAAGCCATTGAAAGTATCTGGTTAGATTCAGGTAACAGAATTACTGAAAGCTTCACCTTTTTCCCAACAATACCATGTTCTGCAAGAGTTTGGTCACTAATTGGAAAGGTCCTGGCATGTCATCAGTATGTGAGAATGGGTTGAAATTACACAAAAATATATTGTTAACCACATGGATACATTTCCAACTTAACAGATAAATTAAGGGGATTCAAAGTCTTTAAGGTAAGAAACATGCACATATTTTGGACTCTCTCCAAAAGCGTTTTATTTTATCTGCCTTGGAATTCAGTTTCATGAATAATGACATGTCCATTTCCCCTGCAACAGAACAGATGTTGTGCATCTACTCTTGTATTGTCAATATGAGAACCAAATGTTCATACTTGAACCAAAATGTCCACAAAATAAATCCTCCCCAGTCTGGACATATCACTAGGCTGCAGGATGGTAGAGGTTAGAGGACAGGAAATTAATGTAGTATGTGTGTGCACATGTGTATTTGATGGAAGTCAAACTTAATTGTCAGATTCAAGCAAAGAAATTGTGGTTGAAATCTTTTTGCTGCACTCTTCACCCAGACCTTACCCCAGAACCTCATTTTAAGCTGAGTTTAGAACATTTCTTTATTTGTTTTCTGCTTCATGCTTTAAATTCTGTGTTGTTTTGATATGTTTGTATCTGCAAATAGGTTCTACAGTGATTCAACGTGTTCTCTTGCAGTCAATCTTGCTGTTGTTAACAGATTTAATCCTTTGTGGTGCCTGCAAATTAGCATTTGGTCTGTGTCCCCTGTCACAACAAATGTTTGTTTGTGGATTGTTTTGCTCATATTTGATAGCAGATCATCTGTTGCTCGGTTTGTATTGTGCCGGGTTTTATGTGTGTGTACCAATTGTTCTGTCCAATGGGATTACATTTAAGCTTATTTAGATGATCCAGCTGTTGGTAGTCCACGTAGCACTCCTCATGGGCAAAAATTCAACTATTTCCATCCTGTTTGTTGATGCTTTCATTTCCTTCTTGTTTCTTCATTCTCATTTATGAATTACAAAGACAAACATAAACCATTGCTGAAGTACTGATAACAGTAAAGTTTCAAAACAAAACATCTCAATGTTACGTCTCAGTTTCCAAAGTCATTTCCTAGACTTATTTATGGTTATCTTGAATATTAATACATTGACTTGCATGTCCTCCAGATATCCAACCTTATGAACTATGCTTATTGCTCTTTTGTCAGGCGCATTTTGGTTAGAGTGTAATTTTGTATGTGTTACCCCATATCTCCAGACAGTAATTCAGTCGGTAACACTTTATTTTTTTTCCTATGCTACAATTCTCTTTGCTATTTTTGTTTTTTGCATGTCTCCAATGTGGTTTCTTGCAGATTATGTGGTCTACCATCACACTCAGAAATTTCTACTCATACACCATCTCTACAACCTAATTATCCACCATTACTTGTACTTGATTAGTTAGAACACAAGGTAAAATTATAATGTAAAGCTGACAACTTCCATGCATTATCAGTGTGATTTGTCCATGAGAAGATACAGTAAAAATGTAGGGCAGTGGTTCCTGACTTATTATCCTTGAGAACCCCTTCATGTAACTACCAAAACATGATAAATATAAACGTTTAGCCTGTAGCGTCAAAACAGTAACTTCTCTGAGAGCCACTGTGGGGTAAACTCAGGGTCATCTGCCACACGTTCTAAATGACTCCACAGCACTTCTGTGTCAGCTGCGATATGTTTATTCTTCCCGTCCAAAGATTCCAAAGTCCATGCAATCCATTTATAGAATAAAGCAGTTTTCTGACTAACTAGCTCACCCCACTTCCTCATCCATTCATTCCAAACACCGGTGAGTCGGTACGTGCACCTTTCAAACTTTGACACACATGCCCACAGCAACACACCCACCGCCCAGATGCTGATGCCACACGTCACCTGTGCTACCTCATGAATATTTCAAAATATACCAGTGTGGCTCCGACATTGTCTTTTAGTAGGGGCGAATAATCTGCACTGTGATGTTTCACAAGTTGCGTTTCCGTTACAGTATTTCGAAAAAAAAAAGTGATATTTCTAACATTTCGATAAAGTGCAATTGCAATTTGCAGGTGTTTCCATTGAATGGTGTTTAACGCATTAGCCGTTATTCTTGTAAAATTTCGTCCTGCGAGACTCCACTTTGAGAAGGATAGAGATTTCTAAATCTTTGTAAAACTCTTACATTCTGCCATTGTTTGCTGTCAAGGATGATGATTATATTTTTTTATGTAATTATTTGTAAAAAGATTTCTGTCTCCTCCTGTGTCTCCTCAGACTACACCATCTCTATTTGAATTTAACTAGTCACGTGTTCCTCTACATCACGTCTGGTGAAGTGTAAATACAAGAAAAGTGTTTCCATTACACTTCTGCAATATACTTCTATACTGACACGTCTGAAAAACTACCTCATGAGAGTGTAAAAAACTTTTTAGCGATATTTAGGAGTTTTTTCAAAATGTAGATGTTTCCATTACCGTTTTTTTATTGCGATATTTAGCTTTTGCGCTTTTCTAGGGGTAACGGAAATGCACCTACAGACATGTTCCATTAATAAAATGGTGGAGGAAAACTCAAGGTTATCAGGATAGACATGAACTACTTCACTTCTGTAGATCCACTAGCTCACTAAACTAGACCACACTAAACCACACAAGGTGTGGTCTACTACGTAACTTTTGTTTTATTCTTGACTAAAGATATGTGATATTTTTATAGCAGATTTTTACCACCCGCATTTGCTCTCTTTGAAACCTGGTTTGAAAGCCTGTTTTCAGGCAAAACACTGGTTACATTTGAACATAATGTCCAAATGTAAAAAAAAAAAACTTAAGTGGATACACCTCAACTCATCTCTCTGTGGAGATAGCCTTAATGTTAACAATCACACAGGCTCTGTATAGTCAAAACTTCTTGTACCCCTCGTTCTCTGGGGACCTTCTAGGGGGGATAAGGAACCCCAGATTGGGATAAAATATAACTAATTGAAGATTTTTCCACTGTGGAAGAGAGTTGTTGCCACATCGGGAGTTGAGTAGTCTACAAAAATGTTTATGCAGGTGACAAGTGTCAAAGAAACATCCACATGAATGCCAGTGTGCAGGATTCCTCAGCTCAACTTCCTTGTAACCATACCAGCACAAGTGTTTACTTGCTGTTAGTGGTTTAATGTTATGGCTGATCAGTTTATACCAAACACATTGTTTGATAGTGAAACTATGTAATTAAGGTCAGCTATGAAAACTTCTGACATCATAGTTTGCACTAAAACAGACTTTCTAGATTTAAGAGGCACGAACCAGACATCCTACTGAACTATTTAACTTTGAAAGCTGTGCAGTGTGGCATGAAAAAAGAAAAAGCCAGATTTGTTTCCCTTAGACTATTTAACAGACTGTTCACAAAAGACCGTGTTGCATACAGTATAGAGCCATTTTGTCACGACCCCTGAAGAAGGGAAAGCTATCGCAACAGATCATCATCAGCATCATAATTTTATTCATGGTGTGTTATTAAATCAATAACATGTAGGCTGTAAGCTGTGGCCTGAGAAAGGATGCGTAAATAAAAAGTGTCCACTTCATGAACAATGGTTTTTTCTGCTGCTGGAGGACATCACAGACTGAGTGTGTGTTTACAGACCACATTGATTTACTGGTCCGAGATGATTACTGACTTATGGACTGGTTTAGATTATCAACAGCTATTCTATTTGATCTCTGTGAGAAACTGGGCCTGGTATTTGTAGACGATATCAGCCACCCTTTATGCAAGGTCAACTCCAGCTTTCATCCGACTGTGGAAGCCATTATCTACTGATGCACATCCACTGATGCACAGTACACTTTCATGTTAAACCACTTGTTTTAAATTTCTGTCAGCTAGTTGCAGTACCTGACACTCCATAATTTTAAATTTATTTTGGATTTAGAAGATGTCCCACTTCTGCAATCAGAACTTTGATCCCACAAATCCTGTTGCAAATTCTTGTTTGCAACGGGTATTGTCTTTGTTGACCGGAGTTATGAGCTATAGTAATTTTTGGAAGGAACAAATCAAGTTTGTGGACATGACATTTGACATGATTCACATCACTGACACATCATTTTTATATTGGTCAACCTTCAATTTATTTTGTGTCCTAATAAAAATAGCATTGTCATTAATCAGTATAGAAATATTTCACCACAATTAGATTTAGAGATTTTTTTTTCATTACTCTGATTTTTATTTTAAATCAAAAGGGCTGTAAATTACCCTCTGATAGAAACCTGTATGCATACACTTTGTATAATTTTATGAAGCAATATTTTATGCATTTGTCCTTGTTAATCAAAATGTAATCTATCTGTAAGATGTTGAATAAATCCTTTGTCTTAACTTACATACAAACATTATTAAGAGTCACCATACAGTTCTGGGATATAAGTTTGTTTCTTTGTACACACAAGTAGAATTTAGTCAATGTCACTCTTTGAGAAAGCATCCCAAAAATTCCTAATGTCAGTCTGTAATACATATTTGAGCTCAATGCAAATTTTGTCTTATGGCAGAATCCTGCACCATCAGGTTTCTCTCTTCCTTTTTATAAAATTTTCTTTAGTCTTTCTGTCTGTGATGGACTGGCAACCTATCCAGGGTGTACCCTGTCTCTTGCCTAGTGGCTGCTGGGATAGGCTCCAGTGCCCATGCAACCACGCATTGGTATGAGCAGGTACAGTATAAACAATGTATACATGGATGGATAGTCTTTCTTTTCTTCTTCACTACAGGGGTCACATTGGGTTAGTCAGTGTGTAACTCTGTGTATTTTGTTGCTATTGTTCCTTGCCAGAGATGTATTTCAAGGCTTACTGTAAATTTCAGCTTTTTCAACGTGTCATTTCTGTTAGAGGTTCAATGTGTCAGTTTTAGTCTTCCAAATGCTGCATGTAAACAAATCCTCAGTTCAGAGTTTTTATTTACACAGAAGGGGTTTGGGGTGCTTTCACAAAATACAGTATAATGCATGCACAGACAAGTCCCTTCATGTGCACCATCATCAGAAAATTATACCTATTACATGCGAACACTCAAGTTCATAATGTCCCAGGTTCAACTCCCGGGCAAGCCCCCATTATGTTAGGTCCCCTCTTCAGTCTTAGGGGAGTAAAGAATATAACACAGCAAGTCTGAGTCAAAATGTAACATAAAAAACCAGTTTATTCACTACTGGGAATGATATGTACATAAACAAAATAAATCATCTCCAATACAAGGCAAACTAAAAGAGTCCTGTTTAAACATGGGCTAGAGGCTACAAGACACAATAAAGAACCATCTACACATTGAAACAAGATGAACAATATTAACTGAAAGTGTCCTGAATCGGGCATAACTTGTCATGGCAGGTTTCTATTAGTAAACCCAAAAGCAACAAACCAGAGGGGTATTGCACGAAACCAGAATAAAGAAATCCAGGATAATTAAGCAAGCCCAGCTTGACCTAGCTTGCGCGGCCTATCCTGGCTTAATTGGTTGCACGTTTGCTGAGCCAGGATGAGAAGGTGCTGCTAGGTTAAGCCAGGTGAAGATAGTTGGGATAAGTGCGTGTGCACGGCATACTGAAGCAGACCTCTCGATCGCTCACAGAATCACCGATGGGGAAATGGATAAAAGTCGCGCGTCCTACGTCACGGCCGCTGAACAACAGCTCCTGACGGAGTTCTCTGACGAAGTTAAGGATATTATAAGGAAAAAAGGCAATACCAATGCCATAAGTAAAGAACGCGAGAGAGCCGACCGGCTCAATGCGTAAGTAGTCAAAAACTGTACAATTAATAAACAGTGCTCCACTGGAACTGTCATAATTAGGCTACAATTAAAGGAGTTACTTTTCAAATCCACTGACTGTTGTATACTTTAAGAGTGACAAGCAGGTGCATGTTACTCAGGAAATGTAGAGTATGATTAGGTGCAAACAATTATCCACAATGTGTCATTTAATCTATTTTCCTCATGTAACGTTTTTATCTATTTTATCTTTCTGTCCTTCATAAAGGACAAACCTGTCTGGCCATAAAAGGACCTGGCAGCAAGAAAAAATTAAATATAAGAACATTTTGCAGGCTGGTAAGTGACTCCAAAGTAGATAACAGTGAACAAATGAGGTGAATAAATGAGGTGTTTGCTGACATCTTCAATGTCTGTATGATTGTAGCAGTTAAAAAAAGGCCTATAGAAGTGGCACAGGGGGCGGCCCACCAAGCCAAGATGTGACTCCAGCAGAGGAACTGGCACTCCATTTAAATAAAGGGAGGCCAGTGATGGAGGGGATCCAGGGAGGGACAATAACTGACTCTGTCCCAGCCACAGAAACTGTCCGCTTCATACAAGGTACACAAAGTACGGCAATTCTACTGCACATGGAACACAATCAAATATAATATAGTGTCTGACTTTGGATAACCTTGCAGTGTCTGGGAACACAATTACACTTTTGGAGCCACCAGAAGATGATCCGGTTAGTACAGTGTCTCAAAATCACAGGCTTGGTATGTTCTGTGAAATCTTAATCCGAGTCCTCTCGCTGCATGTATACGGCAGGGGGAAGGCACATCTGCAGCTGCAGAATGCACGTCTGCAGATGAGGAGACTGTGTCAGTGGAGTCCAGAAGGCTTGAGGCATGTCAATTTTATGGGATTGGCCTGCTTATTTATTCCATGAAGGATATGAAGTCAGTGATGTGGTGCTAATAGAAAATGTGTAGCAGGACCCGGATGCTGCACAGTCTCCTAAGTGGCCTGGTAACATTGTGAGTATTGGCTAAAGTAAATCTACATTATGCACAAATCCTGCTGTGCTAACTGACATTTCCTTTACAGACTTCACAAACTGTCAGAACGCTTTATTCAGGGCACCTGGAGAGAGAGAGAGAGCTGGCAGATGTTAAAAGCTGACTCAAAAAGAGCAAGCTCCAAGGAATGGAGCTGGATCTTGAGATTAAACGCCAGACACTCAGAAAACTGCTGGAAATCCAGTAACCGAAAATCTGTATCTCTCAATGACATAGTCATCTCCAAAGGCCAGGGGATGTGAGCTGTCCCTGAAGACTCGTTCACGTCTGAATGCTCTTCTGAGGATGCGGGCTTCCTCGTCCAGCACATCCTCCGAAAAAGGGCAAGCCATTATGAAGAGGGACCAGGTGAAGGGGAGTTGGACCTGAATATTCTACATTGCCCTCGTCACGGATTTCTTTGAATACAGCTTTGTAACCTCATCCGCTGTGTTTTGTAATCTCAATTAATGCAATAAAACACATATTTATAAAACCTCTGACAGCAATTTGACGAGCAGTCTTCATTAGCATAGCAATATAACACTTGGCCTGATGAAATCATGCACTTATGACCAAGTTGATATTGTGTGATGAAATCGTGATCCTGTATTTAAATAAAATGACTAAAAAAAAAAAAAATTATATGCACTGCACTAGCACTACACGACAGAACCTGGGTCTAACTGGACTCAAAAGCGGTCTGACTAACACTTAATTATGACGTCCCATCTTGTTTGCATTCATGCTTGTGTTGTTCTTACTCTCAAATGTAAGTCGCTTTGGATAAAAGCATCTGCTAACTGACTGTAGAATAGAATAGAATAATAACACTACAACTCGAATCCATATAAAAAGGCTGTTGCGATTACGAACAGATTTTGATTAAATGTACAGTGACTGTATATGTAATATTTTAATACTGGATGATTAAAATGACGCGCCATACTTAGGAAGACCATGGACATGCTGTAAAACATATTAATTCCTCATAGAATTGACGATGGACATGCAGGTGACTCGCTAGGATTAATCTTAGCCTGAGCAGTTAGCCTGGTCTAGAGCAGGCTAGCTGCAGCGGATAAATCACCACAGTAACTTGGCCGGGATTAGTTTGAGCTGCTTTCATGCAACTGACTTAGGGCTAAATTCAGCCAGGATAACCAACATATCCCGGCTTAATCCCTTATCTTGGTTTCGTGCAATACCCCTCTGGAATCAAAAGGCGTTACACCAAAATAAATACAAACCTAGGCTTTAGCAATTAACACAGAGCAATAAAGTAGGCCACAAAAGCACACAGAAAGCCGCACAAACCAAGAACCTTTGAGTTCAGACCCAAAGTGTCGACCTGTGCTGGAATCACACACACAGCTGCCATGAGTTCAGTCACTTGGCAGCTTATCAAGGTAGGCCAGCATCCTGAACGGCCATCCACGTTGATTGACAGCAGATGGCACCCAATCACAGCAGGGGGAGCAAATGATCTGACAGCCATAGTTTTCCAATCCAGCCTTTGTCCGCACCAGTTGGTGTCCAATCATAGAGAAGGGAGGATTCCTATCCGGAAGTGGAGGGTGAAGCCAAGGAGTAGGAGCAGGTCCAGGCTGACATGCCTGGGGCCTTAACAGTGGCACTTAAATGTTTGCATCTGGCTGCCATCAGTGGTTGCTTTTGACTAATAAAAAATGGATGTAGTATATACATCACAGATTATACAGTATGTTCTTACACGTTTCTGTAATTAATCCTTTTTATTGATAAATGAATATTTTTTTCGTTAAAGTAGTTTTGATTATCTATTAAATTATACAATATAGCAGTGATAACAAAAATTCTTCAATTCTCTTCAAAGGATAGCGTTTCAATGAACAATCTCTAGCTTGGATGTCCGGGTCTTTAGACCATCCACCAGCAGAGATGCCAGTAACGCAGTAATCTGACTACATATTTTAACAAAATATAATCTAACGCGTTAGGATGTCCTACAATGTAATCAAATTACCGTTACTCTTCATATTCGTCCTGCGTTACTTCGGCACTCCCCACTCCTTTCACATATGATTTGAAATCAAACGCCGTGGACGAAAGTGTATTTATCTAACTCAACACACCTTCTCATTAACGGTGGTACAGAAATTTTATGTACTCGTAAGCATGCAGCTACCTTTCTTCGCTGAAACTTGACCTTTTTTAAATCGACAAACACAAATCATTCACTGCACATGACTTTCGAAAAAAATATGATATAGAAACTTATTACCCTGGTGCATGATGGGAGGTCCGCCTCTCCACTTCCCTCATCAGAACCTATTCCAAACCGAATTGATTTTTTTTTTTTAATAAGTCCGTTACTATTTCATTATTTTCTCATGTGTAAACGTAAAACATAATGCAGATTTGTCTTATGCTTAACGAGAGATGTTGCTTTATTTTATTGTTATTCATTTGAATTAATGTACATGATGGTAGGGAAGAAGCACTGAATGATTTACAAAGTTAATAAGAGACTGACTATGTTCATAGAAGGTGAAAAACAATTAAAAGTTACAAGTTGCAAAACATTGTAAAGTCACCATTCGTAACTAATGCACTTTCAGTAAAGTATATGCGAAAAAAAATCGATTGTCATTTTTTTGTTTGGGGGGTTTTAACTAATAAAGTAACTAGTAATCTAACTTAGTTACTTCTAAACCTTAGTAATCAGTAAAGTAACTAGATTACTTTTTAAAGAAGTAATCAGTAATCAGTGGTCAGATTACTTTTTCAAGTAATCTGTGGCATCACTGTCCACCAGTCCTACCTACCTCCAAACAGGGCATGAAATGCACCACATGAAATGCAAATGTGTGGAAACAAAGGAAGCGGTATCCCAGTAGAGAACCATGTAAGTAGAAGCATTAAACATTTTCTTTAGCCTTTATTGGAAAACTGCTTTCTATTTTGCCCTGGAAGAACAAAGATATTTTACAGTTAATCATGAGATTGCTTTTGTGCATTTGAGAATGTTTCTTGGTAAGGAGGATATATTTCATGGATCTTTTTTATTGCAGTGTTGCAATGATGAAGACAAAGTTTTGCTATATGGATTTTGTTATATGGACTACAGTATATGGACTAGAAAATGATCAGGCTGCTTTGGGATCTGGGATTTATGTTTTATTGTTTTGTCTTTTCCCCCTAGTGTCCAGGTCTGTTTAGTTCCAGACAGTACTCAGATCAGACAGTTTAAGCTATCTGATATGACTGCTGCTACAATAGAATGTACTTAATGGCCATACGAATCACTCCAGAGATTACACATCTAGTAGTTTTTTTATTTTTTATTTTTATTTTTAATGGGAGACAGTATTGTCATATGTTTCCTTACTGAAGGAGTGCCCTCAGGCAGTTATACCACTTTAATTGGTGGCTCAGTGCAATAGCAGGTCCAGAGGGCACCGGATCAGGGTCTTTGGGGTATTAATGAATATTTCAAATTATAATTATTTTCCGCATTACTGTAAATTGCAGATTCAGGAGAAAAATGATGAAATGTTAGTCCACACTTACAGTTAGTGGGCTGCTTAGAGACTGGGATCCTGTGGGTCACACACGACTCAATGCAAATCCAGTAGGAGTCATAATGGTCTGAAATTCAGCAATATTAGGACTAAGAAAATATAGTATATAGTCAGCAATTCTAAGGAATGGCAGTGTGTTAATCTGTCTTGTAAATTGTGATTGATATCACCCTTTAGCTGATCAATGGGAATTTTCCAGGCATTTTTATCCCATCCAGAATCTTTACAATCCAATGACTTGGAAATTATGAGTAGGCCACTTTCAATTAATTAGGTAACTTAATTTGATGATAATGGCCAATCAGGAGGAACGCAGGATCAACAAATAACAAGAAAGTTGCATGTCTGTCTGAAAATAAGAAAAATAATAGTCCTCTATAGCTGGAATACAGCAAAGATGATTTTGATGCACGGTGGCACCAAAACGAACTGAGTTGGAGTTGGTTTTGTGAGGATAGTAGGTAAATAGTAGCACAAATTACTGTGAATAGCAAAAGAAAAACACCTGGAGGAAGATGTGTAAAGATGTTAATAGCTTCTGTTGTGTTTGTTTTAATGAGAACAACAGAAGTGCTGTATGAGTGTGTGTCAGTGGGGAAATGTGACATGTAGTGTAAAAGTGCTCTGAGTGATCAACATGTGACTAGAAAAGTGCTACAAGTACAGTCCATTTATCAGTCCATTTGTCCTGAAAGCCAAGACCTGAGAGAATGACATGCAGATGAGAAAAGGTTTCGTCACTGTTGATCTGTCTGTTATTTCTACAAAATTCTGGTAGCAATGAATTGAGTTTTGTTTGTTGGTTGGCCTTGATGATGCTATATCTATTGATGCATTCATTTTACATCATTTTAGCCACATAATCTGACAACTGAAGCTTTCCTGATAAAGTCTTTATGTTGGCTGTGCTTAGAAGGATTGAGGCTGTAAATGTATTTCAAACAAATAAAACAAACACACACACACACACACAAAAAAAACAAAAACAAAAAAAAACAGGCAGACCAAAGAGAGCTAAAAGAGCATGGTATTTCAAGGGTTAAAACCAATTCTTTTTTATTCAGTTAAAGTTAGCAATGTGCTTCTTCAGATTTGCAAACGCTCACATTCTCTTTCCTGATACCAACAATAATCACAGTGAGAGTTGCTTTATTCAGGCTTTTTGCTATTTTCCTTGCATGTTTGTGTGTTACCAGGATATGAGCCTATATACATATTTGGGATCTGTATTAGAAGTGTGCCAGTACATTTTTTCACTTGTATCTCAGAGGTCTGGCTCATCCACATTGGATGACTCTCAGTTTTTGTGTGTGTTGTTTTGGTTTTGGTGGTGATGTGTGAGAGACACAATAAAGCAACATGGAAACAGAGTAATACCATCTTGTAAAATCAGCTTTTTTTTTGTAAAGTTGAAGGAATCTCTGTGGATTCACAAAGGCCTTGTTTAGACAACGAGTTCAAATCCATTTCTTTTTGTAGCATCTCCAGATTGATTTTAGGAAGTTTAAGCAACAAAAACATCCCTGTGCATCTCACTTTGGATGCTTTGATTTCTGAAATCTTTTCTTTCACCTGTAATACAACACATCATACATGCAGTCACACTGTGAAATCCTGACTCACAGCAAAAACAAGATATCTGACAAGTTTTTAAAGACACCAAAAAAAAAAAACAATTATCTATAGGCTCTTGGGGCTCAGGACCCTTCACTCTGGCCGCCCTGGATGGCTGGTACCTGTCGGGGTTGGCGGCTGCTGATCTTGGCCCGCCAGGGGGCTGTGCCCCATGACAGCGGAGGGCTCTCGCTGAGGCCTTCCTCTGCCACCCTCGGGGTGGATCCGGGGTCGTCTTCATAGTGAGTATGTTTGTGTTCATTCTCCAACATGCTGCTGATCCCCTGGGTCTCTGGGCCGCCCTATTCTGCTTCTAGCCTTCAGAGAGGTGTGGTCACAATTGCACGATCACACTCATCTCTGATCCCTCCTCATTCCTCATACTCTGCATGCTGACACAGTCACTGAGTTGTCCAGTGGGTTTATACACTAAGAGCTACCTTTCTTTAGGTGTTTTTTGTGTGATTGTTTCTGGTAATAATAATAATAATAATGGGTTAGATTTATATAGCGCTTTTCAAGGCACCCAAAGCGCTTTACATAGTATCCATTATTCATTCACTCCACATTCACACACTGATGGCAGAAGCTGCCATGCAAGGCAGAAGAACTGGCAACCCTTGGGTTACAGGATGACCACTCTACCCATTTAGCTATGGCGCCCCAATGGGTAGACACAACACCTAGCACAAACTCGTTTTCTGGTACTTCGGTTGTTGTTGTAATACTTGTTGTTGTTGCTGTCTTAGTTGTTTTTTCAGGAACTCTTGATGATTGTCAGCTTAGTTTACCTGTTAAAGCTGTAGGAAATTCTCTGTTGTGTTTCTGTAAAGGTGTAGCAGTTAGTTGTCTGGTGTTAGGCTGGATTGAAGGGTAGTTGCTTCTAACGACTGTGTTTTTGTCTCCTCTTCCTTTTTTCTACTTTCCTTTTTACTTCTTATTATTCTCCTTTTTATTCCTGTCCCCTCCGATCAGGTCCAGCAAGTCAACATGAATCCCATAATTCAAAATAAATAAATAAGATTAAACAAATAAACTAATCAGGTTATCCAGAGGACTCTAATACCCATAAAGCTCCCCTTGACAAAGCAAATTTGTTTGGCACAACACAGCAGCAACTTTGTCAACTTAGCAGAATCATCATTCAGATGCATAATAAACCATTTAAGAACCTGTTTGAAAAATTAAACCATATTTGTCAAAATAATAACCATTTGTCCATCCATCCATTATCTGCCGCTTATCTGGAGTCGGGTCACGGGGGCAGCTGCCTAAGCAGGGAAACCTAGACTTCCCTCCCCCCGGCCACGTTCACCAGCTCATCCGGGGGGATCCCGAGGCATTCCCAGGCCAGCCGTGAGATGTAATCCGTCCAGCGTGTCCTGGGTCTTCCCCGGGGCCTCTTTCTGGTGGGACGTGCCTGGAACACCTCACAAGGGAGGCATCCAGGAGGCATCCTGACCAGATGCCCGAGCCACCTCATCTGGCTCCTCTTGATGCGGAGGAGCAGTGACTCTACTCTAAGCCCCTCCTGGATTGCAGAGCTTCTCACCCTATCTCTAAGGGACAACCCGGCTACCCTGTGGAGAAAACTCATTTTGTTTTTTGTTTTTTTAACCCTGTCCTGTCCAGCATCCTAACATACAGAAAGGTGGTCTGTGTGCCATATTTTGAGAGTTTGAGAGTCCAACTATATCTAGCCGGAACCGCTCAAGAATCAGACCACCAGGGTCCCTGCCACTGGCGGCCGCCCGGCTCACACTGCACCCAACCCCTATAGCCCCTCCTGCAGGTGGTGAGCCCACGGGAGGAGGGCCCATGTCACCCTTTCGGTCTGAGCCCGACCGAGCCCCATGGGCAAAGGCCCTGCCACCAAGCGCTCGCCTCTATGCCCCACCTCCAGGCCTGGCTCCAGAAGGGGGGCCCCAGTGACCCACGTCCGGGCAAGGGAATCATGGGTCCATGATTTGTCATCATCATAAGGGTGTTTTGAGCTGCGCTTCATCCGGTCCCTCCCCTAGACACCTGTTTGCCATGTGTGACCCTACCAGGGGCATAAAGCCAAGCCGGTGTCAAAGCTTTGCTTCTGAAAGGTAAATTCACAGATCTTTTCAGGTTTAAGCTGTTGGAACTGGGGAAACCTCTTACACAGTGTTCTTTCTCTACATCACATGCTTTACTTTGATTTCAATCAAATCGACTGGGACTTTTATCCAAGATGATTTCAGCAGTGTCAGCAGCATCATGCTGCTTTTGACTCACTTTTTTCTTTGCTACTTTAAGATAACCTAGCACAAACTTGTTTTAAAGCTAATAACCGTATCTGAGACTTTACTACTGTTTGCTTTTTAGACTAAATACACATGCAAATACACACAGCAGATAAGGCATAACAAATTTACATTTATTTCAATATTCAAGCTACAACTTTTCTCTTAAAGCACGCCAGCTGATACTGTCACATTTATATGTTTACACATCTTCCTATGATTCAGAAGTAGTGTTGTTGGATTTCTCCTCTCCGACTCATCCGTCTGTCCCTTTCTATTTCCATGTAGCAGTGATAATAGAACAGACCAGGCATATAGACTTTACTGTCCATATTAAACGTGGATCCAAATCCATATGGATCTTGGTTCTTTAGGTTGGCCTATGAAATAGTCTATGCTGTCCTTTCATTGTTTCCCTGATCATCAGCTTGAGAATCTAGTGGACTAAAATTAACCCTGCTTTTGACAGGAAGATAAATCCCAAATGATTGATGAGTCATCTAAGTTTTCTTTGTTTAGATTTGAGGATCTGTTGAGAGAAAAAAAAACATGTTTGGTATGTTAAGTAAAATTACCGAAAGTATAAACAAGAAGTATAGAGGCTATACTTGAATTCTTAAATCTTCTCCCTGTGTATTTTTCTCCATGTCCTGCCTGATGTTTTGCTCTTCTGATTATGCATGTGAGCTGCTGCATATCTATGTGCACACAAGCCTTAGCGTGCATGTTCATATCACCTTTGCTGACACTGTTCCCTACACTTAGCCGTCTGACAGCTCTTGATTGATTGGCTGCTAAATACTCCCTTCACACACATGTGCACACCCACACACATACAGACAGGAAAGTCCATTATACATCTATCAGTGGGATCTGTCCTAATCATAATGGGAGACAGATGTAAGGTGCAGAGGAGTACCGCTTTCTCACACCCAAAAGTGTACTTCCAAAATACACAATTTCACACATGCAGAGAAAGACATAAACTTACACTGTCGGTTTCCTCTTGATGATATCACATATGTTCACGTTTCTCTTTATCTCGAATTACACCTTTACACACACCATCAGACATTTCTGTATCCATTGCAAATGCTTAGCTGTAGTTGACAACAATGATCAGAAGTCTCCTTGAGAAAGGCTGGAAAGAAGGTGAGCTGTCTTCTTCACTAAAACCACTCATTACTCAACTCCCTGCCTGGCTGAATGGCCACGGTGTGCGTGTTCCTAATGTGTGTGTATGAAAAAGTAAGAAGGAAGAGCATCCCCCCCCCCCCTACACACACACACACACACACACACACACACACACACACACTACTATCTGTTCCTTTTCAAAGAGGGGAAGAAGCAACGAGGATGCAGAATGAGGTCTATCTAACGTGAGCTCCTGAATGCGTTTCTGCATGACAACCATATTGATTCCATTTCATATTACAGCAAATGCAGCATGCTGGGAAAAGTTCAGACCCTGCAGGGGATTCTGCTCATGGCTTTTAGTGATGTGGAAACAATTCTTGCTACACAGAAAATATGGTATTTGAAGAAAAACTGTAGTTATTTGCCCTTCACTTCCCTCAGTCATTTTCAATTGGAAACACCTGTAAGATATTGTCTAATAACTATTTCTGGCAACAGAAGAACTATCATTCTGCAGCATACCGCATTGATTGTTGATTGATTTATTGGAATGTTGCATCATATTTTGAGTAATTTTTGCTCTCCTACTTCTTTAAAAGCTGCATATTGGAAAAATCCAATTGGATCTCTACATGACATGAGGTAAACAACTCAATAGTAAAACATCGGAACGATCACAGAGGCAGAGTGAATTCCACTGCACAATTACTGTAACTCACATTAGATTGAATGGCAGGTTTCCAATATTTAATCCATCAATATTTATTTAAGTCTGAATTTCACCTGATAGAATTCCTACAATTCTCAGTTGTTTCTGTTGTGCTTGAATTCTTTTTGTTAAAAATGTTTAAGTTGACTGTATTCTTTTATCATCAGATTGTAAACAGAAGATTTTGAATGTTGATGCTGAAGCTGAAATAAAGCCAAATTTTACAAGGACTTATTAACAACTGAATCTTTCTACTGTCAGTCATTTTCTTTTTCATTAGTCATTAGAGCACCTTTACACTCTGGATGGTACATGAGAACATAATCTGGGGCAGCTCTGATCTAACATGGAGATGCAAGCTTTAGAAAACAATTTTGACAAGTAGAAAGGTACAATTGTGTAAAAGAAACTGAGTCCTTTGTGTTATGTTTTTAAAGAATGTCTGCCCATAAATCTATGGCTCTATTCTGCTGATCACTATCCTAAAAATGAATGGCACGCAGGTGTGAAAATAATGCTTCCCTGTTCAATAAGGACAAAAAGGTGGGCTCTGGTAATGACTGTCTCTGCATGAACAATCTCTCTGTCCTAATGACTCACCCTTCATAATGACTAACTGAAGATGTGGGAGGAACACAGAGGGAAATGTTAGCCTCCTAGAGCGCTCAATATTTTCACGATTAGCGGCAACATCCATCCAAAAAAGATCTCAGGCCTTTGCATCATAATGACCACCTGATGGTGTGGGAGGAACAAAGGAGAAGCTTAACGCTACATTAAGCCAATACTTTCTAGTTTTTCTTACTTTAATTGTTTTAGCTGGATTTTGAGGTGGATTGCACCATGATTTCACCAGCTGAGATTAAATGTTGCTCTTCATTACTTTTTAATACTCTGTCTAAAAAATCTTTAAGACTAAATTGAACAGCAACTAAATGAATCAGAGTGAACCGATTCAACTTATCTGCAGCCTACTGTTTGACTAAACTTAGGTGGAGCTGAAACAGCTAGATATTACTACATCAAAGCTTATTTGGATTGACTACCCATTCCTTTAGATGAACCCTAATTGCTTTTAATGTAGTCAAATCAGTAACTGTGTAAAAGAAGCTATCATTGGCGTATGAGGCAAAATATCTGACTTCCATCTTCGCTTCATCTCTTGCATTATTCAAAAAAGCAAAGTCAGTGTGCAGTTTTTTCCCAAGTCCATGAAGACTGTTGTCACATGCTCAATAAACTGATAAGTGATGAAGGAAGACTTAATTTCCGAGGTCGGTCAATACCTTTAATGCTGGAGAGATAAAGGTTTCAAAACTTGATTTGATTAAATTTTTAATAAAGTTCATCATTGATGGTATCAGTACATTCATCAGGTGTGGATTTTTGAACGGTCTTTGGAGAACATAAAGTCCTGCACGGTCCTGCAGAAACCTGTACCTGGTGCAGTCGTGAATCATTCATTGATGCTTGAGATAATGCTTGCATATTGGGCGGATATTGATTTGAGGAGAAAGGAGAAGAAGAATCATAGCAGGAAACTTGGTCAATATCTGGATGATGAAGTGCGATCAAGACTTCCTCTGCAGAAAACTCCACTACTTAATGCCAGTGAGATAATTTCCCCTTCTTTAACCCTTTTCTGACAGTGATTTCAGGTGATAAGAGGCTGCAAGAGAACTGAGACAAAATGACGCATTGCAGTTAGTCGTCCATGAGAATAACATAATTTATGTAAAACAATTCTTGCTTTAATTCTGCCGGTAGGAATTTATATAAAAAACACATTTTTATGAAGCTAGATGATGTGAGAAAATGCTGTTTTGCCATTATGTTGTTTAATCCTGTTTTTTTAAGTGTCAGAAAGTAAACCACCAGACAGCTAAAGTTTGGAGAACCACATCCCCTAAATTATTGAATCCCAGTATGATGATCATTTTTGTTTTTAATCTCATAAATACTTCACAAGTGAGTCAAGACAATATCATGCTGCTGTTTAATATATCCAAACTTCACTGAATTCATCAGTTATCTGTCTTAAGGTACTTTAGTTTTTAAAGTTTGATTGAAAATCAGTTTAAATCTCAAACTAATTAATATGAAATCTTCAAAAACGGCAAATGTGTATATTTCTTCTTTTGATAATCAATTTTGTATTTCCTTACCTACATTTGCTTATCCTACAGGGGAACTTTCTGGAGTCCCCCAGGTAGCCCCACCTCACTCTTGGAAAACCACTGGCCAAGAGTAGAAACCAGTGAGTTTTTTTTAAATAAGAAGCATGATATTCAGAGAAAAGTGGATGTACTAAACTCTGTCAAAAATAATCTCATAAACATGGTTTTGGTATATTTGGGGGCTTGAAGCACTGAATTTTAATTCCAGAGGAAAAAAGTGAGCCTGTCTCATGAGAAATTTGGTCATTCAGTAAGAACAAGAAGGTAGTAACTTCAGCCTGGAACAGAAGAATAAACTAAGTTCATTCAGTTAACTTTTCAAAGCCTAACCCCTATTACTATTTTTGTGTTTCTATGTTATATGGAATTACATGTGAATGAATATTCAACGCACTGCAAAAGAGTATGTATAGACCATTCTCAACTTTCGTTACTGATCCTGTGACTTGCACATCAGTGAAGTTTGTTGGTGGCAAAAAGAGAAACAAAGCAGACATACTGCAGCTACTATCAGCTCAGCTGCTGCAGCTAGCTTTTCGTGTCAAAAAAATGCCTTTGGATGTTCCAATTGACATCAGAAGAATAGGATTTTATTTTCCAGACCGCCTGCTGATCCTGGACAACGGGCTAAATGGTTTGTTGTTGTCAAACGAGATACCTGGAAAATGTCAGAGTGCTCGCAGCTGTGTAGCAGGCACTTTGTCGGTGTTAAGTTTATCTAAAACAACCTGTGTTTCGTACACTTTCCAAGTCTGTTTATGGTGGTCTGCTTTAATTTTGAATATAAATTTAACTATGAAAAAATAAGGCAATGCATTACTAAAATGCAGCAAACTGCAGTGGTTTAACGTTATTGCACCCTGAGTCATTAGTCTATTGTTAATGGACATGTTTTTGAGGCTGTTGCCCCTAGCCTGTGTCCCATGCATCTTTGTGTTTGTCTGCACTTCGGAGAAACAAGGCAAAAGGATGATCTGGACAAGTTTGAAAGATGACAGGAAGCAAAAAAGAGTATAAATTACATCAAAGTTTTTAAAAATAGCCTTGTTTATTTAATTCTTGAAGAAACATTCACAGAATTTTTTACGCTTTTTTTTTACACTGACAGTTTTATTTGCAATGAAATGATTATCGTCATCAATAAAATTATTAAATGATAATGATTCAATACTAGTGTTGCTGTTTAATTTTTATTTTAGGTGGGTCACAAAGATTCAAATCCAAACCTGTAGCCTTTAAATGAACGATGGCACTCAAACTACGACTAGTGGCAGCAGCCATTTTGAACGTTTGGCAACTCATGGAGCATGTCCTTGTGTGGATGAAATGGTAATTTTGGTTCATATCCTTTTTGTGATGGTTTGAATGGAGGATTTAGCGATTTGCTCACATTTTGAATATTCAGTTTCAGCCTTTAAGGAAATAAAGTCATTGCTAACAAAAAATATAAATGAAAATAAATTTAACAAATGTCCTGGAGGTTCCCAAAGTTGCTTAGTGTATGTGTCCTTCTTTT
Organism: Melanotaenia boesemani; assembly: GCF_017639745.1. NCBI lineage: Eukaryota > Metazoa > Chordata > Actinopteri > Atheriniformes > Melanotaeniidae > Melanotaenia > Melanotaenia boesemani. The sequence goes on along the minus strand of NC_055697.1, from coordinate 27,469,883 downwards.
TCAAAGAAAACCTACATCCATGAGTTAATAAGTCTTCAAAACTGCTCCTGCTTTTGGTGGTATATTAATTCAAGAAAAAGAAAAATAGAAAAGGGGTAAATCTTAATACCAGCAAGAGCATTAAGTCTTTTTCAGAGCATGCACACACACACACACAAACAAATGCAGTAAAAGTCCATTTCTGTGAATTTAAAAGTAATCAGTGTTTACATCAGGAAGCAGCTCATGTCTTTGTATCCATGTACTTTTATTTCTTCTTGATCGGCCTTTAAAATTATTCATGTCTAATCCACCTGATGGCCTGCATTATTTTGTGTCCCCTTGATTGACTGAGTGTGTGTGTATGTGTGTGAGAGAACATTCTGCCTTTATTTCACTATGTTTCTCATCACCTCTTAAAGCACACAGGGCTCGATCTAATTAAAGCAGCATGGTGACTTCTTGTGATGGTAAAATCTTTGCAAACACACCCACTTACATGCATATAAACACAGCCTGTGGTCCTGAGTATAAAGCGTTCTTATTGTGGGCTTGAAGTATCTAAATACTGCAGAAGATTGTCTGAGCATAAGCCAGATTTTTGTTCATGTGCATTATAACAATGAATGGGAGGTATGTGTTACTATTTTGTTTGTATAGCTGCACAGATATCTTAATCTGTGTGTCTAAAAACAAGGTTAAATACTCTGAATTCCTGATCTACACTCAGGCCTTTATCCTTTCATTCCCCTAAACCTGTGCTGCTTGTGCACAATACCAGAAATTAGTTTCTAATAGAGGGTGAGAAGTTGTTTCTCTGGCCTTGATAATAAAAATACTGTGAGTCCGCAGTAATGTGCAGACTGGATGAGAGGTGAGTGAGATGCTGGCGGGAGAGTGAAGCAATACAAATGCTAATGTTGGTCCCACTAGTCTCCTTTTTGCCTGCCTCCACAGCTGTCTCTATCCTGCACTTTCTTACTTGCTGGCCCTCTTCATCCCCTCATTAGGCATGATTAAACCTCAGTCATCACAATCTGTTGTTGTCAACAGGATTCAGATCTGGAGCTTTCTGCGAAGGATTGCGCTGTTCAACAGTGGCTGTTGTCACTTGGAAAGAAAGTGTAACTTTGTCCTAATAAAGTTTGCATCAGCAACGTGAAGTTCAGTGCAAGTTATCGCTGTTTGTGCTTACTTGTATGTTGAGTAATTGCTAAAGGATTTCCAAATACTTTAACAAGTTTTTAATTCCTTTCTAAAGGCACCGCATCATACTAATTATGTATCACTTTATGATAAAAAAGCAGTTATCAGGCAGGTGCTGTCAAAGTATTGCAGCTGAATCAGTCCTAAAAACTGAATGAGCCTCAGATGAAGCCAGATGCTTCAAAACATGACTCTTATAAACATCTACCAAAGGAAGATTATACTGATCTGGCAAACATTTTTACCTTGAGTTTACTTGTTTCTTTCTAAGCATCGGGAAGACATGCAAAATCTACCCCATAATACTTCGGTCTAACATGCATTTAGTGAAAGTAGGTAGTCTCTTTGGAAAAATTATAAAAGCATGTAAAATAAAGATATAAAGTTTAGGAAATGTATTCTGTACCGGATTTGAAGTGGTCGCTACATAAGCAGAGTCCATTGCCATTCTGTAAATGCTCTTCCCTTTTCCCATCCTCAATCTTTCTGGCATCCCGAGGCACAACACCATATCTACCATATTTACTGTTTATTTACTAGTTTAGCTACAAGCTGCCATATAGTAATTTAAATTTAAACATTCCTGCCATAATGTGTTTTAATTGTTGTTGCATGCCGGTATTGTGTGATGTCAACTCCCGAAACTCTATATTCAAACCCAAAACAACAGACTGGATTTACTTGAAAAAATATTTCTTAGAAAGATATTTCTATTAAATATAAATTCCCCATCATCTAAAATCTTTACCTATACTTTATATAACTTTTTTTATTACCTCAAATGTGTCCCTCTTTTAAATATTACCTCTTCTTTTTCTTTCTCTCTAGCACACCTTTATTTTCATCCTCTCCTAATTGTCTGCAGCCTCCAGTTAATATGGCGTAGCCTGTATTTGCATTAGCGTCTCCTCTTGGGCCATGAGGAGCTGCCATCCAACCTGAACAACTGTCATTAGTATTGGCGACAGGGCTAAAGTCAATTCACTTTCACTTCACTCATTTGCAAGCTTGAAAGGAGAAGGTGAATCACTTTTAATGATGCTGCTCATTTGAAATTATTTCTCAATTTGGCAGACATTAAAACTAATCAGATTTTTTTTTCTTTAACCTTCTTAGTTTTGGAAAAGACCTGTTCCTCTGTAAGTCAATTGAAACTGGCTATCCTTGATTTCATTACAGTTATAGTGTGTCATGGTCCCAATGCTTCTTTAAAAAATTCATTAAGAGTTGTTTCAATGCAAGACTTTTACTCCTGCATGTTATTGCAAAGAAATTCATCAGTATTTGTTCCAGTGGTGAGTTTTGTCTAAATTTTCTACCCATGTTACAAAAGTGAAATCACCAACTAAATAACCTAACTCACTAGAAATGTAGGTTGTGTTAAGATACAATATTGTACACTTTCCCTGCCTGCAAACGTGGAAGGGGGGTAGGTAAGGCAGGTTTATTTGTAAAGCACAATTCAACGACAGGATGATTCAAAGTGTTTTACAGAATACAAGAAGCATAATTTAACATTAAAAACAAAAGAAAAAAGAACATTGGATAAAAACAGTATTGTATAGACAGTGCAGCATAAGACAATATCTATATGTAGCAAAGCAGTGTTTTATGCTACATCAAAAACTGCATAGATAATGTCACAGTGGACAAGACCATCCAGGTGTACCCCAACAGGAAGCCCTGGATGACCCAGAAGGTTCAGAAGGTACAGAAGCTGCTTAAAGACAGGAAAACCGCCTTCAAGTCTGTTGACAGCTCACTGTACAGTGCAGCTGGAGCCAACCTGAAGAAAAGCATCAACAAGGTCACGACAGATTACAGGAGGAGGATCGAGGAACACATGGGGAGTAACATCAGCATGCAGGTGTGGTGGGGGGTCCAGCACCTCACAAACTACAAGGCCAACATCATAGCTGCTGAAGAAGGCACATCACAGGCAGAGGAGCTGAAAAAATTCTTTGCCTGATTTGAGGCAGACTCTCTGGAGGCAACTACACCACACCCTGCGGTCCAGAGCAGCTTGAACCTCACACTAAAAAAGTATAACATGAGGCGCACAACGTGAGGCGTGCACTGCTGGTGGGCAACCCATGGAAGGCCACCGTACCTGATGGTGTCCCTGGACGGGTGCTGAAGAACTGTGCTGACCAGCTGGCTGGAGTTTTTACTAGGTGTCCTTGTCTCAGTCCATTGTACCCTGCCTGAAGTCCTCCATTATTATCCCCCTGCCTAAGAAGCAACACGTCTCCGGTCTCCATGACTACCGGCCAGAAGCTCTCAATCCGGTAGTGATGAAGTGCTTTGAGAAGCTGGTACAGGGTCACATCACCTCACTACTCCCCAAAAGTCTTGACCCTCACCAGTTTGCCTACAGGTCGAACAGATGGACGGAGGACGCTGTAGCCACAACGCTACATGCATACTGTCCCGCCTGGAGCAGCAGGGGAACTACACATGCTCTGCATTCAACACTATCCTCCCTCACAACTGGTGGGTAAACTGGAATACTCTTACAAAAATTTTTGTGCTGACATGTGCAAAGAAAGTCAGCATTACTGCTGATTCCTCCTGTTCAGTTTATTAAAATACAATAATAAAAATTACATTCATGACTTTAAGATAACTTCTAGTAGCAGCATTTTGTTATTTATCCATAACAAGATATTGCAGGTTGCATGCTATTTTTCCTTCATTTAATTTGTTCAAGAACAAGTTGCAGTCGAGATGGGATTTAATTCTATTGCTGGTCTTCCACCATCGGTGCAACAGATTACACATGTCAGTATAAAGGACCATCCTTTCCCCAAAAATATCACTCCAAAGAAAGTGCTGAGATTCCCAGATCCACCTGCTGAAAGTCGTATAAATTAACTACAACAGGGCCTATTGATTAATTTTATTAGAAAATCTGGTGTAAAACACCACTGACTAAACTTAGACTCATATCAGGTTTCATATGATCAGATGCACATATCACTACACCTCACATCTTCATTATTGTTTTTTGTTTTTATTATTTATTTTGTCATTCTGTTTGTTATTTTTCCTCATCTCACTGCTGTATGTTTCTGTTGCATACGGCCCTGAATTTTTCATCTTTTACCGGCATTTTGGGTGTTTACCTTTGCAAAATAGGGGCGGCATGTATTCCCATTTAACCTAGAGAGAATTTCACCAATCTAAGAGTCAAGATTCAAACAATTTCATGGTCAAATCAACATTTTCATAAATCTGACAGAGCATTTTCATCAAAAATGTCTTAAGTACAACTTCAGAACATATTTTAAAGAACTTGTAGGAAGATAGTGGTGAAAGCAGCTCATTGATCGTTGGTTATTTATAGGTGTCTTCCTTTCAGTTTGAAACTTTCATGTTGTTTCTCACATTTGTGTTGTTGGGTTGTGTTGTTTTGTTGCTATCAACAGGTCTACTTGTACTTCTCTTGTTTGGATTTCAAACAAATTATCTTTATGTAAATTATATAAAGAAAAAAAAAAAAATAAACAAAACATTTCTTCAGTGATTCTTCATAAAATAGAGGTTTTGCCCAATATGTTTCTCCATGACAGAAAAAGATAATTTTTTAAGCATATAAAGTTATTTTTTGGCTAGATGAACTCATGCTGACTTTTAGAAGAATGAGTTACGACCCTGGGTTTATGTCTCTCTAAAGATCATTTCCTAATTCTTGAGAAAGTAGTTTCCACAGAAGAACACAAGTTTTTACAAGAACACAGCTGGTGTCCCAGCTGTGTTCTTGTAAAAACTCTTGGCAACATTTAAGATCCCAGTGCAGCCTTGATATTTTTAACCACTTCATCTTCATTTACAGGTTAAACTGGTGGGAAGCTTTTGCCTTAACTGGCTTTGGTTATATTTATCCAACATTTAGTTGCTTCTGTGAGGATATACTTTTGTTCCCCAGATGTTTATTTACATTTAATATGGATATCTTTACATTATGAACTTTTATGTTAATGGGATGGATGGTGGGTGTACCAAAGCATTTGACTTTGAAGCAAAAGATAAATATTCATAACCACATCCACACACACATTTCTACCTTAGAAGACGGTTTGAAGATGAACTGTTTTTAAAACATATTTTGGTTAAGGTAAAGGAAATAATCTGGGTTCTGGTTAGATGTAAGCCACAGGAGATTTTTTGTACTGAAGAGGCTGTGGAACTTTTGCATATTTTTTAAGCGACAGACCCCTATCGACGGTTAATTCAGCATCCATCTAACATCCTACCTATGCTGAGCGCTCTCTCCAACCAGTAAAAAGCAGTTTTATCTTGAGTCTTGTCTTATGTCTTATTTATGTCTTATATTTTTTTTTTTGATTGACAGATCTCTGTTTAATGGATCCTGAAATGCAAAAATTGACTATTGAACATATTACTATAAGTTTTAATGAATTTCAGAATCGCTAAATACCAGTTCTTTATTCACCTTTTGCATTAGTGGAAAAATAAATGGATTGCATTTAAATTTATTTATTAAATAATTGTATATCATGTGTTTTACCGCCTTAAAAGTTCTTGTTAAGAGCCTTTATTTATTTAGTTATGGTTTATTATGCTAGCCTATGTAATAAAATTTGATTTGAGTTTGTTTTTGTTTGTTTGTTTTTTTTACTTTTATACCAAAGCTACTTTCTTTGGAACTATTGTTGTTGATTAATCAGAAAGAGAAGAGTTATTTTTAACATGTCCTCACAATTAATTCAGTCCTATTCTGGTGTGATGCTTCATCAAGTACATGTCATATTCATAAGAGATTAGTTCAAGTGTCTGTGCAGAGCTTGCCAGTCTGGGTTTATGTATGTGTGCCTGGTGGGAAATCATGAGTGGCCTTCTGAGACGCAGATGCTTCAACAGATTACTGTCCTTATGTGCTCCTGCAATTACACAAACGCACACACACAAAAGCCCACAACCTCCTACGGTCCAACTCTGTCAGCCAAAGATCACTCTCAAATCCTAGAAGATGAACCAGCCAAAAGCAATATATGATTACTCATCCACACACACACACACACATCATTATTCTGAAGGCATTAAAGATATTTAAGGCGATAAGGGAGATAGATATAAAAGAGGTCAAAGAGGAATGATGACAAGAGTTAGAAAAGGGTGGGAAGGAGACAAGAAGGTCATGATTTAAGAGGAAAATGAAGGACTAAAATGAAAAGAAAAACTTATGGGACATAACAAAAGATGATGTTTGATGAAAATTCAAAAGAGGTAGGACGAAAGCCGAGGAGGAGGCGAGTGGGAAGAAAAATTAGAGGATGGAAGAGGAGAAGAAGACAGGAGGCGAGAAAAGCAAATTTCATATCAGCTTCTGACCTTCCTTTAGCTCCACTAAATGAGATGTTAGATTAAAGGCACAGACGGAGCATATGAAGAGTTTTAGCTTTAAAGGGAGAGTGTGAGGAAAGGACGGGAGGGGGCCAGCAAAAAGAGATTAAGGGCAATCAGAGAGGCGGGTATTTTGTGTAGTTAGATAAATAAAAGGAGATAATCTAAAAAAGAAATACTGAAAATTATAAACATAGTGTATGTGTGTGAGAGAGGGGGGGAATAGATGTTTTTGCCCTAATCTGAACAGCAATTCCAATTTATTCTTGTAACTGATTCATAAGGAAGATATTTTGGCTTCTTAATGAATGCCTAATGAAGTGTCAGGAGAGACATGTTTACATCCACACTCAGAGACACACACATTCACATGCAATAAATAAAAGGGGATGCAGGACATTTGTTGGCAGCCATGTAGTCATTTCCCATTAAGGCACACATAATTGCCTAATTTTGAGTTATAGTAGATGTAGGACACAGCTAGCGCTGACTGGTAATGCAGCCTGATGATAAATCTGCAAGTTAAAATCCATCAAATAGAGACCAGAAAGATGGAGGACAAGCAAACTCTAACAACTTTACAGTCAGCTTAACATAAATTTTCTAGCAGCAAACATTTGAAGTTTTAGTTTGCAGAAAGTGTAGACAGAGTTTAGATGTTTTTCAGCTATAATTACGTGTTAAATCTTTAAGCCTCAACTCTGGCGGTGGGGTCAAGAAAAGAAAAAAACAGTCTTTGACAACAGAGTATGGAGATAAACTATGTCTTGTGCTGAATTACATCTAAAGGTGAAACAGCATAACACCACAGTGACAGTTTCTCCACTTTTATGGTTGACTGGAGTTTAGTCCAGAAGGTACAACATGGGAGTCTGTTCGAATAAATGTACAAACATCTCAGCCTGCACAGTGTGGGTGGCATAATCTGCTTTTATAAAGATGTACTGGCATGAGATAAATGCCTTTAACAATATTTGACACATGTGTAAATATGCCAAGCAGCATCATCACGTGTGAAGAAAGATCATGTGGATATGATGCACATATATCAGTGGAAGGATAAAGCTGGTCTGATATGTACAAATTATACATGAGAGGCAAAGATTATTGCAGCATAAGAATGGGCACAAAAGAGGCCAGAATCTACTACACTGGGCACAGCGTTGGGAGTAACGATATTACTTTTTTGGGTAACGAAGTAGTGTGTTAAACTTAAAATATTGGTAACTAAATTACTTGTAACGTGTTTTTCTGCATCACTCGAGCCGTGTTTGCCTATGTGTAAAGTTCTGATCTGTTTTAAGTGGTACGCGCATGCTGCTGCCTGTGTGTGTGTGTGCTTGCTTGGGCACGTTGTCATAGAGATCTATTTGCGTGACGTAGCTGATTGTGTGCCCACTAAAGAGAAAAATGAAGCTGGAGACGGAGAGGCGGAGGGCTTTTGGTCATCGGCGATATTCGCATTATTTTCAGTTCAGTCCAATTTCAGTCCAAACTTGTGGTGAAAGATGCTGCTGCACAGAGCATTTGTGTGTAATTTGGTCTGTTTCCTGGGCTCTTGTGGATACATTACCTGATGCAGCAAATGTAGCAGTCCCATCAGAAACCACATGGAGGTGTTGTGCAGTATAGCTGACGTGCAACCAGCGAAAGGAACAAAGAACAAGCTGCATTTTATTTAGGGTCACACAGGTCACCCAGTTTACTAAGTTGCCTTTATTTTATGTCTCTCTGAGAATGTGCATTATCATTATCTCCTCCACCTCCGCCATGTTTGCTATTGTCTGAAATGGAAACATGAGGGCAATGAGATTTAAAATGGACGCACCTGTTTATGCACATGAATGAGCCTGAATAAACCTCAAAGGTGACTAATAACGGAGCCAAGTTCCAATGTGAGATCTGGATCGAGATGCATGTGATGGCTAATTGACTAGACACTGGGATGATCGATAAAGTAAAGAAGAAAACTGGTGACAGATGTAGTAACAGCAACAGGTCAATCAGCTGACCTTTAAGGACCATCCTGCCTCAGTTGCCTGGTCTTGCCAATTTGCTCTCTACAACATCAGGAGTATCAGACCCTACCTGACTGAACACACGGCCCAGCTCCTGGTCCAGGCTCTGGTCATTTCAAGCTTTGACTACTGCAACTCCTTACTGGCTGGCCTGCCTGCATGCTCAGTTAAACCTCTGCAGATGATCCAGAATGCAGCAGCACGTCTTGTCTTCAACCAGCCCAAAAGAGCTCATGTCACTCCGCTGCTAATTGCTCTTCACTGGCTTCCAGTTGCAACGCATCAAATTCAAAGCTCTGCTTCTGGCTTACAAAACAATAACCCAAATGGCTCCTGTCTACCTTCACTCCTTAATCCAGACCTACACTCCTTCTCAACAGTTACACTCTGCCAGCGAAAAACGCCCAGTGCTCCCACCACAACGTGGCACAAAATCAGTAGCTAGACTCTTCTCCTCTGTTGTCCCCTGGTGGTGGAACGATCTACCAAACTCCGTCCGATCCGCAGAGTCCTTATCCACTTTTAAGAGCAAGCTAAAGACTCAGTTGTTTAAGGAGCATTTCCACATTTAGCTTAACTAAATGAGTTAGAAGGATTTGTCCAGCTTTTTGGCTCAATTCAGCTGTGTGCACTTATTCCCAAGATGACATTGTGTGATGAAATCATGAGCTTGTATTTAAACAAAATGACTAAAAAAAAAAAAAAAAAAAAAAAAAAATATATATATATATATATATATATATATATATATATATATATATATATATATATATATATATGCACTGCCTCTAGCACTACATTACAGCACCTGGGTCCAACTGGACTCAAAGCAGTCTATCACTTAATTTATATACAAATTTAGCAGATGACAAAAGTACTGTGGTCGCTTTTGTGGAGTTTCTTTTTTTTTTTTTTTTTTTTTTTACAGTGCATTTTGTTCTGCATTCATTCTATAATTACTGGACTTATTTTTTCTATGAAGGTTTAAACTTTGAGGGTGTTCAAACAAGAGAGAAAAGTGTGACAATGTTAATGCCTGTCTGAGAAAAGTGTATAAAGTGTGTAGTGAGGGGATTTGCAGCTTTAAGACATCCATAATAATTATAAAAAAATTAGGCTGACTACTTCGCAGATTTTGCCTATTGTGGGTTATTTTTAGAACGTAAGTCCCGCGATTAACGAGGGACCACTGTATATACAACTATTTACTCAAACATGCAACAATGTCTCTTTGCTTTTTTGTGTAACTATTTACAAAACAATCTGGTATCATCATAAGATGCCACACAAATGATTCATTCCACTCCAAAATACAGTTCCTGTCCACCACAAGACGGAGAGGGAGATCACATGCATGAAAGGACTGTTAGTCCTCCTGTCCACCAGGAGGCAGTACTTCAATCTGCCTTTGAAGATTTTGGTCACTGTCAGTCCCACAACTTCCTGTTTCTCAGAAATCATTTAATTTTTGCTTTGACATAGTACATTTTTCCACCAAAAGGAAAAGGGGCGTTAGAATCTTTTAGATTTTACTTTTCCTCTGAATTTCCACATTTTAACCACTTTCCCCACGCCAAATGAACACTAAACGTGACAGTACCATAGACAACAAAGTATTTTTCTAATAATAACTTTGGTTAACTTGCAGTATCAATGAAATTTAAAAACTAGTAGTTTGAAGTCCATAATTTCAACAAAAGTTGAAACAGACGTCCTTTTAATTCATTCATGCCGTGCTTGTTTGTCCATCAACTCCAGAGGGTTAAAACTCAGACAAGCTAGCCCTCTAATTATTTAATTAATACTTCAATAACATAGCTGCCTCACTATGTCTTGTGTTATTGCTTTTGTGCAGTGTTTGGTTTTGTTAGCAAAGTTTTCAACCCAGCAGTTTTGGATATTCTGGTGGAACCGTATGTTTTGAAGAACCTGCATCGTTCTTCTTTTTCCCTCTCCCGTTACTCTCCTATGTTTCATCATCTTTGATAGTTCAACAGTTGTTCAAAATCAATTTGTCAAAAAAAGATGGTGGGCTGCTGCTGAAATTAGCAATTATTATAATTTACATACAGCAGCGGTGTAGTAGCATCCTAAAATTATAAAAAAAAAAGTGTGTGTCTGCTAATCTGCTGAGTAGTTTTTCTGTCTGATGGACGAGCTTTGACCAATGCACTTCCAGAATTCTGTTCCTGTTTTAATAAAGTGCTACAGAAATAATTACATTAGCTGTGTTTGTGAATATGTGAGAGCAAATCTTCAGGCATTTGCTTTTGCACATGTGTAAGCATATAAATCTCTACTCTGCATACAAGTTTGAGCTTTCATTACTTATGCTCATGTGAATGTGCACACGCTCTGGGATGCAGGGGTAAAACAGATGACTTGTCACGTCTGTCTCCCAGGAAGTGCATCTTCATTAGTAACCAATCAAAATCCAATTACAGCCAGTATCTTGGCATATTAGGGTCCTGGCATTAAAATGATATGGTGTACGGATATATTTCCAATCACTGCAGACTTTAATTACCCTCCTGTAGCACACAGAGATCGGTGGGAGCTGAAGGATAGAAGTTAAGGAATGGGGGAGAAAGGGAGCATAAAATGAGCATTAGTGAGGGGAAAAGGCAAAAGAGGAGTGTCTTTAATGAAGAATGGGAGGGAGTAATGGTGTGCTTGATTGTGTGTGTCGTTCTCGTGTCTCTACACACTATGTGCCATACTAGTTTCAGTTCAGCAGTTCAGCAGAGGGCTACTGCAGTTGGAATGTGGGTTTCTTTTTCTTCAGACATCTTTGCCTCAGGCCTGTTGCCATTAGAGGCTGGTTGGGCACCCCACAGGGCAGCATAAATACTCAAATGAGCCACTTGTGTTGACTGACAGCTGGTAACAGTTAATCAAGCAGGACAGGGATTAAGCTGATTCATCCCAGAGACAGCCAGTTTAATCAGTTAATCAGACGGTTAATCAGTCCAGTAGGTGAACAGATAAAAAGTCGGTCACTTATTCTTTAAGTTGCTCAGGCAGACGGTTAACTGATGAGTTCAATGGGTATGGATGAAGTTTTCTGCATCGATAAATTGTACTTAAAAACCTGCCAAGCAAATGCTTTCCATGAAAAATCCCTTATATGTGTATTACATTAATAAATAGGAAAAAGGGCTGCTGCAACACTAGAAAGCAGTGTTGAAGGTTGCAGGTTTGATCCTCTGTCTAATGACCCATGACAATATCTATCTATCTATCTATCTATCTATCTATCTATCTATCTATCTATCTATCTATCTATCTATCTATCTATCTATCTATCTATCTATCTATCTATCTATCTATCTATCTATCTATCTATCTATCTATCTAATGTATTATATAGCGTTGTTCTTAGGCAGCACCTGACTACAGAAGCCAAAAGAGGTCATTATTCATATATATATAGACCCATTTATGCTATATTTAATAAAATATATTAACTATGTTTTACATGGATTGTTAAATCGACATAACAGAATAACTTGCATTGTTTTGTTTTGGGTATTGGTTTGATATTTGTAGTTAAAAAAAAGTTTAAAGAAATGACTGTTTATTGTTAGAGTTTAGTATAGCTGTTTTTAAGAAGCAAACTGAATACCACATGTGATTTACTGATAATGACAATGAACTAGGAATTTAAGTGCCAACAGATGGAGACTCATTTTTGAGTCCAACTCAATGATCTCGTTTTCTTTGAAAAAACATAAGTTACGGTAGGTGGTTAGCTTGAGAAAACAAAAGGCTGATTTAACAAGATAAATTAACTTGTGATGACATAAAAAATAACTTTGAGATCTCAAGATATCAGCATCAAAACAAATAACTGCAGACATGTCCACTTTTGGCTTCTGTACATGACCACTTTTTAGGTCAGTTAATCCACTGCTTACTTTCAGTTTGAGTCATTGTTTGCTAAGGTTTTAGATGATGATTCCTGTTTAGGTTTAGGCAATAAAGTAACTTGGTTAGGTTTTAGTAAAGACTGTAGTTGAGTATAAAATACATTGTCTCACTATGTTAACCAAGCACCAATTAATGAGCAGCTCCTGTGACAATAAGATATAACAAGGGCCCTGACAAAACATCAGCATATAAATATTAATACTGTTGTGAAGTTGGGCTCTTTAAGGTTTAGGATTTTTTGATTGACTTAGTTTTGGAGGCAGCCTTAAGAGGCTACTTGAAGAGCTGAGTTTTTTTTATTATTATTATTATTATTTTATTTCATTAATTTTTTTATTATGTTGTCTCCATGTTTTTACCTAAGAGTTGCCAAAGTGAGTAAATCTATAGATCCAAGAAGAATCTACATTCATCCAAGATTCCCATATTCTGATGAAGATCATTCAATCACCACGTTTAGATTTGAAACGTATCAATGGTTAAACTTAATTTTCCACTCATTGTAAATGACATTTTTCCTTATATGTATTGAGGCTGAATTACATTTTACATTGTCATTTATTTCCAAACTGATGTGGACTCGATACAGAGAGAGCCAGCAAAGCTGAGACATGGAGGACGGCTAATTAGCAGGATGATTATTTCTCTGCCAGGTTGCTTGTCTTGCTTTCTCTATCTGACATTTCCCTTAAAGAAAAGTGGAACTCACGTAACAGTATTAACTAAAATGAGTGTGTTGGAGGACAGCACTGAGCTTCCAGTGCAGGGGTTTATAGCATATGTAGAAGTGGCTTTATTATTATCCCACCTTTCTCCTTAATATTACATAAAAAATGAGAATGAGAGGGTGATAGAGAATGCATTTACATAAAGATGTACTAATTATTTCATAGAACATGGATGCATTTGGATGGATTTTTCAACATAATGATATAAACACTACATTTAAAGGGAAAATGATGCATTACATTGAAAGTTTTATGCTCTGCAAAGTCATTTTTATTCTTGTATGTGAGGGTATTTTGTGACTGAAATTTGTGCCTGCATATAAACTGGTTATGAGCTTGTACTTAGTAAAAGACTGGCATCCAGGTATGTGATTGTAAGACATCATTTTAGTGCAAAGCTCTCTTCTCATCCATCGGTGTAACCCACTGTTCAGGCTTCAGAGAATGCCATCACAATCTTTATATGAATTGGTACTTGAGCTGCTTTCTTTGCCTCGCTGCAGTTGGGGTGCTGTTTTGAATTTGCACTCATAAACAATTCACCAGCATCAAATGATTCAAACATCGCTGATGGAAATGGATCCATATCTCCCTCAACATGTTGATTGGTTATTTCTGGCCCTGGGGAACCAGTGCTCCCACCACTGCTGAGCCCTATAAATCTTGCCCTCAAGGCACAGTAAATGAAACACTCAGGCATTTCATGCTTTGCTGCATGAATCAGAAAAAAAATAAATAAATAAATAAAATAAAAAAAAAAAAAAACACTGAAGTTATGAGTCTGTTGGTGGAAAATCACAGGTTCTTTATGTAACAATGTTTACATAAAACTAATTTGTGAACAGCCTTATTTAAGCAGTGAGCAAATTAATTAGCGATAAATTCATCACATGAAAACCCTTCATAGAGCATTGTTTGAAATGTTAATGGAATTTGTGTATTTAAAATGTCTGAAAAGTTGTTTTTGATTGGCAGGTAGGTTTTTTTAAACACTGTGCCTCTACAATATTTTTGTGATGATAATCCCAGACTGACTCCATGATGCAACATATGGACCATGCACGCTCCAGGATTCTTGGTTATTGTTGAAAATAGTTCTTTGTGACGACGGCTGTGTGACAAGTACTTCTTAATAAACCAGCCTAACAGTACTACAAGAGCACAATTTAAAACAAAAGTAAATATAGCAGGTATGGAGTCTGACAGACACAGAGCTTCACATGCAACTCCGCCCCCAAACACTTTTATCTTGTCAAATCTGCTTTTCATGCTTTTTTGTGGCAGTTTTACAAAGTGCTATGAGACAAGTGTTGCGCATGGATGAAAAACAAAATATGTCCCAGGAAAAAGACAAGTAGATCATGTTTCCTAACATGATGATAAGATGACAATCACTGTTGTCTCACAAACTTTAACTTCTTTGTGCAAATGGGTTCACTCTCTGAACCTTTATATGAATGAAATATGCAGAATAAATGCCGATCAGCTAGAACATTATAAATACCTACCTCATGTTAAGTAGATCCTTCTCATGGCTCCAAAACAGCTGTAGCCATCTAGAGCATGGACAAAGAACATGTGGGGGTGTTCTGTAGTGTCTGGAATATAAGTTATATATCTTATGACCCTTGTAGATCGTTGGACGGGGTTTTTTTTAGACTAAACTGTTCCCCACATATGCCATCAGGTTGGTATCGAAAGAGCTTGGAAGCTGGGTGAATAACCTAGATTATTTTTTGTGTTTATATAGCCCTTCCAAAGTAACTTTCCCACACAGTTTCTGTACAGATATCCTGGCTGCTAGAAGAAGTATCATTGCCATGTTATGTCATTATACTCACTTTAGTCATTGATGGTTTTTATATTCTGGCTGACTGGTGTGACCTCATACAAGTGTATTTTGGAATATACACTTGAACAGTATGCGAGTATTGAACAGTATGTAAGGGGACAATCTTGGGGCCTGGGCCCTTCGCTCTGGCCGCCCTGGATGGTCGGTGCCTTGTGGGGTCGGCAGCTGCTGTTCTTGGCCTGTCAGAGCCTGGGCCTCTTGACCGTAAGGGCTCTGGCTGAGGCCTTCCTCTGCCACCCTCTGGGTGGGTCCGGGGTCGTCTTTGTGGTGGAGTGGCTTGGGTTCGTGTTCCGGGATTGCTGCTGATTGCCCAGGTCTCTGGGGCACCCTAGTCTGCTTCTAGCCTCTATAGAGGCTTGGTTGCTTTTGCACAATCACACTCATCTGTGATCACTCCTCATTCCTCATACTCTGCATGCTGACACAGTCACTGAGTTGTCCAGTGGGTTTATACACTAAGAGCTACCCTTGTTTAGGATGTTTTTTGATGTGTGTTTCTGGTACTTTAGTTCTTGTTGTGATACATGTTGTCAATGTCTTGTTTTTTTTTTTTTTTTTTTTTTTTTCTTAGGAACTCCTGATAATTGTCAGCTTAGTTTACTTGTAAAAGCTGTAGGAATTTCTCTGGTGAGTTTTTGTACAGGTGTAGCAGTTGGTTGTCCGCTGTTAGGGTGGATCGGAGGGCCTTTGCTTCTGTCTGTCATGTCTTTGGCTCCTCTTTCTTCTTAATGCTTTCCTTTTTGCTTCTTTTTGCTGTCCTCCTTCTTTTCTATCCCCTCCGGTCAGGTCCAGCAGGACAACATAGATTCCATAATTTAAAATAAATAAATAAAAATAAATGAATAAATAAATTAATCAGATTATCAAGAGGAGCCTTATACCCATAAACCTTCCCTGCAATGCAAATTTTTTCTGCACAACACAACAAATAGACCATCATTCTGCTGCTACCATGCTGGACAGGACAAAAAAAAACAAAAAAAAAACAGTATGCACTTTATTTATTGCAGTAACGTGTGTGAGTGTCTTAACCTAAGCACATTCAGCCTGTTCGCTCAAGAAAATAAACAGTAAACTAAAGCCCTTTAGTCATGTTTGCTTACTAAAAGACCCATTTTGTTAGTTTAATCCAATACTATAATTTTAGGCCAATAAGTTTAGTCCTTACTACTTTACCTCTTCATTGCAAGGCCTATTGTTTTCTCCTTCCTCCCCAAAATAAAATAGGTACATCTGCACAATTACAAAGGCTGCATGGATAATCTTTGTCTCAAAGAGGACTAAGACAAGTAAGATCACTACAAACGTGTCAGAATCAAGATATGTGTTGCTCTTTCAGAATAAGTTCACCTGAAACACAGTAGAGAACATGCATTTTTACCTCTGTCTTAAAATGTACTAGTTATTTATGCAATAGTTATTTTGCTTCATTTGTTTTTTTTTTGTTTTTTTTTTTTTTTTAATGATACTTTTTATCCTATGCTACTTTGTATGTTGCATCCTGCTGAAAAATTCATATAGAGGCAACTGAATTCATTAAGGTAAGAAAATGGTTATCAGTTATTATGATTGAGAGAGCATTCACATCAGGAGAATCCAGGGAACTAGGTTTGATTAGATTCCAAAAAATGTCATACCTTCATTTGGTTTGGTTTGCTTTATTCCCAGAGTGGAGAGTGGGCGGGTGGGGATACACAGGCAGAAATGATTAACAGACAGCAGCACAGCTCAATGGCAAGATGCAAAGTCTGATTCACCAAGCACCTACGCCACAGAGCGCTCTTTAAGGTGGAAGACATTTCCCATCCTGAATCTCCTCAGCTACACATGACCGAAGTGGTCCTGAACCTTATCAGTCTGAGCCGTTAGCGCTGTTACGATGGCCTGTCAGCAGCTCCAGCAGCTCTGCAAAGCTGTGGAGACTCGCAGCAGGTTGTGGCAGCTGCAGGAAGTGCTGCTGTATGTTGCCGTTGCTACGATTTGAGCTGCTGTCTCTTCTTAGATGAGGGGAGATCAGCAGGTAAAGAATAAAGTCCGGTGTTACTTTTACACCTCTCAAAAGCACAAATCCATCCCATTGCAGGAATATTTAATCAGAAACTCTGAAAGAATAGAAGCCTGAAACTAGCAAATCTACACTATATAAGTTTACATCCCTTCATATGTGTTGGTGGGCGTGGTTTTCTATGCCTGCTAGGCAAAGACCTTCCTAATTGCATCTGGAGGGAGGGGCTGTGTTTTTTTGTTTTTTTTTTGTGTGTGTGTGTTTTTTTTGTTTTTTTTTTTTAATTTCTTGTGACGTAGATAACCTCAGAAAAAACATAATCTGGTTTCACCCTGTAGATGAATAAGACATTTTTTTTTACCCACAAAATCCTGCTTTTAAAATAAACTAAAAAAAAATACAAATTTTATCAACAGAATATGTGATTTTTATCACAATTAAGTAATTCTGTGTTGTTTACAGCTCAAAAAACACATTTTTGGGTGCACTACCTTTTTAAGTTACACTGGATAGAATCCTGGCTGGATGGTGAATAAGAATACATGTGTAATAATCTCAGAATAACCTTTTTATAATATCACACGTGGAACATTTAATTCAGTGAAGGCCTTGAATGACAGCAAGGCTACAACACAGAGACAGAAGCCCTGAAATATGAACGAATAAAAAAGAGGCAGGTGGAGAGAATGAAAAATATGTCCCTCTTTTACACATTCTGCTGCCACATTACCATCTTATTCAACACGGGTCACCGGCTAAATTACTTACCCAAGGAAGGCAGAATATTTAAAAGAAAAAAAAGAACAGTATTTATTACATTTCAATGTACAAGTTCACCAAGGTCTCACACCGAGTCACTTAAAGCTATTTGAAAATCTCACTCAATGGCAACACAAAAAAGGCACACTGAAGTAATTTAGAGTATTTAATATCAGACTGTTTAAGATATTGAATTATGGGATGTGTTAATCATCATTTGAACCGTTACTTTGAAAGGTAGGGGTATTTCTTTGTATTTTATGAACTGTGCCTGGAGCAGCTTAAACTGAAGTTGAAAAAAAAAAAAAAGTTATGGCATTAAAAAGCCAAAACAAAATCTCAAATGCATGACAAACTGACACTGCACTCAAGGGTAACTTCAAAGTGGAAAGCCTCAGTAGGTAGCATTATTATGCTGGCCATAATGACCTTGTAGATGCTGAGATTTTTTTTGTGTATCTGTTCACATTCAGCAGAGTTCACTCATTCTTATCACCATTTTCATCCAGTGTTAATGAGCACAGCTTGAATCACTGCATGCTTCTGTGCATGTGGTTGTGAAGTCCTCCAAAATTCATAGTATTTTATCACTCATGCTACCCTGGCAAAAGGGATAATCTCAAAGATGAAGCACAGACTTGTATAAACAACACCATTCTCAATGAGAGAGGCTCAGACACTTCAGGCTTAGAATATCTGGCAAATCTGTTTCTTGATGATTTAATTTATGGTGATCGGGTCCATTTGAAGGGATTCAAAGTAACTGTCTTTCTTGCTTTTGCTATCCCTCCTTATAGGCTTAAATCTGCATAATAATGATTAAAACTCTGAAGAAAACTTACCAACATAATGATGATTGTCAAACTAACCAAAGCACTGCCTGCCCAAAATGTAGGACATTCAGGAGGGAAGTAATGCTGTTGATTTTGTATTAGAAAATCTAAATAGTGCTTTTCTCTGGCTGTTTTAACAGATTTTTTTTTTTACTTTTGCATGACAAGACAGTTACATCCTGATAAGCTGATCAACACAACCAAAGCAGAGGACAGCCAAACGATTTTTGGCCACATTAGTAGCGCTTTGCTTGGGGTAGCATCGTCAGTCAGTTAACTGGTTTGAAACAGACCAAAAATATACAAAGTAAGTAGTAGCTTGAATTTATATACTTAAAAACTGGTTAAAATTTCAGCAATTTCAATACTTATAATGAGCAATTCATACAAAACCAATTCAGCCTGTTAGCATAGCAAACTAGCATGCAAAACAGCAATGGTAATGAATGTTTTTGGTATTTTTACTGTTTGCCCAAATAAGTCAGAAAAAGCTTTATATAAAAAAAAAAAAGCTAAGACGTTAGGATTAATAAATTCTTACATGATGCAAAATGATTTTATGTTTTCATGCTAATAGGCCAAAAATCCATATGTAGACCCAACAGAACATGAAGGCCACTTCCTGATCATCCTTTCACTTTTTAAAATAATGTTCCCCCCATACAACAAATTTACTGTACGAGATGAAGCAGAAAGGTGTTGATGAATTATCTGTCTACTTGTCACATAAACCAATGCAAGCAGTAAAGGTAGAGGCCAAATCTTTGTTGTATTTGCTGAAAACATGTTCAAATTTAAATCATCTTTCTAACAGAACACATAACATAAAAGAAAGACTGTAGCGTTCTGTATAGTGAAAGTTTCAGTTAATATTTCAAATGCTGCCACAAATTTGCAAACTTAATGCTTTGTTAACAAGTGGACCGTTCAAAATTCAGCATGATTCTCATTCCAGATGCTTCCTGCAGTAGCCTGCATTGGATAGGAAACTCACTTGGTTAGTTTATTAACATTGACAAGGTAGTGTTGTTGTATTACACACGGTAAGCTGTGCATTTACAAATAGTGATTACAGCATTTTCACAAATTTACTTTTAAACCCTCTGACAGCATTTCCTCTAGAATTAAGTTGACAGTTTGGCAGCCAATAAAGACTGAACTGCCAGTTATTAGTGACTGACAAAAATCATTGAAGCTAGATTCTAACAGCTGTGCGGACAGACCCAACCTAAGTCATCCTAACCTTAACCGTCAATCATTGAGTCAATCTGCATTTGCTCCAGTTTAAGATCCAATCTAATAGGGACTGATAAAAGTCTGTTCCTTTTAGATTGCTCTTTAGCATTTACCATCACCCTTGACGCTGAAAACATGGTCTTCATATTGACTATAATTTGGTCAGTGGTCCCTCCACGAAAAAACCAAACTGACAGCTTGAGGTGAGAAGTGCACTACAATGCACGTTGACCTTTTTGGTCATTTTAAATACAATATCATAGTAGTCATTGTGCATTGTATGTAACAATTTGATATACAATCATTTCCTCCCTTTCTGCCATAACAGTGGCTGTTTAGTACATCGTTTATACCAAATCTTAAGCAAGTTAAAACTAAACTGAACTGAAGGGCCTATTGAGTTCCTATTGGCAGGGATCACATCAGCACATTTCTTGATGTTCAACAAGATAAGCAGAGAGCGGATCATCCAAAAGAATGTGAATTTATTCTTTTTTATGTTAAGAATAACATCAACTTGACTTTCATCTTTGGGGAATTCATTTGTTTTCTTCACACAGACTTGACAAAGAGTTTTGAGGCTGGTTTTGAGGCGTATTGGGTCTTGGTCAAGGTCCTTACAACAACAGTTGATGAGGGAGAAGAGAGTATTTCTTATTCACCATTTTTCTAAGCTGGGGATTTGAACCTACAACCTTGCACGACAGAGTAACAAGTCTAGGTATGAAATTATACTGGGAGCATACAAATGTGGGGCTGTTATCTGCTTGAGCTGCGAAAGATTATTACTGCCAACTCATTATCTCTCCTTTCAGACTTACACCATTGCAGAGGCTATTACTGCCACAATGGCCCACAGCTAGACGCTGAGAATAGACTCATTTACTAGAGTTTTATTACATCTCAGATAGGAGCAACTTATGTCTGTGTTTGTCCATCTGTCTATATGAGTACATATATGTGCATTGAACCATCCCACAGATTACTTTATTATCTTTGAGTTTCATTTTTGATAGCCACAACTTGATCAGCTGATCACGCTCCTTCTCCTTAACAATTCTCCTCTCCTGTAACCTTCTGTATTGTTTTTATTCTTTTTCTAACCTAATAAAGGTCTGTCGTGGTGAAGAGGGAGCTGAGCCAAAAGGCTCATTATTTATTGGTCAATATACATTCCTACCCTCACCTATGGTCATGAGCTGTGGGTAATGACCGAAAGAACAAGATTGCGAGTACAAGCGGCCAAAAATGAGTTTTCTCCGCAGGGTGGCCGGGCTCTCCCTTAGAGATAGGGTGGGAAGCTCAGTGATCCGGGAGGGGCTCAGAGTAGAGCCGCTTCTCCTCCACATCGAGAGGAGCCAGATGAGGTGGCTCGGGCATCTGGTTAGGATGCCTCCTGGACACCTCCCTACATCCCTACTACATCTCTTGGCTGGCCTGGGAACGCCTCGGGATTCGTCCAGATGAGCTGGTGAATGTGGCCGGGGAGAGAGAAGTCTGGGTTTCCCTGCTTAGGCAGCTGCCCCCGCAACCCAACTCCGGATAAGCGGCAGAAAATGGATAGATGGATAAAGAAACAATGCAGTATATGCATGCATATATGCAAACATACATGCATATATACATACTGTAAATGTATGCACATAATTAATAATAAAAAACAAAGCACACAATTTAATTCCCAAGGTTTTTCCATATATCCTTTTAGTCAGAAAAAATGGAGTAGACTGACGTAAAAATAATTTATCTAAGTCTAGCTCCATTATACTCAATACTTTCTCTCACACATATATATATATATATATATATATATATATATATATATATATATATATAGAGAGAGAGAGAGAGAGAGAGAGACACAGTGGTCCCTCGTTTATTGCGGGGGTTACATTCTGAAAACACCCTGCATTAAATGAAATCTGCAAAATTATGAACCTTTTAATTTTCCCTCCTTGGAGTGTTTATAGACCTTTCCCGAACTATAATGAACATTTTCAACATTCTCACACACTTTATACACTCTCAAAAACCTACATATATTTAACAATGTGAATTTCTTAATAATCTTAATCTTAACAGCGCATTGATGTTTACCGACCCAATCAAGAATCAAAGCACAGTGGGCTGATTCCCAGTAAAATTTGGACATAGAATGATTGAAATAGGATTTAAATATACTTAAATATGCAGTAATGCATACAAAAAAAAGCAGAAGATGAATATATACATATATATATATATATATATATATACACATATATGTTATATATGTTACACATATATATATACTTTCCCTCATCTGAAACAACCTCTGGATACTGTGTGGTAGTTTTTAATGAATTACTATAGATACATGCATCAAAGAGTTGGATTGTGGGTAGTCTGTACTGGGCACTCCATATAATTCTTATTACTCTTTTCTTGATGATGCATATTCGTTCTTTATTTGTTTTGTATGTGCTCCCCCAAACTTCTATACAATAGATTAAGTATAAATGAGCAGTACAAAGTATATAATGAAGTTAAATTGATGAGATTTTTCATTGTACTCACTCTTTCTCCATCCTTTTTTGAAAAGATGTGACGATATTTGGGAAACATCTTCAACCTGCAGGACTCAGCTCTCCAGGACCAAACTTGCCTACCTGTGGTCTAGTGTAGAAAGTATGTCAGTAGAGTATCTCAGGGCTTCTACTACAAAGCACAATAAAAACATTTTAGAGCTGTAAATGTGCTTAAGTCTGATGTATTTATAGCTCTACTCATGAAAGCATTTATCTAATACCCGTAATTCAGTACAGTAGTGCAGTCGTTCGTGAAGAAGCCGGCTCAGAGATGATTCTATATAATAAACAAAAAGAGTCAACCACCATCTGGGAGTTGAATGTTCAGAAGAAGCAGGACTTTATTTTGTTGAGCACACCCCACAGTCAATCATGGGCTCATACCATTACGCTCATATCATCTACCCTTATTTTTTAACATTACAATTTCCCCCGGGATAAATTATTGTTCATTAAGCTTTTGGTTTTAATTTTATTTAATTTGTTTGTTGTGATTTTATTTTCAGTTTTAAATTTTAAATAGTAAACTTTACTTTTTTAATAAGAAAAAATCTTTTATGAAAACACAAAAAATGCTTAGCATTTTTTTTCTAGCTTTAGTATACATTATGCAAATAAATGTAATTAAATGAAGTGTTAACATAAGGTAGGACTCCTTAATTTTAATTAAATTTAATATGAATTTTCACTGTTTTCATTTATTCTTGTGGCTGTCTTAAATACTAAATAACCAGCATTCAAGAACCAATTACAGCCAAGTTTGTGAATAAAGGCAGAAAAGAAAAGAAAAAAGTCTTTTGAGTGGACAGACTGACTGAAATTTCATATTTTGATTTCTTTGATTCCTCCAAAACAGTGTTAGAGTGCAGAGGAAAATTGTTCTTTATAAAAACACATTTATCAGCAGTGACATTTTTTTATATCATCACAAAAACTGCAGACTGTGCTGAATGCTCCAGACACCTGGATGCATACCCTATATGTACAGCTCTAACAGAACATAAAAAGTTAAAGTAAGGCAGTGTTTAATAATTATATAACTCTAATTAGTTGTCAGTTAACAAGTCAGTTGGATTTTTGTGTGTGTGTCTAATAGTTTTACTCATTGGCGAGTGACCAGGTCAGTTCATATAATGTATCCTAATTCAGAAACTGATCCTCATCAGCTTGTGATAAAGTATGTGTTTTTCTTTTCTTTTTTTCTGTGCTAATTATAGCATAAAAAAATGTTTCCCAACCAGTACAATCCCATGGGAGCAGTGAAAATGAGGAGCTAAATGCAGCCCTGGTGCTACAGCATTAATCTTAATAAAACATGCAAGACATTTTTAGGGTATTGATGAAACAAGACTAGAAATCTTTAATATCTGCAACATCTTCTTTCTACCCATCTAGACTTTTTTTTCTGGATTGTAATTATTATTTCTAATTACTTGCATTTTTTACAGCATTACTTAAAATTGTGTGAAAAAGAAAATGTGCACAATTACCTGAAAACATGACTGTTCGTCTGCATCTCAAACTCAAACTGAAACACCTGGTGCCTTCTATAAGTGACAGCTTCTTCACAAATAGCTGCCTACTCACTTATATCCAGCTGGGTAGCTTATTATGTGTTGTGAAAATTTTACAACTGCAAGCCTTGGGTTCACAACTGTTCAAAACAACATAAGCATGATGGCAGCGAAGCCGACCTGTCCGTCTGGATTAGTTGTGTCCATGCAGGCTTCGAACGAAGGTGTGCGTGTGCACTCAGCTGTGAGGTTTCATCCTGCTGAGAAGAGAGTCGTCTTCTTGGTGTCAGCGCTGATGTTTGTGTGCAGGATCCAAGATGAATTTCCTCCAACTGTCAAATGACGGATTTTCCTTTTGCTAAGTAAATCTAAAAGCTGTTCATTGAGAATTTCTTCCATGTTTTGGTATCACTTATGGTTTTGCATGTGTATTAATTGAAAAACTCCAACAACTCAACAAGAGACAGGATCAATGACCTAAAAACAAACAGTTGTCTGAGTCAGTATGATGCCCATTAAGACTGTCTCTAGAAAAAGTATGTGTGTGGGTCTTTGTGTTTTGTTGAGTTTATAAAGTCTTTGTCTTGCAATAAAATGGAATAGATGTTGTTTGAGCGATAGGATCAATTCTGGGGAAAAAAGACACTTGTAAAGCAAAATTTCTATCTAAAAAGACTACATGTATGCGCATGCAGCCGTTGATGCGTATGTGGGTTTGTGAAGTCTCTATCATGCTGACATAGGCAGTAAACAAAAACAGACATTTCTGGAGCATCTTATTAGCCACTGAAATCAGATGAAAGCAACTAAATGGAAACAACTTCCTTTGATAGGTTGTTGCAGCTCAACATTAATTACATACAAATGACTAGATTTGATTTTATTAAATGCTCATCAACATGAAGAAGATAATTACAGAAACTAACCACATAGGGAGGTCGGCTTTTTGTTGTGGCTTGATTAAATAAAACCATCTAATGAATTATAAAAAGATGTGAGTGGATAATTATTTAGGACAGCTGAAAAACTCCACATATAAACTGAATGGTGAAGTCAAGGAGCTGAAACAAATCAGTTTTTTATTAATGACTTTGTGGCAGCAACAATAGCTAAAAGTTAAAAAGATAAAAATAAACAACTAAGGCTAAATCCCATTGCTACCCTTTAGCCCTCCCCCTCTGTTGTTTTCTCTCATATTAGGGGAAAAAAGTATCTGCATTGTTTTTTGAATGAAGTGGAAGTGGTAAGGATGAGGGCCATGCGACCCTCCAAACAAAGACCGCCCAGGACCACACTTCAGGCTTTGCTTACAGTTGTCAGCTCTCAAAGTGTGTATCACAACAATATAACATAACGTCTCCTTTATTTATTTATTTTTTTTGTCTTATTGAAGATAAATGCAAAAATATGCTCCCAGGCATTTGAAGCGTTGCGGCATCTTTGTTTGTTATTATCAATTTGTTGCATTCGGTTGCCATAGATACCTGTCACTTTGTCTGATGTAGCAGCTTGTGACAACTTCTGACAAAGTAAGGGTTTCTCATTTGCTAGGGGAAAAATTTCACCCTTTCCCCTTTCTCACTTCATTTTAGGGGATGAGGGGAAGTGAAAGACGGGGGTAGGGGAAGGCGTAAAAATGAGAAATGGGATTGGGACTAAAGTACACTAAAAATGAGGTAGAGAAAAAACACAGTGTTGAAAGGTACAGTTTACAGTACATCGTGTATATCATCCCAGGAACTTACATTTAAAGATGTCTTTTTTAGATGTACATGAGCGTGATGAACCCGAGACATAGGCCTAATCTGGAAATAATATGATTGTGCCTTATAAGCCCAACTCATGAATAAGCCCTTCTGATGAATTTAATTTAATTATCATGCAATTAAGTAGTTAATTAAAGAGTCCATTAGACAAAATGGTGGTGAGCCGGTATTGTAGTTTCTCCCATCGAGAAATGAGGTGGGGTAGGGGTGGAGGATGTAGAAAGTCTGTAGAAAGTCTGGATGGTGGGTGAGATTAAGTATGTAGACACAAAGATAGGCCAGAAAGATAACTGCTCTACTGTAATTTGGTGTGTCAGTCTCTCAAAGTGCATGAATCCATCGTTTGAGTGAATGTGTGTGTGTGTGTGTGTGTGTGTGTGTGTGTGTGCGTGTGTGTATTTGGCTACTGCTTGTATGTGAAAGCGGTAAGTCTAACAGCTCTGAACAGATCATGTGGAGAAGATGAACAAGGACATTTTCATTATTAAAAGCTACTCTAAGTTCTCTTTTCTTTATTCTATCTCATTAAGTATGAATTGTGTTAATATTTCCATTTGTCCTTGTTAATGTCATCTCTTGCCTCCTCCATTCTCTCCTCCTCTGAGTCCTTCTAAGTTTCTAGCAAAGCACTTTACCACACAGTAATGTCATTATACTGTACTCTTATCGTGTTTTGTATTCAGGCTCTGAAGGTCATGACAGGTAGAAACACTGTTGAAAAGCAACTGTGGTTTTGCTCATGGGGGAAAAAAAAAATCATATTTTTTTTCTGCTATTCTTAGCATGTGGTTTTTAAAAGAAGCTGATAAAATCTTGTCATTTACCTGTCTGTTATTTACATCTATGCTTAAACAATAAGCAAAAGATCAAAATTTAAAATTAACTTCTTATTTTTAAGATAGGATTAAAACTTTTCAGAAGGTCTATCTATATTTCCCTGCACTTAATGTCTTCATATCTCAAAGAAACAGTGTTATCATTCACTTCAAGTACATGAACACATTTAAAATTAAATTAGTTACATCAACTCATCTATATATTCATATTAATTTTCTAGCTATTTTTGTTCATCAACCTATCTAATGAACAGAACTGAAATGAATTAAATAATATTAATCCATAAAGGAAAATTATATTGTGGCTGATAAACTATGTTCGATTCAGTCATCTGCTCTTTCATGTAAACATCAGGAATCAAAGGCAATGTCTACACGGATACAAGTGTAGGTGTATCTAAACATTTGATCATTTGACAATTTTTTAAACACTAATGTTAAATGTTAATGCTTGAAATTGGGTCTCAAAGTAAATGAATCTGAAAATGCCACCATTTTGCCTGTTTACAATACAATTACATCTTTCCCAACCTATAGCATCACTCACCAGCAGCTGCAACAATTAAGGTAAACACCTATGATTTTTAAAGTAATTAGGAGTCTCAGTGTGTCAGTAACAATTTATATTTGTAGTACAAGGAAATAACTACATTTCAAGTTAATAATCGAGTGTTCCTTTTAAGTTACCAGCCAATCAGAATTTCCTTTAGACAATTTTTTGGGGGCAAATAAGTGATAGTAAGGGCAACTAACTGCATTAATTACCTGTGCTCCTTTAACTGTTTTTACAGATTTTCTTTTTCCAAGAAAATGCCAAAAATTTCTGTCAACTTTTGTTTTTTCCAACAATGAACAAAGTAAATTTTGCTTGACACATTTAAATGATTGACTTTAAACTTTTACATTACTTAAATAACAAAGATACCTTTAAAAACTCTGGCCTGTGAGGGCACAAACTACCTGCATGCTAGTTCTCAATGGTCTTAAAATGAAAGTCCTTGATATCAGACCTTGATCAGGTCAGCTCAGCTCACTATAAAGAAGGTCTGTCGCCTCCTTCAGGCTTGAGTACCAGTCACTCTTTACCAGGAGCTCTTTACGCCATCCAACCACTGCCACATTTTTTTTTTTTTTTACATCATTTACTTGATTTAAATTTCATTCCTCATTTAGCTGCTCCTTGTTCAGTCAGGCAGTAGTGCAATAGTGGTCCATGCTAAAATAAGGACGTAGCCAAATGATGTATGACATTATAGAATGGTGTTCATGGGAAATGTAGTGACTGCACTGTCGGTACACATAACCAACATAAGTTGCTTCATTCATCACTATCCAAGCTGGCCTGTAAGTTTTTTATTTATACCTGTCACAAATTATTTCCATCCTACAGTCGGTAGGTGTTAATTTTGTGCCTCTACATTTGAAAAAGTTTCCGGAGTTTCAGTAGAAAACAATTCATTCACAGTAGATTGAAAAATCTTTAAAAAATCACTGCTTTAAATAAAGTGCTGTCAAAAGTCTCAAAGACAAAGAAAATACAGACACAATATGATAAAAACTGCTTTCACAGTCTTCCACTGGTGTGGCACCATTCAACTACATATTCATCTTGGAATTATTCACATTATGAATCATGTGGGCTCTGGGTGGTGTAAGCTAACACCCATTGGAAATGCCACAGAGACATGAGAAATAGCAGGTAGGATAATCAACATGTGCAGGCGTGGGGACCAAATATGAATGTGTTTGTGGTGCTTCAGAAAAGCATTCGTCAGTCTGTTACCCTTTATTCTGTTATAGGTGCAGGCACGATTTTAAGTTCCTGGGAGGATAAATGTTGGCTTTCATTTGATTGTCCTTAATCGTCACTGTTTTCTGGCAGTGACGGATGTTCTCGCACATTAAATGTGACAGCTGTAGACTTATTTAATGAGCTAAAGTTTCAGAAGTGACCTTCATAGGATTAGATGGCACAGATGACAAAGATGCCTTGTGGTGTTTGTATATTATCAGAGATTGCTAAAGTGCTGCTTCTCATTTAAATAAAGTCAAATAAATTATTAAAAATGCAGAAATTTGGATACTTAAATGAACATTGACTAAAAAGGGGAGTCAAACTTAGATAACACAAGGTAGTCAGGATGGAGAGGTAACCAGCAAGCAGGAAACAAAATCAACCAACCCTACAGCCCTTCTGTCACAGAAGGAGCAATCATTTGAAAACGTGCCAGCCAGTCTGCCCTTTGACTGAGATTTGAAATGTGGCCAAAGTCTACCTGATAAAAGAGGGGGTAAGCTGCTAGGACTGCAATCTTAGGCAAACTCTCTGCTTTTCTTTGAGAAGCTAGCAGTCTGTCGCAACAGAAGCCTGGCCAACCTGTCAACATTTCTCACAGCAAGGGGACCAAACTGGTTGGAATGAAACTCAGCCGACCCCTCTACCCCGCTCAGCTGAAGCCAATGGATCAATCTTACTTTAACAGCCCTACTCACTCATGTGTGTGCACAGACACACATCCCTGCACATGCATAGACACACACACAAACCTGGCCCAAAAGTGAAGTTGATTTCATTCTAACAGCCCTGACTTTCCATCCTGAACACTTACTGAGGGGGAAAGTCAAAAAGACTGCAGGCAAGAAAGAAGGAAAGATCTGAGGGAAGGAGCAAAGGACGAGGTAAATGGCCACAAAGGGAAAAGGAACATAGAGAAAAAAACATTTACGGTAAAAAATTGAGAAACTAAGTCTTCACTATAAGTATTTTAATTTTTTATTGCAAATCAGTTCATATTATTGACAAATATTTCTGCAGGAATCTTTGAAATGATGTTTGATATAAATACAGTGACACGCCACCATACTCATGTAACACAGAAACTTGAAAGCACATGGCGTAGGTGCATTATGTAAGATGCAATCTGTCATCTTAGAGCTGTTTTTACACGGGTTCCAAAGATTTAAAGAATAAACATCACTTTGGTAGACGGAATATTTCTGGATGGATACGTGCTTGTACAGTATGTGATGGATGTGGCAATGCATATAAATGGTCACATTGGCGGTGTAATGTTAATAACTGCCCTGTGTGTTATGATGGGATCACACAACCCCCTCAGCTATCAGTATGAAGGTGTTAAGAGCACAGAGATGTTCTCACCTCCTTGACAATGTGTTATGAATATCAAATAATTGTCTGTGGCTAGTTACAGCAAGCAAACCAGAAAGAGTGACTTTCTGGTTGTTAATTATTATTATTATTATTATTATTATTATTATGAAGTATAGTTTCTTATAGATTTACTTAGAAGTACAATAAAATCTTTATTTATAAGACTGAATATATCAACATAAGTTTGTATTGCTGCATATTACTTAGCTAAGTGGTAAAAGTAAAACTACAAAAATCTGGAATTTTTGGTCATTATCACTCCTCAAATTATAAGTAAACAGACTAGAACACAGCAGCAATGCTGGAGACAGTGTGGACAAGTTAATTGCAACCACAGTGTCAAACATTATTTGACTTCTGGGGTGCATCTTCAGTTTTAAGGTCCCCAATCTTTCTATGTGGAATTAAATGGTAAATGGTCTTCATTTAGATAAACTTTTACCCAAACCACAACCCATCAGGAGCAATTTTGGGGTTTGGTGTCTTGCTCAGGGACACCTGAACATAAGCTCGACAGGCTGATGATCGAACCGTCAACCCTCAGGCTATTGGACGACCACTCTACCCACTGAGCCATGCCACCCCGTAATTAATCCCAGAAAGATTAATCAAAAAAGGGTGGGTATCTCTTCAAAATAATGACTGATGCCAGTAATAAGGCAATTACCAAGAAATGGATAAAAAGTGATCCAGGAGCAAACCAAAAGGATGGACATTATGGGAGAGATCTATGCAATGGAGAAAATGACTTTTTTTTGACTAAAAGCATTTGACTTTGAATAAAACTGGAAGATATAGATATTTTTCAGAGACACAGACACAGACAATTCCCACTCAGGGGTTTGAAAATTTTCTAAACACTTTTTGCAAAGGAGCTAGAGCTGCTATCATGTGAGAGGCAGGGTATACTACGAGGGGCCATTTGAGACATTATTCAGAATTACCCTCTCACAGACATGTGAAATTTAAGTCATTCACACATTATACTAAAACCTCTCGTATATCATACTGAAAAGACATTTCTGAAATCACATTTCACTAGTATGTATGAAAGGAATTCTACTAGCATGAGTGAGAGACTAATTTCACTTGTAATGGAAGTAATTTCAATTGAAATGGAAGTCACAAACAGGAGCGCATTTTCAAAACAAACTGAAGAGAAAGAAGTTGGAGAACACCTTGACAAATGTTTTACGAAGACCATGCTGTATTAATATCTGCTCAGCCACCTGGAAGTCATCTCAGTGAAGCTAGAAATGGTGAAATCAAAGCCTCTGAAAACATTTTGTCACGGTGATACAACCGCAATGAGATGGACTCACTACATAAAAACATTAATGCATTCAAAAGAGCTTCATCTGCTGGCTGTGTGATGCTTTTTAAGGAAAGTGTAAACAAGGCTTCATTACTCAGTTATCTCATGCAGCTCCCTGTGTCATCCTTGACTTAGTGTTTGATTAAAGACGTTCTCAACTCTGTGTTACGGTTTTCATTTGTCTGTGTTTAAGTCAGTGTTGAAGCATCCAACTTTTTTTTTTTTTCAATTAGGAAGCGTAGGAGAAAAGGAGGTGCTGATGCAACTGGGAAAGTAATTGTGTAGCTGTATTTATAAACTTAGATTAAAATTTGTGGGCAGGACACAAACATTTTCAGCTGGTCATCTTGCAGGTGTTGGGTCTGTTCATTGGCAGTGGGATGGTTTAATTCTATTGATGTGGTCATGAGTTTATGATCACTAAGTGAAGCAGATGGCTTCTTCAATACTATACTGGCCTCAGCAGAAACTATTATAAGGGTTAGGTCTAACCCGACAGCAGCCAGATAACTGACAGTAGCAAGTCTGAATGAGGACACGCTGAGTAGCCAGTCCTGCATTAAGATTGTCTATATATTGTCAATAAAATTGTATAAAAATTATTTTTAAGTCATTAATAGTTATTTGATATAACATGCATTATTTTTAAATTTAATTAAAACTGTTGTCTATTAACATTGCAACAACATGCTCATTACCATTTTTTTTTTTCATTGCAGTGGTTTTAATTTGGCCATTTTATAGGAATTCATGTTTGGGTTAGGGTTAATTATAATGTCCCATTACTGAACTATTAACTCAAGTTTATAGTAGCTTAAAAGTAATATATATATATGAAATAAATAGAGCAAGAAAAAAAAAACCCTCAACACATACGTTCAAACTGGGCAACATCCCAGCGTTGAAATTAATCCGATGAATCAGCTAAAATTATAGCAGTCACAAAGAACATTCAAATAATTTTCTTTACATATTTTGATTTTTTTCAAATAAATAAATAAGACAATAATTTTGTCTTATTTGAATAATTTGAAATATCCATTTAGTAGCTTAAAAAATTTGAAATTTCATTTGAATCTTTGTGTTATTTGCATTTAAATGCAGGAGGCTAGCTATGTTTTTTTTTTTTTTTTTTTTTTTTTTCGGGACAGTGATAAAGACTATAAATGTATTTTAATACTGATGTGCAGTCATAAAAACAGCAAATCTACTCTGGCCTAGTCCAATAAGATGGTTGGACACTGTGGTTTAAGGTGGCAAAGAAGGCGATTGCTCATATAAGCTAACCAATCTACCCTCAGAAAAAACAAGGTCAATGGGATGGCAAAATTATCCATGGAATTACTTACTGTAGTGTGTGTGTGCATGTGTTTGTGTGTTTTCTGACAGAGACATCAGGAGTGTGGCAGAGAGGAAATTGCTACATTAGTGTATGATAGAGAGAGCAGAAGCGATTGCTAGAAAGAGACAGAGGAAGGAATCCTACCCAAGGGAGAAAACACTGCATCAGTTTTGCTGAGAGAGAATTGGATGGTGTTAGTGTGACTGCAGAGTAAAATGTCTTCTTTTAAGGCACCTGAGCCTGAAGGCTAAAACCTCAATGTGTGCATTTGCTCCATATATGTGCATGTGTTTGCATGTGCAGGCTCTGTGTTGTTGAACCTTTTTAACATTAAAAATCACTTGTAAATTCCTTTATAGTTCAGTGGATTCAAATGGTGCCTTTTAAACGTGTGTGGGATGATGTGTGCACCATATCGCTGGTCTTTTTGACGGGATGCGAGTAGAGATTAAATAAGTGAGTTCCCCTGACAATTTCTTCTCTCTCATACACGCACTGATTCTCCACCTGAAGTGTCTGAATCTAATCTCCGTCGGGTCAGACAGATGTACACAGAGCGATGAGAAGCAGGGGAGCTCTTGTGTGCGTGAGCCTTGTAGATGGGTATTTCTGCCATGTTAACCACTGTAACATGACGGATGGCAGGGCATAGACACGGACATGTTTGCCTATGTTCAAAAACCAATAACCTGTACAGTCTGGAAAGTCTATCAGCTGAGATGGCAGTGTCATAACTTGTCGGGTTTTAAGAGGATAGACTGTGTCAAATGTCTTTTTTGGCCATAAAGTTCAGATTGAATAATAATAGTTTTCATTCTTATTGAAATATTTTAATATTCCAAGACCTGTTGTGGGTAATTACACCTGAGTGGGCTATCTTTACAGTGATTATGGGTATGACAGTTATTTAGAGAGAAAAGCGCTCTGTTGGGAACACAAAGTACCCAGAACAGTGTTAGAAACATGGTCTCCAGGGTGTCTTTTCATGCAACAGATACCTGTACATGTATTCAAAGGAAAAGTTCCTCAAGGGAAAGATTTCAGTGTATGCAGTAAAAAGCGTGAAAAACCTATAAGAGAAATCATAAACTACCATCAGGTATTTTATCATCAAGATTCTTTACATTTTAGATTGCCTAACTAAGACTGGGTTTTACAATACCTGATCAATGGAGTTAACAAAAGCATAGATGTGTCAGTGGTTCTGAATGGGGGTTTGCTCACAGTTGCGGTGCCAGTGGAAATATGTCCCACATGTTTGCACATCAAACGACTAATAAATTATGTAGTGGAGGTTCATAATAGGAGCTTATGATAAAGTCACAAAGCCGGGTTCTTCCAGTTTTGTGTGAAGGACAAAGGGAATTTCATCAGGGGATTAAAAAGCTGTTGAACAATCATTGATGCATTTGTGAATGTGAATAGTACAGTCCAAATTCTGCAAGTAATACTTCAGCTATACATTTAAAAGGAGTTCACTATTTTTTCTCATCTAATCAACCTTGTATTCTTAAAGTTGTTTGTCAACAGTGGATGAACAGTGAATTACATATTATGACATGGTATTCATTCATTTTATTTACCATGCAACTATATTGACGAGCAAGTCTGGTCTTAGATTGCAAAGTGGAGAAAAAGTCATGGTGTAATTATTAGGTTCATGCCATTAACCATAAGTTAGGTCTCTAATTTTTGTCAAGCATTGCACATAAAAATACCCATGACAATTATCACTTGTTTCACACTTACACCCAGCAGTTCAAAGTAGTAGTAGCTGTCATGTATGTGTTGTCGCCTTCAGAAACACAAACAGCAGTTATAGAGGCAGTGAGTAGATTTCGACCAGGAAAAATAGTGGTTTTATCTGTAGCTGTGGTGAAACTTATGTTACTAACTTATGTTATAGCTTGGTAGGAGCAGTACTTTAGTTACAGCGGCATAGTCAGGTTTTAATTTTTTGCAGTTTCAGTTGTGTTATAGCTGTACAACTGTTTAGTAGCTGCAATAGTAACTGCTGTAGGCCAGTTATGACCACTATGGTAGTAACAAAATTTTACTATTTTATCAGTTTTAACAGTGGTTGCAATAGTATTAGAAGTAAGTAGTACCACGGATGTATGATCACGGATGTATGATCGTAGTAGCAAAGTCATACAAATCAAACCACCATAAAAAAAAACAACAACAATGGAAATTAATAATTTTATAATTTATCCATAACTTTACATATGGTAAATGGTCCGTATTTATATAGCGCTTTACTGTACCTGGAATGATACCCAAAGCGCTTTACATTATACATCACATTCACACACACATTCACACACACATTCACACACTGATGGCGGAAGCTGCCATGCAAGGCGCTCGACCACGACCCATCAGGAGCAATTAGGGGTTCGGTGT
This sequence comes from Melanotaenia boesemani, assembly GCF_017639745.1. NCBI lineage: Eukaryota > Metazoa > Chordata > Actinopteri > Atheriniformes > Melanotaeniidae > Melanotaenia > Melanotaenia boesemani. The sequence goes on along the minus strand of NC_055697.1, from coordinate 27,435,052 downwards.
CTTGCCCAAGGACACCTCGACATGAACTCGACTTGGCCGAGGATCGAACCGGCAACCCTTGGGTTACAAGACGACTGCTCTACCTTGCTGAGCCACGCCGCCCCTGGTAGTCTGGTATGGTAGTCTCCGCTAAACTCCCACTCCTACAACACTTTACTGAACCACTTCTTACATTTTTTGGTTGAGTTGAGGCAATCTGCCTGGACTACACAACATGTTAATGGCTGTATGAGTGCATGCATCCATTCATCAATTTAACGATCCCTAAATTTTGCAAAACAACAGACTCTCATTGAGTCCTGAGAGTCTTCATTCATTTTAAGTCATACTCTTTACAATTTTGGTAGTTTAAAAGACTGCTGGGACAATTGATGTGAATCATGAAACAGATAAAGGCAGTTTTCCAGGACTTTAGTCTGACTATAACCAAATCAAGCATATACCTTAATCTAATAATTCAAAGCCTATAAACATAACCAAAGGTATTTTGGAGTTTAACTATTGACTTGAAGATGCCCATTAAGTTTAATTACCTGTAATCTAATACTGAAACCCAGTCTTTTTGTGTAAACACCAGAAGAAAACATCGTCTTGGCTGGAGGTGAACTCGAGGCCATGAGCAACAAAACCACTGACATGCTCAGCATACCACAGGGTGCAAAGGACAAGTTGCCTTCTTAAACAAACATAACCTTTAGGCTTCATCCCAAGTGAGGATCACATAACTGGTATGAGAAGCCAAAGGCTAATGCGTTATTTTATTTTCTGGATGTGTAATCTTGAACCTTTCAGCAGCTTTCATTCACACAGTTTGACTAATTCCAGGCGTTTTCAGTATGAATCATAGTGAAAACTTTGATCTGCTCATTTTTAGTGTTTCAGTTAAAATCTATTGGGCTTCAGAGCAATCAGATCAATAGGATGTGGAGGCTGTTTGATTCAAACAGTTGTTATTTATATGATTCTCAGAGGCAGAGTTAGTTATAGTGCCTTGGAAATGTATTTGATATTACAATCTGAAAATGAAAGAAGCAAGCGACCCATAAAGACCAAGATGCTCTCCAAGCAAGTCAGGAATACACTTATTTATATATTTATTTAATTTTTTTTTTCACTACTGTGAGTGATGTAATTTTGTTTCGCTGGTGTTTTTCTGTCTTCATTGTTTCTGTGTCGCCTCTTTTTGCTGCCGGTTAAAATTATACTCTTTAATCAAGAGTATAATTGTTTGATTTGAGAGCAAACATTTTTTTTTCACGCTCAAATACCATATTGCTCTTTCTCAAAACTCTGCTCTCACACTCAAAAAGTCCCTTCTTGCTTTTCAAAATTTCGTTCTTGATTTTAAAACTCTGCGGTCTCTTTCCCTCACACTCAGACATGCTCTCAACTCTCAAAACTTCTGCTCTTGGATATTTTTTCCTCTCTCCTGGGTTGCTAAAAGAACTGCCTGTCAAACGTCCTCTAGCCAATAGAATTCTAGATTAATCAAGCAAATCACCACGGCCATCTTCAGTGGGCGCTTGTTATACTTGACGCAGTAAATCGCTACTTATCTGGAATCAGGACTAAATGTGTATGGATAACCAGAGCAGCAATCTCTAGTAAGCATTATGATTTTATTATACTTTTCTTTTAACATATGCATGTGTGTTTTTTACTGAAAGAAAAACACAGTGACTTGATAACTCACAATAGAGGTACTTATTTAAAAACTAACTATACCTATACAAATGTATTGTATGCCAAGTACGACTCTAAGGAAATCATAAATTGAGACATAAATGTTCTGCTTCTATGGCACTGTAGAACTAACCTACAGTGTACATGAAGCTGATCATTATTCTTATAGGCTTATTAAATATGTAGCAGAATTATCAATGTACCAGCCTGTGTGTCTGTCCACTCGTCTGTTAGATCCCGTCATTCGCCCATTTCCTCATCTCAGTATATGTGCGATACACAGACTTTTAATTCATGAAAAAGGATGATGTCTACTTCATATTTTTTACCATCCACTTCCTCACCTAATTCTCCACCAGCCTCCATCTGCTTCTCTTCTAAATCTATTTTAGCTGGCCTCCCTTCTGTTTCAGAATTCTCTTTTCTCCTTATGTGTGGGATTTTCTTCTCTTTCCTTTACATTTCCTGCCTGTTCTTTGCATCATTTTGTCCCTCATCAACTCTGATGACAGGTGCCTTTCACAGTCAGACAGGTTAGTTACCATGATAACACACTGCTGTGGTCAAATATTGACGACCTCACTTCCTCTGCCGTCCACACTGTGTTTTATTTATCAAACTGAACACAGAGCAGCAAGGCCTGTATCTCTGCTACGCTTCACTTACAGGATGATGATTATGATCATATTTATTCAACCATCAAGGAAAAGATATCAAACCTCTTTGATTGAGATTTTGTTTGTGTTGTTTTAAACACACACAATACAACAATTTTAACTGGTTTCACTGTTTTTCAATTTAGTTTTATTTGTATAATACCAATTCATGTTTTTTTTAAACAGTCCAATTCATTATAGTCCAATTCAATCCAATTAAAATGTATTCATTATTATTGGGGGTGCTGTGGTAGTTGTTGTTCATGTTTTTCACAGTTTGTCTTACAGTAGCTCCTGATATTTGTCTGCTCTGTTTTGTAACAGTTACCTTTGGATGGTTTCTGTTTCTTTATATCCACAAATGTCATCTTTAGAAAAGCAAATTGGTTCAGTCCTACATGACAGCCAGACTACAGCTAGATCATTGTGCTTGTTATGATGCTGGACAGGACAAGGAAAAAAAAATCATTATATGATTCACATTAGTCCAGTTTGTCAAATACATCAGTCAATTTATATATAAAAAATAAAATAAAATAAATACCTGGATAAAGAAACCAATGGATTGCAGCAGATCCTTTTTTTGATTCAGTCCTTTATCTCAAGCATGAAGGGTACGATGGGCAACAGTGGGGATGAGTAGCTCATTTCATAGGAAAGGAAACCTGCAGCAAAACATGACCAGGAAGGGCAACTGGGAGTGGAGAGGACAGGAAAGAGAGACCAACAAGTACCATAATGCTAAGCAAGGGACACATGCTAAGAAAGGGGGGGGGGGAAAAAGGGAGAAACATAAGTTAATGACAATTATATTGTCATAAATTTATACGGCTTCCTAAACCCAATACTAACTATAAGCTTTATTAAAAATAGTTTTAAGCCTACTCTTCAAGGTGGAGAGGGTGTCTGCTTCCTGAACCCAAACTGGGAGCTGGTTCCATAAGAGAAGGTGATAACTGAAGGTTCTGGCTTCCATTATACTATTAGAAACCTGCAGTCTGAGAGCAAAGTGCTCTTTAGGATGAAGGTTGCTTGTGAAAAGCTTTTTGTGTAAGTAGAAGAATTTTCTTTATCTTCTTATTTAGTATTATAAGGCATATTAAAATAGCTTGTAGGTTGGACACATCTAATATGTTTTTTTTCCTGATTCAGTGAAACAATGACATATTTAGATGTTTGCACATGTATGACTACACATAAACTTTGTTTTTTACAACATATGCAATTCTACTGGTGTCCCATTTTTCAGATTCGTTAGCAAAGAAAGGCCCTCATATTTCAATGCCACAGAATGCTGTTGTAAGGCAAATTACATATTTCTCAGGTAAACTTGAAATAAAAACATCACCACTCAAGTTATTTTTTACTCTTTAGAGCAGCTGTGCTCCCTCACGGACTGGTTGTCACAGTTCAGGTGACATAAAAGCATTTTCAAATATTGTGTTTCACATTTAACAGAAGTAAAGTATTTGATGTTAAAGCAACTCTGGCGCTACAAGCTTAACTAATTGATGGCCTTTAAAGTCTGTACTTGCTTTTAGTGAGGTATTAAAGTGAGCTGGGAGCAAATGAGGACGGTTAATATTCAGGGAGCTGTAAATGTGCATGTGTGTAATTCAATGAAAATGAGACAAGGTATTTCTAAAATCTGTATGCAAGCTCAGCAAGCCATTCTGGGATACATAGAACTTTAATAAGTAATGCTCTCTCCCACTCATCCAATATTTTACTGTAGTAATTAGTATGTAAGGAAAGTATGCTGCATCTTCTTTAAATGTTAATCAGGCTGAGAAGTGGCTGCTTTCAAAACACTCAAAGGATGTGGCTGTGTAAACCTGCATATACATTAGCTTAATCCTTACACTCCTGCTTCACTGCTCCCACACAGTCCAGCTATATCATGTGGATTTTGTTAAACCCAGAGGTTTGCTCCTTGATGACTAAGAGCTAATACAGTAACACTAATACAGTATCAAACTTTGATCATGTTTATGTTTAGTTGCTCCAGGAAGTAATCAGACTTATCCATTTTTTACAAACGTTAATTGTTTTGTGTATTTTATAAATTAATGGATTTTTAATAAACTAAATCATGCATTCAGGTTGTTTCAGACGTAGGTCTTACAAAAATATTAATACACTCTATGATCATGTGCATAGGGTTTTTTGGCAGTGTTTATTTTTTAAAGTCTTCTTGGGTAGATTTCCACAATTTATGATATCTGAATCGGTTCAGCTGAGCCAGATTAAACGTCTCTGTGAACCATCATCCTCAGGTGTGTCCATAGATATTCACTGTGAACGCTGTGGACAGTGAAAGAGTTGCTCTGAAGCTTTTCTTGTCCATGTTATTTTCTTTTGGTTGTTATCAGTTTAAAATTGGAATTTCTGCCTCTGTCTCTGTTGTTGGGAGGCACCCATATCATGATGCTGCCACCACCACTCTTCTCCATAAGGATTAGTCCATTAAAAAGCACTGCTTGGAGTTCTGTTCTGAGGACTCCAACTGTTGTTTCACCAGAGTAAAGAGCCTTTTTATACACCTGATTATGGTCCCTAAAATGCTATTTAGCAATGCTCAAGTGGATTCTTTAATATGTCCTCAACTCAAGAAGCATCCTTTTAACTGCAGTACCACAAGGATAGAGTAATGCTACACTGTCCTTGTTTATCCTTGTAGTATCCAAACACAGGATCAAGAGGGTGATTTTTGCAGTTTCTTAACCACCATAATTTGGGATTAGATTTACTGTATCCAAAGTCAGGCAAACATTTTCTAAATACATGAAGAAGAGCATCCAAACCGAACATACCATGGCAGGTAATTATAATTTGTTTGGTCACAGCCTATGAAGTTCACTCCAAAAAATATCCAATCAATAAGTTAGCCTTAAACTGAAGCCTCAGATCAATCAACATCTATGTGATGTTTAATGTTAATGTCTTAAAAGGGTTCATTCACACGTCATACCAAGTCCGCTAGGCTTGGTACGATTGGGGGTTGTAAAGTTCTTTCGAGTTTGCTTTCACACTGCACTTGTCAAATGAACCAGACCTTCTGAATAATATATTATCGTGTTTGCCAGAGGCAACGCTGCATCAAGAAATACTGAAGAAGGAGACAAGACAAAGATGAAAACTAACTCATCTACTGGTTAATGCAGGACAACTTCTGTTTCTACCACATAATAGCAAAACATGGAGCTGCATCAAATACTAGTGGTCTTGAGTTGACCATATTCCTGTCAGAACTTTTACCTCATTTTTCCACATCTGACTCCAAGACATTCCTCCCGACTATCATCCTCTACATCTGTATCTTTTGGTTGTGTTTACCCACAATTCCCTACATTAAACCAGCCATGCTCTTAGTTTTGTAATTTGCTTCCTGTGTTTGCTTTACTTGAAGTGATCTACATTTAAAGGCAGACCAGATTTTACTTCTTAGTTCCATCTCAGAGTTCATTGAGATATTCACGGCTTCCAAAATGTACTATATGTAACAAGCAGATGAACTAGGATTGAAATCTGATGTGAGTGCACCCTAAGTCTAAGCCTAAGTAAGGCAAGCAACTTGACTCAGCATCAAAGGTAAACTGATTAAATCCTTTTTCACAAAAATGTTAAAAGCCTGGAAATGAATTTATTCAGGTTTGGTCACTGGTTTTATATCATGCAACAGTTAAAATAAATTTCAATTCCTATGTATAAAGTCTCTCTGCCAGCTCTCTGGCTTTCCATCAATCCCCTCTTGTATTTCTCTCGCTTTTGCTTAAAAAGTAGGAGTGTTGCCATTCCTGGGCACACTGTTGGAGAGACAGCAGTCACTGCTTCCTCCTGGGTGTTGATGGTGGCTTGGAGGGTTTGCACATGCTGGATGAAGTATTGAAATATTGCTTTTCTTCTTTTTTTGGACAGCCATGAAAAGACAGCTCTCTTTCTCTCTCTCTCTCTCTCTCTCTCTCTCTATATATATATATATATATATATATATATATATATATATATATATATATATATATAAAGCTCTTCTCACAAAGCTCTTCGCTTTTTGTGTGCTAGAACTCAGATGTGGTAGAACATGAAGGGTGAGGGTGAGATGTTGGATCTGACAGACTCATTTGGCCTTGATAAAAAAGAGTCTTCTCATCTTTAAACAGCCGTTTAGTGTTAATTAATCCTTTTGACTGAAACCTCCCCTCACAACACAGTCTCTTTGGTTGTTAAGACTTTCATGCATGTAGTGCTCACACCACCTTCCATGGCCATGTTACAGAAAAATCCCCAAATCTGACAAGACCCTCACTGCCATTTATCTCTGTAGCCATCTGGCACACGTACAGCAGAGCTTTTAATTATGGTCTCTAGCTTTCATACTTAAAGGATTTGAACTAATAGAGGAATTTCCTGTCTACATTTTTGCTACACTTCAGTTTTTTTCTTGTTTTCTTGTTAGATCTATGTTTACGTTTATAAACCCAAACCACCCTGTCTAAACAAAAGAGCTTCTCTTGTCTAATTTTGCTTTGTTTCTCTAATTGTCATGCAGCCTGCCTCAAACACAGGCCATCTTTTCCTGTGTAACTTGTTGTCCAACTAAGCTCAGTTTAAGGAGCTAAGCTCCTCAAGGACAGTTGTTCGCTTGATAAAGCTAAAAAGCCTGCACTCAAAAACAAAAAGAGAGAATAAGAATTTTTGTGTTTTTGTACTTTCAGTGTCACAAAATTCATTTTCTTGGCCCTGAATATAATTATGCAATTATCAGTCACATTGTCAGCAGTTTGATACATTGGCTTTCAGCTGCTTGGTTCCTGTGTTAGAAACTGTTTACATCTGGGATTAACATGTGTCTTGGCTCATTCAGTCGGATGTAGACAGCTCTGAGAACATCAGTTTACACCTGAGGACAGATGCTCGAAACTGCGTGTATGCACAAAGGCAGAAATATGCAGGTGCACTCTTTTTTTCAGCCAGGTTTATAAAGCTGTGCATGCTTTCATCAATCTCAATAAATGTGACACCAACATGCATGCACACATCTGGTTTCCACTCCCTTTTGTTAACCATGGATGGATGCAGGTACTCCCCTAAATAGATCATACGTACTTAAATACCCAGATACAGTATCCCATAACTGATTATATGCATGTAAAAACAAAGTTAACTAATTAGAAAATAAAAGCAACAGCAAAAGAGATGCACAGATTAGCTAAATCGAAAACTGAGACATGCATCAGTAGAGAAAATTAAATCAGTTTTGTCAGTTTTAGTTCTGATTTTAAAAATACCTCCAAGAACATATTTAAATAGTCTAAAGGTGGAGTGAGATTCACACACACATTCTCAATTATGAATACATTGTGCAAAGAAAGTAAAAATAGCATTGCCAGTATTGTTTGCATACACTGGCGACTCTACATTAGAATAATTGGGTATACATAATGTATAGATGGATGCATCTGACCCATGGTAACAATACGTAACGTTTACATGCACAAATATTTCTTCTATCCAACTGAAATCAATCTGATCAGAGATTCCAGCTGGCATGTTTACATGACCCTAGATGCAGTGAGCCGACCAGTTGTGTGTTAACATGTTGACAAATGTAACACAATTGCAACCATTTTCACATGTGCAATGTGCACAAATTCAGAAGAAAATAAAGATTTTTTTTTTTTTTTTTGCTATTTAGAGCATTTTGACCACCTAGATTTTCAATAATCCTTAATTCTTTCGGTTTACAACAAAAATGTTGTTTATTCTACAGTTGAATTCTTTTTGCTGCCATCATTTTTTTAAAGACATGTTGCGTAACTTTCCGACCTTAACGCTCAGCATTCCAGACTTGTTTGATGACACAGGGACATCTATTATGTACATTTCTGGAGCCGACGGATCCCAAGACTGATGAACTGTACTGTACAAGTTTTCGTTTGGGACGCTGCGAGACATTGCAGCTGAGTTTCGCTTTACATACCCCCTCACATGCTAGCAAGCACATATAAACACAACAGCCATTTAGAATGTGCGCCATAGCTGATTCAGCAAAGAAACACAAGAAGACATTGTTGATAGAAAAGAAGAAAAAAAGATATAAGACAAAAGTCAACTTAGGACTGTCTTACTGCCGTAGAAAGCTCACAGTACAGTTAGGACAAAAGATGGATGATGAATTAGCCGTTGATAGGTGGTGCCCCCTGAGAAAATCTGCAAGTGTAAAAATCAGTTGTTCGTTTTTATATCTTCCCTGACCCTCTTTATGTCACCCAACCCCCATGTAGTTCAAACACGTGCAGAAACGACATACACCACAGAAATGCTTGGAATGAGTATAAACATGTTTTCTTTTTTCCTGCTGATTTCATTGTGAAAAGGTTTAAACCAGCCCTCTTGATCAGATTTAAAAGTTTCCAATCGCAGTTGATCTGATGAGCTGAGGTTTTTACATGATGTATTTTTCTTCTGATTGGATGCTCAATCTGATCAAAAGTCCTCCATCTAAATGCACTTTGTCCAAAAATGTGAGTACCATCCACCCAAATTCCACTAATTTGTTGAACAGTAGACAAACACTATGTGGTGTTGTGTATTTACGTGTGTATTTAACTGGTAAACTAAAAGGACCAGGGATGCATGGTAACACCTTCTGTGTACATCCTCTTATATTTCCTTCAAAAACCAGTGGCTTCACCAAAAACATCAGGAAGAAGGTTGAGAGAAAATGTTGGATAAAACCTTAAAAGTGTCAGATTTTCTTCTAACACACACAAAAAAAGAAGTCTGATGTTGTCAAACAAATGTAAAGTGAAAAATCTAATCATTTCTGATAGTTCGCATGCTTCAGGAGTCTTGTATTTGTTCATCCAAAGACTCACCGGCTGCAGATCTGTCAGTCACGCAGAATACAAACACACAGGGCTGTTGGGTTCTTTCATCCTGCTCCACTCTGGTTCTGGTACACATTTGCTGTCTGCATCTATCCAGCTTCACATCACTCAAAGCTTTGTTGATGTTGCACAGCAGAGACAAATTTGTCATTTAACTGGAAATGCAGCTGTTTTCCAGAGAATTCTTAGTACCTCAGTTACAACAGGAATCAGAGATTGCATGCTTTGTATGTTGTTGCAACAGTCAGTGACTCACTGTTTTGTTGTGCTCAAAAATTCTCACCACATTTTTTTTCAATAGTTAAAGAAAAAAAAGCATCTGACGCATCACATTTAAGAGGCTATAAGTCCATGTTTTGAGGTCACAGAGGTTGGCGGAGGTAAACACACAGCTCTCCAGCCAAACAAGTTCAACATCTATCAAAACCACACGTGTTTTAAATTACCTTGCTCTGAAAATGCCATTTTATGATTCAGTCTTTGTTTGGTTGCAGTTTTACAAAGTAATTTAATAAAAACTGGCGATAAAAACTTGAAGTTAAGAAAACATCATGGCTTCTGTTAAAACAGACACTCACTTATTGCATTACATTTCCTTTTTTTCTTGGGGTATTAACTGGAAAGTCCTGCCCAGATTGCAACATGTGCAAAACCAGACATCCGACTGAAATACGAGTCTTTAAAGATGTGAGGAGAGATTTTATGACCACGAATACATAGTTTTCAGTTTTGTGACAATTTCATGTGTTTCTGTGAGAACAGGCTGAAATAGACCATCTTTTTCTTTTAAAGTAGAAATCAGAATATTGTGAACTAACTGATTGATGTGATGTACAAGCCTTTTTTTCACTGAGACTAAAGAAAAAACAGAACTGATAAAATGTTCAGTTACATAACTTTAATCAACTGGTGTTGCCTAAAATTCTTCATGACTGAATTGTTGGGGACTGCTGGACTTCTGGGTACCTGGATTTCAAACATGTTGAAGCAGCAATTGATGACATGTAGAGTTACTGAGGGCTGCGTATGATCGAATTTAGTGTTTTTGACATGTTAAATTTTCCATAGGGACAAATTTAGTTTGCACATACTCACAGAGGAGTCTGTCTGTGCTCCGTCTGTTTGCCGTTTCCTCTCTTAATCAGTTTCTGTTTCCATTCCCCCCCAAGGACAGTGAAATGTCACACTAACTAGTTTTGTCATGAGGTGAATTTTTCTATTCCAGTGGTCCTAAAACTTTTTTTTAACTACGACGTGAACTGAGAACAATTAGCCTTTCACCAGTGGGACCCGGTTTAATTGACCCATGAGAGGTCCGTGACCCCGTACTGCATTCTGAGCTTTGGTTTCAGAGGTGTGTGCAGGGTGTGTATGTAAATGTTAAAATATAGTCTCCTACTCTGAGAGCCCACCTAAAGAAAACATTCCCTGGCAATGTTGTGACCCAACAGAAACAGGCGTACTTTTTATTTAAGGTCCTGAACCTTTAAAAAATGTGTCCAGTGTTTAGTCAAAGTCTGGTTTGAGACTAAAACTGGGTCATGGGAAGATTGAAACCGGCCTTTAATTTATTCTCTGAAAAATTGATGTCAACACTCATCGGCTATGCTATGTTGCAAGACCTTGGGGTTAGCTCACTGAATGAAGGCTAAAGTTTTCCATATGAGTCAGCATACCACAGCAAGCACAGGATAAAAATCAATGCTTTTTATATTCTGCTTCATTGTTCTCAAGGGGGAACTCTTGAAACCCGAAGTTAGGAAACATCAGTATGTAAATGGATGTATATATGAAGAGGATAATCGTCCATACATAGTCCATACATACCACGGTTATTACTTAAAACTCCAGAAACACCTCTGAAAACTGAAGATTTAATTCACTAATCAAAATTCAGCCTTTAAACCTTATATCATCCAGACTATAGTTGAATTAATCCTGTATTTTGCAAGATTAACTGCTGTTATAAAGATTCTCCTGCCAGTTAAGACACATATTTTTTTCTCTCTGTTTCCTTTTTAAACGCTGTTTGATGAAGTTTAGACATCATAACATCAGAATCCTAAACATCTTTACAGTTTTATTGTAACAATGTGAATCTTATTACGTTGTAACGTGATACATTTTGTGGTGAAAACGTGGATAATAAACCGTATTCATCTTTGTATGGGGAAACTGTGGATCCTATGGTCAGAGAAATGTATAATTTACTAAATGGGATTAAGTTGTACTTCATTGGAGAGATTTGGTGAAGCTTGGAGGACACTGTGATATTGTTGACGATGCACCCTTAAAGCAGACAGAACTATGTCTTCTTGTCTGCAACTTATTTCTCCCAGTCCCAGCGGAGCATATTTTCAGCAGACAGCCATAGGTGCAATCACTGGTACATGTTATTAACCAAAAGCAGCACACACACTCTATGGCAACTCAGACAAATGCATGCACCGTCTCACTACACGTGTTGTTCATAACTGTCCCACATTTCTGTCTGTACGACAATAAACCAGAGTAGAACAATTAATTACTGACAAAAAGAACTGAAATGTTTCTGCTCGATGAGAATATTTTCTGTAAAATGTACTTTGCTCCAATATTTCTATGTCGCAACAACATCTGCATACATTAGCTACTTTGATTCCTCAACCTAAACATACAGAAGCGTGGAGCTGTCACCTAAATAAAAAAAAAAAAAAAAATGGGTGATACGTTTTATTATAAGAACATGAAAGAGTTTTTGGATAAGAAACATATGTAGTGTTGTGTTTCTAAAGGAATTTCAGGAAAATTTGTAGGCTCATTGACCTCTGTGACTATAAAGTCTGATAACACAACACAAAGCAAGAGGACAGCTGTTGATTGTCACCTTTTTGGGCATGTGTCATATTTATTTACGTTTATTTACGATGATAATTGTCTTGGGTAAGTGTAGAACCCTGCAAATGTGTGAATAATGACAGTGCTTTGTGGTTTTGATCATACCATTACACAGAAAACGCAGCCTCTTTCATTGTTTACTGGATTAACTTTCACAGCGCAGCGCTATATGTCTATGTGGGTGTGTTCACTGGAATGCTGTTGAAAAATCTCAGGAAGTGGTAAAAAGGACAGAAATGTTTACAAATGTGTCACTTGGGCACACATGGAGTCTGTTCGGAGTTACTGTCTCTACCTTACTGTCCACCATCAGTTATCTCTGTTTGTTACTCGTAAGTTCACTCATACTGTGATATGAAATTATTGTTTTTATTTATTTTTATTTTTTTTTGTAAAAGCAATAAAACTGAAACTTATTTGATTATGGAAAAAGATTACAGTCGGTGGGTGATGTGGTGTCATTGTTATTCCGTTTGCTCTTCTTTTCATCCATGAGTTTGTTTGATGAGAACTGATATAAGAAAATGAGTATTGTTCTTTTCTGCTATACTTAATTCCTTATTTTTACCATTTCAGCTTCTGTGGCTCCTCTTCAAACCAAGAGTATTTTAAAGGGTGTTTTTTCGTTTCAAAACTCAGTTGTTCTCCTCCTTTTTTTGTATAACCCTCCTCTGCTTCCTTTGAAAGAGCTTACCTCACAGAAACTTCAATCTCTCTTTCTTTCTCCCCCCTCCCTTCCCCCTGAGACTTTGGACACTGATGCCGGGTGTATTTAAAAAGGAAGCTGAGGATTTTCCACAAGGCTTCAATCTTGTTTCTTTTACAGAGCACACCACATGAACACACACTGCCAAACCAGGGTTTATAATGGCTTAAAATGTCCAGAGGACACTGAGAGTGGAGAGGCTGCAGGAGGGAGTGAGAGGGAAGTAAAATAAGAGTTTGAGAGAGAAAGAAACCAAGAGCATTGTAAGGAAGTAGAAAAATGAAATGTTACTGTATTTTAATTTTAGAAATACTTTAAAAACATGAACTAATTCATAGTTCTAATCACTGTAATTTGATTAAATATTGATTTTGCAAAGCATATCCCTATTCATGATAATAAAGTGGCATAAATTAGAATAAAATCACTGATTTGCCAAAGAATTCATCATAAAAAGTATAATAAAAAGAGAAAAAAAAGTAAAAGAATGTGAAAATGGTGCAAAATGAAATGGACAGCTGCAACAAAAGTCTGGAGTGAATGGAAATCTCCAATTTCCTTCACCTCAGGCAGATCCAGCTGAGCCTAAAACCACATGGCCACGTGGCCGCCACAACTTTCCATTGTGTGTGTGTGTGTGTGTGTGTGTGTGTGTGTGTTTGAAACAGAGTTACATTTATAGTGTGTTTAAGTGCAGTGTGTAGATGCTGATGGGGTGTGTGTGGTCATTTGTAATCCAAGTATGCTTTTGGAGGTTTCCACGTTACTGATGAATCCATGGTGACTGCTGTAGCAGCTGTGGGTTTTTACGTGTATCCTTTATGTGTTTTATATGTACGATGTAATGATGCAAACTCCAGGTCAGAGATTTGCTCGTTTGATGCAGTGCAGCAGGTGTGCAGTAACTGTGCATATATGATGCATAGTACAGATGTGTTTATATTGGTGTGTATCCACCTCTGTTTCCATGTGCAGTGAGTGCTATGATCATGTGTATCAGTATGTGTGCATGAGCTATAGCCCCTGCAGCAACTGTAAATGATGTGTATTGTGTGTTATATATTTTGTTGAATACAATGAGATAAGAGGTAACAAAAAGTCACTTTGTCGACAAAAGTGTTTTCATTTGGTTTTCCTTTTTTTTTTTTTTTTTTTGTTAAACCAAACATACTTCTTTAATATTTAATGTTTTATTATGGCCATTTGATAACATCTTATTTGCTCCAATAAACCTAGAACTGTGCAAAACCTAAATAGTGCAAGAAAAAACTGGTAAAGGAAACAACTACATTTAGAAAAATCTCTCAAATATCGCTAAAAGTTTTTTAAGCTCTCATGAGGTGGTTTTTCAGAGATGTCTAAAGAAGTATATCGCAAAAGTGTAAAGGAAACACTTTTCTTTGCATTTACACATCCCCAGACAGGATATAGGGGGTCACATGATCAGTTCATTTCAAGTGAAGATGGTGCGGTATGTATGGATGGAGGAGGAGATAGAAATCTTTCTAAAAATCATAAAAGAGAACAATTTAACCACTATATTTGATAGCTCCTCAAATGAAGTCATGACAATTATGGCTTATGCGCTAAACACCACTCAGTGGAAACACCTGCAACTTTATTGAAATTGTAGAAATATTGCTTTTATTTAGCAAAAACTGTAATAGAAATGCAGTTATTGAGTGAGTCAATGGCCCACTGTCAACTCACATCAATCATGTCCTGTGTTCATGCTCTCATCCAGCTTCTTTCTGCGTGGATTTAGCATGTTCAGTCAGGATTGCCCAAAGCTATGTCTCTGTTCCAGAGGCTTGAGGTGTTTTCTGACCAGGGCATGCTGGGAAACTGCTGTCATGCTGTGACCCAGAAGGAAAAGAAAGATTTATGGATGTATGGATGAATAGAAGGAAGGAATAATTGAAGAGACATATATCACCACTTTCAATAAACTATGTGAAGAGATTTTCTACACTTATGTACAAAAAAACAAAACAAACAAAAAAAACTTCAATTTTAATGTCCTAGGGTTTGAGAAATACTTGGAGAGATTTAAAAAAAAAAAAAAAAAAAAAAAAAAAAAAGAAAGCCTCCTCTGTTTGCAATATAGGTATGCAAAGCTGTGCCTGAACAAACTACAAGACTTTTGGAACAATGTCCTTTGAACAAAACAGATGAAAGTGAAGACAGCATTGCATCTAAAGAAAACCAAACAGCATATTAACACAGACACCGCATACCAACTGTCCAGCATGGTGGTAGAGGGTTGGTGATTTGGTCACCTTCTGTATCCACAGGACCTGGCCACTTTAAAGTCTAATGAGTTGGCCATGAAATATCTGTCTGACAGCTAAAACACAACTGTAACTGGATCATGCAACAGGACAATTATCCCAAACAGAGCAGCAAATCATCAAGACAATGACTGCAAATGAAAAGAATGTTGCAATGTGCAGTGAAAATCCAGAACTAAACATGATTGAAAAGCTTCAGTGGGACTTCAAGAGGGATGTGCATAAACAAATGCAATGGACTGAGACTATGCTACAGAAAAAAAATAAAAAAATACTTTAAGTTATTGCAGATAAAGATGGCTCTACAAGCATTGTTTATTTTCTCTTCCGTAACTCTACACTAGCCATTCCCCAAAACCAGAGCTGTCTACTTAAGTAAAAATGTAACAATAACTAAAACTAACAAAAATAAATAAATTAATAAATATGTTTAAATGACATAACTTGCCTGATGATGTGGACTTGTAGATGTTCAACAGACAAAAATGCAGCATTACGTAACCCTCTAAAATTAAATTTTCTAAAACAAAAGTTCTGGAATTGGAAGCAGTGTTCTCAGCGTTCACATGAAAAATCTTCTCATTCAATTTCATACATTTTCATTAGCATCGGTGATTTTTTTTTCTCCACCTTCTCCATGTATGGCAGTTTTCCTTCCTCTTGTCAGTCCCTCTCTGCCTCTATCCATCTGTCTTTACCCATGTCATTCCACTCCATTTAAAATCAGCCCGTCAGTCACTTCACTGTATGGCTGTTTACGACCAGAAAGGTCACTGCGAACTGTGCAGAAGTCCACCCTGGAGGGGTTGAGAGATGGCTGGTGTGACCTGTGGAAGTGAGCAGGGACGAGGAGAAAGTCGGTATCAGGAAAACGAGGAAAAAACTGTCAATACTGTCTTTGAATATTTAAAAAATAATCATAAAAGCATAAACACATTCATACATATTTAAAAACAACTTGACAAGATTATAGATCCATAGATCTATAAATTATAGATCAATAAAAACAAGCATAGGTGCAAAAGAATGGAAATTACACAAATAAGCACTTTTTAAAAAGTACATTTTAAGACTAGTCTGAGCCAAACCAATAAGCATGATAAATTTTTTGTATTCAACTCAAAATTTTACTGAAAGGCCAATGAAGAGAGGCTGACATGGGACTTTTCTTTTGTTCTGTTCATGCAGTCTGAATTGGGATCAAATGTAGCATTTGTAAAAGACTTAAGCTACCCCTAAGAATCCTTCAATTTTCACCTAAAGCATTCATAATAACCTACAGTTATTCATAATAACCTTATCGTGAATATACGTCTTGGTGTGGGACAACTATTTTACTGGACTACCTTTACTGGACCTTTGCTGATTGCTGCCGTTTCATCTGCTACTGGAGTATGGGATGGCTTCAAAAATAATTGATGACTCTTAATCTACAAGCTTAATCTACAAGTTTGAAACTTCAGCAACAGATTGTTTTCTAGATGTTTCATAGATAAGTAGAGCTGTGTGTCATCGGCATAACAGTGAAAATGTGTGTCACATCTGCTGATTATAATTCCTAAAGGAAAGAATAGAAGTGGTTCAATCTCAAAACCCAGTGGAACACCAAAAAGTAGTAGTACTAGTGGTATGATGGAAGAAATCTCTATTACATGAATAAATCAGAACCTAGAACATAGATGTGACTTAAACCATTTTAAATCAATACCTGTGATATAACAAGTTAAATGTAAATATTTGTAGGTTTGAGAAGTGAAGAGGGAAAATTAAGTTGTGTTATTGTCTTGATATGAAAATGTAATTTTTTTATTTTTGAGAGGGTTTGTAAGGCTTTTCAACTTCTTCTTCTTCTTTTTCTTCTTCTTCTTCTTCTTCCTCTTCTTCTTCTTATTATTAATATTATAGGATCTTAATAATAATATAACAACTTACTATTATATATTTAATTATTAGGAAATAATTATTAATTGTCAAGTATATTTATAGTTCTTATTATGATTTTAGCAGCTATTAGTACCAGTTTTGTAACTTTTATCTGATCAACACATCTACAAACACATGTACTAAACAACAATCATCTTTTGTAATTGTGGCGGTAACAAAAATATAGGTCATACTTTCTCCTATCTTCTTTTTCCAGTGCTTATCTGCCTCTTGTTCTTATCTTCTATCACTATATTTGCACCCAATGAAAATAAATAAATAAATAAAATAATCCACAAGGAACGCTGTTTTATGTTTTAAATCGGAATGCTGCGCTCCCCTTGCCTTACTGTATTGGTTTTTGGTCTCTGATTGTGTTGGAGAAAAGAACAAATTTGCATTCAAATGCATAACTCTGTATAGCTAGGACACCTTGGTCTTTTTGGCCCCAATATAATATAATATAATATAATATAACAAGATTTCTTTTATATTTCTGACCTGGAAATGCTGAATGATCTTACCAGGAAAACCCTTAGCATGAACAAACAAAGCTTGTATCAAGTGCTCCCATGTGCATGTATCCGGCATGTAGCTCATTTAAACAGAGAAAGAAAGAAAAATGCTAGTTTCCATCAGTCAGCCTCAGCGAGCAGCAGTCAGGGACCTGATGCAGTGAAGGACACTTTCACCGTATGTGTGTGTGTGTGTGTGTGTCCATGCATGCATGTATGTGAAATGGAATGAGCAACCTAGCAGCCAGGTGTGATGCAGAGTGAGGGAGTCAGAGGGGATGGGAAGAGATGGAAGGATGGATGTGCTCCAGCAGAGTGTCTGCATGTACACAAACAGCCTCCACATCAGCTTGCAGCTGAGGCGGCATTGAATATGGCAAGAAAATTTATAGCCTGCAGTTTTTCTTTAATTCTTACAACTAAAGGAGAGTGAAAGAAGAGTGTCATGGCAGACTAAGCTTGTATCTTTTTTGTTTGTTTGTTTTCTTTTTGGTTTTTTGTTTACATCTTAAAAGGGGTGTATGAGCAGCGAGCCACAAACCCTCTTACAAATAATTGTAGAAATCCTCATATATGGTTTTTATCAAGCATGTTTTTATCTCAGGTAATTAGATTAGCAGTGTTTGTTAAAATTTGACTCATCTTAGGTCAGTCAGAATATAATGGGAATTTTATAATTGCGCCTCATTGCTCTTTTTCCATCCACCTATCTTTAACATCACAATTTCATTCTGTTCTATCAAGTTTTCTTTTTTCCTTTTCTTTTTCACTAAGGTTTTCAATCTCTATCCATCACAATTATCCTTCCGGGTGAAACTATATCATTTCAAGGTGAAACAATCAAACTATAGCTATTTATTAGGGGAGGCTGACAAGGAAACCCATTTAAGCATCTGTTTAAAGTCAATAAGCAAAATTTGAGATTCAGTTTCATGGTTTTTACTGATGGTCATGCATATTAGAGAAGAAGTAATAGAAAATTTTCATTGACAGTTACAGTGTAGCATCAGGGTGTAAACATTAACAGAAAAGCTCATTTTCATGTTAAAGATGTGATTACGTCAGGACGTACACGCTTCGATTAATTTGTATGCACATGAGTACATACCAGATGTGTGGAGTAAAATGGATTTGTACAACATTTAAACAGCAGCCGTGAAGCTAGATGCCCACTCGGTGATTACCTCTGTGCAATGCTTCATAAAATCTCTTGCAAACACACGACTGTCTGCTATAGCTTTCCACTTACACATGGGGGCAGCACTCAAAACAGGGAACAGTTTTTTTTTCCTTTTGTGTGTTTTTTGCTTTGACTTGGAAAAGACTTTATTAGCTTTTGGTGAAGTTCTTTTGTAAGTTTGGTGAACTGAGTTCTCAACGGAATGGATAGCTACCAGAGGATGTTGTTACATGTAATGTTAAACACATAACAGTGACATTTCTACCATTTTATCCTGTTTGTTATTAATCTGGTTGTTGATCTGAGGGAGGCCTTCTTGGCTCGAGTTAACTTCCGGCCAATCAGTAATCAGTCAACACGTAGCATCAATTCTGAGAGCTCTGCATTGTTCGCTTTTTTGGAAGACTGCATTTTAGTCTGCTTGCATTAAAATTACCCAAAATCCTTCAATCTGTCTGTGCTGAGAGTAAAAATCCAATGTTAGGTTGAAACAATGCTTCCTTTTAATATGTACATATGCATGATTATCGTAGCTGCTTTGCATATTTTGTTAGTTTATAGCATCATTTGTGCACGTCCTCTGAAATTAACGCTACACATTTACAAGTTGCAAAATGTGAGTAACCTGTAGGGGCAGTGTTGTAACATATTTGACTGGATGTACGGTCACGGGGTTGACAGAGTTCAAAATTACAAAATGTTTCGAAGATAAGACACAGCATGCTTACAGAGGGCCTTACATATCTACGGTACCATTGCTGTCATTTTTTCCTGCCATGATCTCAAAATGAACCAAACACTAAACTCCTCCTTTGTCTCCATGTTTGTTCTTTTGTTTACACAAACAGGAGGAAAAGAAAAGCAAGTATATTATCAGCCTTAAAGTTGAATATGTGAAATCATACATAATGACAATGACAAACAAATGTTTTTACCATGTAAAGCACTTTGTGTTGCGTTTGGCAGGAAAAGTGCTTCATAAAGAAAATCGATTTGAATTTTTTTGAAAATCTGAGAAAGGAAATCAAGACACAGACTGGTGCATCATTCAAGTCCTGCAGTTAAACAACCAGTCTGAACACTGACCTGCTGAACAGTCAGAGTCACCAATAAAGGTATTAAAGACTTTTTCAACCAAAGCAAAGCATCACAAAATCTATTACTATAGCATTTGTCTCCTGATTTATAATTACACTTTACAAATATTGATAGCGAGAGCTTTCATGACACACATACAGTTTGAGATTGGAGATGTGATGTTAAACTGCATTAAATGTCATCAAACTGCACCAAAGTGAATTGTAGTTCACCACATTTAGACAAATTCTGTATCAAACAGTAGATTCAACAATCCTTAGTGCTAACTAGTTCAAATGTAGCTAACATTTTACATTTATGACCCATGACAGTAAGATTTACAGACAGTCCTCAGTGCCAAGAAAGAATAACAACAGCGTACTTAGTTAAGACAAATTCCTAGCCCCTTGTTTTTCTGTATATGATTAAAGCAAAAATTTGTTTTATGTCAAGTCAGGGAATGTTGCCATCACTGGGCAACGCGATGGACTGCCATTTAGGTTTGAATGCCACAAAATATATATTAATTATCATTAAGATAAATTAGCAGCTTGTACACATAAAATATTACATCCTACCTTTGCATTTGAACGATCTTGTCTTGCTATTCAAGACATTAATTCCTTACCTTAATGATGTCAGTAGTTCGGATATTTTCAGATCTGCACCACTGTGCTTTAGTTAAGAGGATGTAGCTTGTAGACTAGTTGTCTCTTAAGGTGCCAACACTGTCACTGAAATTGTGATGGTATTTGATGGAATAAAAATATATTCTTTCATAAGTTTTGCCAGACTTCACCTGTATTTCCATAATGAGCCACTAAAGGTGATTTAAAGCTGCATCAGGTGCATCAATAGGATTCTGTGGCTTGTAGAAGATTAAACAGTTTTGGAGAACACCTTGAAGAATCACTTTAAGTGTAACTGATGTCCAGACATAAACAAGACACATAACTATGCATACTTTGTCAAAGCAGACCATTAAGAGCTACCATGGACTCCCAATAAAACAGAAAATGAATTAAAGCAGTGACTCTCAACTGGTGGGTCCTGACCCAAAAGTGGGTCACGGACCCACTGAGTTGCAGGCCTTTGTCTGGGAAAATGTTGTCAGGAGCTAACCCCCCACCCTCCTCCCTAGTTGTCACGCTCTCCAGCATGTCTTTATTATGAGTCTGCATCTGGGGAGAATCCCTGCTCTTTGGAAAACATCATGTATAATCCCTGTCCCCAAGAACAGACAATCCAGAGAACTGAATGACTTTCATCCTGTGGCCCTAAAATCACAGGTCATGAAATCTCTGGAGAGGATAGTACTGCGATTACTGAAGGGGCAGGTCCAGCATGCACAGGATCCGCTTCAGTTTGCATATAGGGAGAAGCTGAGAGTGGAAGATGCTGTCTTGTATCTTCTACACCGGACTCTTTCATACCTGGATGAGGGAGGGTGTGCTGTGAGGATTCTTTTCTTCGATTTTTCCAGTGCTTTCAATACCATTCAGCCCCCCCTACTGCAAGAAAGGCTAACCAACATGGAGGTGGAACCGTACCTTGTCTCCTGGATAATAGATTACCTGACAAACAGATCCCAGTTTGTTAAGATGGGGGACATGGTATCTAGTACCCTGATCAGTAGTACGGGAGCCCCACAGGGGACTGTGTTGTCCCCTGCTCTCCTCACCTTATACACTGCTGACCTCCGGCACAACTCTGATTCTTGTCATATTTAGAAATACTCAGATGACATGGCTATTATTGCATGCATCAGAAGAAATGAGGAGAGGGAGTACAGGAAACTGGTGGAGGAAATCACGGAGTGGTGTGGAAGGAACCAGCTACAGCTGAACACCTCAAAAACCAAGGAGTTGGTCGTGGATTTCTGAAAACAGCAGCCGTCTCTACAACCTGTCTGTATTGGGAGTGTGGCTATTGAGACAGTCACATCCTATAAATACTTGAGTCTCATCTTGGACAATAACCTGGATTGGTCTCAAAACACGGATTACCTCTATAAGAAGGGCCAAATGAGGTTTTACTTCCTGCGGAGACTGGCATCTTTCAACATCTGTAGCATCGTTGCCAGCGTGCTCTTTTATGCTGTGGTCTGTTGGGGCTGCTGTATCAGGAGAAAGAGCCTAAATTGGCTGAATAAGTTGATTAAAAAGGCCGGATCGGCGGTGGGACTGAAGCTGGAGGCAGTGGAGGCAGTGGCAGAACAAAAAATTCTGTCCAAATTTCGTTTCATCATGAACAATGCCACACATCCCCTGTATTCTCTTATCACAGAGGAGGAGCACATTCAGCAACAGGTTGATATCGGTCCAATGTGCCACGGACAGACTGAGGAAGTCCTTTGTTCCCTCTGCTATTAGGCTGCACAACTCTCTGGAGGGGCGGGGTGAGGGAGGGGGGCAGAGGAGAAGTAAAGAATAGTGAAGATGAAGCTTCCCTGGCTGTAATACATTAGCGTGGACTTGTGATTTTATTATGATTGATCTTATGTTATTTTGCTTGGTTTTTATTGATTGATTTTTAGTAATAGAATTCTTAACTTTATTTATAATATATGTAAGCTTTTGTATGGGGCATGAGCAACTGGTGTTCAAAATTTCTTTTGGGATTAATAAAGTACATCTTATCTTATCTTATCTTATCCTATCCTATCTTATCTTATGCTGAATCCTCCAGACCCGGGTCCATGTTGGTTGTCATAGATTCAGTGAGTTCTTCGTTAATTTTATTTTATTTATCATTTAAAGACGGTTTAAGAAGAAGCTTTTATTTACTTCTCAGCTGCACATGTATGTCCTGCCTTTTGCAGGGAAACACCAACTGAGTGTTAAAAATGGCTGTTACGGAAATATTTAGTTATGACAGCCTTTTGTCATTAAGGGGTAATAGTTGAGAACCTCTGTATTAAAGAATACAACACCAGGACTGAAAACATCTAGACTCAGCTTTGACTCATTAATGGCTGATTATAAGCTAATTTGCAACCACAGAGGAGGATAACTATGATGTCTGACTTGTTGAGGTTGATATCTCCCTGTCATGATGTTTCGATTTCACAGCATTACTTTAGTCTGGATTTATCTCAACTTGGAAAATCCCTGTAAGACTTTTTTTTTCTTTGTGTTGCAACATTTTCTGTGATATCAGCATATTATCTACAAGTGCAAATGATTTTCTTTTCAACAAACATTCCATATTTTTCAGTATTTATTTCTCTTTCTAACATAGCAATTTTGCTGGTAACCTACTGTGTGTGTAATATACTGAGCTCTATGTGTGTGTTTTTCTTCCTTAAATCACTGCTGTGTTTAATACAGTGGTATTATATTATTTCCCCACGAGTTCAATATCCTAGATTACAGTTAGGAGAAGCGTGAAGTAAGCTGTAAATTCAGTAAAGCTTGATCCTATTACTTTCTTAAGTTCTTAACTTTGTTATCTGTCATTTCTCAGTTGGCTAAGCCGTTAGCTGTATATTCTGCTATTGTATTGATGCTGGTACAGTGCTTCCCCATTTCAAGAGCAATATTTCTACATCTCCAAGCAGCAACGCTTACCAGCATTTTTCTAATATGAAGTTAGTATATGAAAAATTACTTTGAAGAAATCATTTTCAGTCATAACTGGGTGGAAAAGATGTGTTTGGTCTGTCTACATGGGTGCTTTCTTTATTTTTCTGCCTCAGTGACTGTTGTTGGTCAAATCACTGGGTCTCTGGAACAAAGCGCAGAGATATGTAATGATGATTTCCACAGAAACTTTTCAGGATTTCCACCACTCAAGCAGCAGGGCATGAAATTACACACTTTATCATATTCTAGTGGATAATTATGTTGTTATCTGTATAGCCACAGTGTTGGTGTGAATCTGAGCAGAGTGCAGCTGTAGGTTTCATTGTGTTTTTATTATTTTTCAGCGTGGCGTCCCCTTTCTGGCAATTTTATCTTAATCTGGGCATCTAAGCACAGCTTACCTTTCTCTTTTATTTATTTATTTATTCTTTTAATTCTAATTATTCTTTAGCCAGGGTGTGTGGGTGTAAATAAAAAGTGTGAGCAGCTGCACAGTGAAGTGTGAACCTGTGCATGCATGTGATGTGTATGTGTGGTGGTGGGTGACACATGCACACATAGCAGATGCTATTTCTATTTAAACACCACCAGAGGTAGCAACACCTGTGCTGGCTGGAAGCCTGGAGACATATAATGGTTTTTACTGGGACTTCATTCACTGCGTAGAACTCACACCAGATGTGGCCCCAATTATTACATAAAAAGCTGTCTGCCTGTCTGTTGTACTTTCACTGTAAACACAATAGGATGGAATACAGCACTTTTTGCTTTCTTTTCTGTAGGGGGTCTTTTGATGATGCTCTTTAAGTCGGCAAACACAAAGTGTAATATTTGAGGTTTGCTGCTACTGTGTCGTCAAATAAAACTCATCTTGATGAGCGAAATCTTGGCATTAGAGATGCATATAGCATTGTTGCAGTGGTGCTACTGGGGTGTAGATGGAGCACATTGGGTGAAATGGTCCTTTTTCAAAGGTGTGCATTTTGAGTAAATTTATTTATGCTGCCTTTTAAGACATGTGCTGGATCTGTGATGGTATTAAACCTCTCTACATATTTCAAACATCCATAAATGACACAACTTTTTGAAAATTTGCGATATAAAAAAGGTTTTACCAGGAGCTTGTAATTTCTCATACATCCATTGGCAATATGAGAGTTTTTATGGCCAGGTTTAAATGTGATCATAAATAACTTTATTATCCAGACGCTGCCTTAATGGACCTTTTTGTCTACATTTGAGATTTTACTGTCAATTTAAACTGGTCCTTTTGGATTACAACAAACCATACTCGCATTCAAGACCAAGCAGTAGGATTTTAATTTGAATCATAAAAATGACTCTAACAAACTGTAATTCTTTATGATTCATTTTACTGATCCCAGTTCAAACGTAGTGTGTCCTCTCTCTATAGCTGGACTTGTTGGCGCCCCTGCAGTCTTTCTACAGCTGCAAACACCAGATTAGAGCTCATCATTTATCCGTTATCACAACAGAAGTTTCCATGCTAGCTCAGTTTCACAAGGCAAAAGTCAAAGGCCATTTGCAGCAGTGACCTTTGAAACCTTGTTGAAACACAGCTATTAAGAGTAATTGACTTAGGCAGCTGGCATTCATTCTGTCAGCCAATTGAGGGTTCAATACTTTGACTTTTTAGGTTCAAACTGGAAAGCCATCAAAGGTCATTAGAACTGTCTTTTGTTGTTATACAGCTTTACCTCTGCAGACTGATGCAAACTTCTCTTTATTTCAGTTCAACTCCAGGAGAAGCTGCATCATGCTGGTAGTAAAATGGCTAAATGACAACAACTCAGCTTGCTTAGTTTCTTCAAGACTTTTCACCTCTCATTCAAACAGCTTCTCCAGTCGTCCGTGGGTGGAGGGGAATCCCAGACATATGTGATAGTTAATAACTCACAAGTAGCTGGAGTCACATGCAACTCATTGATCCACCTGGCCATCATTTGAGTTAATTATGTTTGGTGTTAAGCTGTGTGGGAAGGGATCTCAGGGCTGCTTTAAAAGTGGATGATAAGTGGTGTCATGGACCACATCCTCTGTTAAGCGATGGTTGGTCTGGCTTGATATAGGAGGACAGAGGAATGAAATGCACTATCTATGTTAAACTAGATACATAAAAACACTCAATCTGGTTCAGTTGCTCCTATTTAAAATGCTAAAATAGGATGATTTAGATGAGAGAGCACAGACATAATGATGCACAGAACAGATGCAGAAATAGCTAACCAAAGTCCATGTGGAGCACAAGAATAGAATAAAAGATTAGTAAGAATATATAGTAATAGATGGTACTATATAACTAATAACCAAATTAAATAAACATTAAACATCTTAAAACTAAAAAATACAGTACCTACAGTTATGTTACTTAAAAATATTTTTTTAATAATGAGGTTCATTTTTTTAAAGCTAGTCTAACCAAAATGTTTTTAGTTATACTGGCATCATAAATCAAAATCAAACCTCTAAAATCCGTCTGATTTTCTCATTCCCAGCATTCATACAGCATCATCTCACTAGCTACCATCATGCATGGTGATATTTGTCTGTCCAAGCTATTTATAATTTATGAAGATCATGTAAAAGTCATAAAACCACCAGATGTGACGACTGTGTGAAGTTAATTGGCTAATAAAATGTGTGATTTGGTTCAAAGTTTTTCTCGTTATCGCTGGAGTAAAAGTATTTATGCAGCATATGATGCAGGGTCATCTTAAGCAAAGAACTTTTATTTAAAAATATATATCAGACAATTTACTTCTATCTTTTGTTAGATTACCACTTTAGTTTAATAATCATTAATAATTACCTCAAATCTAGACCTGCGTCCCTGCATGGTCCCCCATTAAATGTTTTTAGACCCATCACTTTTTTAAAATGAAGACAAAAGCTGATTTGTTTTCAGTGTTGGTGAAGCAGAACCTTATGTAATGTTAAGTTGAACAATAACCTGTAAGAGCCATGTTTGTCTCTAGATGACATCTCCTCTGCACACAAAGCTGCTGCTGGCTGATCCCGCTCTGGCTTACCGTCAGATATGAGTGCCTATTAATGAAGAGTGTGGAGGAAAACATTAACATAGTTCTGTAACATGTTGTAGACTCTTTCTCAGAGACCAGCTGGAGCTGCTAGTTAATATACTAAAAATGACACTTTAACTTTCAGTCTGTTCATTTTGGGCCAGGGATATTATTTATTTGTTTTTCTACTGTTGTGAATTGAAATGTAAATAAATATTTTTTTCCAGACCTTACCAGAGCTTGAGTTTATTGTCGCCCACTAAAATCCATTTACTTAAAAATGTTGCTTTTTGGGGCAACTATTGTTATGCAATTAAGATGTGATTAATCTTGATTATTCATTACTAAGCCTGTAATTAATTACATTAATTTTTTAACTGGACCCCACCCCTAACAAATACAAAAAATAAATAAATAAATAAATAAAAAATAAAGCTGTCTTTATACTCAACTGATGTGAGCTTCCAGACCCTACTTTGCAAGCACTGAGCTAACCCTAACCCTAACTCTCACCACCAAGATTAAGTTTTTTTTTCTCTCTCTCTTCTGTTTTATGTCTTTGAACTTACAATTACATTTCTGCATTTTGTCGCGATCCAAAACTCCTGAACAGCTTCTTCTCAAGTCATTAAAGCTATAAATCTAAAACATCTTGTCTTCACTTTGTCTTATTAAGGTGCTTGTGCAAAAACTACATAAAAAGTAAGGTAGCTGAACTCTCTCTCACCAGGCACCGTTTGAATGGCTTGGCATCCCCCATGGGTGCAAAGTCCATCTTAGACAATGAGAAGGGAGAGTGACTTGGGATTTCTCTGCAGTTTTGCACAAACATGAAGTTACTCCTGCCTCTCTGTGCTGTCTGCACTGCGGCTGCCTCCTCTTCCTCCCTCTCCTGTTGCTCGTTGTCTGAGAGCAGATAAAATGAGCTACTGTGGGGAGTCAAACGCAAAGCAAGTCCGATGTGAACATATCTGAGGTTGAGACAGAGCAACATCCTGGATGATTTTGAAATTAGAACTTTTTATCTCTCAAAAAAAGGAAATGTCCGGATAAAAGAGGGAATTTGGTCACCCTTTAAAACAGCTGTAGTCACTGAGCTGTTGAGACATGCAGTCAATGTATTTGGGCCTATCCTGCTATTGGTAGAAACATGATGATACTGATGATGATAAGATGATCAGCTGTTGTCAAACATGTGAGTGGATCCTCGCTCTGTGGCAGCTGTGTGTTTTCCCCTACAAAAAAGTAGTTGTATAGGTTTCACAAAGTTCAGTGTCACACAGGTTGGGTTAAACACAAAGCATATGTGCTAATGAGTTCTTACGTGCCTCATTTGTCACTTTGGCATTTTTCCCCTGGATCTTTCAACTCAGAATTCCAGGAATAGATTTAAGTGAAGAGAGAGATCAAGGAGGCACACTTCAGTATTTACAACACCATGTTGCATTGTGTTAATGGGTTTCTGTTATTTTGTAGCTCACAGTGGGCCGTGGCCTCTGGGCTGTATATCTGTAGAGGAACAAACGAGGCCTACGATGTGTGTATGGTGTTATGCAAGGGTGGTAATAAATACACTCAGTCTTATAGTTGTTTTAGCTCAGAGCAGGACTTTTGAAGTGTGTATGGAGTTACATGGGGCTGGTAATAAATAGACTTTGGAGATAAAGCAAGTACGATCTCTCCTCTCGTCTTCTTCCTCCAGCGATGGTGATGGAAAAAGGAGTAAAGTGATTAGGTTTTATTTTCTCCAGACTCTGGGCTTCTGGTTGATTAAATTAAAGCATGTAGTGGCTTGTCTCAACACACAAGACTACTAAAAACTGCTTTACATGAAAAATTAAAGCAGGGTGCAGATTAAACATTTAAACCTAAATCAAAAATAGAAGAATTAAAACAAAATCAAACTAATTAATTAACTTAAATAGAAACAGAAAGAGCTAGAATAAAGAGAAACAGACAATACTTACAATGGGGTAAATAGGATGTAAACACACGTCACACATCATCATCACAATGAAATAATTTGACAAAAACTCTTCATCTTGGTTAAAAGCAGCAGCACATAAACAAGTTTTCAGACCTGATTTACCAGAACGAAGGTGTTGGGCAGTCTTCAGGCTTTCTGCTAGTTTGTTCCAGATATTAAGAGCATGAAAACTAAACACTTATTCTCTGTTCAGTTTTAACTCAGGCGATCTTAGAAGTATCTGTGTCTTACATGTTGTCAGTAGATCTGATATAAATGGACCAAGACCATTCAGTGCCTTGTACACCAGCAGCAAAATTTTAAATAAATTCTTAGGCAAACAGGAAGACATGTCCGAACTGGATATGTTGCCTTTTTATTTATTTATTTATTTTTTCTAAGTCTTTACACCTTGCATGAATTTTACAAATTCATAACAAACAACATTTCCTGCTTGGAACTGGTGGGGGACAGACCAGAACTCTGCCAGAGACTAGCAAACTACAGGACAAAGACGCAAACTTAACTCATTCTATTTACAGTTTAATACAATGTTTGTCTTGCAGAGTAATAACTGCAGCCTCTGGGCACAGTCACAGTCTGTATTCACCTTTCCCTTCACTCCAGCAGCTTAGTGAACAAGCAAACACAACTTCTGAAATCAAATGACTCAGTTAATCATTCACGGTCAATAATCCTTTCCATCTTTGGGTCTACTTGAATTTAAAGTGAATGAAGCTGACGTGCAGGAAAGAAACAGCTGACTATTTACTTTTAAAAGAAAGTAAAAATTATCATCACACAAAAGGAGACAGCCTGGACTGAGGAATAAACTACAAAAACTCTCCAGTTTTACAAAGGGACAATCCTCATGTTACATCTTGAGCTCACCCTGTAATCTGGGTCACGCCGTTCACACCGTAGCCCACCGTCCTGCTATGAGTCGTATGCATTGTGTGTATGAACATGTGCTTTTTATACTGTGAGTATTATGAGCTGGTTTTGGTTTACATCCAACGACCTCAGAGAGCTTCTGCCGCTCACATACCACAGCTATGATGTTATACCACGGCACACATATTCACATACACGCTACCACATCCTCAGCTGCGTCTGGCGGATGTGAGGGGAGTAGCCTGGAATTAAACTGAATTAAAGACTCTTTTCTCCTCTTGTCATTTATTCATAGCTTTTTTGCTCCTTTGCTCCTGGGCATCACTGCTTCACACTGGCAGCATAAGAAAAAGCTCCAGGGTCTCTGTGTGTCTTTGTGTGTCATTAACACAATGTGTGTGCACGTGTTCACTCTGTTGTGTGAGTGTGTCTGTCAATAGCTGTAGGCATCATCCCCACAGAGCAGTGCCATCATTCAAAGTCAACGCAACATGAGAATCTTCATAAAAGGCTTAAATAACTGTCTCATCTGTTTCATACATGTCCCACAATGACAGATCTATAAATTCCAGCTAAACCAGTTGTACTCAGTTTAAATAACAATGCATCACAATTGTAGATACTTACTGTCAAGATTATGCTGACATCTTTAAATTGAAAAGGAAAAAAAAAAAACAGCAAAAGTGTGTTTGTCTTATTAGTTAATCAGAATTCTTTCATGTGTATAAAAGTGTGAGATGGATTTAAATTACATTTTTTAAGCAGGCAACAGGTATTCAGATGTGCTGTGAATCCTTCATCTACTCTCAGAGGAATCTTGAATGCTGAGAAGCACTCGCTCAACAGCTTTTTACTAAACTAAGGGGGGAAAAAAAACTTTTTGCATCCTGCCGATCAATTTCAGTGTCTGCGATCAATTTCATCTTCCACAGATGGAGGGAGACCAAGTGCGCTTATGAGTTTGTGTTGAGAGGGAGGGATTGGAGGGCTGTTGGTGTGGGAGAGAGATGAGGATATTGCCTGTTTTCTGCCAACACACACTGTGTTTGGGAACAAACAGCCTGTGGTGCATTAGAAACATAGTTCATCACTGAAAGGATGTCTGCAATGACAAAATCTGGAATGAATTTTATTGAGCAGGGAACTGCAGCAATGCTTTTTGCATAAATTATTCAAACAGGAAAGCTTTAATTTACACTGCATTTTGTAGACTACTTTACATTCTAATGTCAGAGTAGATTGGTTAGATCAGTGTTGGATGCCTTGTTATTATGTAAATGCAGCTTCCTACATCTTCACAACCATGCACTGAAGAACCAGACAGCCTGGATCCTAAAGGTCCTCATGCAGCAAACCATCAATCAGCTGTCAATAAAGTTTAAAGCTTGTTATATCTGCAAGAACAGAGAACTGTGTTCTTGTTCTATAGGTAGTAAGAACAAAGTTTGTTTTGGCCCAGTTGTTTCAGTCTTCAAGAGAAACTTTACCTGCAGGGTTTTGCGTGAAGCTGGTGTTTATGCTGTTCCTTTGTAGAATCTTTTGCACAAGTGAAAATCCGAAAATGACCCCTTTCTGCTTCTTGCTTTTTTGCATTAACCATGCTTAAATTACAGTTGCAGTTGTTCCTGAACACCACACACACACACACACACAAAAAAAAAAAAACTTCTGTTCTGGTGATGGGTTGAGAAAAATCTGCAAAAACTCCCAAACTTGGGCTGCGCGAACTAAATCACCATACCGCCTTATGGATTATGGAACAGCCATAACTACACCCTCTGCTTTTTGTCTGATTTCATCCACAGTGAAATTCTTAAAAGTGTAAGAAGGTTGTAGGGTTAAGAAGGAGTCGAGTCATAGGTGGGTCATGGAGGAGGAGAATGGGAGCAACATTACAACACTGAGCTCATATCAAATCCACGTTAAATGTCAGCATATATAATCTGGATAGTTACAGAAATCTAAGGACATAAACTGGTGCACCATATTTTTCACATTAGCTTTTGTGAATAACAGGCTACATCATATTGCAGGCTGAAGGTAGTGGGATGAGTCAGAGGGTTCTGAGAGTTTGGATCAACAGGAGAAAGAGGTGAAGACAGGTGGCTGATTAAAAAAAAAAAAAAAAGAAAAACAACATCTCAGCTATTACGATGTTGGAAAAGCTCCTCTGGGAAAAGTGTATACTGCAAACACATATTTCCTTTATTGAGTGTTATGTTGAGTTTTCTTTTCGGAGAGCCCAAAACAGTCACCTCTACATCAAGTTCAAGTCAGAAAAGCTAAACCTGGTTTGAACTGCTAGGTGGCGCTTTGAGCTATTTCAATCTACAAAACAGTTTTCTAAATTTTTTTTAGCATTAGCATGGGAAATTCCATAAAAACAAACACATCATGTTCATTGCTCAAAAAATATATTGATCCACCCATTTTCTGCCACTTATCCAGAGTCAGGTTGCAGGGGCAGCTGCCTGAGCAG
The DNA here is from genome assembly GCF_017639745.1 of Melanotaenia boesemani. Taxonomy (NCBI): domain Eukaryota; kingdom Metazoa; phylum Chordata; class Actinopteri; order Atheriniformes; family Melanotaeniidae; genus Melanotaenia; species Melanotaenia boesemani. The sequence goes on along the minus strand of NC_055697.1, from coordinate 27,403,290 downwards.
GGAAACCCAGACTTCCCTCTCCCTCAGACATATTTCAGGGTTAATTGGTAAAAGTTTATCTCTACGCATCTTTATAATGTGTAACACTGACTGCACTGCCTGACTTTGGTCTAGTTGTTTTTTTTCAGCTGACCATTTTGAATCAGTATTTATCCATATGTGTAGCAGGAAAATCAATTTTCTCCTTCTTCTTGATATATGTATATATATAGATATATATATATAAATTTAGACACAATTTCACTTTTTAATTTTGCAGTCCACTGCAGTTGGACAGGGTTAGGCCTGAAAACCACATACTGTCATTATGAGTTCACATGGCTGAGGGACACCCATGGTGGCTGGAAGTGGGATAACTACTACTGTGTGTGAGTTAGTTAGGGGAATGATGATGTAGACGGGGGTCATATTTCCATGACAAACTTCACTGACTTGTGAGGGACATTAAATTTCCTGAGTGTCTCCTTTTGTTTATTATGGCTTTAACAACTTCTGATTAGGTGCAGGTTAGTGTTGAAGATAAAAGAGAGGCAAATAATTTAGTTACAAGTTAAAGATGGTGATAACCCCTCGTAAATACAGAATTACGAGCTTGTGTGAAATAGAGGCAGACACCTTTTTATATTTTTCGCAGCTTGAACTATCGTCCTTCTTTTGTTCTCAGTCAGAGTTTCCCTTTCTCCTCTGCTGTTTGATTCATTTTTGCCTTCTTTCTCTCTTGCAGGCAGTTGTTACCAGTCTAATTAATTCCACATGCTGATGCTGGTCAGGCCTTGTGTTGCTTAGTCTCATGCACACTCTGCACTTACACACTTGTACATGCAAACCCCAACATTCAGGCAACATCTTTCACTCCCCCTCTCTCGTTCCTTAGTAATTGCAGCCAACTGCTCCCAGCCAGAACAATTAAGTTCCCATCAAAGTAGAAGTAGAGGCCTTAAAGCTGGAGCACTGCAGGCTTATGGAGGATTTGGGCAGGTATGCAGAGTACAGATGTAGACATGACAAACCCTCATGCTACATGGATGGAGTGAACTGCTGCTGCAGGACGTTTTTCAGGGATCTTTTGTCTCACTCATGACACTGAGGAATGCCATCGTAGTGATGCATTGATTTAGTGTTTGTGCTACAAAGTGAATGTACACAAAGTAACTGAGAGTCCCTACTTGCTTACTCAGATGCTGTAAGTACAAGTTAGACTTCCTGAAACAAAGCTGCTAGGAATCTACACCAACTCTGGTATATGTTGGAACAAAATAGCAAATGGCAAAGATGTTTTTAATATATTTAAAAAAAGACAACATGAATTTAATAATTAAACCTTTGTTTTGTGTGACAATAGTATCATCAGCATTCTGAGTTTAAGTTCCTGCTTCCCATTTAGGTGGCTTTGACTCCTTTTTGGAACTTACATAGGGAACTTTTTCAACATCAAGAAGATACCTTGACTTAAAATCACTATATGTGATTTTATTTTTAATTTTGTTGTTTCTAAACTTAACTCATCCTGTTTTACTACTAATCCGTGCTTATAGACATGATATCATGGCTTTTTTTTTCCACACAAAAATTCCCCTTTTGGCAGTCTGTGACACTTGGCTGGAAATGACACACAGTTTTAGGAGTTTAAGCCATAAAAAAATAACTATATATTTAAGAATTTAAGCCTATGAGAGAAGGTCTGTAAAGAGATCCTGCCTTGCCTTTTGGTAGCTCCAGCTCCACAAATAGATTTACAGGCTTTCATTAAAGCAGCTAGTGGTTATGCAGGGCAGAGGCTCTTGGAAGACCATCTGTGTATGTGTGTGTGTGAGCCTGACTTTATGTGACTCTGTGTATGTGTGTGTGTTAAAGGCTAGGCCTTAGATTACTTCCAGAAGTAGCGTTCCACAGCCTGCTGTTTCATTACAGCTACAAAGCGGCCACACTGCTACACAGAGTGCAGAGTTGCAAAAACTTTCCCCCCCTCTTCTGCTCCCCTCGTTGCTTCATCCACCCGTCTTTTCTCTTTCATGGTTACCGTTGGAATCAGAGTCAACATCTGGGAAAATGTATTTTTCTCCGTTTTGGGATTTCAGCGAGAAGCAGAGCTGGAATTATCCAGTTTCAAACAGATCTGAATTTAAATCAATATTTCTCCAAGTTGAAACAGCCTCTAAATGGCAGCTCTAAGATTTCTGCCGATTATCTGTTTATTCCAGCAATGATGGTTTTATCACGTTCAAACAGGGTTCACTTCAGTGTTTCCTGGGTTTCCTTATGGATAATTTATGGTACTGTTCTTGAAACCATCAACTCTTTTTATTATTAATTAAAGGCTAGGTAAGGGTTTGTTTAGCTAGAACAAACAAACTATAGCTGATTGATTCCTGCTGGCACTGTTGATGATCCACTAGCCTGTTCATAATTCATTTAGTTGCTCTTGTAGGTGCACATCTCTTAATATTAGGTTGCATGAGTAGACAACAATAGGTGGCCATTTAGAAGTCACCAAAAAGAGTTGGTTAAAATGTCTATAGTTATGTTTAATCTGCACATCATTGTTGATTGTGCCCCTACATAAAGGCTGTTGCTGAAGCACAACAATAAGCATTACGTTGTGTCCCACATCTGGCATCCAGCTGTGGAGAGGTTCCCTGCAGTTGTTTAGTTAAAAAATGTATGTTTTGATCAGAGATTCTTATAAGTAGCAAACAGCAGACATAGCTAATAGGCTACTATATATTTGGTGTTTTCTAATCACATGGAGCCTAGACGTACTCTCTATATTCGTACAACAAAGGTTGAAATGACCAGTTTGTGTCAGTAGCTTGCACTGTTCCATTATAGATTACTTTTTAACTTTTTATTATGAACTTTTTAACTTTTTAACTATGAACTTTTTGGTGACTTACCTGATGGACATTTCTGATGGGATTTAATGATGATGTTGTGGGTTATCCTGCTCTAGTTTTTTCTCAGCCTTAACACTTAATCTCTGCTCATTCATTTTACAAATAAATTTCATGTCATGCTCTTAGAGCAGGAGAGACAAATGCATGCTGTTGGTATAACTAATTTAAAATGCTTTTAGGTGGTTGTGATGCTTGAGAATAAGACAATAACAAGATAACAAAACAGGGTAACTATTTGCAGAGCACTGTAGTATAGCTCTGTTGTGCAACTGGTTGATGCTGGTGCTGGTAAGTTATTAAAGGAAATAGCACCTTTTTTGATGCACGTTATCCAGTGCTGGATATATATATATATATATATATATATATATATACAGTCATGGACAAAATTGTTGGTACCCTTCGGTTAATGAAAGAAAATATCACAATGGTCACAGAAATAACTTGAATCTGACAAAAGTAATAATAAATAAAAATTCTATGAAATTTAACCAATGAAAATCAGGCACTGCTTTTCAACCATGTTTCAACAGAATTATTTAAAAAAATAAACTCATGAAACAGGCCTGGACAAAAATGATGGTACCCTTAACTTAATATTTTGTTGCACAACCTTTTGAGGCAATCACTGCAATCAAACAATTCCTGTAACTGTCAGTGAGACTTCTGCACCTCTCAGCAGGTATTTTGGTCCACTCCTCATAAGCAAACTGCTCCAGTTGTCTCAGGTTTGAAGGAAGCCTTTTCCAGACGGCATGTTTCAGCTCCTCCCAAAGATGCTCAATACGATTTAGGTCAGGGCTCATAGAAGCCACTTTAGAATAGTCCAATGTTTCGTTCTTAGCCATTCTTGGGTGATTTTAGCTGTGTTTTGGGTCATTGTCCTGTTGCAAGACCCATAACCTGCGACTGAGACCAAGCTTTCTGACACTGGCCAGCACATTTCTCTCTAGAATCTCTTGATAGTCTTGAGATTTCATTGTACCGGCACAGATTCAAGACACCCTGTGCCAGATGCAGCAAAGCAGCCCCAGAACATAACAGAGCCTCCTCCATGTTTCAAAGTAGGGACGGTGTTCTTTTCTTCATATGCTTCATTTTTCCATCTGTAAACATAGAGCTGATGAGCCTTGGCAAAAAGTTCCATTTCTGTCTCATCTGTCCATAGAACCTTCTCCCAGAAGCTTTGTAGCTTGTCAACATGTAGTTTGGCTTTTTTATGATTTGTTTTCAACAATGGTGTCCTCCTTGGTCGTCTCCCATTAAGTCCACTTTGGCTCAAACGACGACGGATGGTGCGATCTGACACTGATGTTCCTTGAGCTTGAAGTTGACCTTTATTCTCTTTAAAAGTTTTTCTGGGCTCTTTTGTTACCGTTCGTATTATCCGTCTGTTTGATTTGTCATCAGTTTTCCTCCTGCGGCCACATCCAGGGAGGTTGGCTACAGTCCCATGGATCTTAAATTTCTGAATAATATGTGCAACTGTAGTCACAGGAACATCAAGCTGCTTGGAGATGGTCTTATAGCCTTTACCTTTAACATGCTTATCTATAATTTTCTTTCTAATCTCCTGAGACAACTCTTTCCTTTGCTTCCTCTGGTCCATATTGAGTGTGGTACACACCATGTCACCAAACAGCACAGTGACTACCTGTAGCTTATATATAGGCCCATTGACTGGTTACAAGATCGTAGACACCTGTAATGCTAATTAGTGGACACACCTTGGATTAACACGTCCCTTTGGTCACATTATTTTCAGTCTTTTGTAGGGGTACCATCATTTTTGTCCAGGCCTGTTTCATGAGTTTATTTTTTTAAATAATTCTGTTGAAACATGGTTGAAAAGCAATGTCTGACTTTCATTGGTTAAATTTCATAGAATTTTTATTTATTATTACTTTTGTGAGATTCAAGTTATTTCTGTGACCATTGTGATATTTTCTTTCATTAACCGAAGGGTACCAACAATTTTGTCCATGACTGTATATATAGTTACAGCCCCTGCTTGTTGCAGACAGCTGTGGCCATTTGTGCTGCTGATTAGGGACTGCAGAGCGCTGCCTGGAGTGGCTGAAGCCAGCGTCTCTGTCCCCGCCCCCTCTGATTGGCATTCCCCTGGACCAGTCAGGCTGCTGCTCGTGTGGAAGCTCTGGCTGAAAAGGCTGCAGCCGAGGCCGGTCTGGAGGGGAGAAGCCAGAAAGGCTCAGGCCGCTTTTCCCCTCACATTGTGCACCAGGTGTGTGCGGGTGTCGCGACAACCTCCTTTGTCACTGTGGGTGCTTTAAGGGTTTAGTTTCTGTGTGATTAAGTATACTTTTGTGTGATTGTTTTCAGTGCTGGGCTAGGTTAGTGTTTCATTGTGTTGTGACGACGGTCACTTTAGTTTATGGGCCTGCTGCTTTTTGTTTGGTTATAGTTTCCTCACCGAGTTGCGGTTATGTCTTCATTTGCACTCGGTGAGTGTTGGGTATATGTTTTGGTTTGTTTCTTTCTGCAGGTCCGCTAACCCCAGCACACTTTTACTATGTGTTACAGGTTTTCATTCACTGTTTCATGGGATTTTGAAATAAATGTGCTTAATTTTAATTCACCACCTGTCCTCACCATTTTCTTTTGTTACGCCCTTTCATACCCCTGAGTCGGGTCGTAACATATATATATATATATATATAAATGTACCCCAGTTTGAGAACCACCGCTCTTGGCCATACAATCAATAGTGAAATTTGAGAAATACAATTTGTGAAAAATCATGTCTCATAATAACCATGACGTCTAGTTTTTATGTCACATAACTACTGATTATCTCCACAACTCCTGTGGTGCAGGTTTTGGATTTGCAGCTAAAGGAATTTACTTAACAAACAGACATGTTGCAGAGAAAGAGGAAAATCCATTTACCTCTTGCTGATTTCTTTCAGTAATTTGATCAAAGTAGCAAAATATATGCAGAGTTTATAGATTTTTATCATCTGCAGAGTCAGTAAATTGTATTTAATAGTCCAGAAGACTGTAACTCAATAAAGTCAGGGAACAACATTCAGAATTTTTCTGTGAGGCTATGACGATGACAGTCTGTCCATGGCCACATAGAAAGACATGTAGACACCTGGTGATGTTCTTAAATGTGTCTCAGTGCTGCTGCAGATGTTTCTAGGATCACATTTTGTCATGACTGTACACACACACAAGGGGGAAATACCTGAATTGTATTCTGATAAAATTACACAAGTAATGGGCCTACAGAGAGGCCACAAACCTGCTGTAATTAACTAGTTACACCAGTCAGCTTTACAAGGAGAAAGCAGGCCTTGCATGGCTCATAATAACAACGTAACAGGGTGTGTGGTGGTTGTTTGTGTGTGAGACATTTTAAGGTCTGACATTGATTCTCCACGCTACAGACTTCCAGATGTGGCTGATTCAAACCAGCACCTGGCAGGTTGTTTCAATAAACACACACACCGCAGGTTCATGGAAGAGTGCAGTTTATTGCATCCTCTTCCTGCGCTGTTTATTAATACCCTGTGTGTTAATGTGTGTGGGTGTGTGTGTGTGTGTGTGAATTAATCCACAGCTTGAATCCCTCCAGTTGATCCTGCTCGTGCATCACTAAAAGGAAGCATTAGGCGTTCAGGTAATTTGAATCGCGGATTAGATGACAAGAGGAGAGAAAAAGATGGAGACGGATGAGGAGAAGAAAGGACTGAGAACTGTTTGGGTGTCTCATGAGAATTTTTAGTATCAGGTGGAAAAAGTGAGAAAACAAAGCTGCAGGATGTTAAGGATGTTAAGGTTATAAAGAAAGAACGAAAGCTTGGATTGATTAAAACCCACTTAGGTCTACTTGGCCAGAAGAAAACACTGGGTAGCACTTCCAGAGCCGAGCTTGGATAAACATTCCTGACAGTACCACTAGTAAGAGGCTACTAATGGCTTATTTATAACTATTAAGATACACTGTCTCTAATCCATCCATTTCAACGCATTATTGTCCAATAAATTCTGATGGACAGCAGCAAGCAATCGTAGAAGACAGTGTGCAAAAATTCTGACTTGAATCCAGATGTCTAAAACAAGAATTAAAACCTTAGCTCATTTTAATTGCTAGAGTCATGAACAAGGGGAAATACATCTCATTAATGTTTCTATTTTTTTTTACTCTAACCCTTATGAAACTGTTTATTCTGTCCTAGTAGATAATGTTGCTGGTATTGTTAGATAGTTAACAAAAAGACTCAGTAAGCTTGACGCCAGTTTAAATGTGATTTACTCTTTTCCAGGCTGTAAAACTGCTTAATGAAATGAAAACATGCAGTAAAATTATTATCAAATAGAACATGTGCGAAACAACACTGTTTAGCTCTTTTCTAACTCTTTATTGGTTTGTAAATCAGGAAGGTGTGCCAACTGTGGGTAACAATGTTTAATGAGATAAACAGAATTTTGACAGTGGAACACGCTAACAGGTAATAAGACATTAAAATACAGCAAATGAAGGTAAATTGTGGAACGATTCATAAACATAAGCTATGCTAAAATGTAGCCACTGTATTACCATGAACATAGTAAGCTCAGTATTGCAAAGAAAAGCTTTAAACACCATTCTGATGCTTACAAGTTAAAACCAGTCTAAGTGAGAAGCCACCTTACTCACAACAGATATACTGCAAGGATCAGACAAATAACTCCTAGGTGGAGCATCTAACCTGCATGTGCACTGGTTAATTTTGTCCTTGAAGTTGCAATATCCCAAAAAGGTACTAGAGGTCCGTGACATTTCTTAGGGCATATTCATACTTCCACGTCCCTAGAGCTAGCTTTTGCAGCCAAGGAACAGACCGCCAGGGTCACTGCATCTGGCAGCCGCCCAGCTCAAACTGCACCCGCCCCCTATGGCCCCTCCTGCAGGTGGTGAGCCCATGGGAGGGGAGGCCCATGTCACCCTTTCAGGCTGAGCCCGACCGGACCCCTTGGGCAACGGCCCAGCCACCAGGCGCTCGCCTTTGTGCCCCACCTCCAGGCCTGGCTCCAGAGGGGGCCCCCGGTGACCCACGTCCAGGCAAGGGAAACCCTGGTCCTTGCTCTCTCCAGGTCTGCAATAGGGTCCTGCCCCAAGTGGAGGAGTTCACGTATCTCTGGGTCTTGTTTACGAGTGAGGAAAGGATGGAGAGGGAGATCGACAGGCAGATCGGTGCGTTGTCTGCAGTAATGCGGACTCTGTATCGGTCTGTCGTGGTGAAGAAGGAGCTGAGCCAAAAGGCAAAGCTCTCGATTTACCGGTCGATCTACGTTCCTACCCTCACTTATGGTCATGAGCTGTGGGTAGTGACCGAAAGAACAAGATCATCAGTACAAGCGGCCGAAATGAGTTTTCTCCGCAGGGTGGCCGGGCTCTCCCTTAGAGATAGGGTGAGAAGCTCGGTGACCCGGGAGGGGCTCAGAGTAGAACCGCTGCTCCTCCACATCGAAAGTTTGGAGCTGATTATCCCGCATAAGTCCCATGATCACAGCCATTTAACAAATGCAGACCAGAAGTTCTGTTCTCTAAAGACGAGCACAGGCAAGTTAGCAAGTACAGTATGTAATCAAATGTAGTTTAAGACACTTTCGCTTTCCAATCTATTTGCTTCGTTGTTCTTCGTGAACATATCTATGTATGTAATCCGGTTTCAGCTCCCCTCTGTCAAATTTCAATGATTTTGGGACATTTTCTTCTCTATCGGTGTTGCTCAGTGAATCCAGGGAGGCTGACCTCTGATTGGTGTAGAGCAATCACGTGATGGCCGTGCCACCACTTTCAAAGTAAAGTGTTGTTACACTGAACAGTAGCTAGTGCCGATTTGTGGTGGTGATCATGGGACTTGTGCGGGATAATTAGCTCCGAACTTTCGGAGTTAAGCTAAAGGCGAACCGGTCTTTCTTTTCAAGGAAGAATTGTTTGGTCCCCAGACTGTGGAGCAAAAATCTGTTTCTGAACATCTTTTCTGGGTTCACCTTATGGCCTACTTGCTTTTTTTGGTTTGCTAGAAATTAACTCTGGTCTGCTTCCAATGATACAACCCTGGGGTGGTTTGCTTACAGTGTGAAAGCAAATGGATCATCGAGTGAACCAAAGAGATGAAATGATGTCAGAAACTTTGTAGCACAACATCCTGGATAGCTCGCTGCATCTGCTGCTCATACTGGACAGATTCTTGTTAAAACCGTATTATGTTTCCCCACTAGGGATGTGACTTTAATGCCTTAATTATGATTGATTATAAAAAAAAGTGTTAGAAAAATGAGCACATTTAATCAAAGTTTGCATTACAAACAATGTGGAACATTTGTCAGTGCTTAATTTCTGGTACAAAAATATTTTAATAGACACCTCAGTGCTTGGCTAACAGAGTGTTTCCAACTTAGATACTTTTACGCTATATTTAGCAAATTTTCAGACCCATCTAGTGACTCTATTTAAAAAAAGCAACTAGGGACAAATCTAGTGACTTTTTCTGGTATTATTGGAGACTTTGGGAGACTAACGTAAAAGCATCATTTTCTCAGTGAGCGGCGGGTGCTGCTGGCTCCTCCCCCGTCCAGAAGCACCCACGCAGCAGCAGTCCCAGCTCCCAGCAATAAGTACTGTAACATAATGTAGATACTTAATTAGAGAACTGCTAGAGCTGTTGGTTAAAATGCTTAAAATTGGCACTTTAACTTGTTCAGTCTTGTCCAGGGATATTTTCTATTTCTTTTTCTACTATTTTACAAGAGCTTGACTATCCTGGCTTGAATTCACCAATAAGGAACCTACTCCATACCAAGGAGTCTGAACACTGTTGAACACAATCTGAAAACCACAACAGTACATATAAAGATAAATATGAACTGCCCTCCTTAAAAGAATATTATCCGTTGTTCAACTCCACCTGATATTCATTTAATAATTTAACTGATTTAACCAGCTTTAATACAATAAGAAAACATATTTATATTAGGAGGTAACTATAGTTAACGTAATAGGTTGTAAGCCTTGAAACTAGGAGCTTTTGACTCATCTTTTAAAAACACCATCCTTGTTAGGCACATGAACAAGGCTGAAACCACCTTGGAGCACCCAGTGGCTCAGATACTGCAGTTCCAGCTCAGAACAACACCATTTTTGTGTACTGTACCACATCACTCACTAACAGCTAAATAACAAAAAACTGTCACTTTCATGGATAAAATTAAAAACATTGTCACCATCTGTTCACTTTGAAAGTTTTGAAAAAATAAACACACAAAAAAAAAAAAAAGAAAAAAAAAAAAACTGGCAGATGGAGCCAAGAAACCCAAAGAAACAAAGGGAATTAAGAAAGACATAAAATATACAAGCAGACTCAAGACAAGAATAAACATCAGACTGGATTTTGCTACAAACAACTCAAAAACCAAAAACAAAAACAAACAAGCTGAGTGTGAAGCAGCTGGGATAAAGGTCAGCACCTCCACATCTGAGACCCTAGTCCTCAGCCAAAAAGAATGGAGTGTCCTCTCTGGGTTAGGAATGAGTTCCCGTCTCAAGTGGAAAAGTTAAAATATATAAGGGTCTTGTTAATGAGTGTGGGAAGAATGGAGTGGGAGAATGACAGTCACACAGATGGGAGACTGCTCTGGTCTGTTGTGGTAAAAAAGGACCTGAGCCATAAGATGAAGCTCTTGATTTATCGGTAAATCTCCATTCCTACTCTATGGTCACAAGCTGTGGCTAGTGACTGAAAGAACAAGGTTGCAGATATCAAGTCAATCCTTATCTATAACTGCTTTGTCCAATGCAGGTTCATGGGGGGACAGGAACCTATTCCAGTAACTACTAGGCAAGAGGCAAGGCACACCCTGGACAGGTTGCCATTCCATTGCAGAGCTAAGATCTTGGAGACAAGCAGCCAAAATGAGCTACCTACAGAGGGTGTCTAGGCTCTCCCTTAGCGATAGGATGAGAAGCCTGGTCAGCTGGGAGGGGCTCAAAGTAGAGCTGCTGATGCTCCTCCATATCAACAGGATTCAGATGAGGTGGCTTGGGCATCTGGTTAGGATGTCTTCTGAATATATCCCAGACGAGGTACGTGTCTCATCAGGAGGAAGGCAGGACATGGTGGATGCATGGATGGATGGATGGATGGTCAATAGGCTGCTGATAAATTGGAAGCACACCCATTTACAATAGTCTTTCTCAGTGTTTTTTCTTTTTTTTTTCTTTTTGCTATTTGCTTTCACACATTGCCACAGTAGTGCACTTAACATTGAAATGTATGGATAAAACCTTCATAAAAGCATAAAAGTAAATCTAACTTTAGATTGATCAGACTCAAAACTGAGACTAACAAGTTATCAAAAACAGTGTAAGGTAAAAAAAAAAATAAGGTCATGAGTTGGAAGACTTATTTGTCTTTCAACCATTCAGATGACTCATCCCAACTCTTTGTATTTCAGCCAGTTCTGATAGCTTTGAGCCTGGATGGATTCTGTTGTGATCTCATCAGTGTTGTGAGAAATCAGCCACTTCACATGGGAAAATATGCAGAGCCTTAAAAATCTTATCATACAGTATGTTGTAGTACTTTCTAATCCTGTAAGCAGATTTTAATTTTTAAAATCTGTGGAGACCTCCGTCTGTGGGAAAAAAGAGAAAAATAAAAAGAAACAAGCTTTTGTGGAGCTGAGATGACAGAAGGCAATACAAAGTCATGCTGAGAAACTCAGAGTGAGACAGGCAGCTTGAAGAATTCTAAATGTCAAAGAAAATCATTCCAACTGCTGTCAAAACTTAGATAAACAAGCGAGTGGGTGACTGACAAGATTTACTCCATGAATTTGATATTTATGTTTGGTAACTTTGTTTGCTTTTATTGCAGAACGAGTTGAAAGATAAGTCATAATGTCTGCTCATATATTACTATCTGCTTATTGTACTGAAGCAGCTAAAAGCAGATCTAAGAGGTCCCTTAATAATACACCAGAGAGTGGAGTCTACCCCTCCTATAAAACCTCTTCTTTCCTAAACCTCTATTTACTTCTTTGCCTTCAGCCAATATCTCTGCTTTTGTCATGGTTTTTGAGCCAGGTGGTGACATAGGATGATCTGATATTTGGAGAGGGGTAGAGAAAGATTTTTTATTAAAGTTTTTTTTTTTTTTTTTTTCTTTGCGATAAGAAGTCTGTTAAAATCAGGTGTTGAAAAACTCAAGATAGGTGGTCTTATAAAGACCCATGTAGCTACATTTATTTATTTATTAAATATACTGATACTTTGGATACATGTTTTTTTTTTTTTTGTTTTTGTTTTTTTTTGTTTGTTTTGTTATCTTCTTTTTTTCCTTTATCTTTTGTTGCTGATTTGATTATATTTTTTTAGGAACTCCTGATGATTATCAGCTTTGTTTTTCTGTACAAGCTGTAGGAAATTCTCTGGTGTGTTTCTGTATAAGTAGCAGTTAGTTGGTTGTCTGGTGATAGTTTGGATTGAAGGGTCGTTCTCTTCTATATGTTGTTTCTTTGTTTCCTCTTTCTTCTTTCTGTTTTCCTTTTTTCTCTCTTTTTTTTTTCTGTTCCCTCTGGTCAGGTCCAGCAAGATTATATAGAGTCCATAATTCAAAATAAATAAATAAATGAGTAAATGAATCAGATTATCAAGAGAAGTCTTATACCCATGAAGATCCATGAAGCAAAGCAAATTTGTTCATAACAACACAGCAGCCAGACCATCATTCTGCTGCTACTATGCTGGACAGGATGAGTTAAAAAAAATGAAAAAAAATGCAATACTTCTTTTTAAACATTCTATTTATTTCCATCTTTTACACTTTAAGAAACCTCTCACAAAAAAGGAGAAGAGCTCAAGGGAAACATGTAAGCCCAGTGTATCGTAACACCAAAGAATATCACAGTTTATAAATGCTGTTTGCAGCAGCTTAGAGACATTCAGTTCTTCCTTTCTTCTCATAATTCTTAGCACTACACAATTTGTAATGTGCCTTTTATATGTCACTGTTCCCAGAAAGACGTGAGTGGAGGAAACACTCATGGCTTCTTCAGTAAGCCTCCTCGCTCCTCCAGATTCATTTTAGGAATTAAGACATTCTTCAAAATGTTGTGTTGAGATCAGGTGACAGGCAGGAGGACGGAGGAGAGAGGAGATAAGGAGGCACCAAACAGAGATGAAAAGACTGTTTGAGGGATTTTCTTCCATTCTTCTTTCAAAAGGCTTCCGGTTCAATGACAGTTTTTGGCTGCCATGCGTGCAATGCTCTTTTGATGTTTTCCTACAGATTTTCAATTTAGTTTTTGGGACTGAGAGGGTTATGGTAAAACCTCCAGCTTGCACCTCTTCAGGAAGTCCATTGTCGATGTAAAGGTGTACATTGGATCATTATCTTGTTGCAACAGCCATCTTCATTTTTATCAGCAATACTTTTCTTTTTTTAACGGATGGTGAAGTTTGCTTGCACAGTTTGATTGAATAAAACTTAATCCAAACTATGTCAGGCTTTTTTATATGTTATGTTACCTTGTGGCATCATGTGGTAAGCACTTTTGCTAACTTCTCAGTAAGAAAATTAGCTCTTGGCTGTCCTAAAAGATGCTAGAAGTCGCTAATCATCTCATTTCCATGAACACCCTAAAATATATGGTTGTAATGGATGTTGCCATGGAGAGGGATGTCATGGGAAAGGTAAAAATTGATGAAAAGACAACCTAAAAATGTATAGAACAGCAAAATAAGTAAATAAATAACAATAATAAAATAAAAAAAAATCTTTGGTCAATATTTCTTTGTTTTTTAATACAGTTTTATTTAGTGTTGTTTGTTTTTTAATTAGGAGTCTGCAACCCAACACAGTTTTTGTTCATGCTCTTTATTAATAGAAATTATTAATGGTAAGCCAGGGTGGGATCAGCCAGCTGCATCTTTGTACATTTAATTTACAGCCTGGTCATGAAACAAAGGTGATCATCTCCTGCTCTGAATGCAGCTGGAAGCTGCTGCTGCCGCATGAGGACCAAGCCTCTTTTGAGTGCTTTTGGATGGGGGAGGGGCCTGCGCAGCACCCACTCCTCAATGAAAAGAGTAAACTATACATTCTTTCTCGTCAGTATCAAAAAGTCTCCAATAACACCAGAAAAAGATCACTTTTTTCCGCTAGTCGCTTTGTGGAAAAAAAAAAAGTCACGGGGGGGGGTCTCAAAACTCGCTAAATATAGCAACTGCGTTGCAAAGTTGGCAACACTGGTGGTAAGAATGCAAAGCAAAAATGAAAGGCTATGAGTTTTATTTATTGAAGTCCATTTTAAACATGTTTTAACAAACAGGCTAAAGGATTATCTTACCCTTTTTGCTGGAAGAGGACACACACAAAATCCATGAAGAAACTTTGCATTTTGGGGGGTGGTGAATGGCTAAAAAACTGGACCTTTATAAAGGAAATTGGAGTTCCTTTCATGTGCAAGACTGTTGATTCATTTTTTTGTTAAATTCCTGTCTTTATTTAATTTATTTTTTTTTTATTCAGCAGCTTTTTGTAAGGTCTTGATTACATTTAGGTAGAATCTACCTACTGGCCACATTATTGATTACATTTATGTAAGATATACCCACTGGCCACATTATACATATTTAAACACTTATAGCTTCCTCTGAAACATGTTTCTCAATGTTTTTGACTGCCATATACAATGAAAATAACTGCACCACCAGAGGAAAGTTGCTACAGTCTTGTGAAGTTTAGGACTGCCTTGCACTTCAAGAAATAAAATCAAAGGTCTGTGTTAAAATTTAATACCAGTTAGTGTTTTGTTGCACCGTTTGCTAAAATGTTAGATGTCAATAGCTAACAACCTATGGCAGTATTTATTTGTCAGTAAGGAAGTTGGAGAGGTAGTAGTGGAAAGTCACAGGGTTTTGAATAAAGAGTCCTCGGCTCCAAATCAGTTTGGGACATTTTTTTTTCTTTCATAATTTACTTGTTATTGTTTCTTTTTCCTCTCAGTTTAACTGTTGTTTTGAACTGCACTTTAGTTATTTTTACATATCACAAAACAAGCAACACAGCCTCATGTTTAGGTTTTGGCACAGAACCTTCTTGGTTAGGCTCAGGAAGCATAAATGTGTGGTCAGGATTTAGAAAATATATCTGCAATCACACAGCTTGACAATGTCAATTTGGTGTTTTAAATGCTGGTTTGGATATACTCCCTCTGGTATACCTAGCAAGTTTGAAAACTGTCACTAAGATAATTTGCAAGACAAAGTAGAACACTGCACTCCACTGTGTGGCCAATCTTTCCGAGGGTCGTTTGCAGTCAGACAGAGATTTTGATTTGCATTCAATTTTCTCGAAAAGACTTATTCTTATTTCAGATGTCAACTTGACAACCTTGCCACCGTTTCATAATTACATTCATAACTGAGTCAAAAGCTTCCTATTGTGGGTCAACTCAATAGGTATATATCAAATGTCATGTACTGAGCCCCAAAACAAACAACTTGCATTTCTATTGCCTTTTTTAACTTGTTTCCACTAGGTGTTCCGTATTATTAATGTAAATATGTTTTATTTCTTTTGTCTCTAATTTCTTTATTTCTTTGTATATGAAACCTGTGATAAAATCTTTCACATAGGAGTTCAGCACTAAGTCCAACTCTTTGTATTTATTAAAAATAACAGACAAGTTCCACCCATGATGTGGAGGGGTCCTGACAGAACAGTAGTAAGTTAGAGTCAAGATAAAAACCAGTTATGAAATCATTAGTACATGATTGCAAAGATCTTGTACGAGTTTTTCCTGATAATTTTAAACAGTTTGTTTTTTCTTTTGTTTATTTATTTATTTATTATCATTATTAGATAGATAGATAGATAGATAGATAGATAGATAGATAGATAGATAGATAGATAGATAGATAGATAGATAGATAGATAGATAGATAGATAGATAGACTTTATTGCAGACTCGTGGTCCACAGTAAAAGAACAGACAGACAGACAAATAACAATGTACAACATGGGCATAAAAATACCAATAAAAAGATCCCCAATCATTTCATAGGCAATTATACCAGTGTCTCCACGAGTCAGATTCAATCAGATCAATTTATTATCATTATGTATTCATTTATTTATTTTTTGCTTGGTTCCAAGCATTCCAAGAGCTCAAACTCTACTATAAAGATAGACATTTGGTGTTTCATCATTTAGCCCAAAGAAACACTTGATCAATATTTGGGCTGAATGTTGCAGGCTGAGTCACAATGATGTGAGGGACAAGCCAACAAATTCCAGCAGATCGCAAAAAAAACAAGAGTCGCAGCAAACCCCCCCGTTTGTAATACAAGCCAAATCATTCAGCTCCTTAATTACAACTGAGCCTCAACGTCCACTGTGGGCTAACAGAGGGGAGGAAGTGGGGATGCATGGGGGGACAGATAGATTTCATGAGCGAGAGGCTTCCAAGGTGCCCAGGGGGATTGTGGTTACAATGTTGTACTCTACATCTGTTTACAGCCGAGAGAAGGACTAATGCAGTGAGAAAGACGAAGAGATGGAGGAAGAGCTGTTATCTGCTGAATGCTGTCATCTCAGCAATGTCATAACTGTACCTCATTATGTTCCATTGCAGCCATCATTGTCCATGCATGCACACACACAGACACACACTCACTTGTAGCTCTTTCATCCCATTGTCTCCCTCATGTGCTGTGAAAGCATCATGTGAACGAGAGGAGAGGGGGGTTAAAAAAAAAAACCAAAACAAAACAAAAAAATAATAATAGAGGAGAGAAGTGAAGCACAGGCTCAGCGAGTAGGAAGCTCGGGTTGTGTTTGCGGTGCTGAATGTTAATCAGCTTCTTATTGTTTGTAGCCCATGGCAAAGATTTCCAGTTGACTCTCTCTGCTGCTTGTTTATGAATGTTTGCACAGATGCAGAGAGCTGTCAAAGTTTGTGTCTGTGACAATAAGTTTGACACTTGTGTCATCAGAGATCCTAACTTGTCTTTGTGTGCTTGAGTCTGTCAAGTATCAAACAATCTGCTAAAAATGTTCATGTGTGTTGTGTGAGTGTGTATTGCAGAGAATGGCATATTGTTAAGTTTTGCAAGGTTTTCTTTCCTTTCTCTGACTCATAGTTTGGGAAACAAACAACAAACATATAAAAACCAGCTGATAAGAATAGAAGGATATGGCATTATAAGAAATTATATAATAGAAGACACAGTAAAGCCCAACGAAAAGGTTTTTATTTCTAATTTTAATTAGCAGTCTTAAACAATATGCAGTTGCTAAACTACTTGTACCTTAAGGAGCTGATCTCACTATATTTTTAAATAAAGGTTTGAAGGGGCTTGGAGGGCAATACATTAATCTAAACATAGACTAGATGATCACCATCTAGTTCAGAGGTGTCAAACTGAAATACACAGTGGGCCAAAATGAACAAAATTGGAACAAGTTGAGGGCCGGATTGGTTCAATGTTTGTTAAAAACTTTTTTTTTTTAAATGACCTTTTTGCAAACATCGAACCTGGAACTAACGGAGCCTATTAGAACTTGCCTATAAAACAACATTAATAGTTAAATAAATGAAAAAGAATATAAAATTGTCCGTTCAAATCTGTTGCATTTATTTCTTATGTCTCTATATGTAGTTTTCTATTTCAGACAAATTTTAAGTGAAAACATGTTGTACTGACGAAAAACAGGCAAAAATAATTTCCTCATTTGAAAAATCAAATAAAATGCAAGAGAAAATGCAAAAATTAAACTGCAAGGTCAGTTTTGTCCTGGGATCTGCTGTAGCCACTCTTCCAGTTTGGGGGTTACTGCCCGAGTACTCCGATGACCACGGGCACCACTGTTGCCTTCACTTTCCAGGCCTTCTTAAGTTCTTTTTTCAGGCCTTGGTATTTCTCCCGTTTCTCATGTTCCTTTTTCCTGATGTTGCAATCGCTTGGTATTGCGATGTCAACCCCAACAGCTTTCCTCTGCTGTTTGTCCATCACCACAATGTCCGACTGGTTTGCCATTACCATTTTGTCGGTCTGGGTCTGGAAGTCCCACAGGATCTTAGCTCGGTTATTTTCTACCACCTTCGGAGGTGTTTCCACCTTGACCTCTGGGCTTTCAGTCTGCACTCCAGACAGATGTTCCTGTACACTATACCAGCCACTTGGTTATGACAATCCTTGTAAGCTTTCCCTGTCAGCATCTTACACCCTGCAGTTATGTGCTGGATTGTCTCAGGGGCCTCTTTGCACAGTCTGCACCTGGGGTCTTGTATGGTGCTCAAGGCCTGCTCCTGTGCAGCTATGGTCAGTGCCTCTGTGCTGTCTTTCAGTCCAGCCCTTTTTTTGCTTTGGTAGGATTTCTCGTTATCAGCCACTTCAGTTATCTGTCAGTGGTACATCCCATGGAGGGGCTTTTCCTCCAATGATGGTTCCTTCATCACCACATGATCTGTTTTCCACTGCCTGAGACATTCACTGAGCACTTCGTCTGTTGAGGCCCACTTACTGATGTATTCAATGATGTTTCATCCTGGATAGCGGTTCTGACACTCACTAGTCCTCTGCCTCCTTCCTTGCGTTTAGTGTACACTCTCAGGGTGCTGGGTATATATATATATATATATATATATATATATATATATATATATATATATATATATATATATGGTAAATGGTAAATGGTCCGTATTTATATAGCGCTTTACTGTACCTGGAACGATACCCAAAGTGCTTTACATTATACATCACATTCACCCATTCACACACACATTCACACACACATTCACACACTGATGGTGGAAGCTGCCATGTAAGGCGCTCGACCACGACCCATCAGGAGCAATTAGGGGTTTGGTGTCTTGCCCAAGGACACCTCAACATGAACCCGACTTGTCCGAGGATCGAACCTGCAACCCTCGGGTTACGAGACGACCGCTCTACCTTATATATATAATATATATATATATATATATTTGTCATAGTTCTTTTGACATTATACAATAATACGATACGATTAGAGATCATTTATTGTGTACATGAGTATAAGCATGGGACCTAAAAATGATCTCTGTTGTATTCCTTTGTAATTATTTGGGACTGATTTATATTCAAGTCAAAAGTTAAAGCAGACTTAAAAAATAACTGCAGCAAGAGCCATGTTTTGATCCATGACATGCCTTAATTCAAACAGCTTGCAATGCTGATATTAGATGGAATTGAATTGCCAAAAACCCCAACCCTTCTTTTTTTTATAGGAATACCTGGATAAAAAAGTTGGAAATCACAGCTGAGTAATGACCATGACTAGCAGAATGTGATGCCATTGGACTTTCAGAGAGTAATTGCTCTGGCTCTGTACAATCTGTAGAATTGGAAGGCTTTCCCAGATAGCAGACATTTGGGCTGAATCTGGGCTACTTTTGGCACTTATGGCTCAGTTATGGCACTGGCAAGCGTTGTGTGGACCAGAAGTGGACCAGATGTAAGTTGCAAGCCTGGCTTGGATTATGGCAGGTTTCCTGTAGGGCACATGTGGTCCAGATGTCAGTTGTTGGCCTGGATGTGGATTACAGGTATTTTGTGGGCTAGAAGTGGTCCTATTTCAGGGAGCCTTTCTTATTGCAATTACCTTGTGGGTCACATGTGGTGGTCATGTGACTGGGTTTTGGCTGCTACACTGACATTTAGCCAACGCTGTTTGTCAAGGCCAAATTTGGGCCAAACAAAAATGAACATTTGGGCCAGTCATTTTTGGCTTTTGGGGTTTCTGTCCGATCCATTTCCCCTATCAAACGGTGTTTCTCAGGCAGTGTTTGGTAGTAACACATTACTACTAACACGTTACTTTAACGGCGTTACTTTTGTCATTAACTAATACTCTAATGCATTGCTCTTTAAATAAAGTATTTCAGTTACCGTTACCATATGGTGCGTTACTCCGTTACTAGCTAAATTAATACATTTCGGCCTGTAGCTGTGAGCTTATTCCTGTTTATAGCAGTGATGCAGCACACACAGGCAGTGTTGCAAAGTCCGCTTGTTATTTGTTGTTATTTTTCTGTGAAGTCACTTGTAAATATCGTTAGTCACATGTTAAAGTTTCCTCTGCTTCCTTTGTGAAACCCTTCTGATTCTCTCACAGCTGTCCAAAAAATCAACAAGCCATGGATGCAGAGCAAGAAACTTGTTCCCAACAATCCTTTTTTCCAGGAACTAATGTCCACAGCCCAGTTTGCTTGGTTACCACAGGCATTCGAACTGGCACGCCCCCACCCACACCCACGCACAACTTTACTTAACAGAGAGACAGTGACAATACCTGTGACTAACTAAGGAAATATAAGATTTAACTGATTCAACTGTTATATTACTTTTTATTTACTCATTTATTCATCTATTTATTTACTTACTTAATTACTTACTTGTTTATAAATATATAAATAAATATTTAGGTCCAGCAAGACTACATAAATTTCATAAGTCCAAATAAATAAGACAAAACAATATATTTAATAAATGTAGAAATAAAAAATAAGATTATCAAGAGGAGTCTTACACCCATAAAGCTCCTCTTAGCAAAGCAAATTTGTTTGGCACAACACGGCAGCCAGACCATCATTCTGCTGCCACCATGCTGGACAGGACAAGTTAAAAAAAAAAAAAAAAAGAGAGAGAGAGAGAGAGAAAAGTCATTACTTAACAGCCATGCCAGTACATTGCTTTGAGGAGAAAACTAGATGTTGTGGATGGTGCTGTGTTGCAAGCTGCCCTCTTTTCAGCCCCTTACAATATCTGTGCACATCCCTGGTGCAGGACAGGGTTTGGCTATGTGTAATAGCACAGTACAAGTTGCACATAAATCTGGAATTTACTCCACAGTTACCATCTCTGTTTTATTACTATTCACACCACCACTCAAGCAAAAACAACATCTCTACATGTTCTCTTTCATGTTTTTTCTCTTAGATTCCCAATCTAATGAAAATCTGCATTTTCATTTTTCACTTTCGTTCAGTGTCATGTGCGGCCCACCCTCGCTTTATCTCTTCACAGTCCTTTGTCCATTGCTGCCATCAGTCCACTTAGATGGAACTGTAATTAGCTGGTTCACATTAACTGCCAATGAAATGGCTGACACTGCCCAAATTGAATTCTCTCAAATGCCTCTGATACAGCACATTATGACCGTTGTTATAAAACGAGCTGGGGATGACACATCAAACAACATCATTATTTGTAACTCTGTGTGCAGCTGTGTGTGTTCACCTGAACTATAGAACTTGAAAGACTGAGGGAGAAAACAAGGTGAAGGAAAACTCACCATCTCCCAACAGATGGTGCCGGTGGTGGACAAAATAAGGGCAACACTTCACAGAAGAATAAGATAACACCAGTTGTACAATAAATTATACACATGTAAGGCTGTTATGTTTGACGTGCAGATGGTGGACAGTGTTACATAAATTCAAATTGTTATTTTGAAATTTTTTATGAAACAATAATGTTAATTTCATGAAGAGATTATGATAAAAGATACCATTGGAGCTCATTACCACTTGGAAATGTATTTATTTATTTATTTACCTGTCCTGTCCAGCATCATGATGGCAGAAAGATGGCTACCGTGTTGTGCTGAGCAAATTTACTCTGCCAAGAGGAGCCTTTTGGATGAAGGACTCCCCTTGAATCCTAAATGTTATTCTTGATATGTTTTCGCTTATAACCGCTGGACTTGAACAGAGAAATAGAAGGCAAAAGGAGGACAGAGGAGAAATAGAAAGAGAAAAGATAGAAGTTAGAAGAAAACTAAAGGAAGAAAACAAACCACAACAACTATAATCAAACCTAAACAGAGAAACTAGACAGTTGCTACACCTGTAAAGAAACAGAAAACATCCTAAAAGTCTTCTAAGAGTACACAACAGACCATCTATAGGGACACCTCTGAGAAGAAAAATGTTAAGAACCATGAACAGCAACAAACACAACAGCATCTAGTATACTAGGTGTGTGTACTAAACATTAGGGTTGAGTTGTGTTGACTGATCATGCAAATGCAAACATGCCCCTTCCAAGGATCAGAGGCAGACCAAGAAGGCCCCAAGCCAAGGGCAACTAGCAGCTGCCACAGAAAATAGAACCAAGACAGCCCACCACAGGAACAGCATTGCATCTTAGCCAGGGCAGCGAGCCCCATACAGCCACATAAACAGACAACCATACACACCTCCACCTCATCTATTTTGTCCATCCATGCCAACATCCAGATACATCACCCATTACCAGTGTTCAGAACAGATGCCCATACAGACTTTTACATTTACAGGGTCCCCCAGTGATCACATCTCATGTGGGGAATTAGTTGTATCACATAAAACTTTATTAGCCACTTCTATCTAAATTATAACTCTTGTTAGCATACAGTGACAGAAATCATCCAGATTTATGAGCTCTGGAAAAAAACAAAAAAAAACAAAGGATGTTTTACAGCATCATCTGGGATTCAAATCTATGTCATATCATAGTGAAACTCAGTCACAAAATCAGACGTGATTACTCATGCATGTTTGACCCACTGGGATATACAGGAATTTGTTTTAATGGGATGGCCACATTAAGACAAGGTCAAGTTTATAGAGCATATTTAAACAAAACAAAGGTCCCAAAGTGCTGTATAAATCTGAAGTCTGAAACTATAAAAATTAATCAAATAAGAATAAATTAATACAACAGGTAATACAATAAAATAGTATTACATCAATATCAATAGATAATACTATTTGCTTTGTCCATTAGGATCACACAACTTTGGTTATAATCAGTGTGTGAAGGTATTCGTCGGTGGTTTGAAGCCCTTAAAAAACAGCTTTGACCCATTATCAATGTCAAAAACAAAACTCTGTTTACAAAGAATATGGTAAAACAGTAAATGGGCTTGTACTGTCATGGCAGACTGGACTCGGTAAAGATCACTTTTGGTCTGCTCATCTGTGGATGTATGAAAACAGGAGTTAATAGCATGAATGATCAGGGGTGAAAATACTGGTTTGTTGAACGTGATCACGTACCGGCTGGATGTGAGGAATTCGCAGTAAAGGGTATGTATGGAATCCACCATACAGAGTTCGCCGGGGAATGGACGAGAGAAACCAGAGGAAATCCCACTGGGGAACGGAAGAGCACTGCTGGACAGAGATGACGTTAGTACAGGGGAAAAACTGTCAGCTGTTTTGGAGTACCGTTTTCCAGTTGAGTCTTGCAATGGGTGTTTCCGTGAATTCCTTCTGGCTGGAGGGGTAAAGTCTGTGATCCAAAATCCAAATCCTTAAAACAATCCAGAGGTCTGAGATTCAGAAAATCCAAGCAATCAGAAAACAGAGTTACCAGACAGGGGGCAGGCAGTGTCGTAAAAGCCAGGTCCAACAGTTCGGGGGTCATAAACAGGTTGTGCAGGGATGAACCAAGACGATCTGGCACAGAGAAGTTGCCACACACTGGTATTAAACAGCCCCACACAGGTGGAGCATGTTAGCAATCTAGGTAAGTGGAGGGAAAATGCATTCAGGGACAGCTGGGAAATCCTAACCCCATCAGGCGGACCGTGACTTTTCCAGTCAGCGTGACCACTCAAAGCACTTTACACTACCTGTCATATTCAGCCATTCATGGACACTTCGACATGTAGTCAGTGGAAGCCTGCAATCCACCTTACAGTTGGTAGACGACTGATCTTCCTCTTGAGCTACAGCCGCCCAATATACGATTTTTGAACTTTGAAAATGAGCTAATTGGTATTGTAAACACAAACAGTTTAGAAGTTTTAAAACTGGATTATATTACAGAATAAACACACAGAAAGACCAATGATTAACCAATCAACACAAGTACACCTGTTCCTGTAGCTGCTGGAATCTATCCACTGGAGTGTGGCTCTGTTGTTCACGGTTAACAGTGGGTTACCCAACAAACCCTCAAACGCCACCACCCCAGACCCATACCCGCCCATATTTCACTCACTGGTTAGCCATGTATATAATTTTAAACTGTTGAACAAAAACATCTGTAACATTTGTTGTCACAAATTCAGAAAACACAGATGTATTTTTCATGACAAAACTCAACTTTTTTCCTGTTGCACTTTATCAAACGCATAAGAAAAACCTCAAAGTGCTTTGTGGAGCAAAAAAGCACATGGAAGGACAAAACAATGTTTGCAATTTCTTGTTGTGGTCTCTTATTCGTTTTATTTCAAATAATATAGATTGTAAAAGGCACCATTATCAAAAACAAATTGCATATAATTTGCTGCAAGAAGATAAAGGTCAACAGAGACATCACTAATCTGAAACATCACCTTTAACCAGAAAAAACATACATCTTAAAAGCTGCTGTCCTCAACTTATACAGCAAATTGAAGGATGATTCTCAAATAAATGAAGATTGACTTTTACTCAGCCAAACATGTATTTACAAAAGATAAAACTTTGTATTTATCTTGGAGTTGTCTTTGCTTATGAAAGGCTGTAATTCTAATAGATATGTGTCATATTTTATCATGATAAGGCTTAGTAGTGACATCAAAATGAATGTACATTATTAAAATGTTTATTTTTATGACAAATAACTGTCAATTAAACTTTCACAATCCTGACTCATACTCACAAAGAAACATACCCAGAATGCATCTTGGCAAACCTATGATGTCACTCCAATCACAATGAATAACAAGTGAGTCTGTTAATGCTTGAAACTTGTATGTGTGAATCTTCCTTTATTGGTAAGTTTTCTAAATTCCCTACATAAGCCATTTTTATTCTCGACCTGAAGCCTCTGTGATGTTAACTTTACACCTACCTGGACAGGATTTTCCATTTGAAAATACTATTGAATGAGAAAAATGATCTGAAAGATTTTACCATATAAAAGAGTCCTGCATAAAGACAGAGTACAATAACTCCATTTTTTTTCCTTTCCCAGTCTTTTGGGCAGATTGACAACTTGCCATGACCCTGTTGAACAATGTATTTCATTAGTTATCTGCAATTATTTCATTAACTTGTTAACGTTGAACCATAATGTTATCTATTTAAAAAAATAAGTAAATAAAACTTTTATCCCATATCTGTCAAAACATCAATGTTTGATCCTACTTTAGAGCTTAAATTAGATAAATTTTTACACAGTTTCTCTCCCAATAAACTCCTATCAATTTATTTTGTACCAAATGTCTTAAGTTTGTTGTAAGCTTTGCCTAAAAGGACCTCTCTATATCCTCATGTTTTAGCCAAACCCTCAGCATAGTGTTTACAGTGGAGGACAAAGTGCAAACCCATATTATTTTTTATTTATTTATTTATTTATTTTTTAAGTCTTGAATCTTGAAATGACTATTTTTCTATTTGCCAAATAATGGTTTGAATTGACAGCATCAGTCTGTAGTTACAGTACACTGTACTGAATCCATGTTAATCCTTATTTTCTTGGATAAGGGCCTCATCTCTGGCCTGTTCCGGGATTTGAACCCACAGACAAAGCTTGGTTGCCAGATTTTCATTCAGGCTTCCATATAGATGATTTAATGCTGTTGAGTAAAAACTGCACAATGAGTCCGTTTCTGCTAAACTCAGACTAAAACTACTCAAAAAACAGTTGGTTTCTAAAGCTGTACAAACAATCTTTTAACCTGATGATGAGTATGGCATGATGAAGAATTCAGCTGGGAATACAAGCAGTCTGGTGTTCAGTAAAAAAAAAGCATTTGGAGTCACTGTTGATTCTGCGAAATTCCAGGAAAGAACCTGTCATCAGCCATCACCCAAAATCAAAAGATGTCACTTATCAAGCTGCTGATCAACACATAGTACATCATGTTACCAAAATCCAAGCTAAGTCTGAACAGGGAGAATAAAAGAGGAAAAAAAAACTCCACTGCCTGTTTGATCTCCAGACGAGTTTGATATAGACAACAGAGACAAAGTCAGTCATGCCGTCACATCATTTGTACAAAAAAAGCTGCACAACAACTGTACAAAGCTTAGACCTGAGGAGGACTTTAATTTAAGTACGTCCTTTCATTTGGAGCGAAGCTGGACATCCACACTAGAATTACAAGATGCTGCACATCTTGAGGTAAATGCTGAACACAAATAACTAAGAGTTATGAGATATCATACTTGTACTAAAACATTTCTAAGGAGAGGCAACAAAGCTCATTTCTGCACTTTAACTTGCTAAACACTTATGACTTGCATTTTTTAAAGTCAACCTTTGTAAGATGGATCTTTTCTTCAAAAAAAAGAAATTAAATTCAGCATAAAAACATAAAAGAACAACAAATGATCAGTGCTGGATGAAAAAAAGGCATGAAAGGACTCCAAAGAAGAGTAATAATGCTTTAATCCTGTGATGATTCCACTGTTCCTAGTGTTCCTGTGGTTAATAAAGCTTTTGATTGGCCTTTGATTAATATGATTTTTTTTTCTCTGGTGCCTATGCAACCGATGCCACAGCCTGTGAATGAATGCTGGAACTTAGCATTTAGACTGACTCTCTAAATCAACCTGTACTACACATACACTGACTTATGCCTCTATAGGTGACATAGTGTCACCACACATACCTTTCATAGTACTGCTAAGATAAGCGTGTGCGCCATTCAATGTGCATTTGTGGGTTAAAGTATCTAACCATGAGCGTATGGGTGATTTATGGTGAAAGCTTAGGTGTCCCTTGCCCATACGCAAAGATGAGACAAGGTCAACTCTCCAGTTTACAGTTAATTTTATCACTGCATTTACATTTAAAGACACACTGTTCAGGTAGAACTGGTGCCTGGATTAGGGACATGTGTAATAATACAAGGAAAGTCAGGAAGGGAACAGGAATAAACAAGAATATGAGAGAAAAAAACAAAACAAAAACAAAAAAAACAAAAAAAAAAAAGGATACTCAAAGAAAAAAACAGGAGAAGAGATGAACTTGATGTGGAAGAGATAAAAATGATGGAGAGGATGAAGGATAAAGGAATTTGAGTGGGCAAAAAAGGTAGATAGAAAATTTGGGATAGGAAGAATAGAGTTGTGGAAGACAGATGAAATGGAAGCAAAGAAAAACAGCTGGTAGATAAAACCTGAGGGAAAAGGGATAGGAAAGGGAGCAATGGAAGGGGAAATAAACAGAGGACAGAAAAAAAGACAAGAGACATGAAGAAATGCAGAAAACAAAAGAGGAGGAAAGGAAGAGAAAGAAAAAAACAGATTAGCATCAAAGTAACAGGCTGATATTGACATCAAAAACTGGAATAATAGTTTGTAGAAATCAGCGTGAGGAGAAGAGAACAATAAAGATATCAATATTCTGGTACCACATGAGTATTGCTGGTATGTTATTTAAGGTAAGAGCAACACAAAACTCATTCTGATATAAACCTGTTGAAGAAAAATACTAAAACCCAGCAGAAAAAACCTGGTTCAGACTTGGGTGATGCGGATCAGTGATAAGTGATAATTAGACAGCATCACCACGGTAAGAACACTAATTGTTCTCATTAGATTAAGGGAATAATTGTGTGTGGATACATCATCAAAACATGGCCGAGGCAAATTTGATCAGAGCAGATGTTGAATTAATTGGTTTTGAGGCTGATTGCATTAATGCTCTGAGTCTATTAGTGAGACAGACTAGTAATTAACACCCTGCCTCTAACTCACACATTGGCGATGATGCCTTCCACACAAACACAGAATGCTGGTGTGCAGCAAAAAGTGATCAAACTTTTACTACATGAGGGATTTTCTGTTGTTTGATGAAAAAAATAATCTTTTTGTTCTTTGTTCTTTCAGTCAGGAGTAAAATACGCAGGGAGAAGCCTTGAAGGTATCAGATACACATCTCTTATCATCAAACTCACATTCTCACCTAAGATGAAGCATTTTAATTAACCATATCATTACTTCAAGGCATATTTTCTTTTATTGTACCAAATAAAGGAGTCAATCTTTATTCTTGTCTGTTTCTTGTTTCTTGTTTTGACAGACAACCAAACTATTAACTGAAGCATCTCTTGATCATTTCTCAAACCTCCGACAATCTATACCAGAAAAGATTTCTTGTGATCTTCAACTTAATGATGGCCGAACATTTTCAGTATTTCATTTAAAAAAAAGCAAACAAACAAACAAATAAAAAATAAAACCTAGAGGAAGCTATGCTAAAATCTGGTCCTGCAGAGAGTGATGAAATGACAGAGCAGTTATATAAAGTAATTGTGGCACTTAGAATTTAAATAGGACTAAACATTTTAATTTGATGGACGAAGTCACTTTCTTATGTGGCTTGGATGAGTCAGCTATTTTGGGTATGCGAGCTGGGGCCCAGAGACCACATTTTAGCAGTTGTGTTTTGTATTAGTTTGCTGGCAGAAATTGATTTAGAAAGACTTTGCATGCGTCCAACTCAAGTTCCAAATGTTGTGCTAAATGTTAGCTCAACAGTGACTTACATGCAGCTGCTTCTTACATGCAGCTTACCAGCTTGCCACCTCAGAGCTACATTGATGCTGTATCACTTCCAACCCTCACTCAGTGTCTACTCTGTCCTCGAGAAATTCCTGTTCTGTCCTGACTGCGTAAAACGGGCTTAACGTGGATTTATTTCATTATTTTCTGATTAGATGACAAATATTGATTTTTTTGAGGAAGAATTTTTTGAGGAGTGTTAGCTATAGTAATATATAGTAAACTTGTGGCACAACATAAAACTTGCAACCAACTCACTGGCTTCAGTCTACCTCCAATGTGTCACAGCAGCCAAAGCAGAAAGGGTCGGATCTGGAGACAGTTACTGTTTTATTCCTACTGAATGACAAATGCTGGTAAATTGCAACCAAGTAATCTGAAGGGCGGCATTCTTAAAACATAACAACACTTGTTTTATCTCTAGGTGAAAATCACATTGCATTTATGCTAATAGATAACCATGGGTGTTTAGCAGGAAATTTAGGAGCTGCAAAATAAACTTCCCTGCCTATAATGTGTCATGTTTTCAAAGCCGCACCACGGGAATATTGTGCATGAGATGGGAGATATGTGTATTTATTAATTTATTTACTTATCTTCTGTCATAGATGATAGGCATTTTTTGGTGTTGATTTGAAGAGGAATCACAACTGGTGTTATGTTAGAAAAATAATACAGCCTAAAAACCTAAGAAAATACACAAGAATCACATTTGCAAGGGGAAATACTGTATGTTGATAGTGCTTTTGACAACCTAGACATGGTGATATTTGAAAACTGCTTCCTTCAACCCACACAGATGGTGGATAGAGCTGGTGATTGCACTGCTCAGCTGTATAATTCCTGGGAAATATGATGCCATGATTTCTGCATATTTCAGTAGGATGATTACAAGATGCTCCTGTAAACCCAAAAGAAAAACATCCACAGTGGTTTTATAGATATAGGATGACTTCAAAACATTCCCATAGCCTCAACAGTTTTACAGGTATTTAAACCAGACTTCCAACAGCTTTTCCTCTGCACCTGTGGGACATTTAAATGAAGGCTACTACACATTTCTTATTTGACATTCCCACTATTTCAGCCGCAGCTTGTATGATCATTGTAAAACATCCCTTTCATTCTACGGTAAAGCTAGATACAAGCTGAAGGGGTAATACCGATCATGAGGCAATCCTGAAGCAATAATGAGGCAATCTCTGACACACTGCCTGCTGACTACAACAAAGTTAAACATATTAACTGTAATGTCTCGGCTGTATGTTTTCATAATGACATGTGAAATGGTTATTATTTCTACATGATATCATGGCCGCCTCATTCGGTTGGATATAATTGCAGTATATTGCTTATCAGCCATAAAGAAGATTTAGCTGAGAAAGCTGCACTCAAAAGCTACACCTGATTTCAATTACTTCACCTGTACGTAACCAATCAAGATGTGATGATGATGGAAAGGTCCCACCTATCCCTTTGTTATTGTTAGTGACACAGCTGGTTTCTCCAAATGAAGCCAGCTGCAGCACCCAGTCCCACGAGCGTTGCTGCCTCGGCTGCTTCAGCACAATCAGGTCAGGTGGTCTCTTATAACAGAACAATTTTCAGTGGAAGAGCAGAACCAAACCAAAGCGCCGGTTCTGATCTAAAAACCCTGACACAGAGTTTCTATGGAGTCTCAAAATTCCCAGTTATTATTATTTTTTTTTAGTTTAGTGCTGTGGCTGAATGAATTTCCATGGACTTTCATGAGCTGAGAAGCTGTAAATCCAGATCACATGAGAATTAGTTAAGCATGCTATGAAAGACTTTTAATCAGTTTATGAATAGCTTATTTTTTTCCATCTAGAAAATTCCTGCACAAATCCTGCAAACTGGTTCTGTATTAGGGCTAAACAATATCAGGAAACCATGAGATATGCAATAATGCTGTTGAAAGTTGCAATGACGATATGACCTGTGATAAATAAATAAAGCTGCTGCTTTGATGTTTTCTCACACAGAGCTCCACTGGCAAAACATGTCTGCAGACGAGAAAAACGTCTGCTGAGCTCAATAGCTTGAGCTATAATAACGCTAGTAGCATTGTTATAGCTATCTGTCACCTATAACAAAATTTTATTAATTCTTTTTAATAAAAATCCTTTGGTCAGCTATACAAACAGATCATGTACTATGGTGTCCTTTAACCTAAAGACTAGAGATAAAAAAGAAAACTGACAGCCTTTGCAAAAGTTTGAAGACGTTTCTTTACCAGCTTTTGATAAATAATAAAGGAGATTTATTTTATATTCCAATGTGGAAAAGCAGCGTCTGCCAGGTGAAGCAGAGATTTGGAAAATAATGGATCGATAACTAATCTAAAAAACAGAATAACTTTGATAACCCGGATAAGATGCCCTCATCAGTAATGGTGGACCCCTTTCTAACGTCAACAGTCCAAATTTCCACAGCGCTGTCCTTGTTGGTAGATACGAGATAATTAAGACTCACAATAAAGGTGGCGCCACAACACACAAAACATCGGCTGGATTCATTTGTAGCTACAAGGGGTTGTCCTGTAGACGGCAGCAGAGATTAAACATGTCTTAACCTGTGTTTTTAGTGTGTCATCTCTCTACTAACCAACAAAGTTCCAGATAGCCGATTGCTGTTCTGTTTAGCCACAAGTTCTTCTGCATCCACATTTTCCTTGCTTCTCTTGTTAACTTCCACCATCAAAATGCTCCCTCTATGTGCTCTGGTGACACAGTCGTTAGCATCTATATGGAGCAGGTATCCAGGACAGTAAGAGTCCATTTGATTCACCATTCATGTTCTCAGAGCATGAACGCGCAACAGAATTTGGAACAGCGTCACGACAGTTCCGAAAAATATGCATATAGGGACTACTACTTATCACAGGTTAGGCAGTTGTTGCAATACGTATACATGTCGGCTAATATCACGATGAAGGTACATTTTTGATATATTCAGGTTCTGTATAATACAGAATATATTCTCTATTATACGTTGTTGGGAAGTCTATTCACCTGGACAAAGTGTAACTTGTAAGGACCATGCTTCTGTGGAATGAGCAACACAGCCATACTGGTTGACCTATAACAACTCCTGGTTGAGGAATGCAGTGCCATCCCACAGCAACAGTTGGATGATGCAGGTAACCAGCATGAGGAGGAGGTACCAAGCTGTAGCTGTGTTTGGATCTTCCTGAGCTTCCTGAATGTGTCAGATCAATAAAGCATAAAAATGGCCAATATGTGTTTTTTTTGTCCTTATTATTGTGGAAGAGTGCAATCATCCAAAACACAAAGAAACTCATAACTAGAGGGTAAAAAACTGAAGAATATTGCAATGGATTTTGGCATATTTTTGGGGGGCACTAACCGCACATTTAGCTGTGTTGTTCTTCCAATAGAACAACACACATAGCATGATTGTTACTAGTTATACCTCAGTCTAAAGGTAACTAACCAGACTTCCCAATTATGTAATACAATTCAATCTGGTGTTATTAAAGGGAAAAAAATATTTGGTCAAACACAAATTTCCTTACTTTCCAATCTAAGTTTAGTTTCAGAGTTATGATTCAGTTTTAGATTAGTTAATTGTAAAACTGCATTTTTGGATAAAATTGAAATACAGATCATTTCTTACTTTACTAAGTCTGTTAAAGTAGCATCATGTTTTGTTCTGTTTTGATGGCCCATTGACATTTATTCCTTACATTCCTGGAGTTGTTGTTGCCCAGCAGCATCCTGAGGCTAAAGAAACTGCACGTCTTCCAGGATGCTGTGTCAACTTACAGCTGAGTTTTATCATATGCGAGCAACTAGACATCAACACACTGGCTGTTTTTAAAGTGCACTGTGGCAGATTCATAGAAGAAGTGCAAGAGGATATCAGAGACACAGAGGAAAAGAAAGAGAGAAAAGGACAGAGCAAAAGATAAGGTGAGTCAACATCGGACTGACTTTTACTGACTGGAGCTCAGAGAAGAGACAGGATGCAAAGATGGATGCCAGCTTAGTAATCATTTGGAGGTACTTCACTGAGAAAATGTGCCAAAGTTCAGTTGTGGTTGTTTAAAACAAAAAAAAAAAGACCCACGTTTACACTGCTGGTTTTGGATTTGCATTACAATGGCCAATTTCTGCTCACTCTCCCAAAACATCTCCTTTGTACCGACACACTTTGGCCCAGTCAGAAAATAGTTTTTGATAAAAGAACATACCACTGTTTTTGTTGCTGCTCTTTTAAAAGGACTTAATTAAGCTCAGTACTAAAATAAATTGCCTAAAAAGATCAGAACTGGCCCCCTGTCACAAGCTTTAAGCTTTAAAGAGACATCTATAACTGAATGTCACAATTATTACATTTTAATATGACCATGTTAGGTTCTCTGTCAGAATCAGAAGCTCTTTGTCAGAGCAGTTTGTGTTTTAATACTCAGACCACATAACTTACAGTCTGTAACTCATTAACTGGAAATATATCAGTATATATGATATTGACAAAAACTCAAACCTAACTCAAAATGCAAACACTGCTGAATTTACTTATGTAACATATGTCTATATCTGTTATAATGGAGGGACTGGGGAGTGTTCTATTAATGCTGCACCTTTTGAGGATTTAAATTTAAATAGTCTTTTTTTTCCCTTTAAATCCCAAAGATGATCAAAAACAAACATTGTAGTCAGAAAAGATATATCAGTTTAATTCTGAGATCCCCAGTGTTTGGGAAAACATCTGATGTAACAAATATTGTCTGCAACAATCTGAATCCACCAGAGAAATGCATGTATGGAAAACAGGTGAGAACGTGGACATGAAAGCTTTTAGTCCCAGACGGTAAACTTCAAATGTCTCTTGGCTTGTTAGATTTATGCATAAGAATTTTAGCCAATATACCTGTTTTCATAAACGACAAAGCCTAAATTTAGTGGGTTTTTTATGTATTTTTTTAAAAAATCAAACAAGACACTTGCATTAATTTTAGTGACTCAGAGTTTACGTAAGTTTTCATAGAGTCAATAATGACATAAAACTTAATGCACAATGACAAAAGCATTAAATGTATTTACACTTTTGTCAGTAGATTAAAATGAGACAAACAAATTTGGCAAAGACTAGATACGTATTTGGTCGTGGGGATACGAAAAAGGCCCACACATTTGATCTACTTGGGAAGATGGTAAAATTAGCTTGATGTACTGTAATGAAAAAGAGAAGAGTAGACATGGATGTATTTTATATTTGATGTAAGATAAAACAGACTTTTTGTACATCATGTGGTGGGACTATCACTGTTGAAAACAAGGAATTTTAAGCAGCATTTGCACACCATCCATCCTATGATCCAGGCAAAGCTAAGCATGGTAGAGCTACTGTATTATCATTACCTATGTGTGCTTTAGCCAGACTGGCAAAGATGCCACAGCTGTTATGTTAATGTTACTGATTATAGAAATAAATGAATGAAATGAGAAATACTTTCCAAGGAAACTCCGTCCATCCATTTTCTATTGCTTATCTGAGATTGGGCAGCAGCTTCGGCAGAGAAGCTCAGACTTTCACCGTCTCAACCAGAATGATTATGAAGTGTTCCCAGGCCACCTGAGACATAGTCCCGCCACCATGTCCTGGAACTTCCCAAGAGACCAGTCTAAGGAAGAAACCAGCCACCCTGCGTAGGAAACTTGTTTCAGCCAGTTTTATTAGCTATCTTGTTCTTTTGGTTGCAACCCACAGCTTTTGACCATAGGTGAGCATGGGATGTAGATTGACTGGTAAATTGAGAGCTTCACTTTCTGGCTCAGCTCCTTCTGAGTACAACATGTTGATTCAGAATCTGTATCACTGTGGACGCCGCCCTGATCTACCTGTTGTTTTTGTGCTCCATTCTTCCCGTCCTTCTGAGCAAGTCCCAGACACTCAAATTCCTCCAGTGAGGGCACAAACTTGTTCTTGAGGACATACTACCCTTTTCTGATTGAGGACCACGGTCTAGGACAGAAGTAGGCAAGTTTGTTTCTAGAGAGCTGCAGTCCTGCAGGTTTTGAATGTTTCCCTCTTCCAACACACCTGATTCAAATAAAATGGATCCAACAGCTTTTTAAGTTCTGCTAAGTTACTTTTTAATCTGAATGAGGTGTTTTGAAACAGGGAAACACCAAAAACCTGCAGACCTGTGGCTCTCTAGGACACAACTATCATATCCCTAGGCTAGGATTTGGAGGTGGTGTTCCTTTACTTGCCACTTTACACTAGGCAGCAAACAATTCCAGAGAGAACTGTAGATTACAGGGTGATAAAGCAAACAGGTCTTGGCCATCTACAAAAAGCAGAGGCCGAATCCTCAGTCCACCAAACCAGATTTCCTTTATGCACCTAGATATTCTTCCCATAAGGCTGAGGTAGGAAACAACGGATGTACCTCAAACTGCAAAACACTTCAACATTATTTATCTTTTCATTAAGTCACTTTGAAATGTTTGTGAATGTTTTTTTTTTTTTTTAACTTGTTTGTCCAAAAAAAGTTCTAGAACTTGGGTTATAAAAGTGCAATATGCAGCCCAAATGAATAAGTAAAAAGCAAATAAAAATAAGACATGCACGACCATATGTCTGCATTTGTCAAATTTATGAAAGCTGAGGGTTCCTCTTTCCTCAAAGGTTTCAGGTCTCTGACAATATACTACAAAAGGATTTCCAACTGCAGCTGGAGATGAAGACAATGGAGCTGCTACTACCGGTATTTAGTTTTGGGTGGTTGAGGATCTGCTTTAGCACACTGTTGCCAAATCTTTGGATTGTTTTTAGTGACATCCAGTTCACATACCTTGGAAGGGTAGCCGGGTGCTTTACTTCAATATGCCTTTTCAGGTTTGCTGTTGACGTTGTTGATGTCTGAGTTGCTTCTTGACATCCGGCGGGCAAAGTTTGCACAACAGGGAAAAATTTCTCTTGCTTGGATGATCACTGACCTTTTCAAAAAATGATATTAAGTCAGCATACAAAGATGTTGTAGTGATCATTGAGGCAGAGTTGGTGCTGCTGCCTTCTTAGGATTTTGCCTCCATTCATTCATTCATTCATTCATTCATTATCTTGACCGCTTAGTCCATTACGGGTCGCGGGTAAGCTGGAGCCTATCCCAGCATTTTAACAGGTGAGAGGCAGGGTACACCCTGGACAGGTCACCAGTCCATCACAGGGCCAACATAGATATGGACAAATAACAAATTACACACACATTCACTCCTATGGAGAACTTAAATTGAATTTAGGCTGTGGTGGTAACCACCACTGTGCACCATCACTGTGCAGCCCAAGATTTTGCCTCCATGTTTCGCAATTTGATGACACGTGCTCTGTGGTGGCAGATGTTGCCAGATTTAATGTTTTTCAATTATATGTTAAGACATGTTTACAATGTTCTTTAGTCCGGATTTTGCCTGGAAGGCTCCATGGAAATCTGGCACTCTCTTGAACAAAGTTAAACTGTGAGAGAACTCTGCTCACAAATGCTAAAATGAGCGTGCTCACAATAACATTCATCAGGCACAAATACAGTATGTTCAGTTTATGTTCACCAAAAATATGAACAAGTTAATGAACGATCATTCAATGAACTCGTTCAGGCACAACATTGCAGAACAACCCCTATCTTTATAGAGTCTGCTGCATTACATTAACACTTTTTATTATAGAGAACTTAGATACAGTAGATTTAGTCGACTGTGATATCATTCTATTTAGCTGACATCTGAATCACTGGTAAATGAACATGATTGAAGGTTCGGTGGTAATTAGAGAAGCTGTTGGTGCAGACTGGCTACCACATTTCCATCAGTCTGCCCCAGGGCAGCGGTGGCTACATTTAGCTTTCCATCACTAAATATGTATGTGAAGTTAATGAATAATGGATTCACTCTAAAACACTTTGGGTCCCTTAAAAAGTACTATATAAATCTAATCCATTAGTTCTGTTCTTCAATATGACTGAGACCACCTGCCTATGAGTGTGTCAACTCTCTTCATAGAATTAAAACAATTCAGACCCATTTGAACATAGCAGCAGGTCCCCCGCGGGTTTCCTGTGGTGTCCAAGTCTGGGATGTTGGCAGCAGATTGGGTTGTGAGGCTCTTTATACTGCATCTCACTGATGTTCAATCTGATTGTTATTTGGAGAATTTAAAGAGGTGAACACTTTAGCTTATTGACATCTTTCTCAAGCTGTCCCTGAATTGTTCTTGTGTTTTGGTGGTGCTGGGGATACAACTACATGGAGAACTGCGATTGGACCACCGAGATATTTATGTGGGTGATTTGTTTTAAACTAAGATCAGTACAGTTGCCAGAACCCAAAGATTTCCAGAAGAATAATGCATTGTGGTTATTATTGTTCACCTTTCAATGGCTTTAAACTTGTGGTTGAAATAAAAACACAAAAAAAAAGAAAGCTAACGACTCCTTATGGATTTTCCCAGATTATATTTCATCCTGCAAGAATAGTGATAATCATAGGTTAAAAAACAAGAAAAACCAAAAACATAACCATATCTTGCTAACTTTCCTTTTATCCATGTAATGTTCTTGCTTACTTCAGAGGATTTGAGCAATTCAACCTTGAGATATCTGCTGTCATTAAAGACACTCATACAAAAAGGCAACATCAATCACATGTTTAACTGATCTGTCCAGTACTGAACCCTGTAATAGCGCGGCTATTACACTCACACATGAATAAGAGATCTTCAAACTGAACCCTACATACACAAGTGTGTGAGATAGCATGAGGTTGTCAGTGCATGTGTACATACAGCAGCTTGTGTCCTTGTACATAAGACACTGAATGTGGGAGTGTGTGTTTGATGGGGAAAAGAAAGCCCACTATGATTCTGACAGGCCAGAAAGCTGATGGTATCACCAGTCAAGCTATATATACACACTCATTACTGACAGTATCAAAGCTCAAGCTATCAAGCAAACTTGATGGACACACACACTACCACAAAATACACACTAGAAAGGGAGCAAGATAGAAGCTGACATCATGACATGAGTGGCCAAGCTTTCACAGCCATCACACATGTACGACAAACTCCTCCTGTCCACGTGTCAAAGTGTCCTTGAGGCAGACAGCTCAACCCATAATTGCTCACAGTGGTTTGACCAACATCTGACTCACTTGCTAGCTGGTTGTTTACCGTATGTAAAAAGAGAAAAACATTGGATTAATCCTGTTTTTATGAGCTACACTAATATTATCCACAGATTTTATTAGCTTTAAGAGGTGAAGATAGCTTTCCTTTCCCAAAGAAGGCTGGTCCAAAAGGTTAGCTAGAGAAACACACAATGTTGCTATTCTGCACAAAATTGAAGCTGCAGGAACTGAATACAATATGGAATGATGTCATTTAAAGTCTACACACAGCTGGAACAATCACTATGAGTGCAAAGTCTGTCCTAAATTTGGTGAGATGAAAAGAGGAATGCATCAAAATGGCTTATTCAAAAGATTGTGTTCAGATGAAACCTTTTTTCTGTTTCAACACTGAGCACAAACAAATCATTAGCCCAATATTTCTGATACAGCAAAAAAGGAGGAGAGTTTGACTTGGGAAAGAAAATGAAGAAGACAAGACAGAGGAAATAAACAAATCAAATATTAAGTGTGGCAAATAAGAGGATTGAGTGAATTAATATAGTTGTGAACCGTATGTAATCAACTGTTTCATTGCCGGGTGGTGACTCATTTAAACCTGTAACATTATACTGGATCCATATCAAGTAAACGAGGTCATCCATCTTTTATCATTTGCTCTACATTTTGAAGCTGGCCCCCCTCCCAGGGTGGCAAATACCACCTCTTTGTTTTTTGTGATTTTAACCAAAATATATCATGGTTTGGTGCATGAATTAACA
This sequence comes from Melanotaenia boesemani, assembly GCF_017639745.1. Lineage (NCBI taxonomy): Eukaryota > Metazoa > Chordata > Actinopteri > Atheriniformes > Melanotaeniidae > Melanotaenia > Melanotaenia boesemani. Next base: position 27,364,911 of record NC_055697.1, on the reverse strand, counting down.
GCATAATAAGAGCATATACAAAAAACTGTAAAAAATGTGGTGATACTAAACTCACAAGTGAATCTTAGTTTCAAAGTCAGAATGGTGAAAACAACGTTCTTACTTGATCTGTCGGGTCTAAGTACCACTCCTACCACTAAATGCAGATGTTAGTGCTCATTATTAAGGCACGCTGCTCCTAGAGTCACATGTATGGAAGTAATAATATTCTATAGTGATGTTCCAGTTTTGGAAGGCATTTATACACTAAGGCCCTGATCTATTAACGCTTTGCGTGTACTAAAACAGGTGCAGACGGCTTTGCTCCGCTAAAATCGGCCCAAGCTTATCTATCAAAGCCGCAAACATGGAACTGCGTCAGTTATCCTGGCAAAACTGCGCCGCTCTCCACTTTGCGTTTCTGAAGCTACTGCATATGCATTATGGGCGTTCCGGCCAGAAAGTGCACATTAGTGGGAGGAGACTATGCAAATAAATCTGGTTTGCGCAGCAGTGGGATTCATGTAGCCCGCAAATAGTTTGCGGTGTTTATGTTTGCTGCTGAAAAGCAGGTGCTAATTGGCACAACAGTATACGCGCAATGGCTGCAGTAATAATTTTAAGGAGGAGGCACAGACACCATGAAAGGCGACTAAGATAATGCATTTTTTTCTATTATATTAATATATTTAGAATGCCAGAGAAGAGGATTGTGGAGACGATCCAGCGTTGCAATATTAGAATTGCTGGATAAGTTTAAAGACTTTATCATGCCTGTCTTTTATTATTATTATTATTATTATTATTATTTCTTTATAGCTTTTAAACCTTTATTATTTCTTATTTGTTCCTTGCATGTTTTTATATGTACAATACCTTGGTTCCTAAAGGTTGTTGTTAGTGTGCCTTATAAATAAATTGAACTTGAATATGAAACTATATAGCAGCATTTCTGGTGACATTTAGATTTTTTTCCTCGACTTCCGCAATATTTTTATTTGTCTCCTTTATTTGTCTCAACTTCTATCGGATAAAAGTTAATTTTGCGTTTGCGGTTTCCTTGCTCTCCAGAACCTTACATGACAGAGCAAACAGCGCCGCTAAATCCTCATTTAAATACTGCTGTTTGCTCCGCAAATGATAACAGGAGCAGTCTTAATAGATCAGGCGCTAATCGTAGAAACATAACCAGAGCAAAACTGCGCAGCAAATGTTAAATAGCGCAGCAGTTTTGCCCTCGTCATAACTCAGCCCCTATGTGTATATAGCCTTATGAGTAATGATCATACCACACTGGTTCAATAGCCTGGAAGCCAATGATATCAAAATCAGAAAACTCCTAACAATGCATGGAAGGTTTCACCCAAGACCAGGACCCTGTGATTGTACAGTAAGCAGAAGGAGGGATGCCAGGATGAAACAATAAAGATCCGGGAGAATGTTCTAAAGATGGCCCACCAGTTTTGAACTGCTACGTGAATCCCTATGGGCAGTTGAAACCCACCATGGGGGAGTAAGAGGAAAAATAATCATAGAGGGTTAAACCATTTCAGGATGCAAATGCAACAAATCAAAGAGGTGGCTGACATCGAGAAGTCCTACAACTGGCTAAAGAGAGCTGGTCTGGAAGTCAGCACAAGGGCACTAAACTGATCATGGCTACACAAGATTAAACATGAGAGCAATAAAGACCAGTGTCTACCTAACGAGACACATCTGTACCAAAAGTCAAGATGAGGGAACTTGGGAAGCTAGAAAAATACCTGAAGGAGGAAGTTGAAGAGATGAGGGCAGTGAAGGCAACAGGCCAGTAAATCAAAGTACTCAGGTCCATGGCCACTAAAATGGCAGAGTGGCTCCAACAGGTCCCAGGAATACCTTCAAAGATGTTTTTCCAGAAGTGTGCAATCTGAGGAACAACAGACCCAAAAGACCTCAGTAATTAATCTCAAATTTCGGGTTGTAGAATGGTTAAATTCTCTCTGGTAAAGAGTACCTTTAAATGCAATCCAACCCCCATTAACCCTTCAAATTCAGCTAGATCACCAGCGCCCTCAAGCGCTATCACTTATTGTCGACCATTTCTAAGGAATAGTACTTGGTAGGTGCGTTTCCATTACCCCTAGAACTGCGCAAAACCTAAATATCGCTTTAAAAACTATTAATGGGAACACCTACATTCCGAAAAACCTCTCAAACATTGCTAAAACATTTTTACCTCTCTCATAAGGTGGTTTTTCAGATGTGTCGATATAAAAGCATATTGCAAAAGTGTAATAGGAACGCTTTTTTTCGCATTTACACGTCCCCAGAAGTGACCAGTTCAGACGCAGGAGGACATGGAAATCTTTTTACAAATAATAAAGAAAAAAATTTAACTGCCATCCTTGATAGCAAACAACAGCGAAAGAATCAGAAATCTTCATTCTCCTCAAAGTGGAGACTTGCGAGAAGAGACTTTACAAGATTAACGGCTAATGGGCTAAACACCATTCAATGGAAACTCCTGCAAATCGCAATTGCACTGTGTCAAAATTTTAGAAATATCGCTTTCATTTTGCAAAAAACTGTAATGGAAACGTAGCTCGTAACTTTGTGGGGTGAATTGTGATTGACAATTTACCTCTGAGTTGATCTGCAATAGAGTTCCTTGCATTTATACCTGTCCAAGAGGTTTTCAATTAAGCCGCCAAATGTAGTGTTTATTCTGAGACTCCATGGTCCACAATTAGTGAGCTATCATAACACAATTATTACATTTTTGTAATAAAAAAAGATCATTATTATGTTGCCAAAAGACCTCTATTTCGACCCAGAAATTACCATAAAGTACAGTGGTCAGGAAGAGCAAAACAATTTCACACTGAGTGAAACACTTTTACATTGTTGCAATACAAATTTATACCCACTGCAACACTTAACATTCTCAAGATGCACATTTATATCATAGAAGCCATATTTACATTTAAAAAAACAAAAGTACTATGCTGAAACACTTTTACCACTGACTAAACAACTTTAAATTTCAGAAAAAACAGCATTCTGATAGCGTTTAGAAATGATGACCTCTGTGATCTACATTGATGTTAGAAGAGTCCAGACCAAAGGGGTGACATTTCTGATTGCTAGCAGAATGTGTGACTTTACTGTACCTGCATTACAATGAACTCAGACTTCAATACATGTGTCTTCAAGACTTTGCTCGTCTTCTAAAAAGTACATGCAGGGAAATGTACGCTACTGCTTCCTGCGGTTGCAGCTTCTGATGGGTCACAGATTTTGATGAAACACCAGTTGGATAATTTCTTTGTAATTGTGTTGCCCGAATTTGTAAAAGTGTTTTACATCGATGTCAAGTTGTTTTGTCGTTGGTAACAGTGTTTCAGCCATGTATTCAGAACTTTGAAAAATGTTTTGCAGTTGCGCAGTTTCACTTTTGTACAGTTGTTTTTTCTGAAATGTAAAATTGTCTTTGGTAAACGGGTTTTAGCATTGTAGTTCTGTTTTGTAAATGCAAATATGGTTTCTATGATGTAAATGTGCATCACAACAATGTAAAAGTGTTCCACTTGATGTAGTATTGTTTTGCACTTCCCAGCCACCGTATCAAGTCACTTACTGTCAAACTTTCTATACAAATCACATAGCTTGAATTGACAGTAATGTCCAATCAAGAGCAGCCAAAGATTGACACGTGACAAAAAAGTTATATTTCTGTCTGAAAAGAACAAAATAATGGTCCTCTATGGTTGGAATAAAGCAAAGATGTTTTTGATGCACAATGGTGCCAAAAAAAACTGAGTTAGAAATGATTTTGTGAATATAGTGGGTAAATAGTAGCATTATGAATACCAAATATATCATGGAAGAAAACATGTAAATAACAGATTTTTTGTATATTTTATTTATTTATTTATTTATTTGTATTTTTCAAAGTTATATTTTTTTTCTCCTGAAAACAAAGTCTTCAGAATGGTATGCAGATGACAAAAGGCTTGGTTACTGTTGATCAGTGTTAAATTCTGTGTAGCTTTTCTTTGGGTGGGCTTCATGACACTGTACCTACTGATAAATTTATTTTGCATCATTTTAGCCTAGCAATCAAATACATGAGGCTTTCCTGGAGAAATGTCTACATGTTGACTGTGCTACATAGAGATGTGACGTTCATGTCTGATGTCCAACACGCTCCATTCATGTGAAGCATCTATGGACAGAGTGTTGTTTGGAAACAAATACTGTGAGTTCTATTCAAAACATTTACTAGAATTTGCACTAACTGCTCAGGTTTATCCTTTTTTATCTAGATTTTTCCTATAATTCTTTAATCTTGTATAGTAGAGTTTATATATGTACATAGTTTGATTGTTTGTCATTCTTGTATATTGTGAAATTTTGTAAGATATTGTGAGAACGAGCCAGTCTTTTGAATTGCCTCAAATGAGAGATTTGTAAACTCACACGCTTCATTCTTACATTACTCCGACTCTTAATTTCCATGGGGATGGGTGTTTGTGTTTCAGTTAAAGGTCAATGCATCAGCCAGAATTTCATTAATGTCTTGTTAGCATGTGTAGCCATGCCATCATATCTGTTTCGCCAGAGTTTAAAGACTGGTTTGGAGAAATGTGGTTTCGTAAACAGACCTCAGCAATGCTGACAAAAGCAAGAGCTCCTCACCAAGCACATGAAGCTGATTGGCTAATCTTCATTGCTCCTCCACTGCTTATTTGGCCCCATTATTCTTCTACCAAGAAACTGCTGCTTCATGTCACAGTGCAGGACTAATCAGTCAACTCTGTAGTGGATGAATTCAAAGATGTGGTCCCACAGCATGCTGCAGCTGTTTTATTGCATGTATTTTACATCTAATCAGGCCTCTGTCAGCCTATGAAGATGTTATGATATCCTGCTGTGCAGCCTCTGTGAATATTCGAAGCACTCATGCCGTATGTAAAGCAGCCCTACATTTTGTGCCATGTAATTTACATCCAGGAGGCAACATGAAAGATTGCGTCAATGTTGCAAATCAGAATTTAGGATGTGGAGGTGGAGATGGGTAGCACATCCGACATGCTGCAGACAGGACAATGCCATTCAACCATTACTGTCATTCAACCATAGAAGCAATAATCTTTTAGTAGTTTAATGAGCTTGGACGTCATCGAACTTTAAGGTGTCTGAGAAGAAGTTGTTAATGATGGTCGAGCTTTAAACAGACGTGCAGGTCACTTTGGAGTCAACTAATTTCACTTAACATGAGGAATGATGTCCTATCTTAAAATGAAGCTATTAATACGTATTACTGCATTATGCTGTTTTTCTGTAGTGTTTTGTAGACACGCACACAGACACACAAACACACTGGTGGCTACTTAATGCAGTGTGACCCCATCTGTCTTTGAGCCTTATCTCCCCTGGAGAGTGTCTGCTTGGACTGACTGGCTGACTGGCCGTGAGTATGAGTCTGTTTGTGTTTGTGTGGAAAAAAAAAAAGAAAAAGGATTAAATGAAGGAAGGATATTGCTCCTTGTGTGTCCTGAGGCTTCTCCTCCTCTCTCCGGTTTTCCTTCCCTCTCCTCCTTTTTCCCTCTTCACCTCCTCCTTCTGCCAAGCTCCCAAACTGTCATTCCCACACAAAAGCCCATGATTCATTGCTTACTTGTGCACACACACAAACACACATGTACACACATGGGGTTTAATCTTTACATGAGCAGTGTAAGAGGCCCAAACCTGCACTGAGGGGAAGAACCCTGGCAGTATAAGGAAAATAAATCATCTTCCTCTTTCCTGTGCTGTAAATGTTACACACAAATGTTGAATCAAGCCCATCTGCTGGATGACAAAATATTTTCATCAAAGAAGCGTGACAAAAAATGGGTATTGGCTCTCACTTCAGGTAAGAATCCAACATGATGCTGTAGCATAATGATTCATAACCACATGGTGAGAAGGGTGGCAACCCACGCTTCCCAAACTCATGAAATCAGTGTTCCAGTCAAATGTCAATTATTCTGAATATTTGTTAAATACAATAAAGTCTGGCCACTGAAACTTAGAGACTATGATTCCTTACAGATATGCCCTGCTTTCCATTAATCTGCTGGCAGCTGAATGTATCATGTGAACTACCTCCTGGTGCTTTTCTGGAGTCAGCATCTGACACGGTTAGACTGGGTGCACCCACATTAACACATATAAGCATGTGCACATGATCAGATTTAACCCTTTAACTGCCTTTTATACCGTTTGGTGGAGCAAAATTTTCACTGACTATATTGAATTTTATTATAAGCTTGTGTAAATGAACCTACCTGAGCCATCTCTGCCAAGTAGTTTGGGTATGCAATGCCAAAAGCAAGTGTTTCTTTCAAGTTTTGACCATTTCACCGCTGTTACAATATCATTAACTATTAACCCTTTGTTCAAAACATTGTTTATTATTATTAATATTGTTCAAAGAAAAGGAAAAGAAAACATGCAAAGAAACATTTATATCTTTCTTTTTTTCTCTTGGCTATGTAGTTGTTAGCTTGATGTACATTTGTGAATGTTAAAGACATTGAGTTAAGAAAAAAATTAGATTTAGAATGCTAACATAAGTGTATGTGATGGCGTTCTGCTGATTATCATTGAAGGTGATGATGTCCTCAGGTGTCGTAAATATCCAGGAAACAGTTTAATAAACTCAACCAAGAAGACAAGTGATAGTTTTAGCTACTTTGTTTTACACAACCGATGCGCAACTGGCACTTAAATATAAACTCTTACGGTGATGCTACATGTTTTTGTGAGAAAACTTTGATTGTAAAAAAAAAAAGTGAGAACTGACTGTTTATCATTTACTTTCTTCAATAGAATCTCATAGCCAAGTGGACTAAAATAAACACTTGTCAGAGAAAAACAGAGCTTACCGTTCACATAAGATCTGTTTGTAAAGCTGGCAGTGTGATCATTTTGTCTCGGGTATTTTGGTGATGCTGCCCCTTTAAGAACAGCTTCAAGCTACAGCCCACAAGGACAAAGCTTTCTGTCACACACCATGTGCTGCGAGCGGGAGCAGTGGACAACTATTGACTGCATTGGTATGCATGGCTGTTTAAATGCAAGGTAAATATTCTGAAATACCAAAATAAATTGCAAACATGGTCTCCTTTGTTTCTTCGAGCATTTAGTTAGCCTAACAAGCTAAGTTCAACATTTGATGGCTCCTTATGCCTGATATTATTTGTAGATTGCTGAAACGTGTGACACGTGTGTGTAAGGGCTCACCCCGCTGTGTGCGACACGGAAGAGCGGGTTAGCATAAGTGCAGAGCCGGCTCTAGACTTCAGTGGGCCCTAAGCAGAATAAGTTTTGGGGGCCCTACCCCTTCATGCCATGAACAAAGCTTTTGGGTAGATGTGATACCCAAAGTCATAGTATGGTAACTTATTCAAAACACTCTAGGACACTAATGTGCAACATTATTGCATATAAATGGCTGTTAATTAGGCTCCATAAAGCTGTAATAACATGCATCCCTGTTTAACATTGTTACGGCAGGTTGAACTGGATACACTGAAGAAATGTCTTAAAGAAGTGGTAAGTGAACAACAAGCATCTTTGATGACTAGAAGTTTCCTTCTTCGAGATGGTGTATTAATGCGACGATGGTGTCCAGTTGCCATCCCAGACGCAGATTGGAATGCAACAACACAGGTGGTGGTTCCACTGCCCTTTCGTCCTCATGTGCTAAATTTAGCCCATGACAATGAATGTCGGGACACCTAGGCATCACTAAAACTTACCAGTGCATCTTGAACCATTTTTACTGGCCAGGTTTAAAAGCTGATTTAGTTAAATACATCCACAGCTGTCATGTCTGTCAGGTAGTGGGAAAACCTAATCAGACAGTCCCTCGAGCTCCGTTGCATCCTGTACCTGTAATGGCTGAAGCATTTGAACGACTCATTTTAGACTACATTGGACCTTTACCACGTACTAAATCGGGAAATGTGTTTCTGTTAACATTAATGTGCTCCGCCACTAGATACCCAAAAGCCATTCCTTTGTGGCGAATTACAACTAAATCGATAGTTAATGCCCTGTTGTGATTTTTCTCGACATTCGGACTTCCAAAAGTCATACAAACAGATCAAGGAACAAACTTTATGTCAAGGATATTTATTCAAGTTCTCCGTGAGTTTTCAATTCATCATGTTACTTAGAGCCTGTACCACCCGGAAAGTCAAGGTGCCCTAGAGAGATGGCACCAAACCCTGAAAACTATGTTACGGAAGTATTGTTGCAGCAAGAAGAATAATTGGGATGAAGGTATCCCTTTTCTGCTGTTCACAGCTCGGGAAGCATCACAAGAGTCCTTAGGATTTAGCCCGAATGAGCTCGAGTTCGGAAACATTCCTCGAGGACCCCTTCAGATTTTGAAGGAAAGATTATTAGACGTGCATTCAGCCCCTGAGAAAAATGTGTTGGACTATGTATCCGCCTTCCGTGATCGACTGCTTCAGTCCCATGCCTTTGCTTTGAAAGCACTCTAGACGGCTCAACAGTCTATGAAAATGCAGCACAACAGAACAGCCAAACCATGCGAGTTTAAGGAAGGTGACAAAGTGTTAGCTTTACTTCCGGTGCCAGGAACCTCTTTAGAGGCTTGATTCGCTGGACTATTTGTGATCCAGACTAAACTGAGCACTAGTGATTATGTTATTGCCACTCCTGGTAGAAAGCGTAAGACCCATGTCTGCCATATTAATATGTTAAAGGCGTATGTGTCTCGTGATTCTGACCCGCTAGAAACGGATGTTCCCACAACAGAAATCTCGAAGAGCGTTGGTCTTATTGTGAAACCTGCCGAAATGAAATTAGCAGATAGAATCTTTGGTTTCCACTCATCAACTTTTGTTCAGCGACGTTCCAACACGTACCCACATGGTAACCCATGACATCGATGTAGGAAACGCCAAGCCAATAAAACAACACCCGTATTGCTGTAACCTGGCTAAGTTAGAAAAAATTTTTGGAACCAAGGTCCAGGAGATCGATCGATCTCTCTATCTCTCTATCTATCTATCTATCTATCTATCTATCTATCTATCTATCTATGTCTGTCTGTACAATGAAAATATTGAATGAATTTAACTTTATTCAAAATAAGAAATACATGACTCATCTCAAAAAGACCTGGGGTAAGACCTACAACAAATAAAAACGTTCTCCTCCTCATGTTGTTATGACAGTGAAACTGATTTGTGCCTCACAGATAAGAAGATTTTTAGAGGGGCTGCATCATGGGCCCTCCCATACTCTCTCTTCTCTACTCTTTATTATAAATATTTTAAACATCTCCTATTTATTCGTGGACATTGTCACTGTTGCTCTACCAAGTGAAGTTGGCTATCAGATGTTGTGACCTTCATCACTCTTCTTATAGTCTGGACTCTTCTAACATAATATCCGATATTGTGGACAGCTGTGAGAGAATCAGGGGGGCTTCCTAACAGGAGCAGAACAAGCCCAAATAAGCAACTACACTCAGAAAAAAACAAGCCCAAAAACCCACAAATGACAATATTTGCAAGAGACTTAACAGAAAAATGAGCTCAAAGTCACTGATAACAGGCAGATTTTGCCTTTTTTACTGCGCTGGGAGACTCACACTGATTGGCTGAGTGCACCATGTGGGGTGGCTTATCTTGTGTGCAATCGGTCAGCGTGTTCCCTGACCACTACTGTGAAGACTGTAAAAGTTGCGCTTGTTAAAATGAAAGTAGCCAGTCAGATTTTATATTTTAACAACAGTTCCATGTGGGACAGGTTCTGGGTCCGGATCCAGACCGTGGTCTGCTTGTTATTGACCTCTGCTTTATAGTATAACTGCAAAAGAAATTACCTTGTCCTTGCGCAGCTGCTTCATCAGCCTTCTTTTTTTTCCTTTTTTCTGCCCCAAATGGATAATTCCTCTTTATAACAAAGCCCATAAACCACTCACTGAAACAACCTTCTTCTGTAGGGGGCCCCATAGTGGTGCAGGGCCCTAAGCATTTGCTTAGTCTGCTTAGTGGCAAAACCGACTAAATGTAGCGACATTTGGACAGATTTAAAACTTTTCTGTCTTATATTTTATTTCATTTGTTCAACTTTGTATGTTTGTTTGACTCAGAGGGGAAATATCTTGCTGTGGGAATCCTGAGATTGTGTGTGTAACCTAGCATGCAGTTGAATGGTTAAATGCTGCACTTGAAGGTCATGAGAAAAATTTTAAATTGCATTTAATTCAAGAACATGATTTATTTATTTTTTTTTTTTTGGTAACCAGTGCACTTTAATGTCAGATTTTTGCAAATGTGGATTGTGAAAACATGTATTTACGCTTTTTTTTTTTGTCCTATTTTCTATCTTTGTTTTTGGATAGGTCACTACTGTTGTCTATATTGATGTGGTTTAGTATTATTTAAATAACGGAGTTATTGAGCAAATGCACCTGTCTATTGCTGTTTCAGATATATTAGGCTGAGCTAGTGACAAGGTCGTTATAGCTAATTTGTTTTGTGTCAGTTGCCCAACAAGTGCCTGTGAAGCCTTTAGCCGTGCATTATTTACTTATTAATTAATTTTGTTTAAATATTCAAACTCAAAATTATAAAGTTATTACTGTGCTCCCCTTAAGTGCAGTCGCGGAATAAAAGACCCACAAAAGAATATTTCCTGTGTCCTGTCTCATCTCTCATGACCGGGTCACACATGATTAAAAAAATGTAATACCTTAGGAAAATTTAACAATTCAATATTTACTTGATGAAATTATATTAAAACAACCTGAAAAATGGTTTACATATCTTTAAAATAAAATCTCAAACTTCTCATCCACCACTGAATAAAAGCACAGACTAGCTACAACATCTTATTCATTTAGCAGAAGCTTTGATCCAAAGGAGCTTATGTGTAGCAGGGACATTGGAGGGCAGTGTGGGGTTCAGTTTATCCCACAACAACACTATAGGCTAGAGCAGTGTTTTCCAATCTAGGTCCTCGGGACCCCCTGCCCTGCATGTCTTCGATGCGTTCCTACCCCAACACACCTGATTCAAATTAATGAACTTCCTCATCAAGTTCTTTGCAGCCTGTTAACGAGCCATTCATTAATTCAGGTGTTAATGTAGGGTTACATCTAAAACATGCGGGGCAGGGAGCCCAAGGACCTGGATTGGGAAACACTGGGCTAGAGGATGTGGAAATTGAGCCAGCAACCTCTTAACTATAGATCCTCTCTACACTGTATTTGAAGAATGTCAGTGTAGCTGAAGGAACACAAAGGTTTGTTAGTGGAGGGGTACCTTCAGAGGTACTGCTGTTGTACCCTCAACAGTGGGCATTTACCCTTGTAGTCATAAAAAATAGGTTTTTCTATACTATACGCACGTTGACAAGTGACGTCACGCCCACGTGCTCATTGACCCAGTTTCCAGTTGGAGGGCAAGAAAAGCCGGTGCCCTCCACTGTTAGAAGACGTGAAGTTGACAGCAAGTTACGCTAAATCTAAATCTCGCCCTGAAATATTATTAAATCAGTATGGTTAACATGTGTAGCGCTGTAGGCTGCTCAAATAGACGAAAGAAGGACAGTCATGTCAAATTTCATAGGTTTCCAGCGGATGTAAAACGCCGAAAGCAGTGGATAACACACTACGTTCATGTGTCCATTGCTGTGGTACAATATCTGCCCCACATGTCCAGACACAAAGAAGTTATAGCCATCTAGTGACTTGTATGCCTTCATCGCCTCTGCTGTATAAATTCCTGGCGTGTTAATGAGGTAGTTGTAGATATCGCCATACTGAACTGGCAGTCATTTCTGAGGACTGTCAACCCATAGATCGTCAGCTATTTTAAATGGGTCTGTAAGCTTTTCGCTGAATACAGTTAGCTTTGTGCTGTACCTTTCGCGATCATCTGCACAAAGATGATCTAAATTAGTAATACCTAAATCTTTAGTTTTCATTATGTGAACAGATTTGGTCAAAATGACAATATACTTGTACACTACAATGTTTTGGTCATCACGAAAGCAAATCTTTTTGCCCTCCAGCGTAGTGCGCATGCGCGGGATTACCGGACGTAAATAATAACATTCAACATGCGTATACACACATGGCAATGAAAACATGAAAGGCAACCTGGCTTAGCGTCCTGCCTGCAGGAGACTTTGTGGTCTGAAGAAACCTGGGCTCTAGCCACAAACCTTTTGAATGGCAGACAAATGCTCTCATAAACCTTTTTTCCCCCTCAAAACTACACAACCACAGTATAGCCTTTTTAAAATCAGCTTTTGAATGTATAAGGAAACCAAAGCCTCCCAATCTGAGTTAAGCTTCTTGAATTTAAGCTTCTTAACTGAGAAGTTCACAATAAGTTGGGTCTTTATTTTGGGGGAATAGCCTAGCGGTGACAGAGGTGTGCTTGGGCCTAGGTTGGGTCTGTGATGAACCTGGGTTCAAGTCCCTGGAGTGCTAACAGAGGTGAACCACTGTGGGCTATTTAGCAAGGTCCTTAATACTACACAACTGAAACATGGCAGCTCACTGATCTCTAGTACATTTAGAGATTATTAAATGCAAAGCTAAATTTAATAATATTGGGATTAATAAAGTTATTATGTACTGACCATTTCTTTATTCTTTTCTGTATTTTTCAACAACACAGACGATCTCAATACATATACACTGCTCAAAAAAATAAAGGGAACACTTAAATAACACAATGTAACAAATCAATCAAACTTCTGTGAAATCAAACTGTCCACTTAGGAAGCAACACGGATTGACAATAATTTCACATGATGTTGTGCAAATGAAATAGACAACAGGTGGAAATTATAGGCAATTACCAAGACACCCCCAGTAAAGGAGTGGATCTGCAGGTGGTGACCACAGACCACTTCTCAGTTCCTGTTTTCTGGCTGATGTTTTGGTCACTTTTGAATGCTGGCGGTGCTTTCACTCTGGTGGTAGCATGAGACGGAGTCTACAACCCACACAAGTAGTTCAGGTAGTGCTGCTCATCCAGGATGGCACATCAATGCGAGCTGTGGCTAGAAGGTTTGCTGTGTCTGCAGCTTAATGTCCAGAGCATGGAGGCGCTACCAGAAGACAGGCCAGAACAGGAGACGAGGAGGAGGCCGTAGGACGGCAACAACCCAGCAGCAGGACGGCCGCCTCCACCTTTGTGCAAGGAGGAACAGGAGGAGCACTGCTAGAGCCCTGCAACATGACCTCCAGCAGGCCACAAATGTGCATGTGTCTGCTCAAATGGTCAGAAACAGACTCCATGAGGGAGGTATGAGGGCCCGACGTCCACAGGTGGGGATTGTGCTTACAGCCCAACACCGTGCAGGACGTTTGGCATTTGCCAGAGAACACCAAGGTTGGCAAATTCGCCACTGGTGCCCTGTGCTCTTCACAGATGAAAGCAGGTTCACACTGAGCACATGTGACAGACGTGACAGAATCTGGAGACACCGTGGAGAACGTTCTGCTGCCTGCAACATCCTCCAGCATGACCGGTTTGGCAATGGGTCAGTAATATTGTGGGGTGGCATTTCTTTGGGGGGCCGCACAGCCCTCCATGTGCTCGTCAGAGGTAGCCTGACTGCCATTAGGTACCGAGATGAGATCCTCAGACCCCTTGTGAGCCCATATGCTGGTGCGTTTGGCCCTGGGTTCCTCCTAATGCAAGACAATGCTAGACCTCATGTGGCTGGAGTGTGTCAGCAGTTCCTGCAAGACGAAGGCATTGATGCTATGGACTGGCCCGACCTGTTTCCCAGACCTGAATCCAATTGAGCACATCTGGTACATCATGTCTTGCTCCATCCACCAACGCCACGTTGCACCACAGACTGTCCAGGAGTTGGCGGATGCTTTAGTCCAGGTCTGGGACATTGTAGCACTGAGCGAGGTCATACAGGCACATGGAGGCCACGCACACTACTGAGCCTCTTTTTGACTTGTTTTAAGGACATTACATCAAAGTTGGATCAGCCTGTAGTGTGTTTTTCCACTTTAAATTTGAGTGTGACTCCAAATCTAGACCTCCATGGGTTAATAGATTTGATTTCCATTGATATTGTATGTGTGATTTTGTTGTCAGCACATTCAGCTATGTAAAGAACAAAGTGTTTAATAAGAATATTTCATTCATTCAGATCTAAGATGTGTTATTTTAGTGTTCCCTTTACTTTTTTGAGTAGTATATATATGTGTGTGCTGTATGTACCTCTTACTACTTGGAGCCATAAATGTCTCTTCAAGCCCTCAAAGAGGAACGCATTGTTACCTTGACATCAAGTTATGAGCCCTTGTGGGTACATAAGTCCTGAATGTACCTTTGGGGACAGAAATATACTCTCACTGTACCTCTTTTTCTGACAAGCTACCTAACATGTTGTAGGAAGATATTCTCAAGATATACCCAAGAGCCCCATGCACAACATAACTTCCCTCCCTCCTTACTCTCTCCTATTGAATATATGGTGTCAGTGTAATGCCTATAAGTGTAAATGGATGCCCATAATAAAGCCTCAATCAGCAATAAATCTCTGTATGCATTAAGGATCCCAAACTTCATCTCTTACCTTAAATCCATAGTAAACTTAATTTTAAGTTTAAACTGCAGTCTCAAAAACAGCCTTGTTGAACATCTAGGAGGGTTAACAAAAACGTCACTCACAAGGTCTGAATTAAAATTGGTCCCCACAAAGATGTATAAACACAAACGCTCACATACACCTTACTCATAGCAATAAACTGCAGTGTAATCCATCTATGAAATCCTAAGTCACTCTCTGCTCACTGGGTGATATTTTTATTATTAATATGGAATTCAGGGGCACTGATTTATGCAGCCGTTGAATTCTTAACGTATTGGACTAGAAATAAAGTTTTAGCATGTGGGTCCAGCTATATTTCTTTGCTCAATATCGCACATAAGTTTACTGGCAGCACACAGTGGCGGATGGCTGACTGGCTGACAAAATGAATCAATGACTGGGTGAAATTAAGAAGTCATTACTGCAGAAATTACACTTTAAAGTCCTGGAAGAGATACATTTAATGATGTGTGGCTGGCTGGTATGCTGGCTTGTTTCCCTAATTGGCTAGCACTCAGACATGGAGATATATATCAGATCATCAACAAAAAGAAAAAGGGGAAAAAACTTCAAGAAACTTACAGTGAAACTTCGCTTACAGAACTTTAAACTATACTGCTGTGTTGGTCAGACCCCCCAATGGATACAGACTCAAAGTATATTTGTGGATAATTCTGGATTATTAAAATATTCAAATCGTAATCTTAATCTTTAGAGTGTGACTGATTTTTCCTCAAAACTGAACAGAAAATGAATATTTCTATAGGTAAAGCTTTGAAATCTTTTAAAAAGAAGGTCAAACTTGCAATGTTGATCAATTAAAGGAAAATGTGCCTTCAGTATGTAACTGAATGCCCCAATGTAACAGTTCCCGGTCTTAATTTTGAAATCAATTGCCTGGTGTTATAAAAGACCAACATTTGAATGGAACACAATGACTTTTGATGAAAAGCTAATCAGGTTGCAGCAATGTTATTGAGACAGCCAGAGCGAGTAAAGAGCCTCCTTCAATCTGTCTGATAGGGGCAATCAACTGATGAAACATACAGAAAGATGGAGAGATACAAGAGCTCTCAGTCTCACTATGATTCTCTCACATAGCCCCTATCCTTACACCCTTCTCAGCCTCTCCACCTCCAGCTGTCCTTACTCAAGGCTTCTCGTCTCCTAATCATCCCCTCAGTCCCTCCTCTCTCTTGCATGAGCTGAAAGCGAGGAGGGGGAAATGTACGGAAGGAGTTTCTTGATGAACACACACAGTTGGATAATGGACTATCCTATTACTGAAACAAGCAGGATGGCATTGCACTTATGAATGACAGGAGTGATGGGTAGACCACAGGGAGGAGAGTGGGAGGAGAGGAAGGGCGGTGAGAGAAATATTTAAGGAGGAGATGGTATAAGAGAATGGGAAAGAAGAGATGAGACACAACAAAGAACTTGAGTGGAAATCAACATGAATGAAGTGGAAAATATCAGCAGGCGGGAGAATAAGAGGGAATCTCATTGAGACGGGGATAATAGTCAACACAAACTAAAGATGACTTCTATTACTCGTGGCATATTTATATCAGCCTGTGTGATAAAACAGTAATACTCAAACATTTCTGTATTCAAATGTTTGATAACAAGCAAAATCATCTTGTTTGCATTAAGCAGAATTTCTTATTTTCTTAAGGATTGCTTCTCTATGCCATTTCCTCAGGTAGAAAACAAACCTAACCACCTGCAAAAATAATGGACTCATTATAAAAACAATGAAATTTAACAAGAACATTGCTGAGTGTGTACATAAAATTACCGTCGCCATCTGTTCACGGTGTATGCATCACCTTTCTACTTAAAAACTGCATGTGCTGATATTTTCTTCCTCTTTCTTGACCATTTATTCTTCCTTTCATGGTAATAGCTGTAATTTTAGGTTTAGCATATATCAGGAATTATTCGCAGATTGCCTTAAGCCAGAATGTGAGTTGGTGTTTAAAGTGCTGTGTGCATGCTGGTGTTTCCTGAAGGAATTAGAATTAATGTATCTTCAAAAACAGCTTATGCCTCCCACCGTCGCAGGCCTTAGTCAGCAACTGAGCGGTGCTTTCCGCTGCCACGTGATGTATTCCTGAGATACTATCTGCACTGCAAGGGTTTAATAAATGGTCTCACCCGGAAAAAGTCAAATGCGACCATGTTTTCTGTGTCAGCAGGAAACGATGTGCCATGGGTGCTCTTCATTATGTTTCTTCCTTCCATTTTAACTCCTCCCAGAAAAAACTGTAAGAGAAATTCATAAGGGGATCAAGCAATTGTAAGATCCTTAGTTCCATAGCATCTGCCTTAAGTAACATGAGAAGCTGCACTATTTATCTGTCCTGCTACTTAAGAAAATATCTCTGATACATTAGTAACACAAACCACATAAGGACACTTAGGAAGAGGAGGAAGATAGAAACCCAACTAAGCAAGAGACTATTGTTTGAGTTTCTGAGACACAGTTTGACCTATGGCTTCTTTTGGTCCTTTAGCAACACACCCCACTACTTTCATATAGCTAATTTGGGAAACTGCATGTTCAAAAGTGATGCTTTATAAGTATCCTCTTCATTCAAGACCAGTGCAGTTAGTGTGTATATCGGTGTGTTAATCACAGGTTGCATTGCTTCTTGTCTCTATGTTCTCCATCATGGATGATCAATAATTACCAGGTCAAAGGGAAGTGTCTTAAAATGAGAAGCTTCCCTTTTGGTTTAGATGTCATTAATTTAATTTTAATGCTCAGACTGCAGTTCATGAGTCAAAGCAAACTTGTTTGATATTAACCCTTTGATGCATAGTGTCCACTACAGTGAACACCTATTTAAAGACTGTTTTCTTTGCATGGGTGCAGATGGTATATTTGCAAATTTGCCACTTCATTAGACATTAGTGAGTCATCCAACACTCTGCCTCTCAGCATAGGATAAATAAATATATTAATATATATACAGACCTACATTATAATTACCAAGTTTGCCTCAGTAATAAACAGAACAAATAAATACACATCTGTAGTTTTTTTTTTAATAAAACATTTATATTATTTAGATATGACAACATATTTATATACATTTTGTAGCATAGCTAAAAATAAATAAACTAAAAAATTCGAATAATATAATATGTCTGTGGAAGTAAACTATTACATGTGAGAAAATGTGGCATTATTTTCTTCTAATAAATCATGCATGAGTTAAGTGGCTAGTCTGCAGCCTTTCTGCACTAAGGCGAACCTGCCTGGTTCTTGCAGGTAGTATCAGAAACAATGTTCATACATACTATTCTGTGAAAAAGTGTGTTTGAAAACTTACTATTTAGTTTTATGATTGTGAAGAAATTGTGAAGAAGTTTGGGCATTAGTGGTGTTTGCTTCAGTGCTCTGTGCAACATAAGTAATATTGTTTGTGAAGTGTGTTTTTGTTTGTTTTTTAGTTATGAAAAAGTTCCTTGTTCTTATTTTGCTCTTCTCATCAAGGTGAATATGATTTGCATGAAAGTTACACAAACAGCTTCTCAGGTTTCAGATTCTACAGTTTCCTGACCTAAAAGTTATAAAATGCCTTTTTGTGCATGTGAAGAGACAGGATTTCACTTCACACAAACACAGTTCTCTCTTTTTTCTTACAAAAAAGATGTTTGTTTATTTAATGTGAAATTTGAATTGCTAGGTAGTAAACGTGACATCACTCTGTGTTGCTGTTTCAGCACCACTTTTGGTTTTAATTTTGTTTGCATGACTTACCCTATCCCTTCTGCCCCAACATCTCTGGCACTGTAATGTGTAGCATTGCTTTAGTTTAGACACCTACAATCCACCTGCTTGATCTCCGGGCATCAGGTCCTGTTTTGGACATATTTGATACTCTAGTATTAAAAGGCCTCCTCTAGTTTTGACACTTGACGATACTGTGCTGCAACAATCGTTGGAAAACATCAATAACTCACCAGTACTTTGCACAGGCAGTTATATTAGTTAAAAGTTTTGCCTTTCTAATATTTTCCTGGTTTAAGTCACAGAAGTTGCTTTTTAAGGCCTACAAGGAATAGCCACCATGATGATCCCTTATATCT
Organism: Melanotaenia boesemani; assembly: GCF_017639745.1. Taxonomy (NCBI): domain Eukaryota; kingdom Metazoa; phylum Chordata; class Actinopteri; order Atheriniformes; family Melanotaeniidae; genus Melanotaenia; species Melanotaenia boesemani. The sequence goes on along the minus strand of NC_055697.1, from coordinate 27,346,182 downwards.
GCAGAAGCTTGAGTCCTCTTCTTCCTGAAATACTTTCAAAGATCCAGTTTTCTCAGCTCGGTCCAGTGATTTATATAAAACAAAGGACTCGGAGGCTTATGTTCAGCTTTTAGTTTGAGGCCAGTAAAACTAGCCACTAGGCAAATATTATGCAAGTGAGCTTCATAGGAATGCCGTTAAGTAAAGTAAGAAAAAAAAAGAGTTTCGGGTAGTTTAGGAGGATTATCTTATTTGAATAATATAGAAGAATAACTTTATGTGGATTTAGATCTTTAAAACTTTGCACAAAAGAGAAGAAAAGGGAAACAACATCCCAAAAAAGCTCAAGCTCTAATAAAAGGGAATAATTTTAATGAGAACAGCATGATAGAAAAGCTCAGAATTAAAGATATTTGTGGAACATAGTCCTTGTTTGAGCTGTGCATTAAGAGTAAAATGTATAATTTTGATATTTAAAATTTAAACAAGGGTGAAGTTAATGGCAGCTGATGAAAACAAAGTGTGTGGCAAACATACTGTAATAAGAAAACCATATGCAGTACATAATCTGTTTTTTAGAGGAAAAAAGTCAGATTTGTGTAGTTTCACAGTAGAAATATTTTCCAAATTTGTCATATTTATGAAACAAACTGTCCACATGCTCTGAAAGCTTTTAGTTAATTCATCTTTACATTATTTTAACAGTGTTGTATAAAATGCAGACATAATAAAATTAATGGTCCATTGCTCATGAAGTGGAATTTAAAATATAAAATATTTTATTTTTTTATTTGAGGAATATCCTTTGTTTTTTTTTTTTGTCTATTTGTTTAATACTGATGAACTGTTATGCAAAAGTCACATCACTGTGTTTAAAAAAATATGATCCACAGTGCTTCCATGTACTTTTTTATGATGAGCTGTATATTCTAATCCAGTCCACAGCAGGAGGCTGACAGTAAACATCTGTGTACTTAATGCCATCGATGTCTAACTTTTTAGGTACAACATATTTCTGACCTTACATGTATAATCTGTCACTCCATCAAAGGCAGATGTTAATATTTTGCCAAACTTGTGCTGATGAACCATATGTTGGTGCCACCAATTAAAATGACTCATATATTTCTATTCTAAACTAATGCCATCCAGTTTGCCTGCCTCTTGTCTGATAGCAGCTGGGACAGGCTCCAGTCCTCTTGAGCTGGATAAAGACGGTATAGTTGGACGGAGAGATGGAGCACGTTCTCTGCTGTACCTTTACTGTCTAAAATTTCCACCATTTCTTACACTTTACATATATCTGTCATGCTAAGTGTCATGCTAAAACATGCTTATCATGGTAAAATTTACCATTTATCAAATATTATTTTAGCAACATCTCCGCTTTTAAGGTGCATTTTGACCAAACACAAGCCGGACTGTTTGGGTGGAGCTATTACTATTACATATTAAGTAAATACAAAGATGCAATTTGTATTGTGAAGAGCAAATTCATGTCCATGCAAGTCAAAAACATTTTAACTTAAACAACTAATTCACTTTGTTTATCACCACTGAGATTCTGAATATATCAATGGTAGCAGCAAGACTCAGTGTTTTTTTTTTTTTTTTTTTTTTTTTTAATGAATGAATGGCGGCAATATGATAATGAGGAGGATCCTGGAGCTTTATGATGACAGGTGTGGTCAACAGGGACAGAACTGAAAAAGACCAACATGGAGAAAAGTGAGCAAACTTAAAAGACAACCAAGGAAATATATGACGCTTATAGTGCTATGTAAATAAGTTTTTTTTTCTTCTTCTTTATTATCATCATCATATGTAAATGTTGCACCAGTGTTAGCTTTCGGTCAAGAGCAAAGCATAACACGTAACATCAAGTGAAAAATGGTAAAAAAAAAAAAAAGGAAAAACAAAAGAAAAAAAGAAAAAAAAGAAAAGCCTCCAGTGCTTGGCTGTTCTCAGTGGGGTAAATTATAACTAAGGTTCAGTCAACATGATACCTGACAAAAGGCTGTCAGCTTCCTGGCGGTGGAGCCTCACTCCCCTAAAAATGTCATGGCAAATGTTCAAGTAGGTTCGGTCTCATTAAGCCTCTCATGCAGGAATTTTAAAATATGGTGCAACATGTTTTTCACATATAATATCTTACTTCTACAGAAATGTATAGCAATGTTTTTTATTCCTCAATCAGATTATACTTCGATATTTTATCTATTCTACAAAATTATTTTTATAATAATTGTGTTATTAGTTTTCTATAAGTACTCTAAAACAATACAGCTGAATCATTTTCTTTTCTGCTGTACCACTGAGGCAAACTTGGTAATTACAATGCATGTCTATAAAAGTATATATTTGTTCATTTTACTGACTCACTGACGTGGCTAATTTACAACCATCCTGAACCATAAATATACTAGAAAACAGCTTTTCAGCAGGTCTCCACTGTAGTGGACACTGTGCATGAAAGGGTTAAATCAAGCATGTTTTGGTTATTTTGACATCTAAATTCAGAAACATTATCAGAAATATGTTATTAATCGCAGAGCTCCTTATAACGAGTAGCAGGAATGACAACAGGTTGTGCACATTTCTAGTACAAGCATAGAGCTAACATTTCTTCTCACCTAAGAAAACTTTAAAAGTGCGTTAGTAAAAGGCAGCTAATGTTGATGGTGGAAATAATCTTGTAGAGACTGGATGGTGATTGTGGAGGTAGACTTCACTGTTAATCAGAAGGAAATATTCTTGTTGCTGCAACATCACCCTGGCTGGCTGATGAATTTGCTGAAGCAAAGTAAGACAAATCTTTGATACATGTTTGGTCTGAACTTGCCATTATCTGTCACATACCTGCACTTTCTTACCTTGTTAGCTTAGCCTAGCATCAACGCTTATCAACTAGCAATCGTTAGTTTTGGGATTTCTGAAACCGCCCATTACATGTTTCTTGCTAAGTGTTAAAATTATGAAGGTTGATTTTATATGTGAACAAAACAGAGATGAGAGTAAATCTGGATTAATGATTAGAAAAGATGTTCATCAGCTCAGAGTTAAGAGAAGCTGATGAGGTCGCTATAGTTAGTGTGACATTTAACTAGATCACTAGAGTGAATTATTTTTGCCCGCATGATCATATCTAATAACTATTAGAGCTGGCCCACTGATAGAGTGCGTGCACCACCATAATACTACAAGTCACTCATGCATGCACTCACTCTTAGGGAGACTTTAGAGTGACCAATTAACCTAACACTTGTGCCCAATCATGAAACTTTTGTTAAATGGTGTTTCTGTAACAACTACAACCAGATCCACTTCAGACGTGAGAATTTAAGACTACATTTGTAGTTCAAACTTTTGGAGCATTGCAGTTTCCATGTGGAAAATTACTTAGTGCTTAATTTAATCAATAAACAAATTAATTAACTATAAAGCCAGACCTTAACCTCTACATTATTTCAGAGTACAGTAATATCAAGCTCTAAATTCTGGTGTTTGACCTTGGTCATAATACTGGATAATCTTTGTGTAGTGTGTGTGTTTGTGCGTTTGTGTTTATACAGACGTTCCCCTGCACGTCTCCATGTGTTTGCATACATGCAGCGTCTTCATAAGGACATTTGTGTGTGTTGGTGTGTGTCAGTGTTAAAATGTGTAGCCACATCTATCATGTAGTCCAGAGAGTTACAGAGTGTGAAATCAACTTTGACATTCATGGTTCTAACCTCCCAAGGCCATCCTAAGGCGGAGTTGAGTGTCACTTTTCAGACAGAGAATAATAGCAGAGTCTTCTTTGGTCTTTGAAGACAACTTTTTATTCTCTCGCTGTCTCTTATTCATTTTGACCTAGCCAATGGAAATAATGGACTTAATGCTCTTTTCTCTCCTCTGCTGCTAATACTGTCTCATTGCATCCATCTCCCTCTCTTTTGTGTGTTGTCTTCTTCTCTTTTTCTCACCATTCTCCAAAAAACACACTTTGCGATGGGGAGTTTAAGTATTCATCAGATATATTAATAAAGAAGCAATCCTAGTTTCAGGAAGAATTATATTATCAATGATTAACAGTTGAAGATGTGAAGTAAATTATATCCCTTTCTTTTTTTCCCTTTCTTTAGCTGTCTTTAAATGAAGCAAAAAAGGGCAGCAAACTACATTTTATCTCATCCACTCACACAAAAAAACAGACTTTTCTTATTGTAATGTAAAAGATACATCCAATACATCATGTGCTTTATATTTAAATGAGGTCAAGCACTTTAGATTGCTCTGAGTCTACTTCATTTTGAGTGTCTTTGTTCGTGAAAAGTCAGAAATAACAGATCCATAAATGTAGGTTAATGGAACATCTCAAAAACAAATAACACATTACTTCCTATTCTGTTAATTAATTAATTAAATATTTAATTTTAATTTCCCTGGCCAAGTCCTATTGATGACCCACTCTTTTAACCCTTATTTCTCAGTGCATGGCAGAGTTAATAGGAGAATGAGCAGTGTAGAACTCAGTAACTCATATAACCACTCATTACAACCCAGAAAAGCATCTCTGTACATAACACATCAAACCTTGAAGCAGATGGGCTACAGCAGCAGAACCAGGTCCTGTCAGCTATGAACAGGAAACTGGTGACAGCGCTCGCAGACTCACCAAAACTGAACAATAAAAGATTAGAAAAATGTTGCCTGGTCTAATGAGTTTCCATTTAAAATGCCACATTCAGATGGTTGGTCAGAATTTGGTCTAAACAACATGAAAGCATGGATCCACCCCGCCTTGCATCAACAGTTTGGGCTGGTGGGGGTCTAATGGTGTGGGGGATTACTAAATAGTAGTACTCCAATGCCCTTCACCCTCACCAGAGCTTAATCCAGTGAAGCAGCTTTGGGATGTGGTGGAACGGGAGATTCTCATCATGGATGTGCAGCCAATAAAACTGCAGCAACTGTGTGATGCTGTCATGTCAATATGGAAAAAAAAAATCTTTGAGAGATTTTTTCAACTTCTTGTTAAATCTTTGACACCAAGAACTAAGGCAGTTCTGAGGGGAAAAGGGAGTCCAACCTGATACTAGCAAGGTAGACCTGGTAAAGTGGCCAGTGAGTGTATAATACATTTTACCTTGTGTAGGTTCCACAAGAAGTCATAAGGTGTCCAAAATAATATATATTATATACTGCCACTTCACACGAACATTCATGTCAGTATGCTTTTTGCTACAATGATGTACAATAATATGGATAAATTGGACAACGAGGGACTCGGCGTCTTGCAAAAGGACACTTCTGCAAACACCTGGAGAAGCTGTATATGGAGCCATTGATCTTTTAACCAACTGGATTTCCACTGTCTCACTGGACCACTGAGTCCCTGAGCTGATACTTTGGATTTATGCCTATGACGACTCCTAAAGTCTTTTTTTATGGATTCTTTGAGGGGATTGTATGTGGAGCGGAGACCTATGGAAAAAAGGTTTTAAAGTTAGCAGAGCTGAACTTGAACACAGATTTGTAAGAATGCATGGGAAGCAAATATTGTAGGTTGGATTCCCAGGATGCTGGAGCTACTTGTTAAACATTTGAGCCAAGTAAAGCATAAGCTCAGTCAATAAGTGGAGGTTTTAAAGTCAATGATGTTGAATTCACCTCAGTAATGCAGCACAAATGAATTGCAAGCGTTCAGCTTAGTTTTGGGTCCAGCCTTTATATATATAAATTCCTCAATCTATATTTATATATATATATATATATATATATATATATATATATATATATAGTAAGTTAGTAAGTTTGGTACACTCAAGTAAATGAAAGTGGAGATAAAAAAAAAATAAGAGGAAAATTAACTATAAGAGATTTTGTATCATAAAGGAGCTTTGGCACAGAGGAAATCAACAATATAAATGCACAACAAATGACAGACTACAGGCTTATTATTATAAAACTGATCAGCATTAAAGAGAGCTGGAAAGATCTGGGAACTTCCAGCAGAGATAAATTCATTGGTGGTCTGAGCAGAACCAGTGGAGCCATGCCAGGAACCACACGTACAAGTATTTAACGTGTTTATTCTCACTGCTTCCTGCTAACTCGCTCCATGGTTTTAGTTGTTTCATGTTTGATATTCACATTTAAGTGAGCCCAAAGATTTGTGGAAAATTTGCATGATCTCCTTTGTGTGACCAGGTTCAACAAAAGATTTAATGGAAATTTATTTATTTATTTATTTAAATATGAGACAGTTATATCCAGAACTATCAGATTCTTTGATAATGAGCCAAACAGCTGCATCATAATGGACAAAAATGGAAATAAAAAAATATCTTTGATATTGTCTAAAGACACCTACACAGAAGCTGCCTCTAACACAATTTGCCCATCCTAATAAAACAATAAAACAGTGAACACAATACAATGATTTAACACAATCAGTTAACTAACTGTTCTTCTGACTAACTTAAGTAATACTGCAAATTAATTAAATGAATAAATATATCATTTTAAATCAGATTTTTTTTCTGCAAGTTTATGTTCTAAAATTCATTTTCAAGCTCTAATTTCCAGAAAATATTATGTATAAACTTTGCAAATAAGACAACCTGCATGTTGCAATTTGCAAGCCTGCACAGTTTCCTAATAATGGAAACAAAACTATTTCTCCCCAGAAAAACATAAACAAGTAAAAATTAAACATGTGTTAAAACAATGGCTTATCCAAATGTGACAACATGTTGCAATATCAAGAAAAATAAGCTTATAGTAATAAAACTTACTTAGTATATCTTGGCAGAAATGTGTGAAGCTTTGAGGCTGGCTTGGTCAAAGAGCTGCATCGAGGTATTTCTGTATGTTTGAGGAGAAAAGTGTATGAGGTTGGTGTTGTGCTTTACAGGTGAAGAAATAAATGCTTTTCATCTTTTTGCCTGAAGACTGAACTGTAGACTGGCTATGCATATGTGTGAATGTGCGTTTGTTGATTCTTGTTTACTTTTGACAACCCCTAGTTTACCAATCCCTTTGCTCTTCACACAACAGAATGAAAATAGAGGGCGGAGAAGCCCTGCAAGCAAGAAGATGAAACAAAAAACAGATTAAGAAAGAACATGGCACTTATTTTATTCCTTTGACACTTTTGTCTGATATTATTACTTTCAATAGACTTGTATTGATACTAGATTGGATCAGTTCTGTTTGATGCAGACTATGTGAACTCCAGTTAGATTTAAAATTATTATTATCTCCATGTTGTCTTTGCAGCTGAAAACATTCTGGCTCATCTGTTTCTGTGTGCTGGTGAAAAATCAGAAGGGGAAAAAAGTTCTGAACGAAAATAATCCCAAACTTGCACAATGTTTTCATTCCATTTATCCATTCTCACACTTAGTTTCTATCACTGTTTTTGTTCCCAGGCTTTCACACTTTGAGATTATGTGAACAGTTCAGTCTGCACCTGCCCACAGAGACAAGACACAATTTCTCAAAGTCTGATTTTTATTTGTTTTTGGAACATGCAACTCCAAAAGAACTGACATTTGTTTCCTCTGGGGTTAGTCAAACATGCAGAATTTAAGTTCTTTATCATGAAGCCCATACTGGACACATACACCCTTTTTTTTAAAAAAAACGAAACTGTTGGATTTGAACAGTAAATCAACTAATATTGCCCCCTAATGGGTAATACAGCTTAGATAGTCCGGCATTATTTCCTCATACATCTTCTCGTATAAAAGCTAAGCTGCAGTCTAGGGATTCTCTTTGGAATCACAATAATCCCTGAATTATTTAGGAAATCCACCTTGCTTTTCTTTTCTAGTTTAGAGTTAGCCTAAACTGCTGAACATCTGCAGTGGATTGCAGAGAAACCTTACTGTGTGCTGGGCCGAAAGAGCAGAGTCCAGCTAATTCCTGGACTGGCTCATCAAGAGGAATTTTCCTTGACCTCCATTTTTAGTAGGAAGTATATAAAATGTAGTATCAAGATGATCTAAAACATGAGGAGTAAAATATTTTATTCTTTGTTTAAAGAAATTATTTTATTTCCTAATCTTTGTTTTACGTAAAGGTAGCTAAGTGCAGCAGTCAGCTTAGATGTCTGAGGTCGAAATAATTAAGTTCTTCTGACAACTGCCTCCCTCTCCAAGAAATCTACTTCTGACTAATGTGCTTTTGGTACTAGTAATATCCCTTTTTCCATAGCTCTTTGTGTTTGACATTTTAATAAAGCACTGTATTGTTAGGGCACACTCCCACTCTTCCTCTGTCGCTCTTCGCTCTTTCATGCTCATGCTCTCTTTTATGTTGTGCTCCGCTGAGACTGTCATCAGCCCATTGCTGTGTACAGGATGAGCTCTCACTGACAGGGAGAAGCAAAGGGAGGAAAGTCAGTTGAAGGTATGCAGAAAGACACTTTGATGGGAGTTTGATGCAAAAAAAGAGAGGAATGAATGAAAGCAAATTATGTGTGACTGATGAGAGCAAATGGGAGTGAGCAAAGGGTTGAAGCGAGCCAGAATCAACCAGCCCAGCCTCATGGAAACTTGTAAAACATTAATAGCTCTTCCATTTATGGTCAATATTTCCTGCTTATTGCACAAAAATATAATATAAGGGGATCAGTAAATTTTCAAGAAACTAATGTACAATGTACAGGAATGTGCTGTCACGTCATGTCTTCTTTAAGTGGATTTTCCACAATGAAATAATCTGGAGTGCAGTGATGGTGGTCTTGCTTTATATGGCTTTTGCTAATTTTACAATTAGCCTCGGGGTACAGTTAAGAACGTAAGGCACAGTTCTCCAGAGTTGGATTAACCATCCAACTGATTGTTGCAGCGAAATGTGGAACAGTCAGAAAAACATAACTGATTTGTGTTAATATGCACATTTTTTATGCTACTTTCTCCTACAGGGTGCAAAAACAGATTATTAAAGAAACAAGATGTCTGTATTTTATGGAATAATTACAAAATAATTTTTTGATGTAAAAATGTGGGAATACCTCACCTGTCATGATGTACTCGTTCAGTCCCAACTACACTTCTTTTTAAAATATTTCTAACCATATTTTGTTTTTTTTTGTTTTTTTTTTATTTTAACCTGTCCTGAAAGTATCTCAAAAAGACTTTCTGCCCTTTGTTTTAAAAAGATAAATAAGTTAGAATAATTATTTAAACTCACTGTGCTGTCACTCAGTTACAAAGTTGTGATATAGTCTCTCTAATGACATTCTGTGAAATGTTGGACATATACTTCAGACAGTCAGCAAGAAACTCAGAACATTGTTGTTGCAACAGCAGGTAACATAATTAACCCAGATAAGGTGGTTTGCTAAGCTTTTATATTCAAGGTATTCTACCAGCGCAGGATTTACACCGGATGGCTACAGAGAAAGTAATTAACAGATGAAATAGGACTATATTAGATCTGGATGAGCAGTCCTTTGGGACAGTTTGTTCTTCATTCTCTTTTAATTTCTGTTCTCACAGACACACTAAGCATTTCACCTCCAATCTGTTTCTTTCAGTCAGTCATCTCTATTTTCCAAGCACCCAATTTCCATCGTTTCTTTCTCATCCCCGCCTCAGGACATCCTCTAAGTGCTATGATGACTTCATTTTCTGAGCTGAGAGAAGCTTCTTTATTAGTCTGTCTTAATGGTTCTTTATGATGGCCTAGATACAGTGCTATGCCTCCACAATGCGTCGTCTCTGTGGCCGTATTTAACACATCTATTAGTCTGACAAGTCCAGTCTGCTGATTGAGAAGTGCACAGGCACCATCTTGTTTTTTTGCACTTAGTTTTCCATCTTTCCATTTTTAGAGTCTGTCTCAGCAAAGATTTTCTTCTACTCGTTTTATCCCTTCATTTTTTAAAGCTCAGCTTCCTGTTTTACTCCATGAGTATTGCTGTATTGTCATCTCCTGTCTTAGCTTTCATTCTGTTTGTCTGTATGGCCAAACTTCAGGGTCACACTTCATTATACAAGACCTACAAACTGGTATTTTACTTGAAGATTTGACTGTAATGTACAGCAATTGTTTAAATTAGGTGAAAATCATAGTTCATCTAGATTTTGTTGGATTTCTCTTTCCTTTTTTTTTTGCTCTAATTGACCATTTTCACCCTAAAAAATTTCCTTTATCTTTCAAATTTTACTTCAAGGAATGAAGTAGGCTTAACTAAATACTTAATAGTGTAGATGATATAACTTAAAGCCATTTATTAAATGATCTTAATGTATGAAGAACAGCTTGAAGCAGGTAAATTCTGCACAGTCACTATCCTATCAAATATTCACAGAAACTCTATCACAATATGCTGTCCATTTGTCCACACACTGAAACAATGAAAGTCTATTTTTACTATGACAATCAAGGCAGGACTCAAATGCTAAAATCCACACCAAAAGCATGAAATCAATGTCATATAATGGAGACCAAAAAGTGGGACTCAGGTAGAAAAAAGAGCCAGGCAAAAATGTCCAAGGGGGCTCAAGTATCATGAGACATGCAGCTTCAATGCATCTTGATAGAAGCCATCTCATACCCAATCATAAGGCAAAGAATTCATGATATTGTGGGAGAAGCACAGACCTGGCAACCATCTGCGTATTTATGAGTAGCAGCACTACAAACCTTGAGTATGAAAAAAAATAAGTTCAATAAATACAAAAAGAAAAACCTTTTGAACTTCACCAAGCTCGTATCTGCAAGGCTGTTTGTTTATTTGATGTTCCTTTCTTCTTTTCCATGTTGTCCTTTTCATGGTAATAGCTTCGTCACAGTCTTGCCACCTCAAGTCTCACTTTGATTTCTCATTTGTTTGTTAACAAGCCCACACAAGGACTAGCGGATATAGTATAAATTCACTCAGAAACCATGTTGATCTCAGCTATCGTTACCCGATTTGCACGCTTCTTCTTCTCTGTCTCTTCTATCTCCCCTAGGCTGCTTTTAAATTTTTAATAAGTCCAAAAGAGCTGCTTTTGAACCAATAAGACATAAGGCAGGTTTCCTGGTGAGGAATTGCTGTAGCTCTATTGATTTTTTTACAGGGTTTCTGCATGGTCTTTACTTCTAAACAATATACATGCAGTAGAGCAGAATTCTTCAACTCTGGTCCTCAGGGGCCATTGCCCTGCAGGTTTTACATGTTTTTCTATACGTGATTGAAATTAAATGGATTCTCTGTAGAGTTGCAGTAGGATCACGGTTGCTGTAAAGATCTGTAGATTCAAGACAGATGAGTGAGGCAATATAACTTCCATCCATCCATCCATCCATCCATCCATCCATCCGCCTAGCAACATTCTCCTATTTCTCTTTGGGATCCTGAGGCATTGTCTGGCATTTATTCTTTGTGTTGTGTTACAGATCTGTTCCAGAGTCACCTCCAGTTGGACATGCCACCCCAAAAAATGCTAAAAGGGGTTAACCAGGACAGACCTGATCACTTGTCTAAAGGAAGTCATAACTTTGAGTTCATAAAACTTTTGTGCCCTTCTTAAAGAAAGTTCTCACACATCAAACCGTCTTCCATTAAAAAGTATCACTTAAAGGGTAAGTGCAGCCTAAAATCAGTTTGTTTGTTTTTTTAACTGAACACTATGTAACTATTGTTATGAAAACAATCTATGCTGTTGTTAAAATGGAGTATTAGCTATTTTATTTATTAAAAAAAGTTCAATTTTGTGGGTAGATTGTAGGGCGGTCTCAAGTCCAAAATAATAAATACTTTAAAACTAGAAAGTTTATTCCAGAGTTGTGGAGGTTGCAATGCTTTTGGTCTCAGCCAGGCTTTTTCACCTCACTCAGTAACACTCTGTAAAAGCTAGAGCTAATATTAAAGTGCACCAGTTTAGTGTCCTTTCTAATTGGTTAGAGTATGCTGACATTAACCATCGATTTGATATGAGCGCACATTCTCAACTTTTTGCAGTGGGAGGAATTAAACAAAAGCAGGGGGTCACTGTGCGTTCCAGGTGTCCTTTGGACTCGCTTTCCGAAGAATTTTTTGACAGATATATCAAAGTAATCTAGGTTTTCCAAACCATGAACAAATGGCCATTAAAATGTACCTCTAGTGTTAATCTCACTTTGATGCAAAAATGCACCAAATAACTAAGTTTCAGACATGAAAAACTAATGCTAAAGGCTATCTCCAACATTAATTGTAAGACCACAGGACCCTGGCTACACTTTTGTATTAGATAACTTCTCTAGATAGATAAATAGATACTTTATAAATCTCCAAGGGAAATTCACTGTTCCAGCAGCTTCAAAGGTGGAAACATAAAGACAGAAGATTCAGTAAAAAGCAACGGCTATATGAGCAGAAATCTTTTTTTTTTCTGTTTTTGGCCATATTTCCAACATGGTGTACTAAAAATACATGGGACGGTGTATTTCATTGTGGGTACAGATGAAAAATAAGTCACTGAATGCAATTTGGGTAAATACATTATTGACCTTGATTGTAAAATGTAAAAAGTGCAGTCTGAATTCTGAGTTCTAGTTACTGACACTCACTCTAAAAGAAGATTTTAAAAATACAGAGCCTCAAAAAGGGCTTGATCGGATGAGGTTGCACACTGGAAATATGATTGCAAGCACTTGCTTTTATTCACTAAAAGTCAAAGGGAAATTGACTTTTAAACGTCATCCCTGAAAGGAGAGAAGGACTAACTTCTCAGCCAGAGATTTTTGACCTTGTGTTTCGAGTGGTGTGGCCCTTCATAGTGTCGCATTGGGAAAAGGACAAAAACATTTATCGTTTCATTCAGCAGCTGCAATTCTTCATCTTTTCCTTCCAGCTGAAACCTTTTTATAGCAATGGACATGACAGTTTGGGGTGTTTTCTTTCATTTTATCTACTTAATAAGTCTGCTCTCTTACTCGCATTCTATTTGATAATCAATTATTACATATGGCTGACAAGAGCAGCACATCATTCCAGCTACATTTAAGAGATGACTGAAACCTTACTGTGCTAAAAAAAAATGTTAGTTCCTTTCCTCACTGACATTATTGATTTTCCCTTCGCTGGGTTTAACATTTCAGCTGCTCAGATTTAATTACTGGGTGATAAAATAATAACTAGTTAATTTCATAAATGACTTTGTAAAAAGCTGAAGATAAGGGACTAAAATGCAGCAATCATCTCTGTCCGTGTCAGTGGAGGCTGAAACTCTCCGCTAATGAGCCATGGGTTGAGTCTGAGTCCCAGGGCAATGGACAATTAACCAGGACAGTCATCTCTGACTTTTATTCTTCTTTTTTGTGTCTTTCAGGCTAATCTGAGAAAACCCTTATAAAAATGAAGGTCTCTGTTTAAAGTTGTGTGTTGAGTTAAGCTAAAATCTGTGTGTTAAACTCAGAGAGAAGCCCTCTTCCTAGAAGCAAAAAGCATTATAATGTGGATAATAGACCTTAAATATGAGTCAAAAGCAATGTTGTGTTTAAAGACAGTGCCGTTTCTGTGTTGGTTTCTATGAGAAAATGTGAAACAGTGAAGGTTTTCACCTGATCTGTAAAACTAACAGTGAGTAAAGAGCAGGAGACAAGAAGACATTTTTCTGCATCATATTCTGACATATTTCCTAAAATGTTACTATTATTATAGGAATAATTATTTAAATGCAAATAAAAATAGACTACAATTCTCCTATTTTAAAAATCCAATGGTGCCAAGAATTTCTATAACCAATTCTCATAATACAAACTAAAAACCTACATACATGCACATTTTTTTTGCCTTTGTTCCCTTCTTTTCCTACGTAATGTCCACATTCCATGTCTCCCTAGTGTTTACTTGGCCATAAATGCTTGGATGAAAATGGATGGTGGGAAACACTAATCTTTTCATCTTTGAGACTCGGTCTGATCAAGGACTCGGTTCAGTTGGGGGGTGTAATATTCTTCCGGACCAAGATTGTGTTCACGCTGTGCGAATCTTTTGACTTTTTAAATAACGTGTTCCACTCTTCACCAGTGGTGGCACTGCTTTAAAAAGACAAAGACAAACACAGTAAAGAAGAAAATTTTTTTTTTTTTTTTTTTTTTTTATTTAACCTTTATTTAACCAGGTAAAAAAATGTTTGAGAACTAGTTCTCATTTACAAACATGACCTGGCCAAGAGGCCCCAGCAGGAATAAATAACGTACATACATATAAACAGACAACTGTGCATACACAGGACCACAATGCAACAATACAATACAAAAAAAAAAAAAAAAACGCAGAGTGAGTACAAATATATAAAAATGAAAGGGGGAAGAACACAGTATATAAGACGGATTTATGTGAGAGAAAAAGTAGTGGAGAAATGTTTGTATATAAGGGAGAGTCAGCATCATCAGCAGGAACAGAAGAAAACTTGTTCATCTTTTGGTTTCTAGGACATAACAGCTGAATATGGGGCTGCATCGGATGCTAGCTGTGTTGGATTGTTCAGATTCCTGTCAGAACTTTTACGGGATTCTTCAATATCTGACTTCGAGCTATTTCTCCCATCCTTAGTTTTGTAGTCTGCTTCCTGTGTTTGGTCCGGTTGAAACAGACTGAGACCTGCGTTTGTAGGTGGACTGAGTCTGCTTCTTTGAGTTGAATCAGAATTTGTTTGCACAATCACAGTACCCTGAACAAAGTGGGCTTTCCTAGCAAACGGACAAGGATTTGAATAGAAAAGGCTGGTGTGAATGTGCCCTATGATCAGTGGTTTGAGAGTCATCCTGTGCATTGTTTGTAACCATGAACACCTGGTTATGTTTCACATTATAGGAAGACACCTAAATGGTAGAGGAGTCTGATTCTTAGGACTAGGGTAAAATCACAAGGCTTGGCATCATCCTTTCAGTATATACTGTATAGATTGAAAAGCTACAGAAAAATACTAAAAATAACATGCAACAAGACTTTGCATGCGATACCACCACCAATTCATTAGAACCAGCTGTCCCAAGATACATAGTATGGAGAGTTATTCTGAATATTTAACCCACCCAATTGCAGGTTATGTTTGACATATGGGAGTAGCATGAATAAATGTATTTGACACAAAGATCAAAGTGTTAAAAATCATTAAAAAGTAAAAGAATGTATGTAAACAGTAGTAAAATACATATGCAATGTAATATGTTGAGCAAATTCTGTTTTCAAGTTGTATAAATCTGCATGAGTGGGCAGAAGCACAGTCTCCATTCAGACAAGAAATAGACGAGAAACAACGTCAAACCTTGTAGGCTTTTTGTGTCTTTTCCACTCCTTCACTACAAATGTTACACATGGTATAAATCTTGTTACATGACATTTATCACAGCATTTTCTCTTGAATAATTAAGTACAGCAAGTCCATAAATTTTAACCATACCTGACCATATTGTGGTATTATTCCCTGGCAGTATTACAGCCATGCGGAACAAAGCCTTCTACTACTGGTTAATTAATCAAGTGATGTAAGCTGAAAGGTGAACATAGCCAGTGCCATAACTCGTAGTTGGGTCCAACCAGGCCATGGTGTGGTTTTTAACTAGCCACTTCTGGTTTTATGAGTCAATAAAAAAGTTGAAAATGATGTCAAAGGAGAAGGAAGAAAGTAAGAAAAGGTTAAAAGGGACTGATAGATCTAGACATGGGAGGGAATGAGAAAGACAACAGGAAGGAGGTGAGAGACAAGGAGAAGATTATGAAAATAAGGAGAAGGGAGCAGAAAAGAGCAGCTTTTTGCAAATTATTACCTCATTTTTTCTCTCTGAAAAACCAACTGGTCTCTGACAAAGATGCTTTGATGGCTGACACATTGAAAAGCCATGGGAACAAATCACACAAGATGGTGAGTGCATTACGACTCTGCAGTCCCTGAATTCAAGTAATTAGTTTCATTTGAAAAGCTCAAGGGCATCACGGCTCACTCTTCCCTTTCTTTCCTAATAACTGGTAATGGAGAGGCA
The DNA here is from genome assembly GCF_017639745.1 of Melanotaenia boesemani. Classification (NCBI taxonomy): domain Eukaryota; kingdom Metazoa; phylum Chordata; class Actinopteri; order Atheriniformes; family Melanotaeniidae; genus Melanotaenia; species Melanotaenia boesemani. Next base: position 27,330,246 of record NC_055697.1, on the reverse strand, counting down.
GCAGAGGGTGAGATTGTCTGTGTATTTAAACAATGTTCAAACATTTTTGTCTTTTCCAGTTTTTCTATTAGAAATAATATAATATAAAATTATCTTGTAGTGAGAAATATATGGATATTTGCTTCCATTAGCAAATGAATCATCAATGTTAATGAATAAAGCTTTATGATGTGAAAATGTAGTTTAAAATAAAGTAAAATGTGAAGTGTCTGTTATACTTCACTGTAAATGCCATAAACCAGTAGAAAAAAATTAGAAATTAAATGTTTTTTAAAGGTTTTTTCTTTTTTTCTTTTCTTTTTTTTGCCACAGAGCCAAAGAGCTCACATTCTTTTGTGATTTTTTTTTTTAAATTATAGTAAAGTGGAAATGTTCCTTTAGGTGAACAAAGGTTATTCTGTAAAACTCTTTCTCACCACATGTCCTTATTATTGGAAGCGGCTACTGTTGAATTAAGCTGAAATATTTCCAAAGAGAGAATTTTCCATCATTCAGTTATACTATGTTATTTGCTACAGCAAATTTCATTATCAGTCCTGATGCAATCTTCTGTGTGTCACTTCCCTTTCAGAAGAGTTTCTTTTTTATTATTATTATTACTCTTTGCTTTTTCTCTCTGACAGGTGTCATTTCTTGAAATAGTCTCCTATCTCCCATCTCCCTTCTGTCTCTTTGTCTAGTGACACTAACCTTAACAGGACAAAACTTGAAAAATGTATATAACTTATATATATATATATATATATATATATATATATATATATATATATAGACAACTGAAATCCTACATCAAGCAACAGTGGGAAAGAAACCTACCAAGTTTCAAGAATTAGTATCCTAAGCTCATATTGTTAAACTAAACAAATGTCTAACTTTAACACTCTGCACTCTTGACCCGTTTTGATGGCATGGTGACAAGCCGTTGCTGTCACTTTTGTTTTCCATCCTGGAGCATCACTTTGGAGCAACATTTCACTTTACAGCACCGCACCAGTCACTAGAAACTGGATATCAGCTCTGTGATATCCATGATAAGTTATGGCCATTTTAACATACAACGTGGCTGATTTAGCAAAGAGGACATTAATGGAGAAGGAATTGAAGGAAAGAAAGGGTCAAAGGAAGAGACAAGACAAGAGCCAACTCTGGACTGGAGTCAACCCTGGATGGCTCTCTTTAGGTGGTGCCTGGGCTGCACAGTGGCGAGGTGGTTAACACCGCATCCTCACAGCAAGAAGGTCACTGGTTCTCTCCGGGTTCTCTGGCTTATCTGTGAAACCAGGCTGTTGATTAAAACTTTGTAACACAGTTGTTTTTAAACTTTTCAATGACAAAAATAGTGGCTTCAAACTCCCCCCCAACTGTAACTACAGTAGAAGCCACATAGCATTTTGAGGTAATGTGTTTAGTTTGAGGAAAAACCTAGTCAGATGTGGATAAATAAACAACTTTTGATTGCTATCAAGTTGCTCTGGTGTTGGCGAGATGATCCTTTCTGACCAGAGAGCTTAGGAGAAACAAAACACCGCACATATAATTGGCTTATAAACACGGATCTGCTCTGCCTAAAATCTGTGCATTAAACAGCTTCTTTACAAATATGCTTTGACTGGCTTTTTCATGTTGCGTGGGTTATCTGTAAATAAAGAGAATCTTTTTTTTTCTAGATCAGCATTATTTTTTTTATCCTGTATCTTATTATTTTCTGATTTGATCTTTCTTCCACGAGTCAATTGAAATGGCAAACAGGTTTTTCTTCTTTTCTCACAGCTTCCTCCTCTTTATTTCAGTTACAGATGTCATTATAATCATTAAATGTGAAATATTTGGAAAACAGGCGGATACATTTAGTATTCTACTTCTTTGTTCTTCCAATTTCTTTTCATGGTTGAAACTGTTGAAGTATTTTTCAAAAGGGTAATACCTCTTTATTTAATAGCCTTGAGTGTGCACATGGACTTACTTCCACTTGCTGTGTGCATCTAAAAAGCACTAACACAAATACACAGAGAAAAAAGAATACAGAGCAGGTCTGGGTTTTTGTTCTTATCTGATGGTGGCACAACAACAGGGAGAAGGATTCTGTATCAGACTTATCAGATTTTACTGTCCTTTATCTGGATTAAGGGGATTAAAAGATTACACCTAACATGAACACATAATCTGATTAGCTGTTTCATTATTAAATTTACAAACCCCACACTCTGCATGTATTGTTGTAATGTAGCACGTTGAGTATTTTAGGTCAGACATATCTGAGACCTTTAGGCTTCAAAGCTTTCTCCTTTCAAAAATATTTTAATATAAATCATACTACAGTCACAACAAACACTCACAAACAGTGAATGTTTGTGTAATCAATGACTGCTAGCAAACATGCATTATGCATTTTTCATCTTAAGCAAGGAAAAACAAGCTAAGCAAGACATCAACGCCGTATTTTATGCTAGACGCCATATTGACGGCATATTTTATAAAGACAGCTAAGCATGCTGTCTTTTGTTTTTGACCTTTACATGTTTTAGAAGTGACAGTTTCTTTATCTTCCTCGGTACTGTAAGGGAAACTGTTTTTAATGGCAAATTTAAGAGGTTATCACTGAGGCTCAACAACATTACACACTCTACTGCACTTGGATTGAAAGGTCATTTCACTTCTTTCCGCTCCACAATTGCCAAGATAGTTGTTGGTTTGTTGAAAGCCAGAAATAGCACCAGAAAGAATAAACAAACCGTAGATCTCACCTAAAGAAAAGGGAATTGTCATCACACTTTAAAAGGCTTTAAAACCTTACTTCACCTCCTTTTCTTTAACTTCCATTGTTGGCTTTCCTTTTCTTAATCTCTTTTCTTGTTGTGTCCCCCTTTTTTAGTGTTCCTTTGCACAGGTTTCTTTTTTTTTTTCCTTTTCTCTCTGCTCTCACTCCTTTTCATCTTTTTTATGAAATTTCATGTGCATGTGCAGGAGACAGCAATCTTTGTGGATGACACTGTTTGCTGAAAGCTGTTGATTGTAGGGTGAAGTCAGTATGCAACCACAACACAGTCACTGCATAAGCATCAAACACTACTGTTTTGTCAGGACTCCCTAGCACCACAAATCAATGCAGGAGGTACATTTCAGTGACAGTTTACAAGACTGTGGCTAAAGACTGAGCATGTTTCTGTATCAGTATATGGGTTAATATAATGACATTGTGCATTTCAAACCCAATCACATCCTTTTCCTAAATAAATCCAATTATGGATCCTAAACCTAACCAAGTGTCTCCAGTGCATAACAAAATCAGCTGGTGACAAAGTGAAAGCCTACAATAAAAAAAAAAAAAAGGTACATAAATAGAAATAATTATACCAACAAAACCCACTAGTTACCTGATGAGGTCTTTGGTACTTTTTTTGACAGGCACCATGTAGCAAGGCCTGCCCACTCACAAATAAGACCATCCAATTAAGAAGCTACGGTTTTTATTTTCATTTATTTTTCAATGTAGTTGTTATACTGGTACTGAATTCTCACTATTCTAATAAGTTCCTGTGTGCACTTTTGTCTCTCAAGACATTTGCAAGTTGTGTACATGTGTTTAAGCATATGCTTTCTTTTTTTTTTTTTTAAGTCTGATTCTTACCTATGGGCCTCTGACCCAAGGTTTGGCATCAATCGCCACCTGGAGGACCACAAAAAACTTTCAGTTTGGTACCTGTTGGCTGAAAGGTCCACAAAACCGTAAAGGTTAACAGCTGAATCCAACGTGATTCGTTAAGTATGATTTTGTAAATGAAGCTAGTGAGGCAGACCTGTAAGCTCAGGGTGTGGAATGTAACGCTATCTACACCTGAAGCACTGAAGCTTTCAGTATTAAAGTGGCATCTAGAAACCAAACATCCAATACTTGTAGGAGACATGGTGGAATTTGTAAAAAATTTAAAAAATGAAAAGAAAATAAACTGCAGATAAAGTCTGTCATGCACTTACTGGCAGTTTTTTCTTTTTTTCAATAGACAAGTACTCTAATTTTCTTTTTAATAAATGTCCGTTAGTCACATAACTCAAAAAAGTTATGGAATGATTTTTATTACATTTTCGGGAAATCTTCAAAATGGACAAAGTGATTAGATTTTGACTATGATCCTGATCGCCACCTGCATCCAGAAAGGACTTTTTACAGGGACAGGGCAGGCACAAACATCTGTGAACATCTGTGAACTTAGTCAAATCCGGATCTTTCACCGGTGAAAACAAAAGATTACATAAGTGTAACCCCATTGGATTTTCAACGTTGATCCTCATAGATTTTTTTTTTTTTTTCTCAAAGAGTTTCCTTCAAATATGCCAAAAAGATGTGTTGTGGTTGGCTGCCATAAATATAGTTGTTCCATAGACACTGACAGATAATTCTTCAATCTACCAAAAAGACACAAAAGCCCAGAAAGATGTGATAACTGGCTAGCGGCTATCAAGCGTGTTAATGCTGATGGTCTACCTAGGAGTCATTCGAAATATTTGTCTGCACTCTCCGAGTGCTTATAGTTAATATTTGAAGGGGCCCCTGATCACTCTCTTTTATAAAAGTTGGTCAACAAGGCCAAAAGAAATGTTAAGAACCCCTGCTTTAATTTATTGTTGTATTTTTGGCACTCTGTCATTGGGTAGCTTCAATTTCTAACATTTAATAGCTTCTTGGTGCCAACGCTTAACAGTGACAGTTTATTACCAAGGCCCAGATTTAATCCAAGCATTTAGCCGGAGTAAATCTGGGCCTTAGTGGGTGTAACTTTAAAGTTTTCTACAAAACAGTGGGATGGCTAAAGCTTTACTTGCTGAAAAGTAGAGCCTTAGCCAGATTTTCAGATCATATTGGCATTTTACAGCCATTTTAAAACTGTTTTCACAGATGAGGACTCAGGAAATGTATGTTATTTTATTACTGGTACACAGTTGAAATAAGCTAATTATGCTGTTTGCAAAATTAGGAAGTCAAAGCTAAAATGTCATATACTTTGTTGTAATGACTAAAAAACGCAATAATGCTGATAGGGGACAAAAAAGAGGATAATCTTTGTGTCCCTGAAAATGAAAAACCACAAACATGCTGTTCAGCGTATCCGGTAATGGACTATTTTCCTGAAGCCATAAATCTAATGCTTTTATAGCATTTTCTTTTATTTGCTCCATCTCTTAGTGATAAAAAAAAAAAAAAAAGAAAACACCAATGTGACATCTCTGATATGTTAAAATATCATTTCACCATCCTCATAGGAGTTCACTGTTCACTCAGAAGAGATAAGATATACATAAATGGACAGCATATGTGCGTTAGATCCATTGTAGGAGAATCAGCAGTGTCCAATTTCTACCTGTGGCTTCATCAATGAAGAGCAAGTCTCCATTAACTTCCTGTTAATGAAATGACTGCCTTTTAAATCTACATTCAGTTCTCTCACCTTATGGTCATGTTGCTGCTTTCAGTTACAAAAAAAGACCAAATAATAGGAGATGAATTGTACACTGTAAAAACCCAAACTACAAATTTGTCATTTTAATATTTCTTTCCAAGTTAGGTGTGCAACTAGATTAAAAATAATTCAGCTAACTTAAAATATCCCTGCCTCCATCGAGCCAGGCCTTTCTGCGTGGAGTTTACATGTTCTCCCCATGAATGTGTAGGTTCTCTCCAGGTAAATTCACCCCAGGATTGAGTGTGAGTGACTTTTTGTCTTTCTGTGTGGGCCCTGGGATGGACTGGTGACCGGTCTAGGGTGAGCCCTGCCTCCTAGTAACTACTGGGATGGATTCCAGCCCCCCACGACCCCACATTGGAGTAAATGCGTGAACAAAATAACAAAATGGATGGATGTAATACAGACTTCCGAACTAAAGAATGACTAATTGGGTGAGCTTAAACAAGGAAAGCTTCTAACAGACTCTCATACATCAGCACAATATGCATCTTACTGTCTCTGTAAACTATTACTTTACAATTATTGCACCATCTACATTCATTGATTATATTTTAGAATGTTTATGTCTCAGTGGTAATTATTCTTTTGTTTTTTACATTATTTAAATTTGTTGTTCTTCTCTTAGTTTTCTTTAAATTATGAAGTCAACCTTCACTAAGTGGGTAGATCAAAGTTGTAATATTAAGTAGGACAAACTTTAGACTTACTCATGAATATACACTACCGTTCAAAAGTTTGGGGTCACTTTGCCATGGGATTCAATACGGAAGTGACCCTAAACTTTTGAACGGTAGTGTAAGTTACCTCCGCTTTTTCAGAGTTATCTTCAACTTAAAAACTTGTTTCAGCTCAAGACATGACTAGACCTGAGTAGCTCTTTTAAATTTGTTAAACTTAAGATTTCACTTTGATTTAACTTTTTCATTTAGGTTCAATAAACCTTGTTTTTTTTGTTTGTTTTTTTGTTTTAACACTTTTCATCTGGTTGGCTTATTTTTTAAAGTTCACTCAACTTTCTTTTTTAAGTATATGTGGGATGTGTTTTATTCAAGATCCTCCATCCTTATTCAGCATGTTGTGACACAATAGTTTCACATAATGGAAAACCAGGTGGACCATCAGCTGTTTTTACTGGCTGTATTTATTCTTTTTTTATTTATTTATTTACATGTTTATTTTTGTCAGCAACATTCCTGCATCTAAAGGGCAAGCCATATTTCTCTAAAGAACCTATGTGAGCTGAGCAGAGCGGGATTTATTATCATTCAATGTAAAATTCATTTAAAAAATGTAAACAAAGCTGTCTAGTAAACAACAATAAGCCTTTGGCAATATGGACATTCTGAACATGTAAAATGCATTAGAGCAGCAGATTTTATTTTTCTTTGTAACTTAGTGTGATAAAAAACTCTACAGCTTCTAATCCACAGTGGAGTTTTTTGTTTTGTTTTTCTCTTTTGGTTAAAGTGAGTTATATATCGAAGAAAAGAATTTAGTTCATGTATTCGGGGAGAGATTTGATCTTCTAAAAGCAATAAGGCGTCCAAAGTTAAATCGTTTCTGTTAAAACAATAAACTACAGAGTGGTTGGTCAGCAGAGTTGCAGTGTACAAATATTCCCAACAAATGTGTGTGTGCTGTAACTTTGTACTATCAATGCTTTCTGATAACAGTGGTATAAGATATAAATCAGTACCTATACTTTTTACCAAGTTACCCCCCTCCCCCCTTTAGCCTTACTGGCAGCACAATACTACTATCACCAGCTCAGAGTGTGTTTTTGTGTACCTCATACATCATGTTAAGAGGCTATTTCTATAGATCCAGCCTAGCTGTGGCACCATGTCTAACCCTAATCACCCTCTGTCTCTTAGTGTCTGTCTCTGGTTGTCCCTCCTTTTCTCCCTTTCTCTACCTCCCTCTGTTTTTTTCCTCACAAATAATGGCACCAGTCTAGTGCCTTTGTCTGCTGAAATTACCTCATCACCCATTACCTACCTCCATGTCCTCCTGGCCAACTCTATTTCAGCAACTCCAGGCCGACCAGAGTCACAGTGAACATTTCTTTGTACCCAGTCATTGGATGCACTTTAGCCTGAATCCTAAACATTCATTAGGCTAACATGTTGTCATTAAGCATGTGGCTCAATGTTATTAATCTCTGGGGAGCCTTGAAAAGGCTTTTACTGGATGGGAAAGACAGTCAGCTGCTATTTTTTTCAGCCTGACAGAGTCTGAAGGCCCATATATGACGGTCTCTGCAGAGGAAAGAGCAAAGCCTTCAGCCAGTAATTGTCATAACACATAATGACCTCAAAGAAAAAGAATAATAAAAGATAAAAAAATATTTACTGAACAGCAATAAATCACAAATTACAGTTGAGCTTACAATATATTGAATTTGATTCTACTTCATTTATATATGTCACGTTTTTTAAAGATAACACCATTTAGTACAAAATGCTAACGCATGCGCAGCATTCATCATTAATGACTGCGACACATGGAGGTGTCTAGAGCTGATATGGGAAAATGTGAGTCGGCTGGCTCTATGCATGGATTTAAGGGTGTCACACTGAGGATGTTTTAACACCCTCACTTTTGTGAGAGGGTTCAGTCCTTGCACTTTTCCCACATGAAAAAAAAATAAAAAAGGCTTTTGGTGTAGTTTGGACAAACGCTACTGTTCCGGTTGTCTCTGTGGCTGTACAGCACAACGTGGCAGCCTCCTCCTCTCCCCCTCCCTCTCTTGTTATGAATCATGATGGCTGTCGGTGATCAGCTGATCGGCTTTTCTGTTGCTAGAACTATCTATCTTGTTGCATTTGTTTATCGTTCAGTTAAGACAGAGGAAAGTGGTGGTTCGTGGTTCACACTGGTGCATATTTATCCTAAAATATATTTTCTTGGACATTCTAGCTAAAGTAAGCAACATTTATCAGTCTCATGTCAATCCGATCCATGTCACTGTCACGGAAACAAGGGGACATCTTCAATCATTTGGTGCTGTTCAGATGTTGAAGAGACAGGTCTGATCATTTAGGGGCCATAAATGTAGTGAGAGAAATTATTAACAGGTTCTGAGATACAAATCAAGGGAGCTCTCCTCTCTAACAAAGTAGCTAATAGTTGGTTAGAAGGATTTATACTTCAGATATGCTGGGGCAGGTCTAGAAAAGTTTAGATCGGGGCTAGGCAGGGAACCTGGCCAGGAAAAGGTTGGCACAAATCAGATATATTCTTGATTTTATGTAATATTGAACTGATTATCACAACTAAAGTGATCATCCAATGTAAAAATGTGAAGAAAAACCCAAGTAAGCATTGGTTTGCTCTTTTGCTTAATGCAATGCAATAAAGATGCTCAGATTCCAGGCATAGTCGCAAATGGTGATTAATCATGATTATTCCTGATTAATTCATTTGTACGCTGTGATTAATCAAATTAGAAATTTTAATCACTTGACAGCCCTAATATATGCACATATATGTATAAATAAATAAATAAAACCTACTGTATGATACAGTACCAGTCAAAAGTTTGTCAAAAGACATGGACTCACTGATCCACATCATCAGGATCTACAGCAGGGTTATTGGAATGTCATTTAGACTGGAGAAATGCAGCTGAATGGGGATAAAAAAAAGGGGAAATAATTCAGAAGGGGCAAGATTAGATTATAACAACAAAAAAGATTTGCTGTTGAGAATTTTTCAGACTTTTTTATCTAATCTATTCATTCTCTGTACCGCACTGTACTGTTCTCATGACGCGTTATGGGTAAGCTGGAGCCTTTCCCAGCATTAACAGATGAGAGGCAGGGTATACTGGACAGTTCACCAGTCCATCGCAGGGCCAACACGTAGGAGACAAACAATCATTCACACACCTAGGGAGAATTTCGAGTCATCAATTAACCTAACATGCATGTCTTTGGATGGTGGGAGGAAGCCGGAGTAAGATATGCAAACTCCTCACATAAAGGCCACTGCCCTCTAAGTTTGAACCTCTCCCCAGCCAAGATTCAAACAGCAACCTTCTTGCTGTGAGGCTGCGGTGCTAACCACCACACCACCCTCTTCACCCATTCACACACACATTAACACACTGATGGCAGAAGCTACCATGCAAGGCGTTCAACCATGACCCATCAGGAGCGATTAGGGGTTCGGTGTCTTGCTCAGGGACACCTCGACATGAGTTCTCCGGGCTGGGATCGAACCGGCAACCCTTGACTTACAAGTCACACAAGCTTATTCTGCTTGCTTGTTATTCTCTACCTGATGAGGAATGTGACAAGTAAAATCTCTCTTTCTGCCAGCTCTCCTATCGTTCTATAGATATGAACAGAGTTGTGCTCATCATCCATCACCACCACGAGGGGCTGATGTGATGAGGTGGATTGGACACCACCAGTTACGGGGCCAAGGCTTGTTGTGTCTGTGTACAAAAACAACATACTTTCAACTTTAGTCCCAATGGACATTAACAACTAAATAACAGGATTTTAAGTGAAATGACAATAGCTTTTCTTGGTAACATCACTTTCCAACACTGTTGTCCTCCCTGGAAGTGGTTCACACTTCAAAGTATTTCATTACAGAGGACTTTACAAGTGGGTAAAAAAGGGAAACAAAATGTCTTTTCCGTGGTCTCCTTTGAGTCGGATGTGCATTATACACATATTTTAGGCTATCCCAAATGAAAGATGACCACTGTGAATGTATCATGGGGAGGTTTGTGGTTGCTTCTCCAATGTCATGCTCCTACATCCAAACGTAAAGTGAATACAACCTCAGATAAACAACAACATACATAAAACATGTCGAAATGTTGAAGTAGTGTGTGAAAAAAAAAAGTGCTTTACTTGTGCTGCCATCTGTGGCCAGGGCACCAGTAAGTGTTCTTATCCTTAATTACTTTGTATCCCTGGTAAAAATAAAGGTTAAATTACATTTAAAAAGTAAGGAAACTATCTGATTCTCCAAGTAAGTCTGCTTCTGAAAATAAATAAATAAATAAAAAACTGACTTGTCAACAACGTAATTCTTTTTCTTTTTCATTCTCTCTGCTGTAGATTTGCTGCTGTGATTGATATTATTGTCCTGTTGCATGACCCAGTTTGAGCTAAGCTTTAGCTGTCAGGCTGTTGTCAGCACAATTACTGCAAGCTATCCAGGTCCTGTGGCTGCAGATGAAGCCCTTCACTACTGTTCCTAACAGTTAGCATGAGGTATCTGTGCTGATGTTTGCTTTCTTCCAAATAAGGTGCTGCAAATTATGATGAAGCATCTCAACTTGGAAACCATATCCAAAGAACATTGTTCCAGAAGTTTCGTAGTTTGTTCAGATGCATTTCTGCAAACCTTTGCAGAGTGCTTTTATATTCAGAAGAGGCTTCCTCCTTACATAACAAGCCAAAGCTGATGAGACTTTCTCTAATATTTAACAAGCTAAGTGAGGCCTGTAGAGTTTGAATCTACTGGAAGGTCTATCCTAGGGAAGACTGGAAACTCTCTTCTGATGAATAATTTCATTCTTACTGTAGAATAATCAACTTCAGATAGTCTGGAAATGGTATTAAAATCCTTCCTGCATTGATGAGCAACAATAGCTGCTTCTCTATAATCATTGCTGATCTCTTTCAACCTCGGCATTGCCATTTAAACTTCAAAACTTCAAACTTTATTTATTGATTAAGCGGTTTTCATGCCCAAGGCAACACAAAGTGCTTTACATGATTAAAAAAAGAATAATATATATATATATAAACAAGACAAGTCAAAACAAGTCACAAACTTATTCTGCTTGTTTGTTATTCTCTACCTGATGAGGAATAATATGTATATATATATGTATATATATATAAACATTTTTCAGTTCATGCATATTAAAAATAAAATAACCCTTTGCACATCAAAATAGAATTACACAACATTAAAATCTTTCACACAGTCACACGCACATGTAAACCCCCCCCCCCCCCCCCCCCCCGTCTTCAAAACTGAATGTAGGTATAAAATTTTAAAAGTAATAACCATTTAAAACCACATTGCGTGGTGTTAAATGTGCTAAATAAATAAAGTTGACCTTGTGTTAACACACCTGTTAGCTACAGACGAGCAAACTGCCAAAATATCTGCTTTTATATTGGTGCTTACACTGATACTGATCAATTAATCAGCTGTATTGATTAGCAGCACTTGGCTGCTACTTTCCTTCGTAAGTCCTGTGGAAGCAGGTGGGGGACTTTGTTTTTCACACACTGCATCTGTATTCCTGCTGAATTGTAATATGTTGTGGTTTGTTGTACATCACAGGTTGTATTTAAGACCTGGTAAGAACTAGATAATTGTTTTCTCCTTTCTAATACACTTTGACATAGAACTGAAAAATGTGTGCTTTTTCTCACATTGTGTTGTTCAGCCCCACATCAGCAACATCTCTCCTACCCTGTTTTCCTCTCTGATTTCCCAGCTGAAGCGGACTGGGCTTGTCAGTTTAGTCTTTATTGTAATCACAAGCCGACATTCACTCCCTACTGCATAGCAGGCTTTCACTTTACCGACCTTGAGACAGAATCAAACACCAAGATAACACTGCAAAATACCATAAAATATACTGGCATCAAAGACTAAATAAACTAGCTGACCTTTTAGGCTTTTAAACCTCTTAAATGCTCCAATAATATTAAGGCTTGTTTAGATATTGGGTTACCAAAAAAAGAGGGTTTCTAAAAGTTTTCCTTTAACATTTCAACACAAAGTCGATAGCAGATAGAAATAGGCTGTGAAACACTGATAGGTCAATTTGTTAAAAGTAAACACTTCCTTATTTTTTTTTCCTTCTATTTTTTTTACTGCATACTTTGCTTGTCTCTGTTTTGTTTGTAGTTAACTTTGCACAAGAAACCATGTTCAAAATGTACTTCTAACAAAACCTATAATGAAATAATGTTAAATCAAATTTAGCTGTAATGTCTGTTTTCTGTTCCTGGAATCTTTTGTCGTATTCTTGATCTATTCAGACTGGTTTCTATCTTATTATGAAGTACTGTATCTATAAAAAAAACATTTTGCCAAAATCAAAATACCTCCAATGTAGCTGAGTTATAAGAATTTCTTTCAGTGTTCATGAGCAATAACTGTCAAAAAACTCTCCCACTCATTTTCCAAACTGCACACTTTTATTTACTCATTTTCTCCTCTCTCTGTCACTCCTTGCACTTTTCTCTCCAAATCTTTATCTTCCTTTTACTCCTCATGTGGAGGCAGTTTTGACAACATCTTGGTTTTATAAGAACACTTTGTAAAAGCAGCCAAAGAGCAGAAACACGAAAACCATCTGGAAACCTAACAGACAATCATGGAAGTTTATCTCTTGCTGGACGTGTGGAGACTTGGACCGTTTTTCCACTTTAGCCAAACATGTTGAATGTGCCTTTTTCAGATCAACCAAAGTGTTTTACAGTAATGTGAGTCAGTCTGAGACCCTGCAACATAGTGATCTTAGCACTAATTATATGTGTAAGCTTGTTTGTAAGGCTTAAAAAACACACAACCTTAAAAAGAAATTCACTTAAGGTGAACATAGGTTCATTTAAAATCAAACATTTTAGTAATGGTACTTAAAAACAGTCCATATTGAGTGCAATAAAAAAAGAAAAAAGAAGTTTGCTGTGTAACACTGTTAAAGAAGAGTGAGTTCTTGCTTCTGCCTTAGTAAAATGAAGTATTTAATACATTATTATAAAAACAAAGACACCATGTTATAACACTCTGTAGTGCGATTGAGTAGAAATGAACAACTTTTGTTTTACTTTGGAAAAAGATGTAGCAGCAGCCATTTAAAAGGAAATTCCACTTTGATTCATCAGAAACCCATCATGCTGCTTCCAGCCACCATTACCCTCCATCTCTGCTGCCTCAGCCACTAAAGCCGACTATATATCTCCTCAATGTTACTCTGAGAGGACAGACCTGCACTGCTTCAGCTGACAACTTTATCCTGAACATACTAATATCTTTATGTACAAACAATAAAAAGCGATTTTGAGTTATTTTGAAATAAATCCGATCTTCAGTATTGGTACAATTTTTTCAGAAGGCCTGAACATTACTGATGTTAGTGTGGACTGGCTCGCCCCAGAGTACAGAGCTTCACAGGTTCAAAATCTCAGATCTACCGATGAATACATGAGAGGTGAATATGCACCCAGAATTTAACAGACCTGGGCCTGTGCTAAAGCAAGCGATGCAAAGCTCAGTGAGGGAAAACAATCACAAGTTAGCAAAACAAACAGCGTTTGAACCCATGGCAAAGATGATGGAATCACTGTCGGGGCGGGGGTAGGAGGGTATTTTGCTCCTTTCTGTAACACACTCACATACACACACACACACTGCTGTGATAGCCACATCGGACAGACATGAGAAATAAAACAGTTTTTCATTAATCATCTGCATCACCAAGTGGAAAAATTTACAATTTGAAAAGGTCCACAGAAAGGTAAGTTGTTTTTTTGGGGGAGCAATATGTGGCACTTGTTTGGTGGTGGTGGTAGACTGGATCTTTGTGTGGCTAGCTCCACGTCAGGAGCGTTGGAGCTACAAACACTGGGGCTGGGGTCTGCCTCGGTCTGATCTGTGTCCTTTCTCTTTCATTCTCCAAATGTTCATGCTGTAGCTACTTTAAAATCAGCTAGCATCCTTGGTAGCCTCCTGTTTAGCTAAGTTGGATCTTGTAACTCTAGTGGTGCTAAGAAACTCGGTTACTGATGTACTGTTCGAGCATCATTCTAATTTATCTTCTGCTTCAATGTGAATATTTTCCCTAAATACACTCACCAAAAACTAAATATGACATGGTTTCCCCACATCATCAAGATTAGCACTGCAGCATAGCTTCAGGCTAACATTAGCCTTACATAATGTCAGAGGTTGCACTTTCACAGGGACAAAATCTCTTCTAGAAATGTGTAGCCAGGATGACTAATTAGGAAACTTCTTCCATGTGATCCATGCATGTCTGGAAAAAATGTGTGTCCTCCTCCTCCTCCAGTGATCTGCCAATCACCTGGGGTGGCACCTTATGTGTCCAGTCAGATTTCAGAGGTGGCCAGTGCCACCCTGGATACATCTCTAGCTCCGCCCCTGTGTATAGGTTTCCCATTTTGTTCATACTTGCTTGCACTACAGTGGGAACAACCAAAATGTTTTGCAACAGTTTGGTAGAATTATTGAATCATTATTAAATTCATTGTTAGTATAAACTTTTTGTATAATCATTTTCTTTGTGCTGCTTCACCACTTTCTTTAAACTAGAGACTCATTTGAATATTTAGACTTGTGTAGATATTTCATTTAGAAATCCAAATTACAAAAACATTCCATATTTTTGATTCCCTCTGTTTGATCGGAAGGAAAAAGAAAAATGACATCAATTTCTTTTTTCTGAATTAAAAAGCTCTGCGGTGATTCCATATGTTTTTGCCAGGGATTGAATCTTCTGCAGACACATACTTGTTCTTCTCATGGCTTTGGCCTCCATGATTCCTTGTCAGCCTACTATGCATCATCTTCTATTTCCTGCAATAAACCAGCCAGACTGAGCTGTAAAAATGACAATCAGCTGCTTGTCAGTTTAAAATGACACTCAGGTGCACAATTATAGATTCAAATAATGAACGCTCACCCTGACACTTGAAAGAAAGGACACATTGTGTGTAATTTTATAAAACACCTGTGGCAGAGAGCAAAGCAGCAAGGTGAAAAACAGAGAAATAGATGGTAGACAAGGAAGGTGATGTGTGAAGAGAAAGATAACTAGGAAATAGCAAAGTAAGAAGGATGGGAAAAAAAAGAATAATGACAGCTGTCAATCATTCTGTCTGTATAGATGGATTGAAATTCTGATCAGATTCCCAAACACACACCAGAATAAAAGAAGACTCAGTCTGTACATGCATGGTTAGTGTTTTAGCATGCATTATCTGGCTTGTAAGTATGCTTATTCACTGCGTATACATGAGTGCTTTTTTACTTTATTTATGACATAGAAGAAGAAACAGAGATGTGTTTGCACCCTATTCAAACCAGGATGTATTATGAGCACATTGGTGTTAGTTACAGATATTTCTGTGCTTTTTGTGTGGGCTGCTCTGTGGTTTTTTTTATATCAGTGTGACTCTGTCTGTTAACGGGGTTCCAGGGCATACATAGATTCAAACACACATTAGTCCCTAGTTGCTAGAAAATGTCAATATTCACTATTCACACAAACAGTAAGCCTCAGTACACCAAAGCAGTGGGGAATGGAGGTCAGTCCTGGCTTTTTAAAGGTTATTCTGGATGCTGTTCCCTTTACAAAGAAGACAGGGACAAGGGAAGAGAAGAGAAACAACCATTGCTTCAGATCTCTACAAACACACAATGTGTATTTGTGTATTTTACAGCAGTCAGTTTTGTTCTGGGTGAAACAAGCAAAATATTAAGATTCTGAAACTCTGATTCTGGTTTTGTTAAATTGTCTTGCATGGCTCAGATGTTCGCTATGTGCAGCCAACTCAGATTCTGTGTACATGCTGCGAACCACATTTAGAACAAATAGCAAAGTCATTGTGGTTCTGTTGTGCTAACTTTTCATTTGCTATCTTTGTCATAGAGAGTTGAAGAAGCAAAGGCTCGCAGATAGCAGTGTAAATGAGACTAGACAGGAAACCCCCCCCTACAGTTCCCCAAATTAACATAAATTTTACATGAGGCACTTCAAACGCTTGTCTCAGACAATAAGCAGAGAAATAAGCCGGTGGAACGGTCATTTTGGCAGCTGCACTAGGAATGTCATGGAGCATCATAGCCACCTCTTTGTTCAACAAAGAAACAAACCGGAATTTCTAGTTGACACCTATGCATGTTTTCCTGCTAACAATCTGATTCCACATCCACTCAAATTGAAAAAAAAGAGCTTTAAGAACATTTTCCTTTTGAACAAATACAATTATTTCTCTTTCATGACAATTTGTCATGACTGCCCTCCATTCATGTACTTTTACCCAGTACCAGGGGGACAGTTTAGATGTGACTATTTCAAACTGAATTTCTCAACTCTCACCTATAACTGCTGTAGCGATTTTAATAGGAATTTATAAAGGAAAGCAACTCAAGTGTAATATCCAACCAGAAAATTGTTCACTCATTTTCCATATCTGCTTTATCTCATACAGGGTTGCATGAGTCAGTCCTGACTGCTAACCAAGACACCACCATGCACCCTGAACTGCTACGTGGGCAGACTTTATTTATCCTTTTAATGTCTGTTGTGGCTTCTATGCTCTCTTCAAGTGTACTGCAGGTCAGGTCGTCCCATCACAACACTATACCTGCAGCTCTGACACTAAACCAGAGTAAAGACACGGGGCTCCTAGTGACCTGTGAAACAGCTCGAGGGTCTCAACACAATAGTGGAAATGTGAGCAAACAGCTGGATGAAACCTCTTTTTCCAGTAAAAAATAAAAATAAAAGCCTTTGGGACTAAAGGTAGAGCACAATCTTGGTTGAACATAGCTCGCATGAATGCCATTCATTAAACAGCTGCTAAGAGAAGTCATACAAAAACATTTTCCTGCCAAGACAAGAAAGACGGGCATCCCACTTGACTATCTGTCTTTTGCTGGATCCTGACAGGAAGGGATTCTGTTATACTTTAACCAATTTTAGTCATGAATTATTCCCACCTGGTCGCCAGTAAAAAAAAAAAAAAAACCTTACTTGTTGACTTTTACTTGCCACTGAGTGGCACTCATGGTTACTGAATCTTTTTCCAACTCCTTTAAAAAAAGGGAAAAGCAACAAATGCAGATTGGAATAATAAAGCACAACAACCATCCTGTTGATGCCTCCATATTTATTTCTGACTGATAGGAAAAAAATCACAAATCACTCAAAACTAAATCAATCAAATTATATCTGTATATCTATCTGCTGTGCCACTCAATTGGGTTTTTGATTTGATTTTTGCAACCCACTGCTTCACTGGTGCACTTTCTTTGTCTGTAGAATAATTTAAGAGATTTGAATTTTCTTCCCTGCTATCTCTCTCTTTGCTTCTCTGTCTGTGTCTTTGAGAAAGATAAAGCCTGGTGCTTTTCGATTGGAGCATAATGGATGATTTTCCTGAGTGGAAAATGACGGGTTATTTCCTTGAAGTCTAACATGGCAGCAGCAGTAGGAGTTTCTAAGTCAGCAGGGCTCAGTGGAACAAAGGAGGAATTTGGGTGATTTGGTCAGGCCTGTGTATGATGTAACAGTGAGAATGACTGGAGGAGTTTTAACTGTTTTCTCTATTCTTGCTGCTCTCTTTGCAGCTTACTAACCACCTTTTAATGTCTCAACATCAATTCTGCATCCCTTTTTAAAATGTAATTTTATTTCATCTTCCATTCCAATTGTGTGAGATTGGTGTTGAAAGGCTCAACAACAGAACCATGTCTGTGGAGATCAGTCTGCATATATATATATATATATATATATATATATATATATATATATATATATATATATATATATATACATATATTAACTGCTGAGGTTGAATAACGCTTCAAAGTAACCTGGGGTACCAGCTCTAGTCCTTAAGGGCTAAAGTTTTAATATTCCCATGCAGGGAAAGTCTGTCATGTGGTGCAGCGCAAGAAGAAAATAATGGTTTTGTTCCATCATAAAATAAGGGTAGACATTTTACAACCTTTACATGGTGAATGAAGTCAAAACACGTGCTTGATTTTTATATTTTCCCAGATTCCATTTCATAGAAGAAAGAAAGATAACTTGGTTCTTTATAAAACAGAAGTATTAACCCTTTCTGATATACAGTCTCTCCGTACTGTTATGTACAGAGACAGATAAGATTAACAAGGATCTTTAATGCAGTAACTGATCGCAAGCGATGGTCTTACTGAATAAACCAAAGGAGGCGTTAACACTGGAGTCCAGATGAAAACCAGGGGAGTCGGAGCTGGTAGGGCGAGAGAAGGAAAGTCCATCAATACTGGAACGAGGTCCAACTGGGAGTGAGTGTGGAGCTCATGATTATAAAGCCTGATTTGTCACAGGTGTGGATGGTTAGAACTCAGGAGAATGACAGCGAAGAGGAGTGGGTGTGTCCGTGGCAGAGACTGGTGCGGATGTAACACATATGTTACACCCGTATGTGGGCGATGTGGCTCAGTGGGTAGTGTGGTCGTCTTGTAGCCTGAGAGTTGCCAGTTTGATCCTCGGCCTGTCAAACTCATGTTGACGTGTCCCTAAGCAAGACACCGAACCCCTGCTACTGATGGGTTGTGGTTTAGCACCTTGCATGGCAGTTTCCCCCATCAGTTTGTGTGTGTGTGTGTGAATGGGTGAATGTGATGTATGATCTAAAGTGCTCTGGGTATCTTTCCAGGTACAGTAAAAGTGCTATATAAATGCTTACCATTTACATACTTCATAATGGTGTTGTAGTTCAATGTTGTAACTGATAATCTGGCAACATATCTCTAAATAATTGTTTTCAGTGGGCCAGCCTTCACATGTCAAAAAGGAAATTGAAGCCCATCCATCTCAAAATTAGTAAATTTGTAAGCTTTCCACCGTCCCTTCGCTCTCGTCTTTCTCATGGCATTTCTGCATTTATTGTAAAAACAGATGTGGAGATGACAGGGGGATAAAGTTTCCTCTTTGAGATACCTTTGAGAGATTGTCCATGACAATGCTTACAAGTGGGTGACTGACCCTGCCAAACGTGTAATAAGATTATCGTCAGCCACACGTCCATTGACTTTCAGAGGCTTAGGTACAAATTAATCAAATCATCACAATGATAGACTGCAGAGGATCCTTATGTATAAGTCTTTGAGAAAAAACAAAATCAATACAAAATGTAGAGCCATAGAACAAATAGATGGAAGATCTCATGTACAACATAGGATGTCGCTATTGTGTGAGTATTTTGCAGTCCTTAGTAGGGATGTCATTTTTTCCAAATATGTAGTCCACAGAGACAGCTACAACCATTTTAGATGATGTTTAATTAATCCAGTGGGCTGCCAGTGCTTACTTCAACATAACCAGCTATGCATCGTTCTCTCTCTATGTATTTATTTACTTACTTATTTATGTATTTATTTATTGAGAATTGTGGAATTATGGCAAACACAATAGATAGAAAAGCAAACATTTTAATCCAACCTTACACCAGACAACCAACTGCTACACCTGTATAGCTTTTACAGGTAAACTAAGCTGACAGCAGTTACTGTAGGTGGACTAGCTTGTATGTACCATGGTTGGCAAGCTAGCAGGCAAGTCCACAGATTTGTTTCCATTGTGGATTTGTACAGTAACACAGTTATATTGTACAAAATCAACCAATGTCATAACTATGCCATTTATTGTAGTAAATACCTAAATACAGTATGTCTGAATTCTGATTTTTCTCTTAGGATGGCTTTGTTCACTAGATTACTCTGTTTTTAAAACTTTACAACAAAGTACAACATTAACAACATCGGCTTCTTCCCAGGGCATGCATTATCGCCTCTATACAATCACAACATTCACTACTTTTCATAGTCTGATGCTTCTGTCTGTACTGTTTGTGGTCTGAAACACTTACAGATTATAAAGTTTGATTTTAAAGAAGGCGCCAATTTCAAAGTTTGCCATCATTCAAATACATTTTTTTGTAATTAATTAATCATAATTTACACGTTAAAGTGAATGTGTGTGTGTGTGTGTGTGTGTGTGTGTGTGTGTGTGTGTGTCTCTGTGTGTGTGTGTGTCTGTGTGTGTGTCAGAACATGACAGTATGTCTGTAATGCTTAGTACACATCCACTGTGCCTAAAGCAATACAATACCCCATAGAATGTAAAAAATAAAATAAAGAGAGCAATCCATGGACCACATGAAGGCTTGAACAAACAGTAACTCAGACTTGGACAGTTTCTCACACTGAAAATTAAATGAGGTTTGCTAACATCTACTTGGAAAAACAGCTTGTTATTTTTCATTAGCACTTGTCCTTATAAGTCTTTTAAAAATTATTTTAAAACTTAATAGTTTTTATTGTAGAGAACATTTAGAAGAGCATCCAAAATTTTAAAGGGCAATATCACTGGTCTCGAGTTTGGAGGTTTTCCAACATGATAGCAGAACCTGCAGCTGTTCTTCTCTCATCCTGAGTATTATTGCACTGAGATATCGTGATGAAGACAGTTTGCCCTAAATATAAAATGCCAATGCAATATGTATGTTGCTATCAAGACCGTTTTTTAAGTTCTTTGTGTGTGTGTGTGTGTGTGTGTGTGTGTGTGTGTATGTAGGACATGAGTGAAAATGAGCAATCCGAGAGATGCAGAGAGAGAGATCTAAAACATGTTTAAATCACGTGTAGAACTTGCAGCTGTTTAGCTCCATAATTAGTTGGCAAATAATTTTGTTGTTCAGGAACTTATCTGAATTTAAAATATTTCTACCCTCAACAGATCTCACTAAGACATGTGAAATTAATAAACTTCATAAGACTTTTATTTGCTCATTATAGATTTGTTTTTTCAGACCCATATTTCTCTTTCCCATCTTTTAATCTTTCCCATCTTGATGAGTCCAGTCTCATACAGAGATGACCACACCAATGCCTGGAGCTGACTTGGTGATTCATTCATTCATAACAAACCACTTTTTTTTTCTAAACCCAAACCAACTACTCTTGTTGGCTGAAAATAAGCAAACGCAAACTAAAACTTATGTAAAAAAAAAAAAAAAAAAACTAGTATAAAAAACAGAATGAATGGGAAAATGATCAAACTTCTTTTAGTTGAAAGTCTTGTATTTATCCATCTCATCCCATCCACCGCTTCTTCCTTCCACCTTAAAGGGATTTTTGTGGGTCTTTGAGACTCTTCAAAAAAGTGAGGGAAGCTCTATGTCAAACATGATAAAGCTGCTGACTTTGCTTTAATACTCATTAACACATATCCCACCACCTCAAAATGATCATTGCAATTAAAGAGTTTTTGTTTGTTTCACTTATTTACAGTGTGTGAGGTCAGGGTTACTGGTCCAGCCAGTGTTTTCACTGGTCACAACTTACATGTTTTAAGAGAAGGATGGCAGTAACAGTTCATTATGTTGTGTTTATACTATCCTATTTGCATTTAATGCAAACAATTTCTCTTGCCATTTGATAACTTATCTTTCAAAGTTTGGCCTTGACAGTGCTTGCAAGTGGGTGACTGACCCTGTCAAACATGTAATAAGATCATCGTCAGCCACATGTCCATTGACTTTCAAAAGCTTAGGTACAAATTAATCAAATCATCACAACGATAGACTGTGATAGACTCATGTATAAGTCTTTGAGAAAAAAAACTAAATCCATACAAAATGTAGTGCCATGGAGCAAGCAGATGGAAGATCTCATGTGTGATCTCATGTGTGAAAATACAAATCAAAATGCATGTGTGAGTATTTTGCAGTGCTTAGTAGGGATGTCACTTTTTCCAAATATGTAGTCCACAGAGACAGCTACAACCATTTTAGATGATGTTAAATTAATCCAATGGGCTGCCAGTGCATATTGCAACATAACCAGCTATGCATAGTTCTCTCAGCTTAACTATCAAGTATATCAAGGCTCCAGTTCCATCACAAGTCATGTAAACCCTCTCTGGAAATAACACCCATGGGTCGCACGTCCTTCCATTTAAAACCTCCTGTCTTGTTGGTGATAGTCCTGTTAGAGCAGGGGTGTCAAACTCAAATACACTGCAGGCCAAAATAAATAAAACTGGAACAAGTTGAGGTCTGGACTGGTTCAATGTTTATTAAAAACTTTTTAAAATGACCATGATTGCACATGTTGAACCTGGAATTAACAGAGCCTATAAGTTACTGTCTATAAAACAACATAAATCATTAAATACATTTTAAAAAGTCGGTTCAAACTGTATTTATTTCTGATGGCTCTACATGCATTGTTTCAGAGTAATTTTAAGTGAAAACATTTAAAAGAAATTGGAAACATTAAATGTCCTGCCACAACATGAAATTAGATGATTTTACTGCCATCATGAACATTGGTTCATTTCCCACATTTTTCTCCCTTACAGTTTCCCTTAAAAACTTTTAAAACTCTGGTTAAAGGGTTATTTTGTCTAACATTTGGAACCTTAGTTTCCTGTCCAGATGTTTGTATCTGCCATGGTCCTTCATTTCAAAGTGTCTTCTTACACTGTATTCTTTCATCACACTCTCACTGTCTCCACACAGAAGACACTGCTTTGTCTTTTACATCCGCAAACATATTCTCTGTTTCCAAAGTCCTCTTTTACTTTAGCCATTTTTTGGGGAGAGGGGGTGTTGACTAAGGTAGTTCTGTGAGGCTGCTAGAGAACAAGCGAGGTATGCGCTCGCGGGCAATGTGATTAATGCACCAACATGCTGGCAGTGCATTGTGGGACTTGTAGTAGTAGTATTATAGTGGTGCGTGTACTCTATCAGCAGACCAGCTCTAAGAGTGATTAGATATGATCATGCAGGCCAAAGATAATTCATTTACGGGCTGGATGAGGCCCGCAGGCCTTGAGTTTGACACATATGTTTTAGAGTCTCTGGCAAAGGAACTGCTATGGCCAATTGCTGAAACACTTAAAGATTATAAAGTTTGACTTTGAAGAGGACACCGATGTAAAAGTTTGCCCATATTCAAATACGCACATATGTGTGTATGTGTCAGGACATGACAGTATCTCTGTAATGCTTAGTATGCATCCTCTGCATCAATACAATATTATCTAAAAATTATAAAGAGAGCAATCCATGGACCACATGAAGGTTTGAACAAGCAGTAGCTCAGACTTGGACAGTTTCTCACACTAAAAATTGAATGAGGTTTGCTAACATCTACTTGGAAAACAGCTCGTTATTTTTCATTACCACTTCTCCTTAGAGATCTTTTAAAAATTACTTTTAAAAATGAATAGCTTTAGAGGATGTTTAGAGGAGCATCCCAAATCCAAAGGGCAATATCATTGGTCTGGGAGTTTGAAGGTCTTCCAAAATGACGGCAGCACCTGCAGCTGTTAAATCAAAATATTTGCTAAATGTCATTTAAGGTGAGCCATTTAACTGTCATGCATGGTTTTCCTTCATATATTCTCATCAATGTCATCATTCTGTCAGGTCTTTTCCAGGCAAAGAAACCTGAAACCACAGCTTAGGAATCTGGGTTAGGATGCATCCAGGAAGAGGCAAACCTTTTCAAAAGTAATGTACACATACACTTCAGCAAAGACCCTGAAGACCAAATCCAGAAGACACTACAGGAACACATGGGCAAAAGAATGGCACGTCTGGCTTAGCTACTCTGTTTAGTTCATTGCCGTCATAACCTGAACCCAGGTACGCAGCCAAGCTTTGATGGATAGGAAAGGCCTTCTTCCTACAACATAAATCAGACAGCAAACTGTCTCTCTAGCAGCAGCAGAGATATTTATTTTCCTCCAAGTTTGTTTTTTCAGCAGAAGGTCATACCTGCCAAGCATCTGTCAGCTATTTTGGAAATTACAATTATGATTTACAGGAAAAAAAAAAAAAAAAAGAAACTCAACATCTGCCAGCTTGTTGTCAATTTGCATGTACAGTGGCCAGTAAAATCCTGCATCAGAGCTTAAGTTTTTCTTGCTTTCAAAATGTTCAGTGTAAGCATATTCCCTTCATGATGCAAAAAACATCATGATGCAAAAACGTCATGATGCAAAAAAATTCAAATACTTTAAAATACTGTCGTAAATTATTTCCATGATTAATGCATACGTATCCTTATAAATATGTTAATGTTTAATTCTGGGGACAACCTCTGTTTATTGTGCTTGTGTACTTATTTTTGAGGTCAACCTTTAAAAGGTGGGACAAAGAAAGCTCCTCAGGGACTCAGAATGTTAAAATATGTATAATGTGGCTCGTATCTCATAAATGTTTAGCCCTTGAGGTCAAAGCCACATAGATAACTTGAACTTGAAAAAGTCAGCTTCATAGGTGTTCTAAATGTTTAAGGAATATCAAGTTTTCATGTTTTTAATGGTGACTGATGCATAAAGATTCAGACAGAATGTAAGAGAAAATAGATATTGTGACTTCAGTGTTTCTGAAAACCATTTGCAGAGAAAATTATTTAGAAATGTGATTTTGCATTTTGCATTTTTTTTACATATATATTCTCAAAATTATCTAAAAAAATCTCAAAAAGTGCTGTACATTGGTTCATTTGCTCTTATATCTATCAGAGGTTTGGACACAGTTCCACATTGGATTTAATAGGAAAGTGTGCTCATACTTTTGGCTGATACTAATAAGCTAATTTAGCAGCTTTCTAGCTGGTTAATGATCTGCCAGTTACCAACACAGACAACTAATTACACTGACGGGCCTGACAAGCAGCATGTTGTGAACCTGCATGCACACATGCCTCCCAGACATATGTTTGTATGTCTCTTTTAAGAAAGTAATTAGATTAGAGCTCGGAGCTATTAAGCACCAAGTGCTTCAGTATTTACAGGAGGTTTTGTTGGTAATAAATTGGCTTTTGAACATACAAACAACATACGGTCAAATTGAGAGACATAATCAATCCCTCATACTACTTTATTCAGTTTTACAATGAATCCTTAGAAGAACTTATTTAGCAAGGCAAGAAAGACCCTTCGCCTTGATTACAAAAACGATGGGAGACTTTCTCTCTGAAATGAAGCAATAGGGTCAAAAGTTAGAGCCAGATTCATATTTCTAGGAGTGATAATAGGCGAGAATGGCCTTTTAAAGGACTGACAATGTTTGTTTATCCATCCATCCATTCATCCATCCATCCATCCATCCATCCATCCATCCATCCATCATCTACCACTTATCTAGGATTGGGTCATACATGAGCAGCCATCTAAGCAGAGATCCTTGAATTTTCCATCTATTCCAGCTATTCCATGGGAACCAGCCAGCTGGGAAACATTATCACTCCAGTGGGTACTGGGTTTGCCCTGAGGCCAAATGTTTGAAAAACCTTACTTGGAAGGCATCCATGATGCATTTCAAAGACTACGACAAGCTCTGTTTAATGCGCAGGAGCAGCAACTCTATTCTGAGTCTCTCCTGGACGGCTGAGCTCTTCGCCATATCCCTAAGAATCAGCTCATCCACCCTTTAGCAGCAGCTAATTTTCACTGCTTGCATTGGCAAACTCGTTATTTTGGTCACCACTGCTCATCAACATAAGTGAGGATCTGAACCTAGAAAAATGGCTTCACTTTCTGTCATCAATGCAGATTTTATCCAATTCGTTTCTCAATCTCCTGCTCCTTTCTGCCTTTGCTCATTAACAAAGCCAACACTTCCAAAGGAGATCAAGTCCTCCCTTCACAATATTCATCAATATTCATGAACACAGAAGCATTTTGTACCATAAGCTCTGTGAATTCTGGCTTTTACAGCTGATTTGCTTTGTTTGCTGATCATATGGAGACCGAATCTGTGACAACGAATGATTGATTAAGTGCACAGATTTTTCACAGTTTTTCCAGTGGTCACATATCCTTTCTATTAAGCTCTCCCTCTCTCTCTCTCTCTTGCTCTCTCTCTCACACACACACACATAGCCACAGAAAACTGATTCACCATGAGCTTTGGTAACCTTTCATCCATGGAGGATATAAATGCTTGAATTAGTTTTGACCTATTTGCTTTGGTCGCCCAGTGATTGCAGACACAACACATATTAGCAGAAGGCTGCGACATGTTTTTAAGGTTGGAGATTTATAAACTTCCCTTAAAGAATGATGATCCGTGTTTCTATGATTGTGAGTCTCTGAATTAACTCCGCTACTTAATGGGTAGAAATCACTAATCAAGCCAGCTGAAGTTACCGACTGAGAGAACATGGTCTTGAGAAAATGTCACGCAGAAATGTGAAGGTACACTGAAAATATTCATCCTCAGAACAGTGTCAAGGGGGATTTTGCATCATATGTTCTTTATAATTAATGTTTTATTGAATGGATCATAATAAAGGAACTATCTCAAATGTATGCTTAAGTGCTACTGGGTGCTGCATATAAACCTGTTTACCTTCTTTTATAATCTTCCATTGTACTTAATTTTTTTTTTTTTTTCATGCTGTTAGTGAACTCCCCTGTTTGTCATATTGATGTACTTTGTTTGTTTGTTTTGATATATGTGTGCTTGTATAAGCCTCTTATTTGGTTGTTATCTCATCTGCACACATTTGTCGTTTTTGTCTTTGTTTCCAGTTTTTTTTTGTTTTTTTTTTTGTATCATTTCTATCATGTATCTCCATGTATTAAACAGGAAACCAGGCTCTAGAGATGATAGTGTGGTAGAAGCTGCTAACTTTCAGTCACTAAAAAATGAAAGGGTGCAAATCTTCAGGAAAGTTTGGATGAAACTGACCTTTTGATTCAGACTAATTCCTGATGACAAAACAAATTCAGACATCATGCTAAAGTTTAACATATCAGCCCATTTGACTATTTTTAAATACTTTTTATATTAAGGGACAAAAACGTAGTATATTTTTCAATCAATTTGATTTCAATCCTTCTATCAATCCTCCTTCCAGCCATCACCACCTTGTTTGTAGAAGACATTACAGACTTGTGAACTGCAGAAAAAGCCTGTGGTCATTCTTTAAGTCTGGCAATAATTCACAGGTTTACACCCAATAATTTCCAGCTTGACAGCTGTTTCATAAAAGAAAACAGCTACCTGAGCTGTCAGCAGGGGTTGTTGTGCTTGTACAAATGTCATGTTTTCTTGACAACACATCCCTCTTTCCTTGTATGGAATATACATGCTGCTAAACATAGTGAATCATGGTAAAGACTTATAGTTACGTGCCCACACGTTCGTAAAGCTGCACACTAAAAACGGCCACCTGTGATGAAAAAGAAAGAGGATTAACAGTGACCCGAAGAGACTAAAATGTTTATTACATTACATAATACTAAAGTTTTGGTTGTATTATTTGGAACTTCAGTTTGGAAACATCCTTCCCAAAAAGCAGCAACAGATCATGTTTTATAAAAAAGTCTGAATGTGTTCTGGGAAACTTAGAACCTTTACACTCACCGCCCACTGTATGAGGTACAAACGTTCAATAAGCTTCTAATCAACCAATCACATGGCTTTTTGTATTCTGTTTGATGTTTCCTGCTAAATCAGAAAATAAACTAAGCTCAAAAGACAATTATTTAATCCATCTTCACATACTAAAAAATAGATTAAAAACATCACTGGACAACAAAGCTGAGCTGTGAGAAGCTGACGAGATTAAATGTGCAGCTTTATATTATAAAAAGAGAAAAACAAGTAAATGTCTGTGAGGTACCTGGTGGTGTTAACAATGACAAGGGAGATAAAGGTTTGGAGAAAAATCTTCCATCATCACAGCTGCTTTGGTGTACTAATATAAAATCTGTCACATTGGAAAATGCATCTCACTGTGACTGAAATGTGTCCGTCTGACTTTGTCCTGCTAACAGGGTTTAGATTAACACACTGTCACTTCTCTGCGTGGCTGCTTGCTGACACAAAGCCATTAACTTCCGTTCTCATCAGGCTCTGAGAGTTTGAACAAGCAGACAGCAGCAGGCTTCATGTCAGAAGGTTAAACCTTTTTGTGGGACTCATTTAAATACTAACTTCACTGAGGGTTCTACTAAACGTTTTTACATTGATTGCATTTATTTTTTCTATTTTAATGTAGAAAATTAAGATTAACACAGTTGTTTAAATGGTTGCTTTTAGGGTTAGACAGTTTCTAAACTGGTAAAAAGGTATATATATATATATATATGTACAAGAAAAATACGTTTAAGGAATATTTATTGTGTAACATGTTTGATCAAACATAACACATAGACACACACCACCTTGTGCATGCTTAGGATGAGGAATTGAGTTGAAGACAAAATTTGTTTTTTCCTAGCAAGGTCATTTCTTTTATTAATTGACTTGTATGATCACAGTTTTTATAAACTGGAATAATGCAGATGTGTTTTAATTGGATCACAGTCAGCTGGCTTGAATTGTGTCTGTGTTGTGAACTGGTGCTATAAAAATAAAGCTGAACTGAAACCACGAGAAAGCTGGAACAGTGATGCCTAGGTGATGTGGGAGATGGTATCAAAAGCAGTAGAAAGGTCAAGGAGGAGATGAGTAAACCGATGTGTCCAGAGCAGCAGTGAGAAAATTCTTGATTTTGATAAGGTCTCTGTGATGTGGTGGGCTATGAAACCAGACAGAAGTGGTTATTGAGTAGGATGACTGCTGCTGCTTCCATGATTTTGATGTCAGCCTACTGTCAGTTATATAAAATGTAGGTATTTAACCGTGAGAATGTACAGGCTAATTGGAAAATGAAAAGAGATGATTAAGGCTGTCTCCAGTGAGAGGTCAGGTTGGTGGCTATTTTCATCAGCTAAAAATAACTCAAAACCCACAAAAAGAGAAATGCTACACAACCCGTTTTCCTTTATTTCTAAGCTGCTTCCTTTCTTAACTTATTAATGGTTCTAATGCACCTTCTTCATCTAAACCAAAGACTCTGCCCTTTCCTCTGCACTCGCTTCTTCAAATCACCATGTCTCCTCCTGCCTTCCCTCTCTTTCTCTCCTCCCTTCCTCTCCCCCCTCTATTAATTTTTAAAATGAAGAATAGGGGGCTTATTCAGGGTGTGTAATCTTCATGTTTTAATAATGGGATGTTCGCAACATACATTAATTTAAAGTACAGACTCACACACACATTTGGATTCACTGTCACCACGAAACAAAACAATTTTAGCCAAAAATACTGCTGTTCTGCAGATTCTCTGCTAAACAAATTAAAAGTGAGGTGAATGCAGTGCCTGCTTATTACAGTGTTTTGGATGCAGTTTATCATGAGTTTTCAACAAAAAAGCACATTAAGAGCATAAATTAAGCCATGATCATTTGTTTAATCGTAACACAGAATTTAAAGGATCATTAGATTGCTTGGGGTTTTTCTAAACTGCATGCAGAGTTTAAATCTCCTCAATTTACCAATCTTCCTGCAGCCAATCTCCCCAGAATTTCCCTCTGGTCTTTTCAAAGTTTAAAAAAATGACTGTGTCTGAACTTACATTTCTTGTTATTGAAACAAACAGATTTTCGTAGATCTTCTCTTGTTACCAGTAAATGCCTTACTCTAGAGTTCCCCCTCATCAAATATTCATAATTTAGGAATTTTTATGTGGCTATAACAGATAGGGCACCGATTCCTCTTTTCTGGAATTTGTAGGTGGAACACTTTCATGGGATGAATTGGAATAGTTGAAGGCCATCACAAACCTAATATATTGCTTCTCATATGGGCACAAGATCAGAAAATGTCTGATATTTGTCATAAGCTAAGGTGAAGATGTAAGGAAATAGCCACAAACTCAGCATAGCGGAGGCAGGTCATAAACTGTAGTTTTACTAATGAGACTGATGAGACAAAAACAACCAATAATTCATCGGAAGAATATTAATACACTAAAAACAGAATATTACATGAGAATGATCCAACAAGAGTCAACTGAAAACCAAGAGTCTATGAGCACAGGGAACTGATTACAAGCGAGGAAATCAGCATAAGAAACCAGGTGTGAAGTGAACAGAATAAAACCAGAAAGGGATACACCTCCAAAATAAAACAGGAAACAACACAATTAAGACAGACAACAAAAATCCAACAAAACCCAAACTGAAGCCCAAAGACCAGGGCTATTCAGGTTCAGGCCTCAAGAGCCAGTCATTCAAAAGAATGAGTCACTGAGCAGAACTTAATAAGTTGTTGGATCCATTTAATTTGAGTTAGGTGTGTTAGAGCAGGGAAACATCTAAAAGCTGCAGGACTGCGGCTCTCCAGGACCCAACTTCCCTACCTCTGCCAAAGACCATGACACCTCTAATTTGTAGGCAGTCTCAAGCCCTTCTCTAGCTGTGTTGCGTTGCTTTAGTTACACATATACATTTAGGCTTAGGACAAGCTCGTGGTATGGGACCAGTCACCTCACCCAAAACTTGACAATCAAATTTTTGTTGTTATGGTAATGGGTGTATGAGTTCTAAATTTAACAAGACACACAAGAAGCTGAGTCCTCACGGTTACAGCAACAATATGGATGATAAAAAACATGTTACTCTCAAATAGTCCAACCTATTTTAATGCTTTGCTCCTTTCATCATACATTTTATGTAAGGATCTCTTTAGTTGAATTTAAATCCAGAGTGTTGTCCCAGGTCTTACATTAATAGTGGGATAAAAATATTGTCTTTGAAAGGTTTGTAACATATTGTGAAAGATGTGAAAAAAAAGTAAAAATTCTTTTTTGTGTGTGTCACTGAATTGTCAGTAACTGTAAGGAGGCCTCTAAAGTCATATTTTAGTGCATCGTGCATCACTTGTATGTTCAGAGTGGTGATCCACATCTGGATCTCCCTGAGTAAGAGCTGTACAGGGATTCCTGCATAAATCATCTTTGTTCCAGTTGTTATGTAGTTAAGTTTATTTGGTAAAAAGAAAACTAGACCCTGCGTATGAAGAATTGATGCTGTGAGGTCTTGGACGACAACCCGTGTGTCAAGGAGGGAGAATGTGTTCCTGTAGTTGTAATTCCATGTTCTTTCTACAGTAGAACTGGTTTGTGATCATGCCCACTGCAGGTGAGATTTCTTACAACAAACTCTCCCTGCTGCATCAGTTATCTACCTGTTGATCCCAAACAAAAGGCAAACCCACTGTGACAGAAAAACTAATGACGGATGCAATTATTATCACAGCAGTCTTGTTCTAATCCCTCCTTTCTCTGTTGGTCTTTATCTTCACATCAGCATCCCGCTCTCCCCTCTTTACTTAAGCTTTTAACTCCACCTTTCTGTCCTGTGTTTGTTTCTCCAACATGTGTCTTTCTGCAGACCCCCTGATACACCAGATAGGTTCGCTATCTCTTTGCTCACAGCTGGACACAAGCACATCAACGCCTCAGTGAGCTTAAAGAAAAAAAACCCTCCTCCCTCATCTCCCTCCACCTCTGCGTTTCTCAGTTTCTCCTCCTTCACCTCCCCTGATCTTTCTTACAGGTTTTCTCAGCGAGAGATTGCAGACAAGTGCCCCTGCTGTGGTTACAATCCTCACCCCGTGTCTCTTTTTCTCCTCAAGCTTCCCCTCTATGTGTAATGTGCAAATGGTGACTCGGAGGAAAAACACATTTTCTGCAGTATAAAATGCAGGGTAAAATAAATATAAATTTAACTGATATAAACTTGTTTCATGTGCCTACATTATTATATGTAGAACTGCAAAGCAAAGTCTGTTATAATCAGAAAGTCTACAGAATAAACTGTTACAGATTTTATATGGTGTTTTTTTATTTAGCTATTTATTCTACTATTTACCAACTATCCTCACAAAATCAATTCAAACTCCAACATTTTCAAAAATGTCTTCCTTGCTTTATTCCAGCCATAGAGGACCACTTTCAGTCTATACAACTAAAAACCACCAACCAGGCCAGAAATCTGGGTGTATTGATGGACTCAGACCTTAACTTTGAGAAATACATTAAGGGAATTACAAAGTCAGCCTACTATCACCTTAAGAATATATCAAGGGTAAAAGGTCTGATGTCTCAGCAAGACCTGGAAAAACTAGTCCAGCTTTCATCTTTAGTTGATTTGATTATTGTAACAGTGTTTTTACAGGTTCTTCCTAAAAAATCAATTAGACACCTGCAGCTGATCCAGAACTCTGCTGCTCGAGTCCTCACTAAGACTAAGAGAGTGGACCACATCAGTCCAGCTCTGAGTTCTTTACACTGGCTGCTTGTTCGTCAGAGAATAGATTTTAAAGTTCCGCTGCTGGTCTATAAAGCTCTGAATGGTTTAGGACCAAAATACATCAGTGACCTCTTGACCCAGTATGAACCTACCAGAACCCTCAGGTCATCTGGATCCAGTTTCTTATCAGTTCCCAGAGTCAGAACCAGACATGGAGAAGCTGCATTCAGCTTCCATGATCCACATGTCTGGAAAAAACTCCCAGAGAGCCTCAGATCAGCTGAAACACTCAGTTTATTTAAATCCAAGCTAAAGACCCACCTGTTCTCTGCTGCATTTAAAAAGTTCTTAC
This sequence comes from Melanotaenia boesemani, assembly GCF_017639745.1. Taxonomy (NCBI): domain Eukaryota; kingdom Metazoa; phylum Chordata; class Actinopteri; order Atheriniformes; family Melanotaeniidae; genus Melanotaenia; species Melanotaenia boesemani. The sequence goes on along the minus strand of NC_055697.1, from coordinate 27,297,539 downwards.
TAGGAGTTCAGATCTGCAGCTGGTTCTTTTACACTGAAATCTTAACTTTATTTCTTTATCTGAGCTTTTTTTTTTCTTTCTGTTTTTATGTAATCAATTTAATCTTTTTTAATTTTTGTTTTTCTAATGCACTGGTATTGTTTTTTCTGCTCATTGCTGTAATTTTCTATGTTTTGTGTGAAGCACTTTGAATTGTCTTGTACATGAAATATGCTAAACAAATAAATTTGCCTTGCCTTGCATCTTTTGCTGCTCCTGATTGGATAATCCTTTCAAACTAAATCTAATTGGTCAAACATCATTCATCATCATTTTTGGGTTGTAATAAATGTTTTTTAGCAACACAGAAGCCATAACAATCTTTTTATTTTTGCTATGAAAATGTGATAAATAATGGTGTTATCATGGATTATTCATTGTATATTTACCAGATACCGTCTCTGAATACACACTAAATTGTGCGGCTGAGTTGTAAGCTTCCTGGAAGGAATATAAATGCCTGAAAAACTTCAGTAGGTCAACTAAAGGTTGCTATCAATCAAAATTTCCACACTACTATTCCTGAGAAATTGTTGACAATATAACTGATAGTGTCCAGGGGTGCCAGTGATCTAGCACAGTTTTAAGGGTTAAAAAGAAAAAAATAGATCAAATTGAAAAGGTAATTTTGAATTTTGTGAGGCCTTTAAAAGTCAAATTATTTATAAATACAAATATAAAGAAATCTGAATAAATCAATCCCAAATTTGAATACTTTTTCCAACCACTGAATATGTGCATAACTCACTCTCTTTCTGTCATCATCTGGGCTCCTCTTTCATGTCTGCAAGAGCCATATTAGTGAGAGTGTAAGGACGAGGGCGTCAAAGGCAGATGAGCAGGCTCCAGCTCAGAGGGGGGCGATGTGCTGAGTGACCCCAAGGAGAGACAGGAGGGAAGATGAAAAAGTGAAAGTGGACATCCCATTGTGACAGTTAATATATGCCCCAATATTCATTACATGTTCCACCCACTCTCTACCCGCCGCCTTGACTGCTCAACCTGGGTGGGATTCAAATTAAATGGTGTGTGCAGGTATGCTTGAGTGGTAGCAACAGCATGAGGGGGGGAAGAGAGTCAGATCTCTGCCATGTAAAGCTCTTATTAAAGTTTCTGCTTCATTAGGCAGAAGCATCTCCGAGCCATGCGTGGGTACTATTGAGACAAGAAGCTGCAAACATCAGAGCTGTGGATTTGTGTTATTATGTGAACAAATGTAACGCATGTTTCAGAGCAGCCTCGGCAGGGTTTTGCTGCTTTTGAATCATCTGACACTCGTCAAGTTAAGAATGTGGCATGAAGCAGGATTTATACCTCACATAGCAGATGCTATGCGTCAAAGCACTTGCACATGTTGCAGATTGTGGTGACTGAGCTTCTTGTGCTTTCTCTGGAGGAAAATTCAATGTGAGAAAAATGTAGCGCAAACCGCAATCATGTTGTCTTCATTCAGTTGAGAAATTCTTCCTTGAATTTTGACTAAATATTTAAAAAAACACACACTGTGTAATGGCTGTTTCTGCAATTGTACGAAATCCTTTTTTTATTTTAAGATTTCATGTTTTCCGTTTTTTTCCCCCCTCTGAAGTCTTTTCCAGGGGGGATGTGTCTAATCATATGCTGGATGTATAAAATTTCAACAATTTAATAGGAAAATATATATATATTTTTTTTTTCAAAAAGATATTTTTTTGGCTCTAGAGGCTTTTATGACAGTTGCTGGACAGGAAAGACTCCAGGCTGGGATTTGAACCTGCAGCAGCTGCACCGAGAAGCTGTACTTTCTGCATATGAGCAACTCAGTCAGTTGAGATTAGTGTTGTAGACATCCTTCCTTACCTTTTTCATTCTTAATATGCAACAGTCTCTCCTACAAGTAGTTTGTTGACAGCGAATGATCTTCAGGAGGCCCTCCAGCTGCACCTCAGACACTCGGGGTGAGTTTGATAGAAGCTGCTCTCATTTTCTAACAACGCTTCTCCATGTTTGTAATGCTTCACCAAAAATAGAGGCAGCTTTTTTCCTTTTTTTTTCTGTAGCCATTTAGCATCGCATTTCTGCATTTCTTGGATAACTTTGGCATATCTGTTGGTCTCTTAGCCGTTAATGACTTTCCGGTGGAGACTTGAGCTCTGCCAACACAGGTGACCTCATGCAGATGGGAAGCTGCAGCGGTCAAAATGCATATTAATCACATTTTGCTTTTTTTGTTTATTTGGCTCAGACACAGAGAAAAACTCTTACATTAGTAGGGGAAGTAGATCACCTCCTCATATGACTAAATTCCACGATTTTCCATGTTTTACAATCGATTCCTCATTTTCTGCATGACTAAAATCAAACAGCTCTGCGTTAGTTGTGTAAGTCTGCTGCCCTGCACGGTCTTTGCTGAACGATGCATCCAACAACTGTAACAAGACTAATATTGATCAATGGAAATATATTCTGATTATGACGTTGAGGTCACTGACTTCCTAAAATTAAAACATGCTTCATAAACAGTCATGTAAAATAACTATGTCGTCAGCAATTTCCAACTCATGCAATGAGTAACCAGCCAGCAAGGCAGAACAATCATCCAGTGAGTTAACAACTGCAGAAAGAAACAAATGTGAAAGTGAAACATGCAATTCAAAGTGTCATGTGCTAATTAGGCTGACATCACATCCTTTCACTTCTAACAATACTCACAAGTCAGACTAACATGTTTATGAAGATCTGAGGAAACATATAATCAGCTGAGAAAGTATTATACTTTACATACTGAAAGATTTTCTACTTTTGTGTAGAATTATGACCTGAAAACACAAATTTAATACACAGGTTGTAAAACAGACTAGAGTAAATAAATGATAAATTTTTAATTAAGTGCAGCAACAACCGGGGCTAAACATTTCTGATATCAGTCCTAAACATGAGCTTGGAGGAATTTTAGCCACTTTGTACATAGTTTCAAAGCAAGAATATTTCTTCACTAAGACCATCAAGAAACGTTAGAAAATTTCTGTGGATAAAGGTCTATACATTGATTTGGCCATTATATAACATTAACTTAGTCAATCTTTCCTTCACTGTTTGAAAAATCAGCTTTGGGCTGTTGTGCCTGTGTGACCTCCTCCTCTTCTCAGGTTCAGTTCATATAGACTTAAGACTTAAGAGATTTTTTATTTAGAATCCGCTGATATAATTCAGCACATTATTACTATTCAGGGTTCTTCTTATGGAGGATTTATGAACATCAGCAGTTGCTTTGGAGCAATTATGGGTTTCCACTGTGACATGACAGACTCTTACACACTTTGCTCTTGCAGTAATCTTTTCAGTAAACCACTACTGAAGGATAATAAACGGTTCTCTTTTTTATCTTTATTTGTACTATCTGAATTTGTTTTTTTTTTTTTTGCAAGAATATTGATCAGTCACAAGGGATCACAATTTCAGACATCACTGTTCATGCATATCTGGGTTGCACTTGCTCTGTGGGCTCTGGATGTGATGACCCTGGATGCTCACTGACAGCCAGTGAAGAGCTTCTGAGCTTATAGAGTATACTGTTTTGGCCCCAGAGGTACTGGGAAGCTGAAGGTCTGGATTCAAGATAACATCTTTAGCAAATATCTATAAAGATGAAAAAAAAAGAAAAAAAAACTTTGTTTTTTTTTTTTTATTATTATCAAAAGCAGAAAATAAATTTGAAGATTACAAAAATAAAACAATAAAATAAATAAAGAAATTAAAATAAATAAAGAAAGAAAAAATAAAAGAGAGAACTCTTTAGATGATAGTCATGTCAGTATAATTATACTTCGAATGGGAGAATTTTGATGTTAAAAAATTTGCCAGATATAAATGAATGAATGAATGAATGAATGAATGAATGAATGAATGAATGAATGAATGAATGAATGAAAATCCAACAAAAACATCTGAAAACGCAATAACTAAGAAAAAGAAAACGTTATAAAGTTTAAGAACAAAATCATTAATATGACGCTTTGATGATCAGCAACCATAACTGTTATCAACAGTCTTTTATTCAGCACCTTTTCACAGCTTGTTACACACACAAAGCTTGCTAATTAATTGCTGTGTATGTTTTAAAAGAAGTCCATGGAGCAGTGAACCCTGTGTTCTGATTTGATTAGAACTCTGAATCTGGAAGTAGGAAGATATAAAAACGCTCATGGACAATCAGTGAGAAGTCTTATTCAAACTATGAAACATAACTAGTTTTTTTCTCTCACATGCACCAGCTCTCAAACTGCAGTTCATATTGCGGTCATGTATGTCATTTGACAACATGCTAGTGTGTGCTATTTAATGCTAGACACAACTGCAAAAACAGAACTTTGCACAACTAGGGGAGACTGCATATGGTTGTAACACTTTTTGCTTCAGTGCCTGTCACCAGCTAATTTTAGAGCTACAGTTGTCAAACTTTTATATAAAATACCCACATTTGTTTACTACAAATGGTACCAATTTTTACTCTACAAGAATTTTACTGATTTTTTATTCTATTCTATTCTATTCTTAGCAGACACTTTTATCCATAGTGACTTACACTTGAGAGTAAGAACAACACAGATTTCAAGTGTCAAATACATGGTGGTCCCTTCTTACAGCATACCCCACTACCAGTTGGGTTGTAACACATGGTGAGGAAAGTTGTAAGAGTTTACTTTCATATCTGGTACTAAATCGGGTACATAGTGAATCTTTTTGAAAGTGAATGAACGTGAGTCCGACGTCACAATTCTACTCTGGAAGCAGCAGTATGCAGGAAGATCAAGTGAAGACAATAGACAGAACCATATTATATCGTGATTTTGTTGGTAATCACATTTAATTTTAACGTAACTACCAATTGAGCATTAAAGCCTGGTTTGTAAATGTTGCCTTGTAAGGCCAATAATAGATTATGCCTGGAAACTTACTGCAATAAATGTATATTTACAGGTTGCAGTGACAAAACTGAATTTATTTACAATCATGAAATACATTACACAAGTGGAGTAAATTCATTAATTTACAGCAACTCGTTTTCACAAATATAAAACATTTTTAGCTAAATACTTTCTGTAGATACAGTCAAAGTAAAACAAAGAAAGTAACAAAGCATGATTCAAAAGAGTCAAAGTTAGACTTGAATGATATTCCACAGGCTTTAAGTTACGCCTAACTCTACTCCAGACCTGAAAGCTTTGAGGCTTCAGGTCAATGACTTTGTCAATGCAATCTCTGAGAGAGGCAGAAACTGCAAGCAGCGAATATTTGACACTGTTTTGGATGAAGAAATACAGATTGCCCATTAACCCGAATTCTGTCTTAAGAAAATCTTTAGCAAGACCTTTCTGTTGCACAGTAAGCAAAGGACTGCCTCTGAAAGGCTGACCTTTTCTAAATACAAAGATTTGGCAGAACAGTAATAAAAAGAAAAAAAGAAATTGTGTGTGTGTGTGGGGGGGGGGGGTGTTTATAAGGGAAGCAGCCATCTACATAGAGGTCACATCCGATTTACCCTTTTCTTTGTCAAATTTTTAATAGCCCTTATCAAAGACTAAATCTATCAATAGATAACCTGTATCAACTAAAACCATCTGGGGACTTAATTAAGATAAGATTTATGTTTGATACATGCCAAATTACAGCTTGATAAGAAGAATTTGTGAGTGTTCTTCAGGCAGCTAAAGACAGAACCTGAGAAGAGAGATGGAGACAGATGGAGGATACAGGAAGCGATCAAGGTAAAGATCGAGGGATGGGGGGGGGGGGGCTTAGAAACAAACAAAATGAGAGCTTACCTTTAAATCTCTCAAAGCACTCCTCCTCCTGCTGGTAAATTATTCAGAGATGCTGATTTATCACCTCCAACAACAACACAGATATAATAGTTGTCTTAATGGGGGGTTCCGCATTAGAAGCGCTTCCCCTGCCATGCAGACTTTTAAAGCAGCAGACTCTCAGTGCAGTGTAGCACAGGGGCTGCAACAGAAAGTGTCAACCCGGCGGCTTATAAAGACAAACAAGAGCTAGGTATGCAAATGTCAGTGACTGAGCACTTGTGTGCATTTCTGTTGGGGTTTGTTATTATATACATTTCATGAAAATGTCAGTTATAGTTATAGTATAGAAATTGCACAAGTTGGATCAGGCTTTTTGTTGTTTACTTTTATTTTACTAAGTTTTGCAGTTAACCCGTATGTGTTAACACAGCTCTGAGCTGAATGCCTGACTGTTGGGTAACAAGACTGCTGCTTGAAAATGCAGTAGCCAACCTTGGTTACTGACTTTTGAATACCACCATTAGTGGTTTTCCCCGGATGCATCTAAAAGGGTTCTGCTTTTAAATTCACAGCAGGCCTAATAGGTCTATTTTGGCTGCTGATAGCTCAATATGAGGCCCCCACCCCCTTCAGGAGGTTACAATTTCAGGCAGCAGGGTCTACCTCAAATTAATATCCAAACAACTTAAGCTTAAAAAATTCAACAGGAGCTCAAGGATATTTTCATATTTCATGCTTTTCTTATTAAAGCCTATTTAATATATTATCACACATCACAGGTGAGGAGTTAAACCACAGAATTTGCATGGGGTTGTTGCAGGTTAGAACATACATCTCTACCACAGACAACAGAGGAGGCTGACTGAATTCTACACAAATGTGACATGTTGATAGCTGTTGATAACTTGCTAACCAAGACTGGATCTTACAAAACCCTATATGTTTGTCATCCCGGTTATACATACTGAGGCATACAGAGGTTGTGGCTAATGGACACATGGTCATTATAGAGAAAACTGTGCACACATGTTTGACTCAAGGTCTTGGTAGCTGGCAAAAGCAGCCATTAGAAATTCTTCTCTCAAAGCTTCTATTGCAGTCAAAGGACTTGCACATGTTTCTTTGAGCAATTCAGAGATTCTAGTTTGCAGATGACATTGTCCTTGAGAGAGAAAAAAAAAAACAATAAACTGTTGTAGACATATACATTTTAGTATACATTTAAAGCCAGAGACAGAAAATAGTGTTCAGTTTCAATGCTTTTTTTTTTAAATTCCTGTCATTTGATGCAGCGAATGAAAAAGGACAATTGTTCAAAAAGAAACCTGGTTTTGAGGATGTGTAGCATTGTAAGATGTGAAGTCAGTGTGCTGGACGTGGATACTGATACTAGATACAAGAGCTATTATAGTTATACAGGTGAATGGCCTTGGAGTGTTTTATTGATCAGACTGAACCAATGAAATTTTTCATAATGTAAACAAACATTGGAGAGTTCTGAATGAAGCATTTGTGACTCGTCAGATAAGCAGGGTAGTAGATTGTGTCCAGTCTCTGAAGAGTTCCTTGCCTTGCATGTCAGTAGGTTGTATGTAAGGAAATAAGGGGAGGATGGTCTTTTCTGCAATCATCCATTTGACTGAGCAACTGTAAATGAGGAGTTTTGCTTTGAACTTAGTAACATATTTATGTGATGTGTAAAAGACAGTTCATTATCTAACCAAATTCCCAGACATGTTTACATCCTAACCTGTTCAATAACTGTGGTAGCGATGTTAGTGGTGGATGGCCTAACCCTGCCTTTGTGACAACACCACATAACTTTAGTTTTTTTAGCATTTAAGACTAAGTTTAGGTTGGTAAAAGTCTGCTATATTTCATAATAAAACTATGTCTAAGAGACTTAAGAACTTCACCTGAAGGCCCAGAGGTGTTTAAGATTGTGACATCAGCATATAAGTACATGAAGTCTTTACAAACAGATTGAGGAATATCAGGTATAAATCTAGCAAAAGGTGTTGGACCAAGAATTGAGCTCTGAGGGACACTTGATGGCATATGCAGACAGTAAGATGTAGATCTAGTTTTACTTGCTTCATCCTCAAGCGTCTGGGCTATGCTTTCCACTCATGGTCATTTGACTGAAGTTATTGGTGAGTAAACAATTAATTTGAATGTACTCAGTTCATCTGCTGAATGGCTGCCACTGGCATTGAGTTTGTTTTTTCAGATGATCCAGCTATCTGTGATCTAGGCATATGAATTAGTCTTTGTCACAGTACGTGAATCTTGCAGCAGGTCAACAAGATTACATGATTGGATTAAGTTTGGCTTATTTGAGGCACATAAATAACAGATAGGGGTTTCCCTACCTCCTTAGAGGCCAAAGAGTCAGTAGTGAAAGTATGATATCTGCCATCAGAAAGTTCGAGTTGGGATCAAAACATGAGACTGCTGGAGTTATTTGCGTATATATATGGGTTAAGGATTATGACTCAAATTAAAAGAAACAACAAGGAAATGAGCCAAGAACCTGAGATATTTCTTTGGTATTTTGGAAGTGTTTTGACCTCTATTCCCTGGCTGACAGCACCAAAAACTGAACTTGGGTTCACTGTTGTTACGCAGAGTGACTGCATCTCCAACAGCAGCAGAGCAGCTGGGGATCCTCGAGGGGGAGCAAGAAGAAGTTAGTGGGAGAGCAGAAGCCCAGCCAGGCAAAACTAAATTCAATAAAAACCATTCTGCTCCCATCATGATCCCAATTTTGCTATATCTGTGGGATTTTAGTTTAAGTCAGGTGGGTGGGCAGTAACACCGCTGCAGGGGTGGCCGTTTTGACAAGAGGATTATCCATGAACTGGAGCCAACTTTTAAGCCTCTTTCCTTTTCTTATCTGTGTTGTGTCCTAAAAAGATAATCACTTAATTAAATATTGATGATATTTCAGACTGGATGCTGGCAATGTGGCTTCAGGAAGGACAGAATGATTACGCCAGTGTTTACTGAAGCTATCGCCTAAAAAGAGGATAAAGAGGTGAGGTAGACAGCCAGTGGAATAATATGTGAGAGAGGAACAAACAAAAAAAAAGGGCAGTCAAAAGCAAAAAATGAAAGAACATATTGATAAAAAAGAATTTAGACTATTGAGTGCTCTTAAAATCAAATGATTAATTCACTACTGCGTAGATATGGGCTCTGCTCTGTATTATATGCTATCATACATTTTTCATACAGCAACAATACCATGATGGGACGATTGGCTTTTCCCCTAGTGGACACAATGGAGCCTTTTGGTCCATTAAAGTGTGTGTGTTTGGTTGTGTGCATGTGTGTTTGTGCAAGTGACAAACAAATCCAAGGAAAGGGAGGTTTGTGGTTCAGAAAAAGAAAAAAGAAAAATAAATTAAAAATTGAATAAGTCCCGCATACACAGCAAAGAAGAAACGATGACATACAGTACACACTCGCAAATACACACCGAAAAAAGTCCATTTCCATCTGGTGATGTTTACTTTAGCAAGTGAGAGCTTCTGCAATAACAGAGGCAGAAGGAAGAGAAATGAACGACATAGGAATAGTGATAACTGAGAGATGAAGAAACAGATTGATGGAAAAGTGAATATTCCTCTGGTAGAAATCTTCAGATTACATGCCTGGTTAGATCTCTTTGGCCCCATAGGCATTTTGTAAGTGAGTCTGTGGCTCACTATCTCTGTCTGCATATTCTCAAGTGACTTCAGTATCAGACAGCCAGCACTTGGGAATGTATGTTTGCTTTGTAAATAAAATATATAACATATATTGCATGTTGGCAATCATTTAGATAACCTGGTTACAGTGTCATACTACAGCATTATCTGTTAACTGAATACTGAGAGACAGTTTCATGGATTTTCAAAGGGCAAATGGGAAACATTTTCAAAACTGTGCCACAAGATTTGCTAGAAAAAAATTAGAAGCTGCGTAACTGGATGCACTGATCTAACTTACCAAAGATGACATATCAGCTAACTATTATACATATTAAAGTAGCGTGATATAACTTTCTGACCTTAAAAATGGGACTCATTTTGATGGCACAGCGACATTCATCATGTGCATTTCTGTAGCCCAGCAACGTCCTGAGGGTGAGAAGCTGCACACTTTACATTTGGGTTTTACTTTACTGCATCATGTCACACGCTAGCAACTGGATATCAACACACTGGCCATTTTAAACACACACTGTAGCTGATTCAGCACAGAAACCCAAGAGGACATTTTTGGAGGAAGCGAGGAAGAAAAAGAGAAAGGGACAAAGCAAGAGATAAAAAAATTGGACTGACTTCTACTGGCTAGAGAAGAGACAATATGCAAGATGGATGTTAAATTAGCTATAGTAAGGGGGCACCAGTGTTGTTTTCGTCAATGAAAATGATGACAAATTTATTTCGTTGACGAACCTTTCTTTCATGACGATAACGAGATGGTGACGAGCTAAAAATGGCTCTCTGATGACGAAAACATGACAAGACGTTTGTGAGATTTCGTTGACAAGACATGACGAGAAGAAAATGTTCAAGGGCTGATTAAAAACATTAAAAACACAACATTTCTGCCTGTTATGAGTGCACTCTGTCAGTCAGCAATGCTGCTGCACCTTGGCCACGCCCACCACCAGACGTGCAGTGCACACAGACAAGTAGTTTATTTATTCATATGTTAACCTTTCCAGTTTTCCTCTTCTGACCGTGGTCAGAAGACACAGGGAGATCCTTCTTCTCCAGGGCCGAAGTAGCATTCGCTTCGGGGTTAACTCCCTACGCTCCTCTCTACACTTGTTAACGGGGTGAAACACAAGGAAAGGAAGGCAGTGGTCGCGCTGAGAAACGGCTTTATTACAAGACCTCGTTCATACTTTTTACACCACTTCTCTGCTCTCTTCACTCTCGATGCGTGTTTCTCTCCACGTGCACGTTCACTCACGCTAACACACGCACTGAGCTGGCTGAACCACTCACACAGCAGTTAGACACATCCCATAACACAGATGAATCATGACGCAGTGTTAACAAAGGGGTTTGGTGGGAAGCGACGATACATATTTTAACTATAATCCATCATAATTTCACTAGCAGACCAGGTCAAGTTAAGCACGTGTTCCTCATCCATTGCTCATATTTTGGGCATGTGTATGTTCAGGGTATAGTATTGCACTTCAGAAAATTCTCAGAAATAAAGCCACCAGTTACTAACATAAGGATGCTGTTGCTCTTTGCTTTTTAGGAGTAATTGATTACAGTATTTGCTGTTGGCTCAGAAACCTTTCTAAGTCTAAAATCATTCCTTTTAATTTTGTAATTATTGATGAAAATAACCAAACAACAAGCTCACAATGCGCTGCTATATGTTGAACTTATAGATCTGCTATTTTCTTGTGTGACATTTTTGTATGATGAAGTAGGACATCAATTCATGAAAAAAGGTGAAATATAGAAATAAAAAGCAAAGTATAACACGGCAGCATTGCATCCCTGTTGATGGGAAAGTCTCGGCTAAAGCTATCAGTCTGGTAAAGGATCTGGTAATTATGTAAAAGGATTAAGGTTAACTTGTTTTTATGAATTACTTGTTATAACCTGTCAACCTTGATTCCACTTTTTAATACGCATTATTGACCTAAATTAATTTGTTAAAAACTAATACTTTTTTTATTTGACTAAAACTAGACTGAAACCTTTTTGAGTTTTTGTCGACTAAAACGGGACTAAAACTAATCAGCATTTTTGTCAAGACGACCAAATCTAAGACTAAAACTGAGATTCCTGCCAAAAACAACACTGCGGGGCACCTCAGATAAAGAAAATAGAGAAAAGGCTAATATTGTGTGTCTGAATTTCCTAAACATTCTTCTTTGTGTAAAGCTGTCTAAACAAGTGATATTGAACATAAACATATGAGGGAAAAAAGAGAAATAAGGAATAGATGGTTGAATTACACTGCTTATCCAACTCAGTATTGTCTGCTTTCCATGTTTTTTTAACTTTGCTGTCAGTTCTTTTCAGTTTGGGGTTGAGGACAAAAGGAAAAGGATGGTTAGGATTTAGGCACCAGAGTAAAAGAAAATGTTATTTAATGTTAAAGCATACAAGAGATGCTAAATATGAACCAGAGTTTATGATGGAAGTAAAATCACTCATCTAATTTCATATTATGGCATCACAGGTTGGAAGCCTTATTAGATTACATAACTTTCACTAGGTTGCAAGGGCTGCTGCCTAAGCAGGGAAGCCCAGATTTCCCTCTGTCCAGCCACTTTTGTCAGCTCTTCTGGGATCCCTGGACATTCCCAAACCAGATGATTGAGTATATATATATGTGTGTGTGTGTGTGTGTGGAAAGAGAGCGAGAGAGAGATTTATATAAATGTACATATATTTGGATACATAGAGATATGTATAAAGGTGTTTTTTTTTTGTTTGTTTTTTTTAAGAGCACTCAATAACTTCAGCCTTCTAAATAGGACCTGAACTAATAAAGAACCACTCCAGAAAGTCCAAATTCCATTTTGGATCTTTTACTCACTGTATAACCAGGCAACATCTGAGATTTGTTTTCCAAAATATCTCCACTGATATGAGAATGTTGCTGCAGAAATCACCACAGGCCAATTGCTGGTGATAGCATTTACATTAACAGCACATCAGAATACAAGATCCTCGGTTTGCTCCTTTGGTAGTGACTTCAAAACCAAAGCAATGATAGTTTGTTTATGTGGACACTGTTAGCGCTTTCACGTCAAAAGTTTAGTCATTTGTTCTAGCACAAGGCCCAAATGCCACCAAAAGAAAAATGTAATATTAAGGTAAAGTTATCCAGGCAAAAAGACACTAGTACATATAGGATGTGATTTCATGAGATGTCACTGTTCCCACAAAATCCCGCTTTACCATGTTCACATAGACATGCTGAAAATTGAGTCTTAAAAGGCTTCACTTTGAAGAGTGCTTGTAGAAATCTCTCTCTCTCTTTTTTTTGTTTTTTTTTACTAAAAATGCTTTCTGCACAAGAAAAGAGGTGAAAAATCACAATATAAAGGCACTTTTCTGCAAAATAAGAGCATTATTGTAGATTGGGCCAAAATAAAAAGCTAAAAATTGTCAAATAAAGGTCTTGGGCTAACCAACAGCAATTAATTTAGAGGGCGTTTGATTAGATTTTAAATAAATCTAATCAATCTAATGCTTACAATTCCACTCAGAAACTACCTGCAGAACTCACTCATATAGTGTATCTGAAACCTTCTGAGTTGAATGTTTTGGCAGATGAAGGTTAACAGCTGTTTGTTTTAACTCAGTTTATTTGCCAATTTCATCAGTTTCTTATGACAGTAACAGCTGACTTTGTCTGATTCTCTAACCTCTTTATTGTAATGAGAAACCAAAATAATTCAGATCATTAAAACTTTAATGGTGTTCTACTTTGCTTTGGTTTTTTTTTTTTTTTTTTTGTTTGTTTAGTTTGTTTTTTTTTTCCAATTTCAACTTTCTGTAGCCTCTGCCCTCAGGATACAGAATGGGAAGCAACAGACTTGAAGCTGCTTCCACTACAAACAAACACAAACTGATGACCCACAGCTTTTGTTGAAAATAGAAAACAAACATGCTTTAGGGTTTTGTAAGATGCAGGTTTTTACCAGTTAGAAAGGTAAACATAGAGCTAATAGCTTTAATTCAGTTTTTGGTCTAAGTGGCTGCTTTTAACCAGTTTTACTTCTGGGGTGGTGCTAAGTTTGTGTAGCTCCCATAAAAGTCATACATGTCTCAAAATTCCAAGCAATGATCTAACATTCATAACAGCATATGTGTCTAATTCAGCTGTGTGAAAGAATGCTCACATAGGACCAACGTCAATCTGTCACATGAGTTATTGTACAGTTTGTGCAACACAGTAGATTTAAGAATAAGCCAAACACACTGTGCAAAGTTTCCAGTAAGTAACTGGTCATTTCCAGTAGAATTGTAATTAAGATGTATAATGGATAAAAGTCTATGGTTTAAACAGATAAAAGAATAACTTTAAAATCAGAGCAGATGCTACAATAAGTCAGCATTTCTTTTATTTTTATCTTCTACTAATCACAAATCACTTTGGAAAAATGAGTGGAATTCGCACAAAGAGGGATGGGATAATAACAAGGAGTAAGATTACACAGGCTAACAAGACAATGTTATGAACAAGAGGCAGGATAAAATGTTATTCCTTTAAAGATAACAGAAGCTAATTGTGCAATCTCATAACAGGCGATGGTACTTAACAACTGCACAGTGTAGATATATGAACCCTGGTTTAGATGAGAGAGGTATACCCACCCCAACACTAAAACACACACACACATATATACCCTCTGCCCAACCCTCAAGACAATGCCATGAGCAAAACACTGGATAAAAGCTTCCTTTTATGAAGATAAGGGAACTCGCTGAGAGCAACGGAAGATAAAAGCTTTGGGAGGATAACAGCTGTGTAATATGTATGACTATTTCTTAATGGAGGCAATGACTCATCAGGGTTGGGGAGTTTAGGGATTACATGTAACAGGATTACATGAATTTGAAGCTGTAATCTGTTACAGTTTCTGAAATAAGCACAACAATCAGATTAAGATTATTTGCTGTGACCTTTGTTTGATAGTATTTAGTGGAAATAATGAGTCAACAGGGTTTGTGGGGAAAGGGGCAAAAGATTTGATTTGTCTGGGTTTTGAATCACCTGACAAAACAGCTTTAAAGAAACATGACTGATATATTTTAATGATTAACAAATTGACTGCGGTGATGTTTAATTACCAAAACATTGTCACACTAAATAGTGAGAACTGCTATCTTAATGTAGCCAGTTCATTTATCGTTAAACAAATGTACAAACACGGTATCTAAATCGAAATCTCAGACACGGGTAGAAAGACAACTGCAGTTTTATTTGTTTCTGACCATTTTCCACCTCCCTAATATCATGTCCCTGTATCATTGGACTTTGTGTCCTTAGAACTCAATCTGCATCTCTAAGATCTCTAAAATCTGCATCATTGTGTCACAGCTGAAAAACCATAATGAATAATCTTGAAAAGCCGCTGACAGTGTCTATAATAGTGCTAGTTATCATGCAAGTGGTCCATGAAAGTAGCAATCCAGCTGACTGCATTTGCTTGACAGCAAAGAAATAGAAAGACAAAACAATAGCAGAGAGAACAACTATATCGCCAACAACATGCCTCAGAGAAGAGGGAATGGGGGAGGAAATGATGATATAATGTGAGCTCTGAAGTATTGGACTTCACTTAATCCCCATCATGAGTTAATGTCAATGAGATAGTGTTGGGCACTGCATTTACCTCCCACTCATATATTGTGAAGACAGACATGGACAAGAGCAGATGCTGTGGTTATGAAGACTGATAACGGGGTTCGTCTTGTCCTCGGTGTGCTGTGATGGTGGGGAATACAGGTACTACTTGTGTGACTGAGGGAGAAAGAAAACCATCAGCCAGACTGTGTTTTTGGGTGTTTGTTCTTTAAAAATGTCATCTTCTGTAGTTATATGCAACTGCGCTTGAAAGTTTGTGGGCTTGTAAGAAATTTGTCTGTATAAATACAATCTAAGACTTTACCAGATTCCAAAGTCAAAGATTAAGAAAACTCAAGTTTCTAATTAAAAAAACAAAATGACATACTTCGTTATTCATTATATTCAAAGCAATATTATATATCTTTAAGTAGCAAAGGCATGTTAGCCTTTGCTTTGGACATTTAGTGTGACCATCTCTCAGCAGAATAATTGCCATTTAAATACTGCACACATCAGGCTGAGGGAATGAAGCCAATTCATGTGGGTGTAGTTAATTCCTGAAAAATCAAACTCTTCATTCGAGTTCAACAACATTCCCTTTACATTAAAGAAAGAGCTGAAAATGTAAGCAGATGGACTTTGTTGCTAGTTCTTGACATTACTTCATCCTTCCCATGAAACGCCTCTTCACTTCAAATACAACTGGGGGAAATTTCTGATCTCAAAGCAGTTACTGGGACCCTCACACCTTTGTGAATCATTGAAGTCCCGTGTGTGTCCTGTGGGTTGTTTGGGAACTTTTTAGATTCCTAGACAACATGTGAAACAACTGACCTGGGTGACTGAGAATGAACTTTATTCCTCTTTAATCATCCTGTTTGAGCAGATGGGAGTCTAACACCGTGATCTTGTTGCATTACCTGCTTTCCCATGAGGCTGAGTTCACTTAAAGTGCTTTCACTACTAAATATCAATAAGATGAAATGCATATTTTTGATTAGAAAAATAATGAAAAATGATGCCTTCATTGCTGATGGTTCCGCCCTGGGTTGGTACAACTTACAGATAACTGTGCATGTGGTTGGATTAATCTGTCGTTTTTCACACACAAAGCATTTTCAGTCTGAAGTCAAAGTTGGATTAACTTTTTCTTTCCTGTGACAAAGCTTCATTTATTTATATATATATATATATATATATATATATATATATATATATGTATATATATATATTAGTGCTGGATTAAAATTTTTAATCGCGAATAATCGCATGACATGCTACGATTAATCGCATTGTTACGTGCAAAATGTCTCTTTCCTTTAAAAGAAGGCCTACAGCTATATAACGAAAACGCAGTAAATTTTGGTTTACAAACACTACATCAGGGGTCTCCAACCTGCGACTCTGGAGCCGCAAATGTCTCTCTGGATCTTTCACAATGCCTCTAAATACGTGGCTAAAATATATTTTTAAATCTATCTTTCTTGTCATTAGGTCGGAAACCAGGGACTTTTTTTCTTTTACATCATTTTCCACAAATATCTACATCCCTTAGAAGAAAGTCTGTTTATCCTCTTTTAATAAAGGTTTTATGTTTTTCTTTATTTTAAAACCTAAAAATGAAAATAAAAAAGTGGTTCTTCAAAAAATAACAAATATCCTATGGTGACTCTTCATTAAAAAGGTATATATTAAGTTGCCTTTTTGAAAAGGTCTCGTAACATTTTTGGCAGCTCTATGGGAGTTTTATTTAGTCGGCTGAGGGAAAAATGGCTCTTTGGATTGGAAAGGCTGCAGACCCCTGCACTAAACACATAAACAGGTTTAAGAGGAGTTTTCTCTTTAAACAGCAACAGTTAAAATATTTCTTCATATATATTTATAAAATGAAATATTTATGACAAAGAAGGATGAAATGTTCAGGATTTACTAACTAAAAGGTAAAAAGTCAGCAGGATGAATTTAAAGCTGTGAAGCTGCTTCCCTCTAAACACAGAAGGAACAATATGTGATGAATATCAGCATCAGGTGAACAGACAGAAAGCAGGATTAGAATCTCACAGCTTCTAGATGGTGAGGAGAGCGAAATATTCACAATGTGCACAATAACTTCCATCCATGCACCTTCAGTGCTTAATTATCCAGATTTTTGGCATATAAATTCTCTAAATTTTAATTTTTAGCTTGACTGCACCTGCAGCCTCCGCTACCAGGAATTAAGGGGTTAACATCTCGTTTCCAGGTGTAGCGTCAGGTTTGTAGATGTAACTATAAACATGTGTGGTATCCACAGAAAGTCTCAGCTACCAGCTCAGCAAAATCCTTTCTATCACCAACAAACACAGTTAAGACAACAAACAATTCAAAGACCTGAGGGGTATTGCACGAAACCAAGATAAGGGATTAAGCCGGGATATGTTGGTTATCCTGGCTGAATTTAGCCCTAAGTCAGTTGCATGAAAGCAGCTCAAACTAATCCCGGCCAAGTTACTGTGGTGATTTATCCGCTGCAGCTAGCCTGCTCCAGACCAGGCTAACTCCAAAGGCTAAGATTAATCCTAGCGAGTCAGCTGCATGTCCAACGTCAATTCTATGACGAATGAATGTGTTTTACAGCATGTCCATGGTCTTCCTAAGTATGGCGCGTCATTTTAATCATCCAGTATTAAAATATTACATATACAGTCACTGTACATTTAATCGAAATCTGTTCGTAATCGCAACAGCCTTTTTATATGGATTCGAGTTGTAGTATTATTATTCTATTCTATTCTACAGTCATTTAGCAGACGCTTTTATCCAAAGCGACTTACATTTGAGAGTAAGAACAACACAAGCATGAATTCAAACAAGATGGGACATCATAATTAAGTGTTAGTCAGACCGCTTTTGAGTCCAGTTAGACCCAGGTTCTGTCGTGTAGTGCTAGTGCAGTGCATATAATTTTTATTTTATTTTTTTTAGTCATTTTATTTAAATACAGGATCACGATTTCATCACACAATATCAACTTGGTCATAAGTGCATGATTTCATCAGGCCAAGTGTTATATTGCTATGCTGATGAAGACTGCTCGTCAAATTGCTGTCAGAGGTTTTATAAATATGTGTTTTATTGCATTAATTGAGATTACAAAACACAGCGGATGAGGTTACAAAGGTGTATTCAAAGAAATCCATGACGAGGGCAATGTAGAATATTCAGGTCCAACTCCCCTTCACCTGTTCCCTCTTCATAATGGCTTGCCCTTTTTCGGAGGATGTGCTGGACGAGGAAGCCCGCATCCTCAGAAGAGCATTCAGACGTGAACGAGTCTTCAGGGACAGCTCACATCCCCTGGCCTTTGGAGATGACTATGTCATTGAGAGATACAGATTTTCGGTTACTGGATTTCCAGCAGTTTTCTGAGTGTCTGGTGTTTAATCTCTAGATCCAGCTCTAGTTCTTGGAGCTTTCTCTTTTTGAGTCAGCTTTTAACATCTGCCAGCTCTCTCTCTCTCTCCAGGTGCCCTGAATAAAGCGTTCTGACAGTTTGTGAAGTCTGTAAAGGAAATGTCAATTAGCACAGCAGGATTTGTGCATAACGTAGATGTACTTTAGCCAATACTCACAATGTTACCAGGCCGCTTAGGAGACTGTGCAGCATTCGGGTCCTGCTACACATTTTCTATTAGCACCACATCACTGACTTCATATCCTTCATGGAATAAATAAGCAGGCCAATCCCATAAAACTGACATGCCTCAAGCCTTCTGGACTCCACTGACACAGTCTCCTCATCTGCAGACGTGCATTCTGCAGCTGCAGATGTGCCTTCCCCCTGCCGTATACATGCAGCGAGAGGACTCGGATTAAGATTTCACAGAACATACCAAGCCTGTGATTTCGAGACACTGTACTAACCGGATCATCTTCTGGTGGCTCCAAAAGTGTAATTGTGTTCCCAGACACTGCAAGGTTATCCAAAGTCAGACACTATATTATATTTGATTGTGTCCCATGTGCAGTAGAATTGCAGTACTTTGTGTACCTTGTATGAAGCGGACAGTTTCTGTGGCTGGGACAGAGTCAGTTATTGTCCCTCCCTGGATCCCCTCCATCACTAGCCTCCCTTTATTTAAATGGAGTGCCAGTTCCTCTGCTGGAGTCACATCCTGGCTTGGTGGGCCGCCCCCTGTGCCAGTTTATAGGCCTTTTTTTAACTGCTACAATCATACAGACATTGAACATGTCAGCAGACACCTCATCTATTCATCTCATTTGTTCACGGTTATCTACTTTGGAGTCACTTACCAGCCTGCAAAATGTTCTTATATTTAATTTTTTCTTGCTGCCAGGTCCTTTTATGGCCAGACAGGTTTGTCCTTTAAGAAGGACAGAAAGATAAAATAGATAAAAACGTAACATGAGGAAAATAGATTAAATGACACATTGTGGATAATTGTTTGCACCTAATCATACTCTACATTTCCTGAGTAACATGCACCTGCTTGTCACTCTTAAAGTATACAACAGTTAGTGGATTTGAAAAGTAACTCCTTTAATTGTAGCCTAATTATGACAGTTTCAGTGGAGCACTGTTTATTAATTGTACAGTTTTTGACCACTTACGCATTGAGCCGGTCGGCTATTGTCTGCCAGGCTCTCTCGCGTTCTTTACTTATGGCATTAGTATTGCCTTTTTTCCTTATAATATCCTTAACTTCGTCAGAGAACTCCGTCAGGAGCTGTTGTTCAGCGGCCGTGACGTACGACGCGCGACTTTTATCCATTTCTCCATCGGTGATTCTGTGAGCGATCGCGAGGTCTGCTTCAGTATGCCGTGCACACGCACTTATCCCAACTATCTTCACCTGGCTTAACCTAGCCGCACCTTCTCATCCTGGCTCAGCAAACGTGCAACCAATTAAGCCAGGATAGGCCGCGCAAGCTAGGTCAAGCTGGGCTTGCTTAATTATCCTGGATTTCTTTATTCTGGTTTCGTGCAATACCCCTCAGGTTAACATAATCAGAAAAATATGTAAACACAGACGATGTTTCCTCATGAACACGAACAAACACTCCTCTACTGAAAGCTCACATCTCACAGATTCCACAGCTGGAAGTTTCATCTCGCTATGACCAAGATTCACCGAACCAGAGACAGAAGAAGACCCGATTTATGCTTCACATTTATTAAAAAAATAATAATAAATAAAACGTTTCTCAATGCTCTGTTCACCTGTATGAGTTTTGACAGACAAAGAGAAACGTTGGTTCTTCTTCTTCTTTCTTAAGTTCCAGATAGAAAATGTCTCTTTATTCTAATAAACCCACTCTCTCCTGATTACACCAGGCGCACCGCTGCAGCAGGGAAAGGAGAAATGGACGCCATGTTTCTGTCACCAAAGCCAGCTGCCAGTAAAAAAAAAAAGAAAACCTTAACGCGCTATTAAAAAAATTAACAGCATTAATTAAGCATTGTGTTAAAGCACGTTAACATATATATATATATATATATATATATATATATATATATATATATATATATATATATATATTCGTTCATTCTCTGTACAGCTTAGTCCATTAAGGGTCGCAGGTAAGCTGGAGCCTATCCCAGCATTAACAGGTGAGAGGCAGGGTACACCCTGGACAGGTCATAGGGGACAAAACAACCATTCTCACTCGCACTTACTCCTAGGGAGTATTTGGAGTCATCAATTAACCTAACATGCATGCCTTTGGATGGTGGGAGGAAGCCAGAGTACCCAGAGGGAACCCAAACATACATGGGGAGATCATGCAAACCTCCCCCCAGCCAAGATTCAAAGCAGCAACCTTCTTGCTGTGAGGCTGCGGTGTTAACCACTAGATAGATAGATAGATAGATAGATAGATATATAGATAGATAGATAGATAGATAGATAGATAGATAGATAGATAGATAGATAGATAGATAGATAGATAGATAAAAAAAAATCTAATTATTAAAGTGAATAATGAATAACTGTTAAATGATTAAGATCTCAGTTTCAATCAAAATAAATGCGATTATAATTTTTGCCA
Organism: Melanotaenia boesemani; assembly: GCF_017639745.1. Taxonomy (NCBI): domain Eukaryota; kingdom Metazoa; phylum Chordata; class Actinopteri; order Atheriniformes; family Melanotaeniidae; genus Melanotaenia; species Melanotaenia boesemani. The sequence goes on along the minus strand of NC_055697.1, from coordinate 27,276,336 downwards.
TAATCAAGCAGCCCTACTTGAGTCTGAGGGTCATTACAATGATTTTATGCTGGAACTATGTTTCCTTTCATTATTTCTCTAATGCTTCTCATTTACATGGGACAAAATGAAAGAGGCTTTTAGCTGCTACCTTGCAGATTGTTGCATGGCTTGCTCTTAAACTGATCTTTGCTTCCAGTCTTGCAAAAGGTCTTGAATTACTTTTAATTTGTTCACATACTGACCTAGAGCTTGTGGAAGACGAACCATTTAGAGACGATTCTCTATGAGTACCTACCTGATGAGCTAACCTTGAATTACATTATTGTACAAACATGAGAATTCTGAGGATTAAAAGGTTTTAAGATGTTTTTTTTAGAAATGGTTTTTATATATTTTTTTCCTCCAGCCTTTACCTGGTGTGATTTTAGCTCCTCTGACCTGCATTTCCCAGGGAACACACCATTTAAGAGAAAATATGACATACAGGCTGCTAAAAACACAGGAAACGTAGCCTCTGGAATCCTGTTTTTAGTTCATTTTCACCTGCATTACAGCCTTGACTGAATGAATGAATTATATATTATTTTCAATTTTACAAGATGAATATTAAAAAAGCTTTTATTAAAAATAGACAACTTAGCTGTAAATGAAAATGTTTTATGCGGTTGACCTTCCTCATTAAAACAGATCCTCATTTTGCTGCTTTACTGCTAGTAAAGGAACTGTGTAGGAAATGTTTTACACATTTTAAACCACAAATTAAGGTTAAATTGCCAAAAGCAATTGAGTATTTGTTGTTGATATGCAACGTTATTAAAGCACCAGAGGTGGGGGAGTATTGGCAGAGGTTATTAAGCCCAGTCTCTTTTCACACTGTGTTACTGCAGTAAGAAACAAATAAAAAAATACAATATTTGGGCTCTGTACAACACACTGACTAAAGTAGGTTGCATTAACCAAAGCAGGTGTGAAATCTGTGTTATATTACATATTGTAACAAACAATCATGGGTAATATCTTGCTGTATGGCCTAAAATATGTTAATTATTTAGGCTCATTTGAGATGAAACATATAGCCAGCTGGTGGCTTTCCTCGCATTACTACTGCAGTGCAATCACAAGAATCAAGAATCCATCTAGTTGAAAAACACATACAACTTCTTCTAATATCACAACAAACTATCTTTATTACAGGCTTTATTACCTTCTGAGTGATATCTTATTCTAGGGTGACCAAACGTCCTCTTGTACCCAGACATAAAAAAAAATGCGTCAGAATTTCAAAATCATCTGAAATTTTTCTCTGTCAGCCTTAAAAATGTTCACATTGGATATGAGTTGCGTTAGCCACTCTCAGACAACAAGCAACAGGAGAGGGAGGGGAAGAAGGGAGCTCCAATACTGAGAGGACAGTTACCTGATAATGACGTCACCTACCGCTCGGAATTACGAGACAACTCATCATTACTTTGTACTTCGGAGAAAGTGTGCATGAATCTCCCTTCTCACATAGACTAAGATGGGTTTTGCGCCCATGGAGGGTGAGAGATTCCAGCTCGCTCACTTTCTCTGCAGTTTAACACATTAATAAAATGAACTGAAGACCATGTTCATGTGTTGGACTGATGGCCTTGATGGCCTGCGGAAGAAGCTTTTCAAGAGTTTTAGATCTGAGTGTCTAATATCCAGTAAAGGTAGAAAATCCAGAAACGTAAATGCACAAACTACAGAAACGATCCCCATGTTCGTCTTGGTGGTGATTCATGGGAAGCTGACATTGGTTCTGCATGAAGACATAGGTTTCTTTTTCCTTTTTTTTATTTTTTTTGCTTTGTTTGTCTTTATATACCACATTAAAAAGGCACGAACACCGAACAGAAAGACATTTTGTCAAAATTTATCTTCACCAGACTGGAAGTGAACTGAATGCCAGAGAAATTTTAGCCCTAAAAAAGTAAAACAGATTGTTTTATAGCCTAGACAATATAAATTCAGTAAAAATGTCAAATGATCAGTGTAAAGTTGGTCTCTTCATCATACAGCAGCAGCATTGAATGTGGACACATTTTTATCTATCCACATAGATAGATAGATACTTATGTTCATGAGTTTTATTTATATTTCCCATTGCACTTACAATAAAGATATTATTGAACACTGTTCAATCAAGTGATTTCACTTAAAGGGGCAAAAAATATTGGTAATGAAAAAGTACAATAAACTATCACTTCAACAGAAGAATTATTGGTACTGCATGTCCCTCTCCTTTTTTACCTGCACTGAATCCCCTGAAACATATTTCTGTTGTGCTTATGTCAAACTGTATAGAGCTGAACTTAAAACGATAAGCAAATAAAATCACAATCGCAGCTTAAAAATCTCATGGACGTCAACAGTTCCCATACAAGCGGCTACTTTCATTTTCCTGCACTCTGTCACCTAAAATTATATTATATTAATGTCTCTACCATTGCGGAGAGGATGATGCCTCCACTAATGCAATTTCCTGGACACAGAGGTCTCATGAATGTTGCACACTGCACATTAAGGGTCAAATGCATTGCATGTATATTACAGATACATTATGTGTGTTTGAAAATGTACAGGTCAGAGGGTGGTGTGGATGAGCCGAGATGGCAGAAGAAAGCAGGCACAGGTAAGAGCTGACCTTGACAATAAGTGAAGACACATGTCAAGATACAAAATGGGAGGTGGAGAAAGGGAGGGGAGGAAGAATTTACCACAGGCAAGATGTATGAAAAAAGGGAGCAGATGGATAAAAGAAAAATGTGACATGTAGGAGCCAAAATGCAGCAATAACTATCTTGACATTTGCAGTATTTTACCATGAAGATAGATTTGTTTTCGCAGTCATTTTTTTTATTGCAAAATATTCTTAGGTTTTAAAAAAATAATTTATATTAAAATTAAAACCCAACAAAAAAGTAAATATCTCAAAACAAATGTACAAAATGGAAACTACCTGTATGTTAGAGAAAATATGAGTACAATTAGCTTTTAATGAGCTTGTAATTTCTCCAAATTTTTTCTTTACCTCAAGATTTCTGTGAAATAACATTCTAGATATAATCTTGACTATAAATATTGTATTCTTGATTTATTCATATCACTTTCACAGAAAATTGTCCTATGATCTGTGGTCTCTATATTTGGGTAAGACTGAGATTGCAGGTACAAGCGGCTGATATAAACTTCCTCCGAAAGGTTGGCTTGGCTCAGCCTTGTAAGGTAAGGAGGTTCTACATCCTTGGAGTAGATGCAAGGATTCAATCCACCTCTGCATTGAAAGGAGTCAGCTGAAGTGGTTTGGGACTTTGAAACTGCATCAAAAGTAAGTAATTGCAGGCAGGCATAATATTGTATTAGATTTCTGTAACGCTTTTAAAGGTGCTTAAACATTGCATGACACTGAATCCATTATTCATTCAAGCCACATTCATACACTGGTGGTGGTAAGCGACATGTGTAGCCACAGCTGCCCTGAAAGGGGCAGACGGGTAGAAACATGCTGGCCAATCAGCACCAACAGCCTCTCCAGGCATCAAACTTTCCTTCACATTCATAATGTGTTGCTGATACTGGAGGTAAAGTGTCTTGCTCAAAGACACAGTGGTAAAACGAAGCAGTTGATGACTTGAAAAAGAGTTCAAACCAACAACTCAGACGAGCCGCTCTACCGCCTGAACCACTGCCTTCCCTTAACATGGCTGCTCACAGTGTCTGTATACCACATACACAGCCTGACTCGTGAATTTGTCATTGCATTGAAGATGTTAGCAAAGTCAAAGCCTAAAGCCGCCAAAGATTTTCAGTGGCAAGGTGGTTTAAGGACCAAACAAGAATATAATAGTTTTATAAAGTAAGATGTTGGTTATGAAAATAATAATAAAAAAAAATAATAATTTTTTTTCGCCTTTTGTGTTCATTGTTTGTATTACAATGGTGTGCCCTGCAAGTCAGTAGAAGACATTAACAAAAGCTGTAAACTTCCAAAATTTTGGATCAACTCTGAGTTCGTGAACAGTATAATCATAACTTACCCTTTGATTACTGATAAATGAACAAACAGGTTTGCATATGCTGTTGTCAAAATATTGTGTATGTAGCTGTCATATGAAGCACTGAACGTAATGTTATAGCACATATAAATAATATAATTTGTTTGCCTCTTACATATTTTAAGCTGCATTTTATTATATGACTCAATATCCTCTTATTCCCCACGTATGCAGAATGGTAACATGCTGATACAACAACTGCAAAGTGAACAAAATACACCTTAGAAAGCTTTCATCCCCTGGACATAAACTAAAACCAGTGTGACACACTTTCCCATCCATGTAAGTATGCTGCAACTTTAGTGTCAAGTTTACCTTTTAACCTTTTAGATATTTAAATAAAAGAATTTCTTTCACAAATTTTTAAACCCACACGTGGTCAGTGTTACTGACTGAGCCTGACAGACACATCACAAAACGACACAGAACAGGTCAACCAACTGGTCATTACTTCCCATAGCAACAAGTAACATTGTTAGTTTGCATCTGTCTTCTTTACCCTGTTGCACTGCTCATCCACTTTGTCTCTCTTTTCATAACTTCCTCCAAAAGTGGGTGTCTTCATACAATCTGCCATGTGTTATTTATAAAGAATGTGGGGTCCTGTATTACTACAGGCCCCTGTATAGCTCAGATAAATTTTATTGCCACTTGGGTTTCAACCATGGGACGCTTCCTCAGGGTCTAACAAATTTAAATGATCATTTTTTTTGACCCCCATTTATCTCCATCTATCTAAGGCTTAACAAAAATATCAGGGGAACATTTTATACTCCAAAGCTGCACTGGCACATTAACAGCACTTTTGAGAGCACCTCTTATTTTTGGTCTTGCACTGCTGAATGTTTTTAGTTTAGCTGAGGACTCTCTGCTTCTAATTTATGCCTACCTGTGTAAATAATGTCAAGTTTAATCCCGGACATATTTCAGAATTTCTTTCTTTACTTTAAGTTAAACCACTGGAATATTTGTTACTAGTAATACTTATTTGACATCTTAAAGTTCTTTGGAGCAAAATAAAGAAAAATCAATTTTTTGTTTTATTTCCTTTCTTTTTTGACTGAACATCATGGTTTAATTTTCAAATATAAAAAAGTACTTAATTTAAAAGACAGGGGTATTCGGCCTTATATGTTGTCAGAATGCACTTAAATACACTATAACCTTTACAGGTGAACATTGTTTAGCTTTCTCTAAACTTTTGAATGCACAACTTTTCAATTTTTAAATACTCCTTGTTGTTCTCTCATGACCACTGAAAACCCCGATAGAAGTATCTAAACCATGAATTGGCCACTAAATGTTCTGATTCTATGACAGCTTGTATTTAAACACACTGTTCACATTTACACATCAGCAGACCAAGAAGTTATATGTTGTGGTATACCCACCACTGTCTTTAGCTTTCTTTCAATAAATTGTTTAAGGTGAAAGATTCTGTTGGTTTTCTTTAGCTAAGCTATTATTTATTATGAATCGACTTGTATGAATATTGATTGAATGGCAACAGATTGGCTTGAATTGGTTTGTTTGTTAAGTGCCCTGAGATGACGTTGTTGTAAATTGGCTCTATACAAAAAAAAAGCTAAATTGAATTGAATTGAATTGAATTACCACGGCACGATTCTACAGAAATGTCCTGATGTAGTCGTTGAAAAATGAGCTGCAATAAATGAGTGAGCAAGTCTTTGTGGGGTTAACATGGTACGAAAATAAAGAGAACAAGCGGTTAATCAAATAAATAAAACATCTTGCAAGCTCTACAGCTGTGTAACGTCACACAGCTGTAACTCCTCCACAACCTTGAACAGCATTAAGCAGTAAAGAAAAAGAATGAATGGATGGTTTTACAGCTGCTGCATTTCTAAAGTAAAATAAAAACACCCAGACCTCAATAACTTACCTCAATGGTTATTAATTTGACTGGATTTCGTCTTTTCATTGCAGCTCAACTCTGCTCCACAAACAGACTTCTGGCCCTCTACTCAGTTAATTAATTTACTTTATATTCACAGGACTTTACAGCACAGACAAGCTCTGTGCTTGATACTTCTGTACTGGATATTTTATTGGAAATGTGGCTGCGTTGTCTTTAAAGTTTTCAGGTAGCAGCAGAAGCAAAAATAGAGAAAGACCTATTTTGCGAATCCACACATTCACATATACCCAATGAAACAAAGGGGTAATTAAATCTAAGATATTTTAAGGTATAATCAGATTTTCCTTGAAAAAAATTGTTCTGAAATGCAAATTTGATTAAGAGAGTTGAGTTTTTAGAGGTTTAATTAATGAATGGAGAAGAACTTTAATGAACTTCTTTCTTTCAGCATTTGCCTTCTTAAACTAAAGCTTGTATCGTTTCCAAATTTACCCAATTAAAACCACCAAATGATCATCTCATGAAAATGAACAAAAGTTTCATAAAAGGGAAAAAAGCACAAGTTCACAAATGTTTTTTCTTTACATTTGTATTCATTCCTTTACTTCCCCTTCCTTTTCAGCTTTTTCTGTTATTTATCACTGCGACCATAACCTGCAGCCATAGTTTCAGAAAGAAACAATGAAGAGTGGAGATTCATCTCTGGAATAACGTTTCAGCTCTCATAAAACCAACCCATGTCTGGCTGAGGTGGCTGAAAAATGCAATTTGTCTTTGCAATGCCCTGCTTAACATGACCCACGTATGAGTAAATTTTACCTCCCACCAAGCCATTTTAAACCATGTTTGCCTGCATGCCTTTCTATCCATCTCCTGTCACAATACATCTCAGTCCCTTGTGTTGAGGAGCTGCAGGACTCCAAATCAAGCTATCCTTGGAGTTGTCTGTATTTGTGATGTTTGATAACCAGTTTGTGTGGCATGAAGCATGTTTTAGCCAGTGTTTATAAGGTAGCATTATACAACAAATTAACTCATTTTCTCTCTTCCTCACCTCCATTATACATCCAGTAATGAATTGTATTGAAGTGCCTTTCTTTCTACACAGATGCAACTTGGTGATAGTTCATGCAAAAAAAAACAAGCTCATTTCTGTTCTTTTATTTATTTCCTCCTCTCCTTTTTACATATCACTGCTTTTTGCATGTTGCTCAATCTATTATTGACAGAAGAGCTTTTCTTTGTGTGGTCACACTCTGTCGAAGATACTCAGGTGTAATGGGAAGGGATATGGACCTAATGGTGTCGAGACAATAAATAATGAACAAATAACCTTATTTGAAAGGAAGAAGGAAAAACTAAAAGACAAAGAAAAAAGTGAAAGCAAGAATTAAGGAAAAATAAGACAGAGAGGACAATTTTGTCTTTAAATATGTCCACATATGAGGAAAGACAATGATAAGCATAAAGACAAAAGTCAGTGCAGAAGAGGACAACAGAAACGAAGGCATTCCCAGTGGTGCTAACATGCTAAGGCTTAGTTTAGCGCGCACACACTCATACACACAAAGCAAACGAGTGAAAACCCTCTGAGCAGAAAAACTGTGATGTCTCCTGTGGCAGGTTGCAAAAAGCTTTTTCTTCACTTGTGTTTCACTCTCCCTCTCTCCACTGCGGCCTTCCAAACTCCTTAACCCCTGTCTTTGCTGCAGCACCAACTGTACACTCTCATCCCTTCATTCATCCATCCATAATCCTAAGCACATCTCCCTCTTCCCCCCTAATCATCCCTCACACCCATTTAGCCCTCCTCTATGCTTCCATCCATATATTCATTTATGTTGTCAAAATAAGAGATGCGCCAGTGCAGCTTTGCTACTGTTGGGCTGGACTGAATTTGATATTGGATTTTACAAGCAGCTGCGACTTCCAGCTAATATGTTCCGCTAGCTAAAACTTCATTTGAGCATCACACTCTGGCTAAATGAGAGGAATGTGGAAGCATGATGAAGAATAAAAGGGAGGTGGAGTTGGGGGAAAGAAGATTTGAAATAGAAAGAGCTAGTAGAGCATAAAGCGCGGTCCCGTCTGCATACATGCTAATCCTGAGTATGGTACGTATGTAGGGGAGAAGCATCTGCAATAAAGTAAGCATGCTAAAAGAAAAAAAAAAACTTTTGGTAAATCTGCAACCAAAATATTTGAGGTGTTATTTTGCGTCATTCTGTAGGTGTGCAGCAAGGTTGTCATTGTCGTTGCAATTTTGACTCAAGATTTTCCACATTTTCTTTATTGGGGAGGGGTCATGACTGCAGTCCAGCCAGTCTTTCCATGTGTCATCTTATTTCTCAGCCTTGCCTTTGCAATATATGAGAGGTCATGTCGCTCTGATATATATTTTCAGCAACTTTTTATCATTAATGCTGCAGAAGAGATTAAAAAGGCGTTACATAGCTTTCCAACATTAAAACTTAGCGTCCTGGACTCATTTTATTGCACAGTGACATCTATCGTGCACATATCTGAAGCTGTCGCTACCCAGCAGCATCTCGAGGCTGGGAAATCGCACTAACTGCCCTATAAAACTTTTTTTTTTTTTTTAATCACCATGCAACATTGCAGCCGAGTTCCACTTCACATGCTAGGAAATGGATGTAAACACACCAGCCGTTTAGAATGTGCAGCATGGTTGATTCCGCAAAGAAATGCAAGAAGACATTATCAGAGGAAGTAAGAAAAAGAACGAGAGAAAGAGACAGAACAAGAGTCAAGATAAGACTGTCTCTTTCTGGCTGGAGAGGTAGGATGCAAGATGGATCCTAACCTGGTTACTGGTCATAATTGTTCTATACCCTAACTTCTTTATTAAAATGTGTGTTATGTTGGATTCATTTAGTTTGTAATGGAATACTGTAGATGTGAAGTAAAGTATTTTTTCCTTCAGTCCAAAAGTCTAAAATTTTTCAGACAAGCAAAGCTGCATAATTTTTTGACATTGAAACATTGTTCTTCTGACTTGTTTTGATAGCACAGTAACATCCATGATGCACATTCCTGGAGGCGTTGTTGCCCTGCAGCACGGAGATACCACACTCCACAATCCTTTTTTTTTTTTTTTTTTTTATCTAGCCCATTTTTAGATATCCACAAACTTTTGAACACACATCAAGGCTGATTCATCAAAGAAACCAAGAGGACATTATCAGAGAAAGAAGGACAGAAAGAAAGAGAGAAAGAGACAGAGTAGGAGATAAGTCAAGAGTCAACATCAGACTGACTTGTACTGGCTGGAGAGAGCTTTGGCGAGAGGCAAGATGGATGCCATATTAATCTTTTTTATGGCGCGCTGTAAAATCTGCCTAAGTTGTGTAGTGTTAAATAAGACTGAATGAAGGGACCTTAAATATACTGGAACCAAGTATGTAAGTGTTTGTAGTGCAAAATCTTTGGAAAGACATTTTAGTTTTAACTTTACGCCCGAACCACTGATGCAAACAAGCACCAACCAACATACATACATATTTAATTTAGTTCATTTTGGTTTTGTTTTAAAGTTTTGTAAATGTTTAAAAATGTAACTTAACATACTGACATCCCTTTTCATCACCTATTCTCACCTTTGTCTCCATACTTTGTAAATCATGTTGAGGTTTAAAGAAAGGGGTGGGAAATAAATGAAAAGACTTCATAATATTTCACTTAGCTTCCTGTCATATTCTCTCTCATCTTCCAATAACACTACTACTAGTTTTATGGACGTACTGTTGCTGCTTTTATACAAAATAGAATCATCTCTCATTAAATCCATACCTCTTATGTACAGTGCAAGACATGTTATGTTAAAAGAATATTACGCTGTAGCACTGAGATTTGATTGAAAAGTTGTAGCAACGTTACTTTATTTTTCTTTTTAATACCGATGAAACAGCATAGCACTAAATGTGAGCTTTCAAATAGAATACCATTGTTGCCCAGTGGCGGTTCTAGGAATTTTTCACAGGGGTGGCCAAGGGGTGGCTTAGGGATTTCCAGAGGTGGCCACATTAAAAATGTGCATGAAAACATGCACGTTTTCATATACAATAATATTCAACCAATATATGCTAAAATCATTCAAATATCTTCAAAATATTTTAAAGCAACATTGTAAGGCCCTTGAATGTAAAAAATATTGTACTAAACTGTAAATAAACCAAGTATCTGCAGTCATATCAGTAAAAACTATAAAAAGAGCTGAAGACAGGGGCCTTTTACCTAGAAGTGGGCTGTTGTGAAACAAAAGATTAAATGGAATGGGTAAATGGAACTGTATTTGTAGAGCGCTTTTCTACAAATATATTACTTCTACTAATATTAGATGTCTGGCTGTGTGCCTCTTTGAACAACAAATGACAACATTTTTAGGCTAGTCATTATCTATAAAGTTATTCTTTCAGAGAGTTTGTTGACCTGTTTGATCCAATTACATACTGTTTTTAATGTCAAGCTAAGCAAAAGTTAAGCTTAGAATAGTTTTTATTGTCAATAGATATTTTTGATTATAGATATTTCCCATATATATCAACTTGTCAAATGATATCAGTTCTGCTGCTGCCCTGCTCAGCTTGAGCAGTGAGTACTTCACTCTTAAAAATAGTTAGGCATATTCATGAAGTACAAGAGCTTGAAAGGCGATCATATGAGCTACAAACTTCTCAGGTTAAAAAAAATAAACAAACAAAACAGCATTCACACATGAAGAGGAAACTGGTGTGACATCTTTGGACAATCCTGTTTTTTTTGTTTGTTTTTTTTTTTTTTTTCCACACTTTCTTACTGAAAATTTCTCGTTTTATCAGTTCATTTTTATTGCAAGTTATTTGAAAAAGCATTTAGTTACACATGTCCCGACATGTTTAATAACGCGCATTTCGCGCTCTTGTGCTTTAGCATGATGCACTTCAGCGCCACAGCCAGTGTTACTAGTTTGCCAAATGCAGTACAAGTTAGTATCTACGTTTGCTGAATGGTAGACTCCTCCCTCCGTGCTAAAAGTCGGGCAAAAATCTAATTTGTCAACAGGCTCACCAAAAACAAACCCAAGGCACTCCGGAGGAAAAAAAAAAATTTTTAAAGCCTTAATTGATCATGGCAAAGCAGTGAAAACCGACGCATTGCGACCCTAGGGTTTTAAAAAAAGCCTTTGGTCTATTTTTGGTGGACCCGCAGACAAATTGGATTTTTGCCTGACTTTTACCACGGAGCGAGGAGTCTACCATTCAGCAAACATAGATACCAACACACCCCAGCATCCAAACGAGTTTTACAGTACAAGCTAGTGTTACTAGCCAAAAACGTAAGCACTGTAGTAGGCTTAAACGTAAAGCAAACATTCAAAAAAAATTTATTACAGCAGCAAACCAAAAAGTAGCAAAGGACAGACTGGGAAAATTGACTTACCATGAGTAAACTGTAGATAAAAATAAAAAAAAAACTGCTGTCGCCCGCCGATCCTGTGCACCTGTTGCGTCCAAGTCCTGTCCGGCTGGTAAATTTCTGGAAGCTCAAATGGATGCAAACCAATGAGCTTCAAAGATCTTTGGGGTGGCATCAGGGGTGGCCAATCAAACCTTGGGGGTGGCACCGGCCCCCCTAGCCACCCTATTGAAACCGCGTATGTTGTTGCCCAATGAGGTGCTTGACAACAGCTGTTGTAAACAGCATCCATGTAAATTGGCCTCAGTACACATCTGTATTTTCAGCTCAGAGGTGCAACAGCAGTTTAACTTTTTCAAACAAATCTACGCAAAGCAACAGCTTTGCTGTGAACAGCTCGCTGCATGTGAAAAGCTTTTAAACACCACATTGGACTTCATTAATACTAAATTCCAACATTATGGAAACAATCTACTGCCATAATTTCATAGCTTGTCAATCTAATAAAAAAAAAAAAGATTCTGACTCAGCTCTTCCATTCACAGCATTCTAAATAAAGCCAGCTGACCTGATATATTCAGCATCTTTCCTTTGTCTCACTGCCCTGTGTCCTCAGTCAAAAAAAAAAAAAGAGAAGACCATCAAATCCTCTTATGAGGTATAGAGAAAGAAAAAGAAATGACTGCACAGACTAGTCTCAGCAAGATAATCTACTTAGAATGATATCCAGTTTCCTACTATACCTTTTCCTATAAGTAACCCTTAGCTGATAATATGATGTAATGCTCCCTTGCTTTCTTAGGTGGTGCATCTTGCAGGGTTTTAAAGAAATAAATCAAAACCAGTGAAGGTAGAAAAAAAAACATTCAAGACTGCAGAAAAGGAAAAAAAATCCACATTGTGCCTTTGAATCAAAGCTTGCTAACATGCTTCTCTTTCAGTGCTCACGATGGCATAAATTTAGTTTTGGTGAGCACAGGCTTTCTAAAAAGTAGAACCCTAGCTTTTTCCAGGACTTCTCACTTAAGTACATTTTATAGGTTTTGTGCCTGCACAGACTTCAACCTGCCCAGTGGGAACTTAGAAGAAGTGTCCAATGCTTGCAGGTGTTTGGCTTTGACCACTTGATCACTTGTTCATCATCTAGGGGCTAGTTGAAGAGTTCTATTGGATTAATGCTTAGAAATTTATATATTAGTGCTGGGGATAAATCTTGTAAATGTGGCCTCTATGATAAGTAGATTATTAGTTTCAAATGAATTCATTTCACTTGGATATTTATAAAATGGTGTCTTAATTTTTTTTATCTGGGCTACCTGCTCTTAGCTTTTCTGTCCTTGTTCAGTTCAGATAAGACAGGTAAACCTGTCCCGTTCACTGTTGACTTCCAAATTTAACATTACTTGAGGCCTAAAAAAAAGGTTTAAAAAAATAAGAAAGAAAATGAGAAAAAAAGAAGAATCAAAGTTCTTAAAGGCTGCATAAAAGACAGCAAATATCATTCATAAATTCACTCAATTAATAAAGGACTGAGGAGGTGATTCAGCCTCAAACTTTCATCTGTGAAATGTTTGCGCTTAAGCTGAGATTAACATCAAAATATTATTTGTAAAACATTTACAAAACAAGCTCAGAGGACGATGGCACATTAATTGTAAGGTTTTGCTTTGATGCTAATTTGCTTCAATTATTAAATAATCTTAAACCTCTTGAAAAGAAAAAAACTCCTTTGTTAGTGAAGTGCTGTGGTATCCACTACTTTTGCTGTCCAAATCTTCAGAAATGCTAGAAATATTGACATTTAGCCTGGGGGGACATCAACTGCGGGAGAAGTTGGGTCTACATGGCTCTGGTCCATTCAAATGTTTTCAGGCTCCAACCTTTGGGCAATGGGTACATAGCCAGTGGCAAATAAAAACCAGTTTGTTCTAATTATTGCCATCTGTGTGCACATCTCTGCTACACATATAAAAGGTTCCTTCATAGAACAGAGATGTTCACACGAAATCCAGCAATGTGGCACGTTCCCACACGGTTGTGTGGAGACATGGACCTGTTTATTTAGACTTAAGAACAACCAGTAAGCCTCACATAGATAAGAGCACCAGGTAATGTAATGGTGTGAGTACTTTTTATCATTTTAACTATTATCATAGTATTTACTATTATCCCAACCATTTGTTGTATTCTTGGCCTTACTTATATTGGTGTTGGCATTGCTGCTTTAGCTTTGCTCTACGGTGGAAATGACATAAGTAGTTTGTTGAAGTGAAATAAAGAGTTAAATAAAGAACACTCTGAGGCTTCTTTGCTATTTCTTATTTATTTATTTTGCACTTCATAGTCTTTGATGGAGCTTAGCATCAACATGGAGAGTTTCATGATGATATTGTTTGAAATATTCTTCTATTCAGCTGAAGTATCTGCAGTCAACTAAACGCATTTCCTTTTCTTGAACTTTTTGATGATTAGACGCTTTTTTCAGTGCAAGTTGTTCATGCATCATGCAACAGGGACACAATAAAAACAGTCTGATCTCTGGAGGACATGGTGTGCCTGTGGATCCTGACACATCCAATGTGGCTCCAGTGGTGTTAAAACCTGACCCGTGGTTTGTGGTGGAAGTGATTCCTGTTTCTTCACACATTCTTTGCAGCAGAGCTGAAATTTCATGTGTTTAAATAGATACACTCTAGCTTGCCAAACAAGAGATGGATACTTTAATATTTTAACTTTTGCAGAGCACATACACAACTGCCTTCTCAATTAATAATGGTGCCTTTTGGCCCCATCTTCTGAATGCTAACGCTATGAACTTGAGCGAAAAAAGAAAACAAAGCATAACACCCTTTCCTTTATAAGCCTGTTCAGTGAAGTCTGGGAGCGATGCAGGAGGCAGAAAGGGAGATAGTGACTGAGTGAAAGAAGAAGGGAGGGGAAAGGCAGAGAATAAGGCATCAACAGAGGTGAGACACTGAGGAAAAACATGTTTATATTGCTGTGAGGAGAGGGGATATTAGCTACAAATTATTCATGTGCAGGCTCCACTCCACATCTCATGAAAGGGCCCATTTGTTCCTTGAAGACAGCATCAGCTCAGAAAGAAAGAAGGAGAGCCGAGTGACAAGCATACTGAGCTAAATTAGATGATGGAAGGTCATAATAAAAGTTATCATGTATTCTGTAGGTTTAGGTATGCCATTGTTGCTGAAATAAAGTGCAATTTAAAGGCATGGTGTAACAGGCACTACTAAGTCTTTGAGTAAACTGTTACCATAATGATGCAAAATGAACAACTCAAATGCAACATCAAGTGTGCAAGTTTGATTTTGACATTGGTAAGAGGGTTCCTGTGAGACTAGTGAGTGTTCTGTACTTATGGTAGACATTTATTGACAATATAATATTGAGCAGACAGGAAAAACAACAAAAAAAAAGGTTCAAATGCAGAATAGTCTAAAATAGTAGTTAAAATATATAATTGTAAATATAGCAATAAACCAATGTAGCATAAATCCTTATAATTGTAATGATTTAGCAAACAATCTATATGTGACTCATTTTGACTCATTACAATTGCATAGAACTTGTGATATTAGAAGGAATGTTAATTTTTAAACTATTATTCTTATTTTAAATAAAAATAAACATTTCAATAAAAAAAGGTCAGGTAAACTTATCCTGCCATGTTTAACTTTAATAAAATTTCAAATAATTATGTAGAAATAACAACAACAACTCTGAGTACTAAAACCCACCTGTTGCCGTGACCCTGCTTATCTGCTTGCTTCAGCATCTGCTTCTCCCTCTGAATCACATGGCAGCTTTTATTCTGTCTGATTGATTCAGTCACATTCGTGACTGGAAGGAAGCAAGATTTTCATTAAGTGAATGTTATTAATGACTCAGTATAAGTCAACAAATTAATGTCTTTGTGATTTCAACATTTACACTGACTCACTCTAAAATAACTCCTACCTTTGTTTTCTTTGCTCCTGACAGTCAAGACACAACCGCAGCTAGAGGCACTTTCTGGCACTAGCTAGCACTAGCCAGAAATGCTAGCTACTTCAACAGACTGAGTGGCAGCAGGCACAGCTAATCATGTGAGTAAAACAATGAAAGAGGAAAACTTATAATAGCAAAATATGTTATCAGGCATGACTTAGAGCACCAACCACTTTTTACAGATAGAAAGTAGTGCAGCACTAACCTCTCTGCTGTTTGTGAGATGGAAAATGGTAAGCAGACGTTCCTACCATCCCTACCCAATTCTACAACTGTGTACAACATTATGGGTGCATTTGCACCTTGTTTGCTTGGAAAGTCTGGTTCAGGACAAATTCAGCTCCCGTAAAGACGTGATGTTCTACGTCGCAGAGATGATCCCTAAACTAAAGACTCGCACTCAGAAGAGCGGAGGAGGCGACACCAGCTCTCAGCAGGGAGAAGGAGGAAAGAAGAGCAAGAAGAAGAAGAAATAGGCTCATGGAGACGACCAGTTATTTGTTTACTTTGACCTTGATCTCAGTTTGTTGGTTAGAATCACTGCTGGACTGAATGGGAACCAGAACCGGAGACATTTAGTTTTTAAGTGGTTTATTTCTCTGAACATGTAAAAGTCTGAGTTGCAGGCTTCACCATGAAAACATGTTTCTGTTGTTGCGCCATATAAACTTTTCCATCTGAGGAATCTTGCTTCTGGATGGTCCGACGTGAAGAGAAACGCCAAAAGAAAGGGGAGGTGACCTGTTTTCAGATACGTTGTGAACCCTTTTCCATGATTTGTTAATTTGGCTGTTATTTGAAAGATGAATAAATGGCTCATTTTTCTCAAAAAAAAAAAAAAAAAAAGGAAAGTCTGGTTCATTTGTGGAACGAACTCTAATGTGCATCAAAAAAGTGAACTTTGCACTGCCTACAAACTGTCTCAGTTCGCTTCAAATAAACTTCAAGTAAACTAAATGCAGGAAGTGGACTACAATTTATGTGGCAGAAACAAAGGTTGCCCTGCTCTAACTACTAGATGAGCAAGTTTTCCTTATCTCTGTTTTTTCTTCTCCTTCAGTAATTCTTGATGCAGCACTACCTGAAATGTTCAGTTTCTTTGACTAAGCACAGTGTGAAAGCAAACTGGCTGAATGTTGCAACCCTCATTTTAAATCAAATCCCCAATCTTCCAAAGTCTAGCAGACTGTTATTTGTGAAAACTACCTGCCTAAAACTAAATTATGTTGTCAAAACAGCTCTGACTTATGAGGGCACAGATGCATAAGTATGAATTTCGTAGCTCAAGGATGTATGATCAGATTGTGATCCAGGCTGTTTTTAAATTTTATGCTCTTTATTATGTTCCCCAAGCCATTTCCAAGCATTCACCGGGATATGACAACTGTCAGCATTATACAGTTTTTGTTATAGAGTATGTGAACTATGAAGTACCTTGTTCAGGTAGAAGGTGGATGTCACATGAAACTACCAGTAGTAAAGTGTGGATTGTAAAGACAGTTTCTTTGCAAAAGATTTTAGTGTTTCAGTTACCAAACTTATTAAAATACTAAATACCAAACTAACAAAATACTGTGCAACAACTTTAATTGTAAATCTTAAACACTTGTCACATCTCTTTGTTTGCTTCTAAAATGTGTAACATGTGTACTTTTAGCAGATTACAGACTTCCTGATCCTCTAGTTTCCATAAACATAATATAGCTTCAGGCTAAGATCTGACTCCCTTTAAACAGAGCGTTTGATTTATACTCAAAACGTAAACCATTAACGCTATGTGCCAAGATACAATCTCAAAATCTATTACCTAAAAATGCAATGTCATTTAAGTGATTGCATTCTTGTCACTAAAACCACAGTTGTTTGCAGGATCTCATTTTTCACATAACTGAGTCTAGAGGGAGAGAAGCGTTGCCACATTCATATAGTTACTTCTTTTATTTATTCATTTGTTTATCCGATTTATCTTACGGTAAAAGCTGTGTGTAGACGGTGATTTCTGACTAAGAGGTTTGCTGGGTGATAAGCTAGCTTGGTTGACAGATGTGAAACTAAAACCATGTTTACACCAAGGAAATAAAGAGGTGGAGAGATGGAGAGACAGAGACGGATGGAAAATCTAAGTTAAGCTGGCGTTGAAGGGCAAATGCAGCAGGCAGATGATCAATGGGAGATGACTAATAAAGACTCTGATTGCACGTACCACACAAGAGTGTGTGCATGCATGTGTGTATGTGTGTGTCCATAATGTAATTTGACACATCCATGCAGCTCTATTTAATGAAGAGTGAGCAGTTGCTTCTGGAGGGCACTAACTGGACACCACAAACTCAAAGAGAAACACACACTCACCAGATCACCACCTCACACACAGAATACAGAGACACACACATCTTGGTAGCACATGCACTTTCACCGAACCTCCCTCTTCCACACAAGCACACAAGACAGGAGTGCTCTAGCAGTCCTTCCACTTTAGAGTCAGTTGAATAATTCAACACAATTAATGCTGAGGCCCCATCTCTTACTTACTCGCTCTCTCTTCTTTCTATTGTTTTCAACCTCGCCTTCACTTTTCCCTCTTTCTTCAGCTTCCTTACAATATTATCAGTTCAATATTCTAATGAGGAACCATCAGACATATATTGCTCCTGTTGTCATTAACTTGTGTATAGCTTTTCTTTCTCGGCAGGTATATCCGGCTTAGTTATGGTGCTTGTTGAACCCTCTTTCTTGTCCTCTCCATCCTCAACCTGTCGAGGCAGATGGCTGTCCTTTCTGCGTCTGGTTCTGCTGAAGGTTTTTAATTTCCTGTTGAAAGGATGCCCACCACCCTGTGCATGTTCTGCATGGAGGGTTGAATCCAAAAGATTTAATACAATGCAGTGATTTCCTTGGATAAGACTGTCTTGTGATAACTGTCATAAATGGTGCTATACACATAAATCAGAATTGGTTAAGTCTGTTATATGAGATACTCTGATGTAGTTTTTACTTAGCTGTAATAACTACTTATTATATGTAGTTATTTCAAAATTCCTTCCAAGAGTTTAATATTCTTAACTTTTTGTGTGTAGTGTAAACATTTATGTTTAACATACGAATAAGGGCTGCATGGTACGATGGTTAGCGCTGTTGCCTCACAGCAAGCAGGGTCCTGGGTCAAACCTTTGCTGGTGGCCTTTCTGCGTGTAGCTTGCATGTTCTCCCCATGTATGCATGGGTTTTCTTCGGGTACTCTGAGCTTCCTCTCACAGTTAAAAAACATGCATGTCAGATAACTGGTTCTTTTTACTTCTTCTTAGGAACGTGAGTGACTGTTTGCCTGTCGTTGTTGGCAGTGCAATGGACCAGTCTGAGGTGCACCGTGCCTCTGACTGAAGAAACCAAAATGAGACCAGTACCAGTGTGTGTTAAATCACAAACGAGCACATTCATTCATAATCTGTTGCAGGCAATGTGTTAGTTAATCACACAGCTGTTACTGTTTACTTGTGCAAACAACTGGACAAAGGTGTGATAGACGAAAATACTTAAGCTGGGCTGTTTGGTTCTTATATCTTGATCCTAAATTAATAAATAAAGACTTAATGTTGCATAATTGTCATTAGATTCATAGTTTAAGTTGGTTGGATGTCATAAGATTGACACGTCATTTTCAGTTTTATACTATATTCACTTTTCTAAAGAAAACTTGTACACTGTAATGACTTTAAACCATTCTCGAACAAAAAATATCTCTAAAGGCTGCTACTCTGGAAAATGAAGGGATGTAAACATAAACCTGAACTCATGTCCTGATTCTCAGTTGAGCTCTCTTAGCTGAATTTACATCTTTTTTGTTAGATGTCATGGCAATTCCTATGACATTATAATGTCTTATTCTGTCATTCCAGATAAATTTACATGACAGGGGAAATTTTCTCTCCACCACATGCTCTTTGCCCCCCGTAGTGTCTCCACTTTGCAGCAGCTATCATTCATGCGAAGTTTAAAATTTAAGACCTTCTTTGTGGTGGTAAATGACACATCCAAGAGTAAATTGTTTATGCAACTTTTTGTAACTCCCTTTTCTTGTTTCACTGAAGTATACTTTCTATCAAATTTAACACTTTGAAAGAGAAACTCATTCAACCAGGCCTCCTGCAAAAATGTAACTGTGGCCCTTTAAATAGAAAATATATTCAGAGCTAATGAGCAGAAATTATTAGTCTATATCTGTTCAATGATGCAATGCCAATGGTGTTCTAAGGTTTAGGAGAACAGGACTTTCAGTGAACAGCAGATTCTTGCTCTTATGAAACATCTTTTTCCATCATGGACTAGTGTGATTGATGGAAATGACTGTTCTTTGGAGATGTTCTTTAATGGCTTAGCTGTATTTATGGGTCAAATGCTGCATTTTGTACAGGTGAGAATAAAAGGGCAGCTATCGGGCTTAAATCCAAAACTGGAGTTACAAATGACGTGTGGATATTACAGCAGCTGGACTTCCGTTTATTCACTGTGACTCACAATCGTCCTCCATCTCCTCTGCTTCGCTTTCGCTGTCTCCATGTTTGACGACACTGAAAGGTCATACTTTGCTCGACTGTAGCGGCTGGCTGACTGCTTGAAGCATAATCAAGCATGCCAGACTATTTCTTCAAACTCTCTGCCTCACACACACAAACATGTGTGTCTCCAGCTAGGCTTTTTCCTGGTGATGACACTCTGTTTTTTTTTTTTTACACAGACGTGTCTTCTCCACCTTGGATGGAAAAAGGAAAGCAGTGAATATGAAAGTAAAAATGTGAAGAGAGGCAGATTAGAGAACACTAGCAAGGTAAAAATATAGTTTCATTATGAACATATCTGTAATCACGACAAAAAAAAAAATCCACAAATCTATACAGTATTTAAATTTATGCCTGTTTGCTATTATATTAGAATAAACTAGTCACATTAAATAACAAACCAGCTGTGTCCTGCTTAACAAAATGACTTAACTAAGAGATATGTAAGGTAATCTTGTTTAATCAATCAATCTTAAATCTTTATTTATATAGAGCATTTTTAAGCAGATTTCAAATCAAAATGTAAAACATATTTTAAAAAACTATTGAAGCCTATTTAGACAAGTAAAAGAAAGGCAATAAAAGAATTTACTAAATTAAATTATAGTGGTAAGTTTTAAGCCTGGTCTTAAGGGACATTCACACAAGAATAGACCTGTGGAGTTATTTTGTTTGGGTGGGTAATTACAAAAATTTTGCACCTACTTTGATTTGATTTCCTTCACAGTGCAATTTGACTGAAGCGGACCGAACCGCTTAACATCATGCAATGACAACAACTGCTCGCTAGGGGCAATATTTTGATATTTCTCAAAATGACCACCCACAAAGAAAAAAGAAGAAGAAAACAGAAAACGCATTTACTGCAAATAAGCAATGGAGCAATGATAAATTTATTCAGTTTTAGAGTTTCTGTTTTTACTTTAAACCTAATCCAGTTTTTACAAGAATCTGTTCAAGAATCTACAACCCATCCTACGTCTTTGATTTCCCATTTCCCTTCTGATCTTTCCTGTTTGCTTTCCCAATGCAAGTGAAAACCACCAGGGTTTATTTGTAAGTGAAGCAAGAACCCAAGTTTTCAAGTGGATCAGAGTTTGCTTCTCTGAGCCGCACCAGAGTGTGAATGCACGTTCACACTACTACAAGCAAATTGTTCAGTCCATGTTTTTTAAAGCAGACCAAACAGTGCCAGTGCCACTTTACACCACAGAGCAGTTTTCAGAGTGGAACCTGAAAACTAAAAGCCTTCTGGACCTAGAGATTCTTGGAACAAGTAAACCTCTAGGACAGGATTGTATGGAACCATAAGATCTTTGCTAAAAGAGGTAACAATGCCATTATGAGGAGCATTTTAAACTATATTCTGGGCTTATCTGGGAATGGATTGAGAAACCAAAACAGTGGAAATGTGATCACTCTGAAGGTACCAGCTACCGCTCTAAACAAAGTTTATAATCAACTGAAAGATATTGAGGGAGCTATTTGGACAACCAGCCAAAATAGCTTTGCGGTCCAGTCTAGATTATATAAAAGCATGAACCATCTGCATCACCACAAGAAAATATGCTTCTTGTTTTGGGAATATTGCATGAATGGAAGAACGCCATTTCAGATAGTTTTATGCAAGAGTTAAATGACTATTCCTGGTCTAAAGGCAACAAAATATGTTGAAAATAAGTCTCTGGGGTGTTTAGAACCCACAACTATGATCCCTGTTTAGTCTGAATTCTGAAGAAGGAAATTCCTAGACATCCATGCTTTCATATCTCTCAGAAAACATAGCCAGGTTTAACACACAGGGAGTCCAGATGAGTTTAGGGCGCCTGCAACCAACAGAAAACTACAAACACTACACATATTATACTTATCTCATGTCCAGTTTATAATGCTCAGGAAGGACCAGCATTAATTAAACTGACTACATAAAAGCTCTTGATGATTATTACAGATGTTGTAGATGACACATTATTCTTGAACATCTATTTCTGCATGTTCAAGTACCAAAACAAACAGGGATGGCAGTGTGTCATTTGGGCTGGTTCAGGTGTATATAAGAAAGGAAATTCAACCTGAATTAGCCAAATGAAGTTTTAAAAAAGTAAAAAAAAAAGTAAATAAATAAAAGTTGCAGGTAAGCAGGTAAAGTAACAACTATGAAAGCACTTTTATTGGATATGTCAATTTAAGAGAAAATTACAAAAATTATTTTTACTTTTTAAGCACTGGCCTAAAAACAGTTCATTACTGTCCCACAGATGTTACACTCAATGTTGTCTGAGAGAAGAAAAGCTTTATTTTCATTGCACCTTTGTAGCAGCACTGAATTTGAAATATTTTGTTAGCAGCATTTTTCCCCCTTGTTGAAAGATTATAATGGGCTGAAAATGTTGCAAGCTCTCACTAATTCCCAGAGCAACTGTTTGCTTCTAATCTCTCATTATGTGGTTTGTTGTTGTTTCTTTTGCTGTTTCTTTTTTTTTTTTTTTTTTTTTTTTTTGAAAAATGAATGAGCAGTGGGATAGATGTGACAAGTAAGTGATGAAGGAAGTGGAGAATATGGAAAAGAGGGAACTAACTGCCTTGAATGCTGATCTTATTACAAACTTGGTGAGAGGAAGAAGAGTAAGAAGAATGTGAGAGAAGTAGAGTTTTATATAGTTGATAAGCCAATAAGCCAATAAGCATTGCTCTTTCTTTTTGTCAAGTTACTGGGGAGCAAAATGAGGCTAAAATTGGAGAAAATAAGATTAAGTTGAATTTAAGGGAGAAATATAAAAACAGAGTGATATGAGTGGGCAAGTGATGCATGGGGAGTGTGCTGAAAAAGGTAACAGTGACGGATAGAAAAAGAGGGATGGGTGAAGCGAGGGCCGATGAAGTAAATGAGAGAGTGATAGGGTGGAGGACTGTATGGCAGAAAGACATAGTCCATCATGCATGCTGTCTTGCAGTGAAAAGAGGAAGGACAAAGTTTAACCAGGATTTATCGCCTGTGTCTAGTCACTGGAATAAGGCTTGGGACATAGATCATTATGGAGGACACAAATAGACTTGCATGCACCTCAACTGGGGTCAGCTCACTTTTGTGTCCCACAGTTCTGAATATACTTCCACTAAGAGTTGCAGTGTGCAACTGAAACAGCTGTTATGTTTCAACTACAAGTCTCAATCATGTAGTAAAAAATGAGTCAGTGTAATGAGAATTTTCCTGACAAATGTCTTAAAACCTGTTTGGAATAAATCAAGAAATCAAGAAATCATCAAGTAAAGGATGCACTACAGAACTCAGTGATGCGCCCCCTAACGATGGCTAGTATGGCATCCATCTAGCATCCTACCTGTACTGTGATCTCTCTCCATCCAGTAAAAGACAGTCCTTTTTTGACTTTTATCTTATCTCTTGTTCTGTCTGTTTCTGTCTTTTCCTCTCTTCCTCTGAATATGTCGTCTTATGTTTCTCTTCTGAATCTCTGAATTTGCATAAAGCAAAACTTGGATGCAACATCTGATGAAAAAGTTTAGTGCGGTTTCTCGACCTCGGGACACTGCTGGGCAGCAACAGCTCCAGCAATGCACATAATAGATGGCACTGTGCCATCAAACAAGTCCGGAACACAGAGTTTTCAGGTTGTAAATTTACTAAATGCGTCTTAAAAATATCATCTCTTAAAGACGTCCCAGACTTCAAGCCAATGTGAAGCTTTTAGCTTCTTGTGTCATTTCTTTTTAACCCCTAAATACCAGGTCATGCTTTCAGAAGAAACTGCAAAAGTTAGGTGTGACGCCCGCTGGCTTATCAGCCAGCCAGGAGTGAGAGTTGCAGGACGTGCTGGAGACGCTGACTGTGAAGACGGCCCAGCACCCGCCTCCCCTGATCCCTGATTGGCTGCCTTACCCCTCACTCCCCAAACAAGCTATCCAATCCGGAGAAGAGGCCACCTTTAAGACGGACTCTTCACCTTCATTCGAGGCAGCTGTGGTCTGTGGGACACATGCCTGCCACTTTGAGAAGGATTTTGGATTGTGTGGTTTAGAGACTTTTCTGTGTGAGTTAGATATTTGGTTTAGTGATAAGTACTTTTGTGTTCTGAGATTAAATACCGTCCCTGCCTGAAAGAAGGATGTTTTGTGTTTAGTTTAGTAGGAGTTTGGTTTTGTTTTGATAGAAGTCCGCCTGAGAGCGTGTGTTTATTTTGTTTGTTAAATAGTCCGCCTGTGAGCGTGTAGCCCGTTTTGGGGACATTTTTGGTTTGGTTGGCATCTTTTGGTAATTAGTAGTGTTAATGGTAATTGTTAAAAACCCGAAAGGGACACTTTTAGTTTGATTTGTTTGTTTCATTGTTATATTTGCCGGTTAAGGGTTGTTCGTGTTTTGGAACCCATTTCTGTTAATAAACATTATTGTATTTTATTTACCCTTGGTCCGGCCGTTTCTGTGTTACTGTCCTTTAGACCCCTGGACAAAAAGGGGGATGTAACATTAGGGAAAAAGAACACTTTTAAGATTTGTGTTATGTTTAAGTATTTTTCAAACAAATTAGTATTTGTTTTACTTGACAATGATTCTGTGGATTTTTATGGTGTTCAGAATTGACTGAAGATTCTTGATCTAGCTCCATCCCGGCCTTTAAACAATTCATTTTATCAAGCCACCCAGGGCCAGCCCAAACAGATTCATAAATGACAGCCCACTCAAGAGTCATTTCCTGTATTTGCCAAATAGTTTTCAACATTTACAGATCCCTTCAGGAGACTTGCAGCAGCTCACGTCTCTTACTTCCACCTGAGCATGACTTATTCCATTCTTTTGCATCGTCTATTTGTTCATCCATTTTCCACCTAATATCCAAGGTTGGGTCGCTAAGCAGCAGCTTAAACACAGAAGCCATTACTTCCCTTCCTCTGGCCACTTCTTTCAGCTCATCTGTGGGGATCCTGAGGTGTTCCCAGGCCAGCCAAGACAAAGTCCCACCAGTGTGCCCTGAGTTTTCCCTAGGACCTCCTCCCAGTGAGACGTGCCCAGAACACCTCACCAAGGAGGCATTCAGGAGGCGCCCTAAACAGATTAAATAATAGGGCTGTCAACAAAAACAAAAACAAAAAAAAAAAAAACACCTCAATCTCAACAAGAAGTATCAGGTTATACAATAGACCCTTTTCGTAATTTATGCATATGTGTCTTGCCAAGAAGGTACACACAAAGGGAATGCATCTCTACCAATTTCCCGTGAAGAAACACCAGAGAACAGCCTAGATTTGGGCAAAATTGCCTAGGAACCTGTTATGCAGCGCTGACGATGAACTCATGCTGCTTCCTACTTAGGCCGCATTCTCTTGGCTTCTCCGTCCACGTCTTTATTGACATGACATGGATAAACGGGGACTAAGTCAGCACTGCCAGGGCAATTTTGCCAGGCCGCAAAGATGGGTAAACACATTTCCTGTTCATTTGCCTTCTTGACTTAGCAGTTTGAACAGTCCGGAATCGCTCTAATTTCCTTGGTAAAGACTCACTGCATATTTCAACTGACACTAGCTTAACTTTCTGATCAGCAAAAGCTGTTATGAGCATGTGCAAGTGACATATGCATAAATTACAAAAATCATCCGTTACTCTCTTAAAGACATTGCCACTTAGTCCAGGACAGTGACTGGAACTGGTTACATAATTAGCTTGTACCATATTGTTTATATCCATAAATATGCCTTCATGGATTGCTTGAAATCTGGTTATACACAAGTCATATTTGCTCTGATGTTTTCTCTCATAAAAAAAAAAAAAAAAAAACGGATTCTTTTCTCTTTTATATGATCACCGGGTGAAGAACTTGTAAACTGTACATTTTATATAGAAAGTACTTTGTAGATTGTAGATCTCTGAAAGCAGCTGTATTCATCAGCGGACCTGTGCCACCCGTCAGAACGGTAGAGGAAAAATTCAGTAGGTTACTGGCACTGAATGATTGGCTCATATCCGCATGCGTTAACAACAAACTGCATTTAATTAACAATTTTTTAATTTTCTGGGAACACAGGCATCTTTCTAAGGCAAATAGATTACGCATCAAGTTTATACATCAAGTATTAACGGCAGGATCTAATTCATGTAATTAATTGCGTTAATATTTTTTATGTTCTGCACACCACAGTAAAAAATGTTGAAGACTGCATTATCTGGCTCCAATGTTTACAGTTTAGTTCCGGTGAAGGGGCCAGTGGACGCGAAAAGATTTCCTTTTTTGGTTCTAGTGAATCAAGAAACCCTGTTTTTCTCCTTCTTTTTGCTTTTTCATTATTGATCAGTGGTTGTTTTAGGGAGTACGCCTCCCAGTGAGCAGTTGTTTTAACTATGTCACGTTGTTCAGGCGATTTGGTCTGCTTTAGTTAGGTACAAAGTAAGGTGTGAAATTTTTCAGATATTCCTGCCAAATCGAACCAAGACCCCGTACTATCTTGGTGTAAATGCCCCCTTTATGTACTTGCATCAGTTCTTGGACAAAAAAGCAATTGAAGTCAGGATGACACAATTTTAAAGAGGTAAGCACAGAAAGGAAATTCTATAGTTTTGCAGTAAAACTCCTTTTTAGTGACAGAGAAGGTGAGACGGTCAAGTAGCACAGCGTCAGAGACTTATTGGCAATTTAGGTTGGATGAAGAGCAGCAAATTAAGGAGCGAAAGCTATTGTCAGAGAGTTCAATATGTTAAGGGTTGTACATCAGACTCTATTAACATTTAGGCGGATCAAGACAGATGGCCCCGAAGAGAAAGAGACAGAGGAGTGAGAGATGCACTGAGAGTGATTAAGTACGAATGTTAAACAGAGAGACAGCTAGGAAGGGAACCAGGCAAGTGGAGGGAGTGTGTTTGACAGAAAAAGTGTGTCTAGACTGTCGAGTATGTGTCTCTCTGTGGGAGGCTTTCTGATTGTGATGACAGCAGTAAGGTTACAGGTCTAATTAGCAGAAGAGCTGAACAATGAGGGACCATTACTGTAAAAAATACTTTAGATGAAGTCAGCAAGGTTAGAAAGTTTCCACGTTCTGCTGCTTAAGTGTGGATTAACTTATGTCTCTTTTATTATATTGTTTGTTGCTGTGGTGGTAAATAAAGTAGAATTTAAGCATTTTACAGACATGTAAAAGATATTTCCCTTATTAAAGTTCCATGTTGATGCCAATGTGAATAATTTAATAAAACATCCTTTGAAAGTTTCCTCTAATATAAATATGAGAGATTATTCTTAGCCTCATAAAGGATAAATAAAATAGTAAATGTAACAAACTACTAAATGAAAGAAAAGTTGTTTTATTTTTTTTTTTAAATTGATGCACACTGTTCTGTTTTATGTAGGGATGAGAATCATTCTCACGCATCAGAATTGTACACCTCTGAGGCTACATCCACACAAATAAAGAACTGAGTCTGTTTTTTAAGATTTCTGTTTCAAGAAATGTGTGTCCACAAAAAATCTCTGAAAACGCTGTATTATGTATGCCAGGCCAGTGAGTAGCATTGTAACACTGCCACAGAAATATACACACAAAAAAACAAAAAAAAACAAAGAATAAGATATGAAGCATGAGCACAAACTTGTCGTCAGATGTCGGAGAATCAAAGTAAAAATATTTTAGATTATTTACAGATTTTACTGTAAAAGCCACATCACACTCGGTAGCTTCTGCTGGAAATGAATGGATGGCATTTTCAGATTTATTTACTTTGGGACTTTGTTTCAAAAAATTGTGTTTTCAACCTCCCAAAACACTAGTTCCACGTGGACAAAACATGTAAAATGTAATAAAAAGAAAAAAAAAACTTTGATGCTGCCTTATATGCAAGTATAAAGTGATAATTTAACAATAAATATGTTAATTAGTATTTCAACCAATAATTAAAAATAAACACTCCCTCTTTTCAGAAGATTCAGAGAAAATGTGAAATTCTTCAATAACTTCAAGTCTATTAAAGTCATTTGCTTCATCCTTGTGTCTAAGGGTATATTTACTGGGTCAAAGATTCAAAATAAGATGTGGCATCTATCCTGATGATGGAAATGATGGTGATATTAGCTTGAAGTAAACATAACAGTGTTGGCATGACGTTGGCAACTGGGTGGGCTGTTGGGGCTTTTCTCAGATGAGGGATATGGTCTGGTGGAGATCTGCACTCTTTGCACTCTAAAAAATAATCAAGAACAAGTTTGAGATCATTTTGAAGTACACATTGAAGTAAAAATAAAATTTGTGGAAACTGTTTTAGTGAGCCTTGTTGGCTTGCTGAGTTTGACTCTTTATATTACCTATAATTGACTAAACTTGACATTTATAGCTACTATTTAAGACTTCTATATGTGTCATCCTTTACCTCTATTAGGTTTGGTAGCTGCATAGGAAATATCAATCAATATCATCTTCTACAACTGCTATCTCCTGTCCCTTGTCCTTGTACCTTCCCAACCATTTACAGTTAAAACAACCCTTTTATTTTATTTTTTATTTTTTTCATTTTATTCAAATGTTTATAATGACTCATTAAGATGTTTTCATGGTAATAAAAACAATGAGGACACTTTCCTGAATTAAACATAAGGCATCTAATGTAGGTTTGAGCTTTAAGCAGTGAGCATTTGGTTGAATGACTGGGCCACGACTTTTTCTCACTCACTGAACACAGTTAGTCACACAAGACCACATTAACTGATAAGTTGGAGAGCATATTAACTGATAAGAAGTTTTGGTGCCTCTAGTCAGGGTAGAAGAGTTAAGGTGTGCTTTCAAAAATATTCTACTAGAAGTGGAAAATCACTAAATCTAAAAAGAAACTTGCAGAGTTGTGGAAAATGACAGCAGCAGTTGTTGAAAAACATACTAATGAAACATTAATCTCAGTGTGTGCTACATAACTCAACAAAAACAAGTTACCATGAAGCAATCCCATCATGCCTTAGGCTGAGTATGTTGACAAATCAAAAGCTTTGTAGATGGGAATGTATAGAATAAAAGCATGAAGGAAGGAAAGGCAATAATATATATATATAAATATATATATATATATTAGGGCAGGGCATGTTAACCCGTTAATCATGCGTTAACGCTGTTAGCTGAGATTTGATTAGTTTCTTCACAGATTATAAGTGCATTTCGTTTTCATGAAAGAGGTTATTTTTTATTTAAGTTTTGTATTTTAAGTAATTGATCTTGAGATAATTAATTGTTTAGCAATTCTAAAAAAGAGAGATGTGTTTTTAAATATAATGTATCTGTTTTGCAGCAAATAACTAAATCTAAACAAACTTCATTGTATTATAAGTGCTTCCCCTACCAAGTAGCCTCACTGTCATGTTTTTCTTTTCACAAATATAGGTATGATGGTCAAAATATCATTAAAATTGCTAATTTATGTATTACAGTATCTAAATTTTCAGAGGGGGGCCCACTTCAGTTTCTTTTCATGGGGCCCAAAATCTCTGGCGGCACCCCTGGTCATCATCACTTCGGCTTTGTGGTTATTTCTCTCTGTAAAACCCCGGTCAGATGAAGATAGCTTCAGTGTGCTGAATTATTGTAACGTTGTTACTATCAACAGTAAATGTAACAATAAAACGATGGAAAGAGTAATTAGTTAGATTACCCATTAGTAAAAAAAGTAACGCCATTAGTAACGGCACTTATTTTATCTCTGTTTGTTTTAACGCCGTTATTCTCATTACTGATAAACACACAAATAATATGTGGTATTAGTCTTAACAATGTTTTTTTATACATGCACTGCCGAACACTACATGGCTACATGACACATCACATCTGGGTCCAAGTCAAAAAAGTAAGAACAACATGCATATGTTTTTGCACTCATTTGGCAGGCTCTTATGTAAATATATCTTCATCTTTTCCAATACATTAAAGTGTTAAGCATTAACATTTTATGAATGGAAATCTTCAGTAAGTCCAACCCCTGAGCCTATATCTCAGTCCTCTATATCTGCCCTCAATTTTCTTTTTTCCTCCAGCTCTGTAACCTCACCACTCAATCTGAGACTTTTTTCTGATTGCCCTCTCAACAAAACCACAGACTTTCCATGCAGACTGAGAGGAGCGACAAATTCCTGCCAAATGAGACAGACACAGCTGCATACCCCTGGCCTGATTTCCCCCCTACCCAACTGAGCTAAATTTTGACCGAGGTTATGACCGGTGACAGTAATCATACATCACTTGGTGGATATGAACTGTTTTCAGGCAAGCTTGAACAGGGTCGTGAGGTCACTGGAGAGAGATTTAATGAATGCCAAATTATCCTCTCTTCCACTGTTGCCCTTAGGGAGGCTGACAGTGCCCTACGTTAACAAAAAGATACACACTTTCATGCAGACACAAATGATAACTGTGTCTGGTCCTCATTGTCCACTCTACTCTTTGCCCTGGGGCTGCAAACCTAGTGCATGGGGGTGTTTATGCTGTGTTTCCAGTCAGAGAAGCCTCGTCTGCATGCACGTACGGTTCTAGTTTGGGAGAGATAGGGCAGGTACAAGTGCTGTTCTACCTCATTATGAAACAAAGAGACAACTGAGGAGTGTATTGAACAATACAGAATCATTTGGTGTAATATATGGCAGCTGAGGGATGATGGGTGGAGCTCATCCTGGTCTAGTTAGATTAAAAAACTGCTTTAAACTGCTATAGCATGTCAAGTAAAAGCTAATGAGAATTAACTGGGAATTGATGCTTTTTCAAATAAACCAGATCTCATGTTTTTTTTACATTCTAAATTTATTATGAATGAAAGAGACCAACTGCAGGCTGACTGGAGAGAGCATGACTCAATCCAATGTGCGCATGTGCTGATGATGTAACACGATGTGTGTATAGCTCAGGGAATGAAAGTTTGTCTGGGCTCTCTCAGCATATTTGATATTCACCTATTATTTCATCATTTTATGTTTCAGCAGATTTCAGCGGCAGCAGATTAAATATCCCATTAAATACACTAAAAGCTACAAAATGTTTCTATTTGTGTTCCTGTCTTTTCTTGTGGGCCAGCAAACAGTAGCATTTTTTACTTTTTTGCTTCTAAAGCTGCTTGTAGAAAAAAAAAACAAATCTGGAGTTTATTTGATCCTGTCAAAATGTTATGCAGTTTCTTATTTACCAATCACACATAACATTAGGACTAATAAAAGGCAACATGAAAAACAGGAATGTTCTTCAGACATTTTATTACTTTTCTTGGAAACCTTGTGTTCTTTACCATGTTTGACCCACTTAGACATTATTACAGACAAATAACGGTTTAATGTAAGCAGACGTTTTGGAAAGAAATGACAGAAAAACATTGGATTCTATCCCTCTGAGAGGGAGTGTAAATTAAGGACTAGTGTGGACATATAATTGGTATTCATCTGCGCTGTCAGAGCTGCTGATTCATAATGATGCAGGCTGGAGGCCAGAACTTGTTCATGTTTTGATTCAGAGTTGAACAATATTTGGAACATATGAAAAATAGTGATTAGACACCACAAACTGGCTGTCATTTCATATGAATGATGATTAAGAGCTACAAACTGAGGGACTCGCTGATACTTATTAGGCCAGGAGATAAATCACTGTGTAAGAGTCTTAATATTTCAAAAAACTCTTTTTTTTTCCTCATTAAATCTTGGGCTTGTGTTCTAAGTTGGTTCTGCGGTGCACTCTGAAGAGAATGGATCAACAGGAAGAGGAAACCTCTCTCTCCAGCTCAGCTCTTGTAACCTTTTTAAAAACTCTCAGCACTTGAATCCCTCTTCTACAGCTTTATATTTCATCTTGTAGGCAAAGCATTATAAAAAATCACTATTAAGAAGTGTTAATTTTTGGTTCAAATGTCTCCATAGCATGCAAACGTTGCTCTTGTTTACCAACAAAACCCCCAAGGGAACACACATTACAGTAAAAACAGCTTTTGCAAAAATGTGGTGTGATAAGGTGATGCTGTTTTGTAAAATGACATTAACCACCTAATGACATTTTAAAATAATTTTCTCTCCATGAGATGTGCCATTTTCATGTTGTCATTAAGCTACAGCTTTTTATGTTCTAATATTTAGAATATATTCAACACATTTGAAATATCCTCCAAATACATCTTAATGAATATACCGCATTCAAAATCTCCTTATATCATATTTTCTCATTTCTATAATAGGAAACAGGACAACAGATCTATTTTCTAAGAGAAGGGTGATTTGTGTTTGTGCATGTGAATATTTGTGAGTTGATGCTACATCACGGAAAGATAAACTAAGGCTCTGTCTGTAAATATTATAAAATGCGTGTGTTGTGAAATATAAATACCATTACATTTTGTATTGTTCTTTTGGTTATTTTATAGATTACAAACTTAGTTCTGAGTTGACAAGAGTAATGGATGAAAACTTAACTTTCACTTAAGTTTCCATGGTCCTTTATTCTATTAATGTTCATAGACTAAATAAAAAGTTCAAAATATCTCTTTCCCAAAACTGATTGTTTCATCACAACATGAGAATACTTGACCAAACCACTGATCTCAGTGTGTTGAACTGATTGGATTCTACCTTTCACTTTAAGCTTGAGTTTTACTTCGCATGAAACTGACTCACATCAAGTCTTGAAGGCACAGACAGCAACAAAAATTTCACTGATTAGTGGAAAAACAGCATTGCAAGCTGCTTTAAATGCATCTTGCCTCTCACACTGGGTGGCTGGCTGAATATTTCTTCCTGTGCAGAGAATAATTTTAGTAATTGAGTTGAATGTTTGATTTCTATCAATGGAAAAAAAGTCTTTAGGCTATAGTTTGAATCTTACAATCTCCCTTAGCCAAACTGATACCAGGAGCTTGTGTGGGGGAGACAGATTCTGTATTAAAATGCATGTCAAAATGTTATGGAGCAGAACTAAACTGTCTTTTGAGAGACATCTAATCAATTTTAGACTGCAAAGAATGTTAACTTTCCTCAAGTTTTCATTCTTTACATGCTTGGGAGATCTAAAGAACAAAATTCTTTAAAAAGCTATTTCTACATAAAACCACGTGACATGTAAACTACTGTTTTTGGACTAAACATCAGAAAGAATTTTCCAAAAATGTTTTATGATATGGCTGCAACATCCCACAACGTCAAATATTTATTTTAATTTGGTCTGGGTTCTCTAGTTTAATAATAAAAAAGCTAATTTTATCTTTTTGTTACAGCAATCCAGTTAATCATCAAATAAATCAAATCACTCATTTCTTCTTTGCACATGTCATCATGAGAAAAGTATCTTGAACCATTACACCAAAATATACAGCTAAGAGGCAAAAGGGACAGCAGAGGAAATAGGACAGTAAAGCTGAATCCAAATGTTTTGTCAATTTTTTACAGCAGTTTTCTCCATTACTCTGAAGATAATTCTCCACTGCCATAGAAATGATCTAAATAAATAAAAAAAAAGACTCAGTCCACATGAAAAACACAAATAAAGTGCTGTCAAGCACATGTCAAACAATCTACCACCCTCTTTCATTTTGTTTTATGTCAGACTAAACCACCTACTTTTGGGGCAACCAAGGTTTAGACCTTTGAGAGGTGTCTAGTGACCAAAAGTTTGATAAGTTCATTTTTCTAGGGGAAAAAATGGGCTGGACTAGTGAGAAACTAGACCAAACAGAACTCATTCTCCTCACTGTTGACACCATCACCTACAAGCTGTCAATACAGAAATAATGGCGCTTCTGAAATTTTTGACCCCGGTCAAAGTCTTCAAAAAAAGTCTTTCAGTCTTCCAAAACTCTTTTTTGTGTGTGAAATAAATGTAAAAGCTCATAGAAAAGTCGGTGGATTTTTGGGGGGAGCATCAACTTGAATTTTGAATTTACAATTTTTGGTTTTCTTTATTTGATTAAAAGACGTATAAAATTCTGATGTTTCTAGTCATATAGCAAGTGAACATTTATTCTATATACATGATTTTAAGGTCTCTGTTTAGTCAGCCGATTCATCTGCAGACACCACCTCCCACAACACATAAACATAAGGCGGTCTGTTACTGTGTTTTCAGGTAGAACAGGCAGCATAGTAGCAAACTGTGGTTGTAAATAAACTTGTAGGTAAGAGCTATTTAACATGACAGCAGGCCTCAGAGAATAAAATGTCTGTGTACGTATATACATGCCTGAAAAACTGGGAGTAGATGTTTCCACGAGATAAGAGTACAAGAAAAATGGGCTGTGTACATTAAGAAGAAAATATTTATATCTGAGAGGATGGTGAGGTGTGTGGTGAGGATGTGTGGTTGAAACCATCTTGAGGCAATTTACCTCCAGAGAACTCTTTGCATTGCACATATCATTAAAATCTGTGCGTGGTTGAGGTCTTCAAAGCACTCTTTCTAGTTAATGACTGTTCACTTCAACGCTGTACACAGACAAACACACATGTCCACATCTGTGTTATATCCTATTTGATCACGAACTGGACACTCATACACAGGTATTGCCCCTTTTGTTCCCTGTTCTACTTCCATTGTTCCTTACGTTTCCTTTTTGCTCCCATTATCTAACGCGGACTAGGGTTAGGAGTTAAAAATACAGGGTTAGATTTCAAATAATTAGGATTCCATGTTGAGAAATACATCGTTAGAGGAGGAAAAAATAACTACCATGAAAACTAGCTAAGCTGATGCTAAACTGTGGTGTCAAGCAACTCTAGGAGATGAAAAAATGTCTGCAGCAACAATGATGTTCCTTTAAACTCCACCACAAGTTCTTGGAAGAACTGAAAAGAATTGAAAAATACTTTAACAATCCCAAAGGAAATTATATTATTACACAGAAATGAATGAATGAATGAATGAATGAATGAATGAATGAATGAATGAATGAATTTAATCCTAAAACAGTTCCCTTTCCTGGCACAGAGATCCATAATAAAAAAAAATTAAAAAACATTTTAAAAAAAGATAATATAGTTTTTATATCAGAGTCTACCATTATACCACAGTATACCATTTTTGAGTCACTTAGTTGTTTCCCCAAAGATGTTTGTCCAAAGAAAAAAAAATCTCTACCACAGATTTAAAGATAATGTCATAATCTTGCTGCAAACATCAAAGGACCCATTTCAAACCTGATTGAGTTTTTTAAGAGTTTTTTTTTTTCACTTTATAAATGGCTTTTTATTTTAAAGTAGAGGCAAATTCTTTAATTTACAATTTTAGTTCTTGCCTTTAAAAGATGTAAAACACTTTTATACCAAATGCTGCTCACACACTTACATGGTGCAGTGACTTACCTGTAGTAACACAGAGGAGTTCTCAGTCACATGGTGCTGCAATAAGAAGCTGGTCCTGTCTGTACAGTGGTAAAGCTGTACTGTGTAATGGAATATATATATATATATATATATATATATATATATATATATATATAGGATTACTGTCTTCTAGACTTCTCATCTCCTTTGTTTTAAACTGTAGAAAATAAGATGCAGAATCTAAGTGCTAGCAATGAGATTGTGTTACCAGAAGCTTTTTACTGGTGTCAACTTCTGACTAGTGTAAACCGATCTTGTGCCATTAATTTTCCCACTGAGGGACTAATGAAGGTTTCTTCTTCTTCTTCTTCTTCTTTTTCTTCTTCTTCTTCTTCTTCTTCTTCTTCTTGTCATGTGGAGAGAAAAGGAGGTTGAGCATGTCTCAAAAGATTTATTTGACCTCAATAAAATGTGTACCATCTATATGCTTTCACATGATATTTTTCCTAGATATTATTTATCCAGTTATCATCTGGTTATACTGGAATCTCCCAAATACTTGCCATTAACCCTAGAAGATGATAGCTGATAGCTTATCAGTTTTATTGTTCCATAATTTTATTTTTCTGAGAAACCTCACATCAGCACAATGGATGGATGGATGGATGGATGGATGGGCTCATTTAATCTAGCTTTACATACATAAATAGGTATATCCGTCTTGAACGTCACTGCGTATATACTCCGATGCATCCTTTACTTCTTGTTGTTAGGCAATACATCTGCTAGAGGGCAGTACAGACTTCACATTTCATCTCCGAGTTTCAACATCAGTTTCAGACAATAGCAAACATTGTAATGATGGAGGAGATTATGATCATGTACATTCTAAGAAAGAGGCATTAGAAAAAGAAAAAGCAGTGCAGTAGACGGCGGGGTCTGTGGGCCATTAAATATGTTGCACCTTCTTCTTCTTCTTTGATCCTTTCGCTGTTGCTTGTCAGCTGTGCTGCTCAACACTGCCTCTGCAGTTTCTGGTTGTACTGCTCTGTTTGCTTTCTGGCTATGCATCTTTAACCTCTCTGAAAATGGAGCAGAATGTGCATGTAAAGGATGCAGAAGACTGACAGGAAGCTTCGTCTGCATGTATTTGTTGCAAAGCATAAATGAAAGTTTAAGAAACAGACCAAGACAGCAGCAGATGTTACAAGACTGCTGAATACACAGTTTAGTGTGGATGGACACATACATACTGACACACTCAGTGAAAGAAAAGCCATTAGTCCTAAGAAGGAATAAAGCAGATGTACAAGTGAACACAGTTGTCTTTATGTGAGCTTATGTCTGAAGTTTTAAAGTGTCAACAGACTTTCTAAGAAACAGAGATTTAGGCGCAAAATGTCATTCTTGCATGGAAAAAAGAGAAGACAGTATTAAAGATTAGAAAAATATTTATTTTTTTAGACATCCTATATTCTATGCCTTACTTATGGCCTGAGGGTAGACGCCTTTTCTCACTCTGTGTTTTTCTCCCACACACACTCTTTGAAACACACTTACTGACATTGGTGCTCCCCTTCTCTCAGTCATTGTAGTGGTATGAATTATTAACTAATTGTCCTGGTTATTAGTGGTATGTGATGCAGCATGTGTTGAGCTTATTGTCTGGCTAATGTAACTGCTTCAAAGAGGTCTTGAAATTCAATAATGAGCTTAGAATCCCTTTGTAGCTTCTCAATTTGGTAATATCAATCTCCAGACTACTAAAAATCATGCTTTCATGTAGACAAAGACAGCCTTTTATAAAAAAAAAAAAAAAAAAAAGGAAATTAAATGGTGGTTGCTTGCATTAGATGAAAAAGGGAGGAAGTTGCAAAAGGACAAAAGATGAAATGAAAAAGTGACACAAAAACATTGTGATATTGGATCTGTATCAGCTGGAATAATTGCATTCATACTTCTTTTAAGTAAAACTGGACACGAAAAATGTTTGAGTTCATTTGATTTCATTTGTTAAGCCCCTGATTGTCTCTGTGTGCAAAGTACTCTTTTTAATAACCACGTGCATAAAGTGTAAAATCTCTTAAGCAGCATCACCTTTTCCCTGGTGCAGTCATTCTCTTGTAGTTTTCTGATCATGCAGAAAGGTGCAGGCTCATTTAAATATGATTCGGATATTTAAATTGGGGCGTGGACAGGGAGGAGTCGGGTACTCCAACACATGCACTCTATTCCACTTTGATTGGATTGTATAAAGGAAATGTGCTTAGATTCATATGTATGCACAGATTTATACATCTGGATTTTTTGTGCTTTTGACATCTTCTGGATTTGAGCATACGTCACGTTTCAGTGGGAAATCCACACAAGTCTTTGTACATGAGGTCCCTGGACTGAGAAACACTGCCATAAACCATCAAGTGTGCAGGCAGGCTATTCCATTCACTTCATTCCCAAATTATATAGAATGTCTCTGATACACACCACGCTATGGGGGCAAGCTTTCTCATTCTGGTGTGCCCCAGACTGTGGAGATCACAACTGCTTGCAGAATCTCATCTCCATATCTCTCTCTGCATAGAGATTGCCTCCAGTGATGACAAGCCTTGTTTTTCCAGTGAGGAAGATACCGTCCCACACCATAACACTGCTCCACCAAAAACCTGCCCTATTGGTGCCACAGTCAGGCTAATGCTCTTTGCGTCTTAAGAAGAAGCCCCTAATATATCCATAACATGTTCTGTGCTTGAAGTATTTGATACAAATGTGAATTTGTGTGAGTGAGTTCATGATCTTATGTTTCAGGAATTTAGGAATTTCCCAAATTCTTTGGAATGTTATATGTACAGTCATTGCCGTTAAAGCATTTGCCTCCTTAACAGTGATGACCTTTTGCCAATAAATATATCTAGTTGTGAAATGTTCCATCAGCCTTTCTTTCTTTACCATTTTAACCCTTTGTTGCCCAAACTAAATGATGTGCATACATTTAGATCATTCAAGACATGGTATGTTTTCTTTCTTTGTTTTTTTCAAAAACCAATTTGTCTCAAATACTTCAAGCACAGAACATGTTAACATGTTATGGATATATTAGGAGCTTCTTCTTAACTACGATATCATTTATATTATCCAAATGCATGATGGAGCCTTTTTTTTTTTTTTTTTTTGACTGTTTCAGCAGCTTAACATGAACTCTGACCACTATAGTCACTGTGTGAAGCCAAAAGACTGTACACTACTTATATCCCACAACACCCTCTTCCATTGGGGTACATTTTTAGCTAATTATGTCTCGTCTTGTCCTATCTCCTCCAGCACATGACCCCATGGAGACCTTTGTCAAGGACATTCCTGATCCTTAAAGTTTCTCAGATAAGTATAGAGAAGCTGTTTCACTCAATGCAAGAACCACTAGGTGTGACTTGATTGTTATTTTACACAAGGTAACTGGTCAGCTGACATGATCAAAACAAAGCCCAGTTATGGTAAAAAGAAAAATATTTTTTTATGTTAAGATCAACCAGCTGTGGCTGGAGCCTCAAACATGATCCATGTATCCATTCAATGAAATAAAAATTGTTAGACATTTAGGAGAATTAAAAATGGATACGTAATTTGTAGTGCTGTTTCATCCATAATAAATACGTTTTCTCTCTCAGTAAAATGTCTTACACAGCTGCATGGTCGTGATTAGTCTCATCCTATCATATACGCACACTGTTTTAGGACAAACAGCAATCTAAACATTCAGGCACTGTGCCTATAAAAACAACATGTGTTTATCAGTATGAGCATAATGTGTTCTGTTCAGTGACCATTTCATGTTTTCTGTGGGACTGGAATGGTTAAACCAACTGAGGCAAAGAACTGGAAAAATTCTCAAACATAAAACCTTCAATTATTAATTGCAAGATCAAGAAACACTCTTGTCTGTAACAGATGCTGCTGTTTAATCATTATCATTGTTGATTTACCACTCCTGGTGAAGGTAAGAATCCTTAATCAAAACCTTTCATTTCCTCCATTTGTACAACTGTTCTAGTTGTAAATTTAAAATTCAAGTAGATGCTCCCCACAAAAATCCAGAGACTTTTCTATTAGCTTTTACCTTTAATTCACACACAAAAGGTTTTGGAAGACTGAAAGACTTATTCTGAAGACTTTATCTGGCGTCGAAATATTCAGAAGCTCCATTTTTTCATTTTGTAGGTGGTGGTGCCAACAGCGAGTTTATTGC
Organism: Melanotaenia boesemani; assembly: GCF_017639745.1. NCBI lineage: Eukaryota > Metazoa > Chordata > Actinopteri > Atheriniformes > Melanotaeniidae > Melanotaenia > Melanotaenia boesemani. The sequence continues at coordinate 27,236,917 of NC_055697.1, read as the reverse complement.
CTTAATTTATTGTCATAATCTCTGTCATGCAGTGGTTTAGGTACAGTTAGAGGTGCCTAACTTTTTTTATTTTTTTCCACTCATGTTGGTTGCTGACATGCTAAATTTTACACAGTGCTTTCAATAAAATTTTAGGCCACCTTGTGAGTACCAAGTAGAGGTCAGGCACAAGGAGCACACCCCCGATCACCATCCCCACGGCCTAATTTTAAAGGATTTCTGGTGAAAACTACATACAGTTAAGAGAAAATGTCAAACCTACAGACTTGGTGGTGTTTTGTGCAACTTTTTATCTTCAGGAGGAAGGGCAGTCATCTTCCAATCGGCAGGTTGATGGATCAGTTCCAGGCAGTTCCAGACGCTATACTGCAAGCTTTATTTCCTTGCTGTCTTGCATGCCATTATTTAAATAATGGCATGTCTGAAATAAAAGTCATTATTGAAACTTCACTAAAACAATAGCCAAGTGTTAGTTTGACTACATCTATATTTGTTCTGTCATTTAATAATTTATTCCTGCATCATAATATCTGCTCTACTTTTTTCCAAGTTGTTCTACAATACTTAGTACAGATGATGCAACTTCTTGTTGCTAATTCCTAGAGATTTTTCACATGAATGAACTTCTCTAATGTAGACCTGCTGTTAATTGTTTCCCTTGGCTTTGTCTTTAAACTGTTCTATCATGTCATTACAAACATTTTAGCAGAGTATTTTGCCAGTCTTTATGAAGAACCAGGTTTGTATCCAACATTCCTTCACAGTCCAATTGATTCTTTCTTTGAGCTGACTGCATAAAAAACGTTACTTCTTGCTCTATACCCCTCTGTTCTTGCCACATTCCCTTCTTCTCATTCTGCCAGAGTTTTCATGCATAACAATGAGAGACCACTTCTCTCTTCCCACCACTAACCCCTTTCTAAAATGTATTCAGACTATTTTTTTTCTTCTTCCTGGCTTCTCATTCACCAAATCCCCACACTGTAAGGGCATTAAAATATTCGAAGCAACAGGGAGAGGGAAGATAGCAAGGGAGAGAGGGTGAGTGAAAGACAGAAAAGGGATGACACAAGAGTCCATGTTTATGAGTGTGTGCAAAAGACAGGGGAGATGTTAGAGAGTGAAAGGAAGAGGAAAAAGAGACAGTGTGTGTCTGAAACGATGTGCCAGAGACACAGGATGCTCGAGATGAGGAGGCAGAGGGGGGAGAGGTAGAGAGGAGACTCAAACCGAGCTCAGTCCTACCTCGCTAGCTTGTTAATCTCCCTGGACTTGACATTTGAAAACTTCCACCCTCACTCCTCCTCATCACCCCTTATTTCCCAACACCCCATACTCCCAGCGCAGTGATCTGTGCAAATCCAGAGCTACCACTGAATAAATGAAAATTCTCCTTGGCTTAAAATCCCTTCTGAAACTTGCTAGGACAACAATTTCCCAGTGGTGAAATTCACCTTGAACAACTCTGGTTTGCATAGAGATAAGACTGTTAGAAAGCAAATTATGGACAATGACATGCTAGTCATTTTTGTACATGAGCACTACTGCCATGAAGCCAAGAGTGCCTTTGAAATACATTTATATTGCAGATTCTAGTAGTATGTAATTTATGTAGCGGGGCAGGAAGTATGTGTACCAGATGGGAATGTTCATTGAAGTTTAATGCAGAATATCAGAGTTCACTGACCAAAACTTAACTTTATTTTGTCACTTCAGTGTATAATATTTTCACTTAGATTCAACATCTGAACTCATCATTCTCATGTATTGAGAAACCCCTTTTTGTAAAGCTACATTCAACTTAATCCCCCGATTCTATCAAGTCACGGCCTTCTAATATTACTGTGTTCAGTTTAGCATTGCCTTGCTGACATAAACAAGACCTTCGGTCTGCACGCTCAAATTACTCACATGTTAGTGGGAAGCCTTATTTTTGGGAATGCATTGCAACTTTGCAAGTCAAGTGCATGTGCACACACACACACACACACACACACACACATATACATATATATATATATATATATATATATATATATATATATACATTAGTGCATGGCAGCATGGTTACTGCCAAAAATATTCTGCTACTACATGCAGCTGATACAGTAGATACATCTCATATAGTGATGGAAATTTATGTTAACAACCACAAAGAGCAGCAAATATGGGGGTCGCTCTTTGGACGACTCACAGTGCTCAACCAGCAAGTAATGCTGCTGTCCACAGGGATAAAGTTAAAGAAACAGATCATCTTTGCTGTTCTAACCATTTAATGTATTAATGAATAAACAAACAAAGCTGACAAATTCATGCTATTCTTTTAATTTAACCCTCTAGCATTCCAGTGAGTGGCAGGCATGGCGCTTTGGGTGGTCCTGCAAGATTGCAGGAATGCCAGAGGGTTAAGAAACATCAGAATCCTTATGAAAAATAAAATTAATTTTAAATTAAAAGTGGGTTTTTAGAGCCTCCCCATAATGAGTTTCCACATGTCTCCTGTGTACTTTATTTCATAAGTCACATTTTAGGCTGGTAAGTGGTGCCTACCTTTTTCAGTCATAAATCAAGCCTCAGGTCTCAAATGAATGGACAAAGACAAAATTATGCTTCAATATTTTATTGGCAAGTGGTAGAACGATACTACCAAGAACTGTCAGCCAATTCTGTCAGAAATCTTTTTTTCTTCTTTCCCCTGAATATAAAGTTTGAAAAGCTTTTCTAAAGCGCTGTGAATACACCACAATGAATGAAATCACAGGGTTATTAAAATGACGTTTCCCTTGTGCATTTGTATGTTATCCTCCTCATCTACATGGAATTTTAAGCAATATACTATATATATGTATTTAAAGTCAATCTGTACACTTCCAATACAGTTTAAAACTACTTATGAACCTCACATATATCCTTGTTCCAATGCAACATGTCAGACTGAACCTGTTCATCTATTCAGTTTTACTGGAGTAAGACATCTATTGAACTCAAGAGCACTCATTCCACCTTCAGTCACATCTGCTTTCAAGAGAGACCGTATTTAAGTAGCATACATCATCTGATATCTGAAAGTGTGAATTATGTTTTAGAGCAATATACCTTTTTAAATTCAGCTTTAATAACATTTTTGTCAGTGATAGCTTTCTATAAATTTGATGTTTTAATTGCTTCTCTGTGGATTTACTAAAACTGCTCCCATCATCTTCCAGCCTAAAGAAAAGTCTGATGATGCTTTGCACGATGCCAGTGCATGAGAACTTGTTAGAATTTGAGAAAATATTATTTCTAGGTTAATTATGGTAAGATTGCAGGAAAATACGTTTTAGATATGAAAGAAAACGTTAACTTCTTAAGCTTTTGCATAATCCTGAAGCCAGATGCATAAAAAGATACATGCACTGGAAGATTTCAGCCTCACACAAATATGGCAGCTGTCGGCTAAACTCACAGACTAAAAGAAGAAGTCCACCTGATCAAAGTAATTACTCCTTCTGATCATACAAAGTGTTCAGCAATTATTTATGTATGTTTTTTCTTATTGAAAGGCAGACTGAATGATGCAACACTGATGGTTTGGCTTTGTCTGGAGATCATAAAATATTTTTGTATGTCTCTGCTGAGGACAATATTGGTTTTCTGTGCCAATACAAATACAATATTGGTATACAAAATTGAGAATGTGAACTTTATCCAGAACTCTTCCCATATAAAATGCATTTTCAAGCTATACCATAAGTCATCTGTGGAGGGAAAGCATGAAGGCTGTGTGTGTGAGTGGAATTTCTGATCAGAATCCAGCTGTAGATTCAATCAGCTCAAAGCTGTGATGTGTTATAAGAAGTGGCAAGTCCAACTGAATTGATTTCAAAGGTTGAATCTTTGCGTGTGTGTGTGTGTGTGTGTGTGTGTGTGTTTGTGGCATCTTTAGCTAGAAAGGTCTAGGTTACATAAAGCAGGATAATGATAGATGTAATGGTGGCTGATTAAATGTACAATACATACTGATTGCAATCATGTGACCTCACACTGTCACAGCATACACATCTCTCAGACACATGAGCACATTTACCAGATGAGGGATTCTTGGTATGCAAGATGCAATTATATTGTTTTAGAATAATTTACAGGAAAAAGGTCAGAGTTGAAAATATTTAGAGTGGTCACACTGTGTCTAGAGAGTATGTAATCTCTAGAAACTAAATAAACTGAATTTAACTAAATAAATACATAAATAATAGTTCAAAAAAGCAAAATCATAAATTAGAGATTATGATCATGATCAATGAAAATGTCTCTATGTCTTCTATAAAATGCTATGTTCGTCATTACTATACTAATAATAAACTTTATTTGCAGACACAGACCAATGCTGTTTTAGTTTAGAAGTGAATCAATAGCAGCTTTTCAGAGGGCTAACTAGGGCTTCTATAATGTGGTTTTCTGACTTATCCAATCAAAACATAAAACTAAATATAAGTTGCCTTAAGAGTGCCTCAATAGTTGGCACCCGTGTGGCCACATACAACTGACTGGTACTATGCCACCTAGGGACACCAAGTAGCAACCTCAGTGCATCACTGTAGGCGACCTTGAGCCTCTGCATACTTATTTTCCTGCCGTTTTACCATAGTTGACCAGTATAACATACACATACATACATGTGACATAGGTTCTGAACAGGAAGCACTTCACAGAATCAGAGCATAGAAAATTTCCTTATCAGCGTGTTAGCTTGAGCATAAACTTTACAGCGCTGTCTATGGATGTCTTTGTCATCCCTCCAGTCGTCAGATATGACATGAGTACTTAATATTGAGACTTCCTTGTCATTATTCTGATGTTTGGTGCCATCCAAAGACTTTTAACAAGATCAAGGTCTGGACCTTGTCTAGTTAGACATACAGAACACCTTTGCCTGATATTTTTCCTCTTTATCTTCTTGTCTATCTTCATCCAAGGCACAAGGATGACCTTCTAGGCCACCCTGATGAATCTGGTGTTGACATATCAAGGAAGTTTGCTCATCAGTTCAATGACTAGATTAGGGGTGTTCAAAGTCAGTCCTTGATTCCTGCTGTCCTGCAGGTTTTTAATGTGTTCCTGCTTCACCACACCTGACTCAAAATTAAAGTATCCAACAGCCTATGACGTTTTGCACAATGACTTAATAATTTGAGTTAGATGTGTTGGAGCAGGGATACATAAAAAACCTGCAGGATTTTGGCCCTTGAGGACTGGAGCTGGACACCCACAAGGTTGTTTGGACATGTAGATATACCTTGTGTCTGGCACAAGAAAGTAGTCACATTTTATTTTTATTTTTTTAGACAATAGGATAAACAATCTCATCTCCATCAACTCCATCATAACACATCTCTGTTTATTCGACTTTCTCCATGAGCAAACACTACTCTGAATTAAAAATCTTTGTTTAAGGTAAGGTAATACATGTATTTGGTTACAATTTGACAATAAAGTAAATCCATTTAGGTTATGGAAACGTCATTGTTAGCCGTTGAAATGCATAATATATTCAGTTTCAGAAAGCCTTCCCCATACTTCCCGTACTGCCATGAAAATTAATATTTTGAAGTGACAAACTCTGGAAACCCTTCATGCCCAAAATTGATGCTTTGAGGGAACCCTCTAAATCAATAAAAAAAAATTAAAAAAAAGGAATTATCAAAAAACTCCAGAATAGATATGCATCAAGACTGCTGTCATGGCAAATAAAGGTAAACATGGGTCATTTTAGAATTTTTTTTTTTATTTATTTATTTTTTTTAAATAAAATTAAAAGTAAATGACAGAAAACGGAAATAACATCCAGACATGTTAATGTTATTTCTGTTAGAAAGGAAAATATTGCACAAATAAAAATTAAATGCACCACTGTACACATTTTGGTGCACCCATAGGTGTTCGTGCTAAAGTCCTAATTACTGAAAAATCCATCACCAAGATATCAAACTGATTACACTGCCTGGCACCCAGTGTGTGTCTGCCTGTCTGTCTCAGTCTGTATATGCCTTTTATCTGTAGCAGCTGGATGCCAGCTGTCAGTCATTCAGATAACTGGCCTGGCCACAAACACACACAGGACCACCCAGGGCTAATCTCTGTGTGTGTGTGTGTGTGTGTGTGAGAGAGAGAGAGAGAGAGAGAGAGGGAGAGAGGGTGAGAGGGAGAAAAGCCAGTTGTTTTCCATCCAGCAGAAGTCACTGGCCCTCACCCTGAGCCATCCATCACTGGACAGATAAAGATAGAGATCTGGCCAAACATATAAAGAGACAGAGAGAGTCAAGGGCTACTAAATGCTTGGACAGAGGGAGACAGTAAAAGAGGAGAGAAAGTATGAGAAAGAGACACAAAGCTAAACAGTGAGTGAAGTAACACAATGGTTTAACAGAGGAAAAGCATAAAAATAGGAGATTGGGAAAGGCAGAAACTGTGTGTTTATACTGTCCTCCTTCAGTAAGGGATATGCATTCCTTCCCATGATTTACTGGTTGTAACTGAGCATCAACTGTTTTATTATAAAGAAGTCAAATAACAAGATTCCTTTCGAGGTCTGCAGTAAATCTCCTCTCTTTTGAGTACTTTGCTCCAGCTGGTGACTACAGAAAAACAATGTTGTAGAAAGGAAAAGTCTAAATATTTGAATAAAACTATTCAAATAAAGTAAATAAAAGGTTAATTCACATTAAAGTCTTTCAAAAATCAAGGATGTATATACCTGGGCTTTTTCTTAAGAGCAAAAACTGATGTAAAAATACAAACAAAACAAAACAAACCAAGTAATAAACAACCTGATCTCACACAAAACTTAGTGTTAGACAGGATGGTCATGTCCAAGGTGAAACTGAGTGACCAGTAAACAATCATGCCATGGAGCCACTGGGTTCTGTTGACTAAAATATGACCTTCCATTTCCCCAGTGTTATCCAAGTGGACTCACTGGGACTTTGGATTAACCCTTAAAACTTGCAACATTCCTTGAGCCCCTCAGCGCTATCACTTATATTGTCAACAATTTCTCAGGAACGGTAGTGTGTAACTCTGTGGGGTAAATCGTGATGGATAGCTTACCCTTCAGGTGATCTACAGAAGTTTTCCAGCCATTTATGTCCCACCCAAGAGGTTAACAATCCAGCCACAAAATGTAGTGTTTATTCTGAGACTCTTTATGGTAAATCCACAATGCATTATCCATGATAACACTGTTATTTATCACATTTTTGTAGGAGGAAAAAAAGATATTGCTAAGAAACCTGTATTTTGACCCAGAAATGATTATAAATCCACTTAATGTCAAACACTATACCAATCAGCAGACTTAAAATGACAGTGAGTCCAATCAGGAGAAGCCAAAGATCGACAAGTGATAAGAAAGTTCTATACCTGGCTGAAAAAAACTAATATAATGGTCCTTTATGACCAAAATAAAGCAAAAAAGATGTTTTTGATGCTCAGTAGCCCCAAAAACAAGTTGAGCTGGAAACGATTTGGTGAGGATTGGTAGATAAAAAATAATAATAAAAAAAAAATCTGGAGAAAAAATTGCAAATGTGTAAATAGCTTCTGCTGTGTGTTTGTTTCAATGCCAATATGTTATTTTTTAAAAGTTAAGAGTTGAGAATGATATGCAGATAAGAAAAGCTGTGTGTTGTTTTACTGTTAACAAAAGCACAACTGGAGATAAACATCAGAAGATAAACATCAGGCTTGATGCTTATTGTTATTGTGTATTTTGGTTTGTGATGTGTTCAACATGCTGATGAAATGCTGTGCAAGTTTCAACATTCTAAGTTATTATGGACAAAAAGGTTAGGAGTAGAAAATAATAAAACCCTTTATTAACTTGGAAAACTTTAATTTTGTGTGTTTAAAGTTATTAAATAAAACTTTAGTTTGAAATAGAAATATATAAATAAATAAACAGTTGGTGACTGACAGTTGGTCAACGCCTGAAGTTTAAAAAAAAAATAACATTTTACACAATTTATCTCCAATCTGCCCTGAAAAACACACGGACAAAACAAAACATAATTCACTGTAGTCAGTTTACACAGAAACACACGTTTGAGTGGAATTATATGATTGATCACAACTGCTCAGAAAATGAACTCAAAGCTTCTCAAAGTGACCTCAAATATATGAGACATACACATCATGTTTTCACAACCTCTATCACGCCTCATGAAGCTCGAAAATATGATCAACTTCTGATTCGATTTTCCAATTGACACTCATTCAGTTCTGGCATTTTTCCTGTAGCAGTTTCTGCCTGACATTTTCTCACAGTTGCTGGCTGCAGAGAGGAATGAATGCTAATCATTTCTAGGCTGTGCTGGGATAGTCTGTGTCTTGCAGAAAATGTCGACACAAAGATGAATTTTAATGTTGAAAATGTCCAATATTGGCTGACTCTTTCCTGCAAGCAGCGTGCTTTTCACTATTTATAGGTAATGTTACTTTGAGGGTCTGTGCTTTTCTACACAGAGGAGAGCTTTAATGATTTTACATTGTCCTGTCATCTGATCAGTGGCCTGTAGCAGCCTCATGTAGCCATTTTTATTTATTTACTTATTTGCGCCTATGTGAGTGTCTGTGGGCGAGAACGTGTGTGACGTCTTATGAGGATCTACATGGCAGCTTCATAACTCAGCCAATTCCACAGTGGGTGGTTGTGTTGTGCTATTGTGTTACAAACATGACAAATCACCAACTCGCTGCACGCTAATTGTCCCTTGAGCCTGGCATACAAGTGCTTGTTGTGAGCTAATTGTCACCCAAAGGGAATGGGCAAATGCACTGAAGTGAGTTTGAACAATATGCACCCGTTTGAAACCCTGTTATTAAAAGCAATTTCATAATAAATAACAGATCACCTGAAAATTTTTAATCCACAAGGGATCTCAGATTGTTAAAAGCTCTTGATGTATAATATTTGCTTTGGATGTACTCACCCTCACAAATTAATTAAAGATGAGGTCAACTGAATACTTGCATCTAATTTTCACTCATTCCCGCCATCTAAAGTGACAATTAAGTGGTACCCATTGGGAGCCGCCTCTTGGGGAAAAAGAAGCAGTTGACTTAAATACAAAAACCAAAAACAAATACATCTTGTCCTTAACATAACACTCAATATGCTGGATGCATGCATAATTCTGCCTCTCCAGTCTTGGTTAACTTCAGAAATAGACATTTTGCATGTGTGTAAAGCAAAAAATATTATATTTATTTTAAAATGTGGGTTCGAGTCCACACCACAGCAAATCCTTTGAAGATTTCCTGTTTTATTGTTTTTACTGACCTATATTTTCCTCTATGGTGGTATGCCGGTAGTAACTGCTGCTCATGTGGGACCCAAAACTAAACAAATGACTCAACCAAGCATCACTGGAGCAATCGCTTGCTGCACTCCATGTGACAGGAAGAGTAAATGGTGGAAACTTGACCTGAGCCTCAACATTCCCATTAGAGAACTTTTTTTTTTTTAAAGACAACCTTGCTTGCAATGTGTGAAGCATGCTAACAAAAACTAGCAGTTAGCATGTTGTCGGTTCAGTTTTTTAACCTCAAGCATGAACGTTTGGCCAACTCGAACTGTGAGGATGGTTAATAATGCAGTACATAGACAACAGCTGACAGCTACACTTTCTTTTCCAAGGACCACGCAGGCAAAGATACTGAAAGTGGGAGATTCTCCAGAAGAGGACCAACAAGCAAATAAAACAGCCAGCACAGAGAAGAATTTAAATGCAGCTTCACGATGCCATGAATCTGCTTATTACTACATGAAGTCATCACGTAACATTTAGCAATGTTTTTAGAGAACATGAACTGGAAACAGTGGAATCAACAGCAGAGAGCAGCAGTAGCTCCTAATGCCGCTAATGTCAGGAGTTGCAGGATTCTGATTGAATGCATCCAACAGCATTAAAGACTAAAGTGATTAAGTCGATCAGCAGCATTTTAGAGGTGGTATTAAATTGTAATAGGGGTTCAGCTAAAGAGTTCATTAAATGTGAAAAACTGGTTTCTTTGCTGTGTAAAAAGTTTGGTTTGGTTGGGAAAGTTGTCCTTTTAAAAATGATCTGTTTTGCTACCTTTATATGTCCTCATATCCTGATGACAAGAAGTTTATTTAGCAATCAGTGTTAGATATGAGTGTTGTTTTATCAACATCTACACTAATCATTTAACAATCGACTGATTACTAATTGTTAACATGGGTTAATATCCTTGATTTTACCAGTCAAATTAAAGTATTATACTATGCTACTAATTAGTACTTTAAACTCCTGCATGCCACTCTGAGTGTTTTTAAAGGAATTTCCTCTCAATTATACATCTGATGTATCAAAATGACAACACATATCAAATCAAAGCACATAAAAACCTCTACAGACATCCAATGCCAGCAGTTTAAAATCTATGAGCTTCTGGTTTAGAATATGAATATTTTTTTATTTATTTAGTACAATTTTTTACTATAGTTTCTGTCCTTCTCAGACTGTCACTCTTCTCTGTTTTTCCTTCTTTGCTGGTATCTCACTGTTAGTTGATTTGATTCTCAGAGGATCCATCTGATTTATCATACCATTGGTTATTCTTTAGTAGGCAAGGCAAGGCAGTTTATTTGTACAGCACATTTCAATGTACAGGACAATTCAAAGTGCTTCACATAAAACAAAGACATTACAGATATTTAGAATAGTAAAAGCCATCAACACATAATCACAATAAAATAATAAATTACATTAAAATGATTTAAAGCAAGATAAGTTAAAAAGGTTACTGTGCAGATTTCATGCATAGGCGCATGAGAAAAGAAATGTTTTTAACTTGGATTTAAACATGTCTACATTTGGGGAAAGTTTAATCTCCACTGGCAGTTTGTTCCATTTGTTTGCAGCATAACAGCTAAATGCTGCTTCTCCATGTTTAGTCTGGACTCTGGTCTGGACTAGTTGACCAGAGTCTTTGGATCTAAGAGCTCTGCTAGGTTTATATTCTCTGAACATATCACAGATGTATTCTGGGCCTACACTATTCTGGGATTTGTAAACAAGCAGAAGGGTTTTAAAATGTATTCTGTGACTGACTGAAGATTTCAAAACTGGTGTGATGTGTTCAGATCTCTTAGTCCTGGTTAAAACTCTAGCAGCAGCGTTCTGGATGAGCTGCAGATGTATAATGCTCTTTTTAGGAAGTCCTGTTAAAAGACCATTACAGTAATCCAGCCTACTGGAGATGAATGCATAGATGAGTTTCTCTTGGTCTTTCTGGGAGACTAAAGTTTTAATTCTGTTAATGTTTTTGAGCTGGTAAAAAGCTTCTTAGTGAAGCTTTGATGTGGCTGCTGAAAGTCAAGTCTGAGTCTATCAACACTCCAAGGTTATGAACTTGGTCGGTGGTTTTAAGAGCCCGAGTCTCTAGGTGTTTACCAATGCTGACCCTCTTCTCTTTGCTACCAAACAGAATAATCTCAGTTTTGTCTTCATTTAATTGTAGGAAATTCTCCCTCATCCAGGTGTTTATTTGCTCTAGACACTGACACATTAAGTCTATTGGACTGCAGTCATCTGGTGACAGAGACACATAAAGTTGTGTGTCATCTGCATAACTTTGATAATTAATGCTATAGTTCTGTAATATTTTACCCAAAGGGAGCATATACAAGTTGAACAGAAGAGGTCCAAGGACTGACCCCTGGGGGACTCCACAAGTCATGGCCACTCGCTCAGATTCATAGCTGACGATTGTAACAAAATAGTATCCCACACAGAAGCCCATCTCGACACAAAAGCGATCCTCTCGAATAATAAACAACATTGCAGCATTGAAAGAAGTCATTTTTGTACTATGAAGAGTTTGGCACAGAGGCATTCAATGGTTCAATTATGATGAAAAGAAAAAAATGAAAAGATATTCGAAAGCCAACTGTGTGTGTAGACACAATCACATTTTTTTTTAAATCTTCACCTAAACTGCTGCTGTTGTATGCCAGCCAAAATAACAGAAATCTCTGCATAAGTGCAGGAAGATATGCAGGACGTTCAGGGGGACTAAACTAGACAGAAATGGGTCCACATCAATTCATTTAATGATATGTTTGCAATGCAAACACTAGTGCACGAAACCAAATTGAGTATTTTCAGTTTTTAGGAAAAGTTCAAATAAAATTTCTTTATAAAACACATCATTATTGAAGTCAGTCCATTTTGTAACACAGATCCTCTGCAGTTGGGGTAATGTATTGATAAAGTAAATAGCTGTTTGATGTTTAGTAAAACTGAGGGGAAAAGGACTTTTGCTTGAAACACAATCAAACATCTTTGGTTTGTTTTGGTTGAGATTGCTGGTCATGTTCTAAGTATGTGTTATATTTTCTCCCTTGTTTGAATTCCTTCCTGATTATTCTAACTTGGACTGCTCTGACTGCTGTATGACACCAACTACTTAAAATAATTCACACAAACTTACTTTTAAAAAGGATTGAAACATCCCTTTAAAATTGGAGCAGCCTGTGGGCAAGTGACACAATGACTGTTTTCTATTTAAAAAATAGTCCAAAAAAGGCATCAGCTGTATTTAATGCTGTCAGTATGTAGCATGTTTAAAGCCAGAATAAAGGCCTTTGTACAACGGTCAAATAAAAACTTCTACATCTGCTAACATCTGACTCAATCAGGCCTCAGATGGGACCACAACACCTGGTTAACAATCCAATTTTGTAAGTGTTGATACTGCTGTTGAGGCAACAGAAGTATGCATATTTCACATTTTCTTTACAGAAACACATCTACCAATCATAACACCTCAAGTGGTGGTTTTCTTAAACTTACAAAACTTGCAAACAAAAAGAAATGAAGTTGCTTTTTTGGTTTGTTTTTCTTTTTTTCCTGGAAGTGTACGTTCCACACACCTGACATTCACAATCCAGTTAAAGCCAGCAGATACTGTAAGTTTGTTGTGATAATTAGAACCTGCCTACAGGATTTAGTGTGATGCTATCCTTTCATGTTGTCATAACCTCTTAAAGGTAAATATATACTGGACTGACAACTTTTAGACCTCATAGCACTGATTATGAACCCACAATTACATGAAATAAGGCTTTAATCCAGGTAAGGTGGATGAACCCACATTAAATAAAATTTGCTGTTTCATGTGTAAAGTATTATTTGACTGTCCACATGAGCACTTCACAGCAGAAAATTTTCCACTGAAGGTGCAGTTTTACAGCTAGAAATAATCCAGAGTGGTATCTGGCCAGAGCACAGAGGACGCAGGACTCTGTCGACAACATGTGGTGTTTAAGTCACTGTGTTTTGTTTACTTGGCTGTTTGCGCTGGTTGGGTAATCTTCACAAGAAGTTGGAAGAGAATGTTGTCGACATGTGAGCTCTTGCAACATATCAACAATATTTCAAGCATGCAGTGCATCTGTGAAAAAGTAAATGTATACAACAAAAGACAATCGATTTATTTAAATAACAGAAGTTTTTTCTGGGACTCTGTGGTCTGTGGACTAGTAAGTAGTGTTAGATTCTTTGTAAGATATTAGTTTTTGTGTGGCAGAGGAAACAGTTTGAAGAATCATTCTTGGCCAGAGAAACAAGAACACCATGTCTGCAAAAATGTGGGCTGAGGAAAGTCAATATTTAGCATTTAAGTACATCTGAGCAAAGCAACACACCAATGTAATGGCTTAGCGGCTAGTAAGAGTAGGTGGTGGTTGAACTGGGCAGCTCAAAGGTTAGTGATCTGCAACTTCACCTTCTGCAAGTAAAATAAACTTTTGTAGAGAAGAAAAAACATCAAAGTAGAATGATATAAACCAAGTGTTTACAAGTAAACTATATAAAGAAGTAGACAACAAAAAGAGGAAAAGTCCATTAATAGGGAGAGGGACTGTATTTACTCATAATTTGCCTTTATCAGGCTCTCACACACATATGTAGTCACGCACCACCCAGTCATTGGTGAGGGATAAGATAATGACAGGAGATGGACGAAGACAGGAGTCTTGCTGTGAGGAGATGCAAGAAAAACACAGGAGTGTCTGTGTGAGTAAGTGTGTGTGTCCTATTTGGCCTGAGCTGAGCAGGGGGTCACATCCAAAGAAAACAAAAGTGGTTTTCACACATTAGACAGCAACATAACACACTCACAAGGAAAATGTAGAGGGCTTTCACACGTTTACACACCCTCGGGAGAACCTGGTTTAAAGGGATATTTGGAGGTTTTTGGTTTTTTTATTGTTTTGTTAAAGGAAAAAAGTGTGATGTCAAGATAAAAATGCTTCAAAGTCTTTGCTATCGTTTAAACAAAGCCCTGTGATTACAGAACAATCTAGCTGCAATTCTATTTCATCTATTCCAACAAGAAAGCAATAGTTTGAGTTTAATAATTATAGTTAAACCCCTGAATGATTGTGCTGGTGCATATTGTGTACTAGCCAGCAAAACATTGATCAAATCTTTAATTACTTTAGCTGTTTTAAAAAGAAATAACCTTGGAATCCAAACATAAACAAAACACTGCAGCCTCCAATGAAAACCGAAGCACAGCTTTCCCTGAAAGAGAGACTGCATGCTAAGTGAAAGATCAGAGGGGTTGAGTGACAGCTGAAAGGTCACAGAGCTGGGATTCAAGCTGTAAAATCTGAATTTAGCAGCTTTTATTTAGTGGATAAAAAATGAATAAACCTTCCATAAAGACAGAGGGGTCTTAATCTAAACAAATTTGCAGTCATATATTTGATACAGTAACAGTTTTGATACATTTACTTTTTAGTTTTTAATAAATGTTATTGATTTCTTTTTTGAGAAAGAAAAGCTATTCATGAGAATTAAGAGAACTGTCATTTAGACATCACAACCTCTAGAATGTGATTGCTTTATTTTCCATTTACTTACTTATTTGATTTTAAAGTCTCATTTACATGTGCCACCCTATTCTCCAGTCATGCCCCATCAAAACTTTTTCTAGGCCCACCTCTGCCAAGAGCAGATAAAAGATAAAAGCTAGTTCATTTTCAATGTTTGTAATTTTAATTTAAACATTTACTTGAATTGCATTTGACAGATGAGCAACATCATATCTCGAACTAGTTGAGATCTCCTGATACATATGATATGTAAGACATGATTAGATACAGTACGATACAATTTGATACAATATGATATAATACGATACAATACGATACAATACGATATAATACGATACAATACGATATAATACGATACAATACGATATAATACGATATAATACGATATAATACGATACAATACGATATAATATGATACAATATGATATAATACGATACAATACGATACAATAAGATATAATACGATATAATACGATATAATATGATACAATACGATATAATACGATACAATACAATACGACTTCATTGTAAGAAACGTGTCTAAAGTTAGTTTTGCATCACATCAGCAACATACACACAAACAATACACACATTTAATGAAACAATGTGTGAAAGTTGCACACGAGTTAACTCACTACAGGCTGAGAGAAAGTCTCGGACAAAAACAAAATCTCAAAACAAACCGTATAGCAACACACTCTGGAATATTTAATCACTAGTTCTAATCAGTTCTAATCATTCTAACTGTTTTATCCATTTAAGGTACTGGCGCGTCATCATTTTAATGAAACACGAGTACCTGCTTCACACTGAAAATGTTGTTTTTGATTTACTTATTTTATCTGTTTTCTCATGTGTTCAAATCCATCCAAGCTGCTTTCCAGTGACATGAAAAGTATCAGCAGGAATTGGAAAAGCATTTGCATCTACTCTGTTTTTGGATCCCCATTGGCTTCTACTTTAAAGATGTCTTGCTGGAAGGTGATATCTCTCAAATAAGTTTACTTTTGTTATAAAACTGAAACAACTCAGGATAAACTTATAAAGATAAACTAAATAATGTGCATGCTGTTTTAAGAGGAAACATTTAGATTCCCTCTTGACACTGACAATCAAATGCAAATATGCCTCAGCTCCCATGCCTCAAGCTCACCAGCATGAAAACAACTTGGATATCGTGAAGAAAGATATGTTTCATAAATGGGGGGGGGGGGGGGGGGGGGGGGGGTCTTGGTTAGAGATCTTTGTGCAGAAACATATGAAAATGTCCCCAACTTACTGTTTAACGGCAACGTGCTGCAGCAGTTCTGGTCAATATTTTGTGATTGGAATAAAAAAGGGTGAAGATGTTGAAGGGCATGATGCTTCTGTGTGGGGGGGTAAAGGGGAAAGTACAGATAAATAGTGATAATTAAAGCAAGCAGAAAGGCAGACATGAAGAAGATGGAGTGTTTCTTGTGATACTTAAACTGTGAAAGGCAATAATCAATACTTTGTCAGAAGCCTAATCTCCCATGTGGTGAAAGTGTGAGAATGTAATTTTCTATTCTGCTTTGTTTGCTGTGTGTGTTGCTGTGTGGTCCAGTTTGAATATTTCAATACCTCTCAGGTGTCAGCTAAATCTTATAAGGTCACTTCTGGTCAGCAGCTTCTACACAACATAATTTTAAATAATTAGTCGTCACAAGCACACTCTAGGATGAATTTCTTCTCCGTAAAATATTTAGATCTGCCTTAGAATAGAATATCTCCCACTGTTTGAGGCATGGACCTGGTTCCCATCACTGTCTAGCCTGTCACGATGTGCTGCTGGAGATAAGAAGAAAGGAGGAGAGAGAAAAAACAGAAAAGAGATTTAAATGTGAAAGTAGGTACAGAGGAAACAAAACCAAATATAAGGCTTATCCAGCTAATATTTAATTTTTATTCTTTCTTTCTTTTCTGTGCAGAACACACCCTGCAAAAAAAAATCGAAACCAGAGAATTTCAGGGCTGGATGGAAGGGCAGTAGAAAGTATTTCTAGTTTTTATATCTTACTTTGTTTTCCCCCAATTTTGCAAATAAACACTTATCTTTGATAGGAGGGGTTTTGTAAACAGAGCTGACACACTCTGCCTCATTAATCAGGCAGCTCCTTTTCACGTGTTTGTCATTTTGTGAATGTTGCATGTTTTTAAAGCGTTAATTATGTCTGAATGTACCAGGAGTCATGTTGTTTTAGTCAGACAGTGTTTATTGAGGAGTTTTATTGCCTTTGCTGTTTTACTAGGTCACACAGAGACTCAGACAAAACATTTTTAAAGCTTTAAAGGCTGAAAAGGCTGCATTAGGTTGGAAGGGCTTTGGTGTGAGTAGCAACCAATAGTGTAATAACAGCCAATAACGTCATAAGTTTGGCCAAAAATAAATAAATAAATAATAAAGACAATTATTTAATAACATGCCAATAATGTAACTGTTTAAAGTGCACCTTTAACACTTCTAATTAACATTATGAGTTAACTATATTTCAAGTCAGAAGCAGTGTTTTATTAGCATAACGGTAATTAAATTGGTACTTCCTTGAGACATCTCCTCTCATTTGATTTAGTTGTTTTCTTTCTCTACTTGGCTTCAAAGTCACAATCCCCTCCCCACCACCACCCCCCCTGCCATGTTTACTGCATCTCCATCGCCACAAAACAAGACCCCAGTCCTCTCCGATCATTTCTACCACAGGACTTTTCCATTGGTGGACATGTTTTAATAAAGGAGTGTATAAGTCAAAAGTGCCTTTTCACTCTTTACTTCTTTAGCTTCTATTTTTCATGCCCTTCTTGGCTGCAGACACTGTATATTCATAAAAAAAGAGACTGATGCAACAAGTTAGAGCGCTGATTAAATGAGTCTAGAGTGTAGGAGGAGAGCTAATGTTTAGCGTTGTCTGGCTGATTAAAGCATAGCAAACAAGTGATTGCTATGCAGCTCTGCTCCTCACTGCCAACTCGTACACAAGGCTGCTCTCTGTTCGCTCTGTTTGCATCCTTCCATCTCTAGATCTCTCCATTTAATTACTATCTTTGACCCTTTGCCTCAGTAATTCTTTGTCACCCAGATTTGCTCCCGTTAAGATGAAAGCTTCATTTCTACAGTATATCTCCAGCTAGTTTGGGTTTCTTCAAATCTTTTTATTTTTTCATAATTAGACACAGCGTTGTTGCAGTATGATGCTGAAGAGAAATAAAGTTAGTAAAAAAGACACAGATGAATCTCTTTACTCCAAAAACGTCTCAAATGTCTACAGTTTCTTGTATTTCTTTGTTTATTTAAGGACTGAACACTATCCCTCCTCCATCCGCTGTCCCTTTAAGATGGTCCCAGCTTCCTCAATTTTCCCGGCTCAGTTACCGTGCCAACAGGCCAAATTCAATTATTGCAAACTGTGAAAGTCCCAGGCTGCTGATTGGTCACTGCAGGCCTCCATTAAGTGAACCCAACAGGGGAGGGACAGGAGGAGACAGAGGTATAAAACACACACACACACACACACACACACACAAAAGAAAAAACAAATGAATGGTAAAATGTGAAGTATGATGGGGCATAAGAAGAAGGGAAGAGGAAATCTGAGACACAGGTTAAATGAATAAAATGAAACATATGCCTCACTCCTTCTATCCCCTTAAAGCTCCTGGTATCCTTCAGGCTCAAGTTAAAACAAACAACTGTGGCCTAAAAGGCCCAGTCCATAATCCCTGTGTAATCACTCAGACGACCTTAGTATACATAACCAAAACATGAGAATCAAGACAGAGATATGAGTGTGTGCTTTGGTTTAAGATGAATTGGCTGAATTACACATCAAAGCCTTAAAGGTTAAAGTGGTATATTATCCTGAAAATGTCATCTGTACACTGAAGTTAGTTTCTGGCTAAAGTGTTTACAATAAAATCAAAGGAGAACAGATCAGAAAATGATTGTTCAAACTCAGATGATATAGGAGAATTTTACAACAGCTTCCACTTTATAAGAAAATCCAGGAATGAGGACGGAGATCATTTAAGCTCACTTTCCAAACAGGGAACATGCCTTTTCAATCTTTTAAGATCTGAATCTTTTAAGATCACCTTTAACAAGAGGAAGCACTACCAAGTTCTTCTTAACAACACAAACTGTGAAAATAACACCTCCGTTTTCTCACTCGATGGGTTTCATTTGGTGCAAATTGCAGAGGTGGTGAGCAAGGCTGATGGTGAAGTAATGCAAATATGCTGTTGAGGAAGTTGGGGATGAAAAATAGCATATGATATGATGCTATACAATATGATATAATGCAGTACAATATGATATTATATAAATATCTATCTGTGTCTGTCTGTCTATATACGGCTTGTTCTTAAAGTGTATCTAATGGCCAACAAGGCGACAAGAGTCTGTTTACCATTTTTTCAAAACCAACAAGCTAACTGAAATAAATAAATGAAATAAATCCATAGCTCGGTTACTAAATTGAATGTGGCAAAAATACATCAATTAAATTCCAATTAGTGATCCCCCTGCCCCCAGTCCCAATAGGTTACAAATACTTACGAAGCTGTTCAGTAGCTTCAGAATAGCTGGCAGTTCAGTTTAAAAGCACAAACAAGACCATTTTAGACATTAACATTTTATGTAAAATAGCTTTTCTAAACCAAATATATGCACATTTCAGTGAATTAATGGCAACTTGTTTGAAAAATTAACCCATTTTCACCTCCTAAATGCAAATACTATTCAGTTATCATGGCGCACTGAAGCATCATTTTTAAGCAAGCTCTGTGTGTTGCTTTCTCTCCTGTCTAAGCAGTGAGATGAACTGTGGCCTAAATATACAAGGAAAAAGTAGTGAAATACTCATCTGCAGACATATCAAATTTAATTCTGTATGTTCTTGCCACACAATTATGCAGAGTAACACGTGAACATCTGCAGTGAAACAAATAAAAACATTCACCATCTCTACTGATATATGCTTCCTCTGACAATCAAACACAGCTGTCAAGAAGAAGCAGTGTGTGTTCCTGCCCTTTGAGGTGTTTAGCACTAAGCAGTGACATCATCAAGGTGAAAAGAGGAAAATAGCTTTCTCTCAATGTGTCACACTTCCTCTTTTATTTTGCTCCCTCTCGCAATATTTCTTTATGCTTCCATTGATTTTTAGCTCATGTGTCCGTTATTTTCAGTAAGTCCTTTTATGCATGTATTTATGTGTGTATGGGTGTGTGTGTGCATGTTTTCTGTGGGTGTCCAAGCTCACTTCAAATATTCCCTTACTGTTTAGGGTTTGTGGGTCAGCATGTACAACAACAGACTCATCTTTCGACTCCAGACCTCTCTAAAGTGCTGGCTCAGCTGAATGACTACAGCATGAGACTGCAGCCTTTCATTGTGGCCACCACACACACAGTATTATTCTACTTACAAGCAGTGCACAGCTTTGTTTCAGATGTTCTTCATGACCTACAAACCCCACTACCAGAAAAGTTGGGATGCTTTCTAATATGCATCGAGCACTTAAATGTGCAATTTGCTAGTTAACAATGGAGTCGAAATGAATTAGAACATACAAAATATCTGCAATGCATAAACACATTGTGTATATTTAATTACAGAAAAAGAAATAAGAGGAAAATGCAAAAGAAAAGGCTTTAAACTTAACTTTAAAAAAAAAAGCTAAAGATAAAACAATTTTTTAGTCATAATGAGAAAGGTGAGTGTGCATATAGGTTTTGAAAAATCCTTAAACTCCTTACACTTGCCGTCTTTTGCATTGAATAGACTTAAAGACTAGAAGTCAGTATGCATTACGTATTTTAATGAAAAGACTGACTTATTTATTGAGGCCAATTTAAATCTGTCTGTGAACTAGACACCCTGCAATATAGAAACTGTGAGCAAAAAGACTGCAGTTGTCTAGAGGTTCATTCATTCTGGCCAAAAATTCCCCATAATTACATCTGACAACCCACCCTTTATTTTAATCCAATTACGTAATTTTACATCCATTGCAATAATAGCCTGAATGCTATAATAAAAATATACACTATCATTCACTGTTGCCATCTGAATGAAAGCCCCTATTGTCGCTCCGACTTCTGCCATTACTACCCAAAAATTGGAGCCACTTGTAATCCAGTCCAGACATAGCCTCTATAGAAAAGAAGTTTCCTGGAATATTTCAATAAGTTACAGTTTGTGTTGCACCAAGGATTTTACAGGGAGAAACAATGCTGTTTAAAAGTGGCTCTTACTCTGTAACGAAACTCAGTGATGCCAAAGACTTCAACATATTCAGGATTTCTCAGGGGCTGAGAAAAGCCACTGGTTCCCACAGTCTCAGCATATCCTCTAATTTTGGCCGCATGACATAATTTGACATAATGTGATTTATTTTTCCAAGTTTAAAGACAGTCCTCCTTCCACAAACAACCCCATCGGTTGTTTGTTTGTGCAGAAAATTACTGCTTATGATTATATATATTTAAAAAAAAAAAAAAAAAAATGGGACCTCTTGTGGTTGTGAGATCAACTGCATGTGAAATGGCGCCCATGGAGATGACAGTTGCACAAAAACATGTGTTCTAGTATTAAAATCTGATGGTTTTTAACCTTAATTAACTTTAAGCCCATAGGTGGCGCCAACAAAAGCACCACCCACAATATGAGCCCCATCATTTTATAGTACGATAACATAGCCATGTATTCTTAATCATTTATATTTGCATTTGGAATGTTTGACATGGTTTTCTTCCATGTGCAAGTTCTATGTTATGGAGTATCTAGTGAGTGTTTGCTGTGTTAAAACCTTTACAAATTACTGATAAGCTGAAGAGCAAGTTGAGACAACAAAGAAATGTAGACTGCACTGATACATGATCCCAGAGGTGATATTGTCATGATTTTGAGAGCAGTTACTGGAGCATCTGCACAACACCATTCACAAATATCAGTCAGCTATTCAAGAACCAAAGTATGCAGGCTTCCTTCATCCCAAAGGGAAATCTTCAAAAGAACAGTTTACTATAAAAAGTAAAACTGTGATGGCACTTGGTATGGAACTCATAATCCATATCACATGGATGTTTTAAAGAATCACTCAGAAAGCTTTTTAGCCAACATCTGATAGTTATTTACTGACAGTACCTGATTGAAACAATGATGTTAATGCTCTCTCTCTCTCTCTGTGTGTGTGTCTGTCTTTGTTCACTTCTTGGTAGATACTTTAAATGGGTCTTCTAAACCATCTACTCAGGAATAAAAGTTTTAATTCACGCCCCTCCGTTCTTCTCATTGGCTGTAAATGAGACTCTACTTGTGCTCGGACAGCAGTTGGAAGCTGCTCTCAGCCAATGAGAGATGAGCAACTGTTGCATTCATTCACCCTCCTGTGGGCCTTCTGGCGCTGCTGCCTCAGTCTGAATCTGAAAAGGGTGTTACGACAAAAGGAAAGAAAGAAAAAGCTTCGACCTCCATTAGATATCTTCCTTATCATAAGGGCTTTTTGCAAAGACATTTGTTAAAACTCTAAATAAATCTTTTCATGTAAAAAAATTACAAAAATAAAAAATAATAAATCATCGTAATTAGATGTAAAATGATGATCTCTGTATCTTTATTAAAGATGCAGATTTAATGTTTCCTGATTGAATATATGATCACTAAAAAAGCCAAAATATATAGCGAGATTACGAGGAGAGGGAGGGTTACTCTAGTTTCCAACGCCCTCCATCGGCAGGGACGACGCTCTCTTCCTCCCTCCCTCCCTCACTCTCTGGCTGCTGTCGTTGCGCACCCGCTCACTTTCTCTCACAACGCTTCTGAGGCTCTTGGAGGGAGGACGGATAAACGGCGCTGACGGTATCGGATTAGACACCCGAAGGAGGGAGGGATGCTACGGTGATTTCCCATCTTTTCTTCCTCCAATACCCACTTCCCTCTCACCAACACCACCTCCGCATCTCTCCAGTTTCGGGATCTTATTAAGACACACGGCTGCTCAGTCTTGTTTCTTTTCTTTTCTTTTCTTTTTCTTTTTTTTTTCTTATTTTTTCCACCTCTTTTGTAGGCTATTCAAATTAAAATCTGCCTGGTTGGTTTGGTGCTTTTTGACTCTGCACTCCAGTGGGAAGCAACTTGATTCTGCTTTAAATTTCTTTTTAATCCCTTCTTTTCCAAGCGCACACAAGCAGAAAAAGACATAACAAATCCACACTGGGCTTTCATTCAGTGGATGTGTTGGACATCTGGTAAAAGAAGCAATACTTCCTGAGAAAAGTGACCATTTTCTTCTGGGCTGTATGTTTTGGGGACATTTCGTTGGAGAAGGGGTCTGCGCACGGAATCTCACTTCCAAGGTAGGAAAAGGTTTGAGTTTCAGCACTGAAATTTTTCGTTTTTTTTATAATCAACACATTCACGTTTAACTATTTCCTTACTTGTTTTGTATCTGCCTCCTCGTTTTCTCGTGTTTTTAACGTCTGTTGAGGCTTTGAGCGCATTAAAATGGCAAGCAAGTAAAATGTTTTGGCTCCCGGGAAGCTGGGGATCAGATTAGACTCTGGATTAAACCGTGTTGTCACACAAACATTACATTATACATGTCTTTCATTGAGAAAGACTCGGGACTTCGTTGTGTCTGATTAATATGGATTAATCACTAGAACCCCACGATGCCTTTGCGCATTGACGCTGGTGACAGCCTGCAGAGCCGTTGGCTGCTAACAGTGCAGACTTTCTTCAGTCCTCCGGTGACGGTTAGATTTTCTGTGGTTTTGATTGGACACAGTCTGTATTTTTCGTCTGCTTTCTAGTGCAGTGTGTGGCACATATTTGCGCATATTTTGTATGACTGACCGCGTTTGCAATCCATACGTGTGCGTCTATCCACACTCACTGAACCCTTTTGCTGTCTGGTTTCTTCCCGGCGGCTCCAGCGACGCACAACTTTTCTATCAGGCCTGATGTGTGTAGGCAAAAGTGCGACAAATACATCTCCAACCACCCCCAAAAGTGTTTAACCTTTACTTCCCATCCCCTGTTTAATCCATACGAGGTTATTATTACTGTTTCGATTTATTTTCGGAATTTTCATTACTCACACGGTTATGCAAGATTAATAATTAATGTCTGGAATTATAATTATGTTAAAACTCCCCAAAGAGTCCATCCGGTTCAAAATTCAGTCCTGAATCCTTCAGCTACTCGTTGCTCTCATCACCTGCCCGGTGTCGTGCCGACCGGAGCTTCACTCAGGCTCATTCCACATTCATTTAGGTCCGTCTGGTTTCCGACCCTCCATGTAGAGCACATTAGATCATCTTTTTAAAACTATCCCACAGATATACCAAAATCCAATGGAAGTGTGTCCGCACTGTTTTGCTCTGATATGAATAATAGTGGATGGATGGAGCAGCTGGGAGTGAGGGAACTATCGCTGTATAATTTGGACATCTGCAATTCCGCTGCGTTTTCAGTGGGGGAGCGAGGCTGACTGTTGGTGCTGTGTACTCTTTGGTATTCATGGCACAGCTAAAGATTTCTGCTCTCAAGCAGGCTAAAATCTCCCCTCTCACTCTCCAGCTCTCTGTCCTTCTGTCTCCCACACTGTTGCTTTATGAAATGTCTCTGCTCTCTACCTTTACTCACCCTTTAGCGTTTCACCACCTCTTCCTCTCCCCCTCCTCTTCAGCCTGACTCTCCCTGACTTTCTGGGTCTTGAGGGAGCCATTGAGAAAATCATTTGCTGCTGTTGTATTTTATTCGACCGAGGTGTTCTCACCAGCTGGGGCCTGGCTGGTTTTGCAAAGCTGTTCATTCTAATACCTTTTCCAAAATCAACAGTTGGTGCATAAAATGGAGCCTTTAGAAGTAGTAGTTCCAGTTTAGGAGAGATGGAAAATAAGCTTTATGAGTTCTTGTGTCATGTTCGAAGAGATGAAAAGCTTTTTGAACTCTAGTTAGCAGTGTTGTGGCTTTCCTCCCACGTTTTCTTGTTATGTGGTTGCTTTTCAGACAGAGCTTGGTTGGATATTTTGCACTTTGCCAACAAATTGTGGAGAAGAAAAGCAGAATTCCCCCTTTTCTTTGTGTCTGAGTTGACATTGTGGTTCAGTGGCCACTTCAGAAGAGAAGAATGTCCCTGTTTTTTCTAGTTTTAACTGTCTACACACAAACTCAACATCAGAGCTTTCCATATTTGGGTATTTTCTATTTAAATAGCATTTACAAAAACACACACACACACACAATCTGTTGAAGTTCCTGATCAATTCCTCTTCCACCAAATGTTAAGTCACAACAGGTCAGTGTGTGAAGGAAGACCTGGACCTGAAAACAGAAGCAGGATGGGAAATGAGGGGAAGAGGTGGTCTGCAGAGAAGATGAGGTGAAAAGAGGAGAGGGGGAAACAACGGGGACAGACGATCAGAAGATCAGAGCTAAGACGAAAAGAGCGTGACTCCTATCAGGCTGTAAGGAGGCAGAGGAGAGGAGGGCAGCGTGACTTCTATCAGCACTGTTTGGTCTCTTTCTCTTATGAGAGCCACTGCTGTCTAAGCTAAAATGAGACTTGCAGTGTCTTCAGTTAGCTATCTGAGGAATGAACGATTCCAGCGAAAGTGTGGGTTTAATGTCTGCGAAAGCAATCGTGTACTTTCAAGGCAAGACAGACACACTGGTATTCTTGCACCAGTACATCTTTGAGCTATTTAGGGTGAGCTGTACACAGAAACCTGGCTTGGATGACAGATGAAAGGGGTGGATGAGGTATCAGATTGTTCACTGATGTTCAGCCAAGAAATCACACAGAAAATGACACAAAAATGTCATCAGATTTGTTGGGTTTCGTGAGAGCTGTTTCAGAAGCTGGCAACAGCCCATGTGTCATGATTTAGTTGCTTATGAAGCAAAAAAACGCAAGTAACCATGGATCTTTATTCTTTTAGGATTGTTTAAAAAACTCAAGAATTTAAAAAGGCTGTTCTATTAAAGTAAATCTGGACTCTGAGGATCACGTTGTGGCCATTTTTTAATAATAAAAATGTCCATAATACCACAGATTCCCCAGATCTGTTTGCTAGGGTTAGTTAAGCCCAGGTTAACAGCTGAAGCCAGACATTGATAGAATTTTTTTAAGATTTCAGAGCCAAGAAAAGGGTTGACCTGTCCACCTTTTTGAAATAGGACTGAATCTCAAGCATCCTTAGCTAAAGGTTTTAAAAACCACTACTGGGAACAAGATGGACTATTTTATTACACTATTATCAATATGTTTTTATTAATTTAGGCTCATTCTAATAAGTTCAGTCATTGTCATTTGAATTTTAAAGGAGAGAAGAGAGGATAAAAAGAGAAAGAAAGGGAGATGTCACAGAAAAAGCAGCCGGAATGAAATAGGGAGAAGAAGAGGAGGACGTGAGCAGTACCATTTCTAGGTGACAACAGAGGGAGCTGTTGGGCTGTGCTGTAGCTCTGCTCTACTTGTTTTCCTTCTTTCTGCATTTTCTTTCTAATTCTTACCAATCTTTCCCTCTCAGAGGGCCAGTCAGAGAGACGGAGAGGTAGTTATGCTCCTCAGGGACACAGGATTCAATCTGCACACCCTAAACTCTCTCTCTTTCTCACACACACACACACACATGCACATAGTGTGTCTGGATAAGTATGTCCACTGTGACTGGTTTCTGTTACCTTCACATTCACGTTACCTCCCAGAAAGAAGGAAGAGGAGGGGAGGGGGGTCTTTAAAGGGGAACTGAGTTCTGCCCTCCTAGTTCTTTATTTTGTTTTCCTTCCATCTTGGGGTCCGCAGGCCCAGATAGAAAGGAGGGTAAATGTGACACAACCTTAATGTCAGTCCATTTAGGCCTTTTTTTCAGTTCCATCTTCATCTGTTAAGACAGTATAATGGGAAGCCAGGTAGATGTTCCACTGATTTATAATTTTCTATGGCAGGGCAATGGGATCATAACTCTAATCCTCAGTCTCAACCAGATTAAATGACAGTCACTAATTAGTGTTTTTGACCTCTAATCTTACTTCTCCCCCGGAGGAAAAAAAGTCAGTGGCTGATTTGTCTGCATTTCATGGGGTGGGGAAATGATTTTCTGTTTTTTTTTACATGTGAGAGAGACTGAGACGACACAGGTGGTTCAGTGTTGTTGACATAGCTCCCTGTCAGTAATGGCTTTAGTTTCCTTGGCCTCAAGCTTGCACTTTTGTAAGCCCCCCCCCCCCCCTCATGTGGTTTCAATTAGTCGTCCAGTGTTCCACATGCCAAGGACTTGAAATCTTGAAATTACTGTGCAAAAGATGCAGTGCACACACTGCTTTTTTCTATTTTTGTGGTTAGGAATGATTCAAGTTTCTGTAACCACAAATAGAGGACAATAAATTAATGACATACCAAGCTGAAGTCAGTAAACTGTTAAACAAAAGTATTTAATTAGTTGGATGGAAAAAAAAACAATTTGCAATGTGATTCATGAACATTAAATGCTTGCTTTATGTGATAAGCAAAGTCACATTGAAGTCATATGGTCTTGGAGACAGGAAGCTGCAATGGAATAAATACTTCAAAAAATGAGAGCAGCACTTGGACCAATCAAACGGCTCTGTGTGGGAACACAAAGCTGCCTGCTGCAGATGAAAGGTGTTGGTATTAAAGCACCATCAGTTTGCCGTGTAGAAGCAGCTGACTCGTGCTCCTTGGTTTTGGGTGACCTTTTCTGCCCTGCGTGTGAGCGCAGAGCGTCGGCTGGGCAGATTTACTGCCAGGCGACGAGGCCGCCGTGTAATTGCAATAACAGTAGAGCCTGGATCGATGTTAATTCAAGATTAATGAGTGATTCAATAGATTTCAGTATTGATGATCAGAATACAGTTTGGAGAGGGATATCAATTCAACTACAATGAAAATTGATTTCTCCAAATAGAAAATGATATTGATCAGGGCTCAGTGTGTGTGTGTGTGTGTGTGTGCGCGTGCCTGTGTGAGTGCACCTGAGTTCCCTCATGCAGAAAATGCAGCCTGTGTGTGGAAGCACATGTATTGCAAATGTGATTTTGCAGGTGTTAGGTGTGCTGTGTGTAATGTGTATATGTGTAGATCTGTGTAATCCTGTGTAATTTGTTTTCTGTGACAGTCGTTGGGTGCAGTCAGGTGGTTCCCGGTCTCATGACACCAGTCACATGAAAAACAGAAAAGCAAGGTCGTTAGGTTCTGTCTTTTATTTCTTTTTTTATGGCCAATTTTAACTGCAATTCTGCTTAGTAGACTTTCATCGAGAAGAGATGCTGGGAGGCAGTGAAGGAGACGAGGGATGAAGGTCAACAAGAAAGTTAATCTCAATTATGAATTTTTGGATTCTTTTGTCTTTTTTTCCCCTTGTTCTTAAACCATCCTGCCGTCATTTTGGTTCTCAATTAGTCGGATTGGGTTCAGCGAGAATTTTGGGGTCTTCTTAAACACCAATTAATAATTCACAGTTGAAAAGGCTTCTGGTTTGACAAGCTTGTGTGAAGAACAGTGGAGTCAGTGAGGAGGAAACAAAGACAGGGAGGAAGAGAGGCGAGTTTCTATGTGCGGGTCAAGGAGAGATTTAATGAGTCGTTTGCTTCTCATTATTCAGTATAATAATTAACTCTGTGCGGTGTGAGCACGTGTGTGTGTGTGTGTGTAAGTTCATTTTTTCTCTGTTGAACCACCAGTGAAGTGGTCATTCATACTGGCTTCACCCTGTCATTTTTCACACCTCATTTTCTTTTTTTTCTTTTTTTTTACTTAAATCTCTTTAATTTCTCTGTTTAAATCATTGAAGTTACATAATGTACTAAATCAGCAATAAAAAGCCACCAAATCCTGAGGCCTACTTTTGGTTAATCAACAACTTTAATTAACAAACTTTTTATATTCATCAGCTGTCAAGTTGAAGCAATCAGTCTCTGTCATATTCATCCTTCCTGCACTCTCTAGCCTTCATAATTTATCTCCACTTAGCTCTCCACACACACACATAAGCACACACAGGTCTGAGTGTGTATTTACAGACACTGTGCTGTGTTGATGATTATCATAATTAACATGGTTATGTTAATTGTGGCAAGCTGATTTTGCTGATGGAATACATTTGTAAAGGTGAACTCGATGGACAGCCAGCCAAGGCCTGCAGCAACGGCATGTCTGCGTGTGTGTGTGTGTGTGTGTGTGTGTATGCATGTATTCTTGATGTGTGAAAACCTGTGTGGCTCTGTGCATGTTGTAGGCAGACTGATCTGTTCCTAACAGGTGTGAATCTCCTGTAAACAGAATTTATTTTGCAGCACGTGCTGACACAGACACATTAGTTGAAACCGGACGCTGAATGCACACACATAGCCTCAGTGGCCAACCAAAAGAAGCTAATTCAGCATTACACTTATCTGATTATGAGAAGGGTTAGATAGAGGACTCTGCATTGGGGTGTTGGATGAAGAGACATGCAGATAAACAGACTGATAAATAGTTTGACTAAAAAGAGTCTAAAAACTTTGGAACCGTGACCTCGAAGTGGCCGAGAGCATTTTGTTATTTGATCATCCTCTTACATTGCTGTTGTTTGGATGCTGATTATCCCAACGACGAGAAAGTTAGACATGAAATTGGATGACACAGTGCTCTGTGGACAGAAATAGCTGCATAATGAACACTGAACATAGAGCTTGCAGGCAGAATGCCCAGCAAATTGTTATAAAGTGTGCTGTCTGATGTCATGTTCAGATGAGGGGCTCTGAAGCCAGTTTGTATGAACTTTCTGAGAAATGAGCAGCATAATCATCCCAGCATATGCCTCTGGTTTATTCCCTACCTTCTTTATTTATACTATTACTGTATGTATAGTATCTTTAGTTTCCCATTGGGAGAGAAGCAGTCTCTATAGGTTAAATTATTCAGATAACAACTGAGTCATATCGAGTTTCTCACTTTATAATAGTTGTTTGTGTTTTCTGGCAAATAAAACAGTCATTGTTCAGCTTACATTGTTTTAAGGTTAGACTGAGTTTTAGGTAATAATATTTTAACCCATAATTTCCTGGTTTTAAATCAAAGTGAAGCTATTAGACAAAGCTGTTAAAAGACTGAAATGTATTCTTTCAGAAATGTGCCTCCCTCCACTGTGTCTATCAGTTATCACTGGGCCAAATATAAGATGAAGCTTCTTAGCCTCACATATTCTAATATTTCAAAGTGTCTGTGTGCGTTTCTTGCATCAACGGGGATGCTGGCAAGGCCTCCTCTTGATGTCAAGGTAACTCTTTGATCACACTGGGACTTATTTAGTGGTTTTCATCCAGTCCTGTCTTTTCCTCTTCTGTCCTCTCATCCCCCCTCTCCTTCATTCCTTCTTCTTTCTTTCCCTTTCTCTCTTATGTGTCCCTGTTACCAAACCCTGTTTACTGTTTCCAGCATACTTCGATCTTCTATACCCATCTCTGTTGCCTCTTATCTTTTTTGCCGACACCACAGGGTGGATAAACCCAACAAAACTGCAAGAACACATATATTTTAGAAAGTCTTGATTGAGAATTACATCAGCAATAGCAGTTGATCTGCTGGACTAAACACAAGGTTTAAATTAAACTATTTACTAAAAAACTCTATCTTGTGAGTGCGTCAGCTGTGTGGACATCAAGGTGTGACCTAACAGACAACAGTGGCTCTGACTGCTCTGGACCTTCACACACAGTTTTGATGTATGTCAGGCTGTGCTGTGATACTGCAGGGACAAAATATGGCTGACTCACGTGCCAATGCACAGAATAGGGGATAAAACTGGACATGTGACTCTTATGCACATTGCTATACACAATTTATCTACATGTAGACTGCATTACTTTCCCTCCCTGTTTCTTTCCGTTTGTCCTTAGTCTCCCTGGTATGACTAACTGAATCCTGCCTGTTTTTTTTCCATCTTTCTTTTGTCCCTCTGATGTTTTCTTATCTTTCTCCATTTTCTGTACTTTCTCTCTAATTTTGTCTCCCTCTCACTGTCCATGCTTCATCGACCATAACGCTTATATTGGTGTAATATGATCAAATATGACTGTTGCGTCTTCATTGAACAGTATTATTTTCACTTTTTTTTTTCCATGCGAACAGCTTGACTGCAGTATACTTCTTTGCCGGCCCATGCTTTAATCCCTTCCCATGACTGAGAAATTTATAAAGCATCATTTATATGAAGCAACATCCCTTTTCTTTAC
The DNA here is from genome assembly GCF_017639745.1 of Melanotaenia boesemani. Lineage (NCBI taxonomy): Eukaryota > Metazoa > Chordata > Actinopteri > Atheriniformes > Melanotaeniidae > Melanotaenia > Melanotaenia boesemani. The sequence continues at coordinate 27,205,757 of NC_055697.1, read as the reverse complement.
TGACTTGTCATCTCTCCAAGTTTTTTGTTGCTGCATCTTCTCGTTTCCTCTCTTATGTCTCGCTTTTCTTTTAAGTCGGCTCCATTTCCCATTCTCTCACCGCCTTTATCTCTCTCCTGTGCCGTCGCTTTAGGTTTCAGCTGCAGCTGTGACTGGGTTGACCTTTTTCAGTGAAAGAAGAAGCAGTGAGCGACAGATATAGCCTTCTCTAGGATTGGCTAATTGTTATTTTGCTATAGTTATATATAGAGAATGGAGCAAGGGCTGATATGAGGCAGATTCACCACCCTCCAGTCACTGACACTTTTCCTCACTCTGCCACTAATCCATGTGTGAAATAAAAATTAAAACAAAGTTTGAACCGTGATGGGAATGTAAGTGAGGGTTTAGTTTCTCTCAGCTTCAACATTAATCAAACATGTGGTGCCACGGGACTATTTTTTAGAACTGTGGTTTGCAAATGTTCTCATTTTTACACTTATATTTTTAACAGGCTTTACATTGGCTATGTAATATATATATATATATATATATATATATATATATATATATATATATATATATATATATATATATATATTATATATATATATAATATATGTAATATATAAAATATTTACCATTCTGCAGATTATTGGTTTTTATGGGCTTTTAAAACCGGTGGGGTTGTCGCTCCTAATTCAATAAGGAAAAAAAAAAAAAAATCCTACATTATTTGTGTTTATGCAGTGATATCAAATTCCTCAAAGTCTTGTTAATTTTCATGTGACATTAGAAAAACAAATTCCCCTCACACAGTTTATTTTCTGCTGGTAAGGTTGAACAAACGAGGTCACTGTGAGTGTGTATGGAACTGTGTGTCACACTGATGTCTCCATGCATGTGTTTTCACATGTAATGATAAAGCTGACCAAGCAAGGTCAGTGTGTAATCTGTGTGTTAGTCTGCATCTTCCCATGCAAGTGAGCAAGAGCATTACCGGTGCAACAAATAAACTCCTTTCAGGCAGTCTGTCTGCATGAGTCCATGTCATCTAAAGGTGAGATATGCAAGGTCACCCATGCTTTGTGTGTGTTTGTAGGTTTTGCGGCTTTTGCCTGATGCCTTTGTGAGTAGAAACCGAATTTAAACCCAAATAATGAAGAATTATAGTGAGTGCATATTTTCTGCTGAAGGATGCAGCATGAATTAGGAGACTGTAAGATGGATGTAGTGTCCAGAAAATACGTGCAAGTGTACTGTATAAAGAGTACAATGCAGCTGTGTGTGCATGACGGGAAGCGCACAAGGGTAAATAGATCACTGCTGGTCTAGACAGCTGTTTTGACCTTTTTAGATTGGAAAACAGTGCTGATGTTTTATTCACAGAGCATGCTGATATTTTATTCAATGAGCCACTGCGCCAATCTTTAGGAGAAGTTTAGAGCACTAAGAGTCAAATGTCACCCAGTTCAACTCTCAAGATGAAAGGAAATGTATCAAAGAAAAGATATTGCTCTGACATTCGTGAGGATTTCCAGTTTCTATTTATATTTCAGATACAGTATTTTCTTTGTGCAAAGAAATTCAAACTAAGTTACTTTGAGTGTGAAGAATCAGGTTCTTTTGCTTAAGGACTTCTCTGCAGCCCTCCTCATAGAGTGCTACGTAAAGAAATTATAACCTTCAGCTGCTGATTTTGGACGTATTCACTGGAGCTTCTAATTGCATGAAGAAGAGTAGACTTCGACCTATTTCCTCAGAGATATATGATTTTATTTTTAACTATGGGAATTAATGCACATACCTGGCATTTGTTCAAATATTGCAAAAGGAAAAAAATAAAATAAAATAATGGGGGCAACTACTTAATCCGAATGGCTGCCCCCAAACTAACATGCATCAATTTAGCAGACCTTTGGCTTGAGGGACTATTGAAAACCAGCAGTGCAGGCTTACTGAAGTATGAGATTGCAGCTCAGAACAACAAAGGGCTCTCTGTGTCAACCTGGAGAAAGATGGGAGGGGGACTTGGCTTTGCCATGTGAGGATGAAAGAGGGGGGGTATTATCAAGTACCCACTGTGTCTAAGCACTGGTTTGGAAAACAGAGAAAAGGGAGGGAGCCAGCAGAAGGGATCGTTTTCCAGGAGGAGGATGTTTTTGGCACAATGACCCTTGTGTCATCTAGCATGTCACTGACTCGGGTTTGTGTCAGCGGTCAGAGGGCAAAGGGTGTGATATGAGATTTAGAGGGGTAATTAGAGACATTACACATGCATAGCAAGTGTAATGGTCTACAACATCGCCGATCAAGTTTTCCAAAGCCAGACCATGCGAGTACCGATGCTTCACAGATAAAAACCTATAACGGTTTATTAATGGTAGACGAATGGTCACAACACTCTATATTTACAACTTTACATTTTCAAATTTAAACAGCCTCAACCTTCTTCATGTTAAGGATGTCGATCCTTGAACAGTTCACACAAGATAAAGGTCTGCTGTAAATTTTAGCCATCTGGGAGCCTTTACCAGTTTAATGACACACATGCGGCTTTAGAATCAAACCCACATTGGCACTTTATCATTATGGATATAAAAGCTTTAAAACTACTAATGGTCTCCAGATGAGCAGATCATGACCTGCCTTTAAGCCAAAATGTTCAGTCTGTAAGGTCTCCATGGGCTAATTTGAATGTAAACAGTGTACGTCAGTTACTGGATAAATGGGCTGGGGGAGCATATCCCTGGCTGAGGGCTGGTCTTTAACGGCTTAGTGGCATCCACTAAGACCTTGTATTTTGCCCCTTGCCTCCTCAATAGAGCAAAGCTAATCTGGGTCTGCTTATGGCAGCTTCTTTCGTCTCTTGGGGTGACTGCCTACCTCCCTCTTTTACCTCAGCTTATGTGACTCAGCGTCTTGCTCAAGGACACTCTGATGGGACGCATGATTGTTGATGCACACACAGCGAAAGAAGTGCTGACCTTTGAGCCAGAGTGTCGTCTGTCAAACCACTTGGCAAGAGCCTTCTGTTAGTGCACCGAGGTCTCCATCCAACGGGCTTTCTTATTCTGGTGTATGTCTGCCTCTGTGTGCGACCCAGGTTTGACCCAATTACATATGAGAAAATGTTAGCGGGAAGCTTCACTGAAAATAAAATATATACATCCCTTTCTATCTCAACATCTTGTCTGTTTCTGCCCCTCACTGATTCCCGGGGGTCAGAGTGTCAGCTGTTGCACAATGGGACAGCTGTATCCAGATCAGCCAAAGAGCTACATGCCCCTCGGGGTGGGATTAAGCCAATTAGTAGCTGTCAATCACTGTGACATATCATGGACAGCTAGATCAATACTTGAATGAATGGGAGGAGGTTTGGAGAGAGGGCTGGACAGGCAAAAGGATGGAGCGTGGATAAATTCAGTGTAAAGTGTGGCAGGATGATGAGATAAAAGGCTGGAAATAGTAAAGAATGGTAGGGACAATGGAGGACAGAAAAATAAGAACAGAAGGATGTGTAGAGGGATGTTAAAAAATGCTGCTGAGAGGAAGGAAAGGTGCTTCTGGTGGTAAAGAAAGAAAAACATACTTCCAAAGAGACAAATAAAAACCGCTGCCTTGATGAAGCTTCGCCTCAGCTGGAAACCGCAAAGGAAGTAGAAATGAAAACGTGTGCAAATCAGGACCCCTTCTCTCCTTCTGCCTACCCTCCTGATCAGCTCTCCCTGTTTCCCATCTGTTTTGATTCTATGCATTTATGAGTGTGAGCTCTGTATTCCAAAGAGGCTTCCAGGAGACACAGAATTTGTTTATCATGGTTCGAGGACATCAGGAGATCTTATCTTCTCCTGACAGCTGAAAGGAGGAAGACGAGAATCAATAGGCCTCAGAGAAAGAAAGACAGAGGAAGGAGGAGGTAGAGGATGGAGGTGGCTGTGGAGGAAGGGAAAGCAAGAAATTATGTGAAGAATAAAAAGTAATGGCAGGGAAATGGGGATGCAGATGTTTAATATGGAAACAGTTTCATACAAGTAAGAAAAAAGAGTTTAGGGGGGAGATAGATGAATCAATACAGAAAAGAGCTAAAGAAGAAGAATGAGTGAGAATTGTATGAAGGGGAAGTATGGTGTAGAGAGGACGGCTGAGCATATTAAAACTTCTTCCTCTTGCACATCTGTCAAATCCAGAATATTAGGATACAATTGTGAATGCTTTCAGCAGCTGTTTCTTTTCAAGTTTTCAGCTGATTGAGCTAAAAGTGAATGGACTGGGGAGTTTGGCTACAGAGCTGTTATTGACAGAAAGAGGGGAAGAGAGGAGAGGAGCTGATGAGAAAATGGATTGGGAAGTAGGGGGAAAAAAAGAAAGGAAGTGAAGATGGTGAGCAAAGGGTGGAAAAGAGGAGGATGTAAGTGACTCAAAGACAAAAAAAAAACAGAAATGCAACTGAAACATGAGATGTTTTTTAAAGGCAGTGATGAATGATGAATGTGACTATAGGAGAGGGGAAACTGCAACATGAAGAGAGGATAGAGAAAAGGCTCTGAAAAATGAATAAAAGGCCAGATGAGGAAGAAATGAAGTGAGACAGAATAGCAGATAAAGGAAACAAGGACAGAAAATGAGAAGGAGAGGATGTTGTTGTATGAATACGAAGCGTGGAACATCTGGCATGACTCTCGGAAAGTTCTTGGGCCTTTTGAATTTGAATGTGTGTGTGCAGGAGATATCGGGTGGGGGTTTGGTGGTCTAAATCAGTGATCCAGAGACACGGCCTGCCACACTCACTTATATACGCCTGTATGGATACAGAGGGCAGGATCGAAGGTTTGAGGAAGGAGAAAGCTGGGAGACAAGAAGAAAAAAAAATCTGGATAGAAAGAGATGGAAGGAGGAGAGAGGCAGAGGGAGGAGGAGAACAGATGGGAAGGAGGGTTGGTGGGAGACTGAGACCAACTCAGGGAGGCAAGGATTCGTAGGACAGATTTGTTTGTGATTGATTTACCTTGATTTTTAAGGCCACCAAGTCAAGTAATCGTCGGGAGGATTTTAGATCTCCGCTCTTTATGGAAAGGATGCGTAATTTCCTCAGTTTATTCATGTGTCTGATCAGAAGTGACACAGAGTATATTTTCCTTCTCAGACATGGAAACGCAGTGCTCATCATGACCCAGAGCTATTCATAGAAATACTCTGACAAAAAATCTTACCTCCTTAGTAAATCACATATTACACATTGTTCCTGCATGTCTTAACACTCGTTTAACTTTTCTCTTAAGTGTTTTTCTTTCATCTCTTGTTCCATATCTCAGCACCTAAATATTATCCTCTTTAAACTCAAAAAGATGCAGTTTTGCCCTTTAGTATGTGGTTTTTCCTCATCGTTTTCTGCCTCTTTTCACTCCTAAAGAGGCTTTAAATTATTAATAGTGTTTCATCAGCATGTTGTTCTCAATTTTGGAAGAGAAAACATTCTTCTGTTACTTCTACTTGAAATGCCCATCTGCTGAAACCTTTATGACAAATACATTTATTTTCCTATAGAAACAGAAGCATATGCATTGTTTCTTTCTTTCTATTTCCCCCCTTTTTTTTTTACCGTTGTGGTCTTGATCTTATGTCTCTTTAAAAGTGTATTCTGTCTGGTCTTTCAGGTCTTAACAAGCATATTTTCCGCCTGTTTTAACCCTTAAGGAGACAATGAATAATTCATTGGGTTGTGCTGCCACTGCTTTTGCTGATGGGTCAGTCACAAAGCCATACATTTGTAAATGAGGGTAATCCACCTTTATTAGCGCCTTTGCATGTGTCCAGGGTGGTGTGTGAGAGTGTTAGGGGGTGGGCAACTCCTCCTGCTGGAAACAAAATAAGTCCTCATGGTGCAAATTACTGAATTTCATAGTAAGGATATGTTTTAAAATTAGGATAAAAATAGATTTAATCAAACAAAAGTTCTATTTAAGGAAAGTTACTGTCTAGGCTGTTATTATAAGGAGCTCAAAAGTCATGGATACACAACTATGTGTTTGCATGTGTGTGCCTTTGTGTGTTTAGGCGGGTCAGACTCTCAGGTTTTAAGACAAAAAGTGTTTTGTCTGACAAGAATTTTGTGTGTGTGCACGAGTGTGTGTTTTAGCTGTCGAGTGGTGAGTGCTGCCAGAATTTGTCGCTGTGCTACCACAATGACCCTTTCATCCGAAGAACCATCTGATTGTGCATGTGTGTATGTTTGTGTGGCTGTGAATGTGTGTGAGTGATTGTGTAGTCCTCATTTTCTGTGAGACCCAATCTCTTTATCTGTCAAGAACAATAAACGATGAAGGCCTGAAGGCGCACACACAATCGGACAGACGACAGACAGCGTGATGATGAGCAGACAGACAGAAACATGACTCAGACAAACAGAGGTGGATAATTCAGGTCACTGGCGTTGCCTAAACATACAAAATCTATCAATATACTCAAAAACTCCTTGTCTTGCAGAAAATATAATGTCTTTTCAATCATATTGGAGGATGTGTTCCATCCATCTTCCTGAAAATTTGTTCAACTTATGTAATTGCATTTGTTTTTCAGTAGTGAAAGGTCATTTGTACCTAAAAAAACAGAATATGGCAAATATGGTAAAATGACATTAACTGTAAAAGTCAAATCTACTAGAGAGGAGAGAGCAGAGCAGCAAAACAGAAAGGCTTGTTAAATAGGAGCATGAGAGCAAATAAAGGTAAAAAAGATAAAGGAGCTAGAATGCTTAATTAGTTGATGAGGAAGATTTTTCAGCAACAAAAATGAGTAAAGACAAATTAATGGCTGCAGCTGTGGGTCGAAAGGCTATTTCCACCACAAGGAAGCTCAAAGACTGATTAGCCTTCAATTATATCTACAGTCATTTGCATATCTACTTAGAAAAAAAAAATACAGGAGTATTTCAGCTTTTTTTTTTTTTTGGAGTATTTCAGCTTAAGCAAATGCTTGAACTATAATAGTTGGCAGTAGTCAGCATTTTCCAGACATTTTGGGTGCTGAATATGAAAAAAATCTAATGTAGAGGGAGGTGGGAGGAAAGAAACCTAAAAATGGGGACAGAATGAGGAAGGATACAGTGCACTGCAGAAAAAGAAAGACAGAAGGCAAAGAATAGAGAGGTTCAATTAGGCAAAGGGACAGAAAGAAACAGAGTTTATAAGGAAATCTGTTTGTGTGTGTGTGTGAAAGCTAGTTTCCAATAGTGGTTTTCTTTTCTTTTTAACAAATCTTGTCTGGCATCAATCACGCACTCAGACTACCTACTTTGATGAGATTCTTTCTTGCACTCATCCTTTTTTTCCTCTCTTTCTTCCTACCTGGCCTCCTCAGACTTCTAATTTGATGAGTTTTCCATGACTGGGGCCCCGGATTCCTCAGCGTGCATGAGCTTCTGTGTGGTTTTGGCAAATGACCAAGCTATTTTTGGCACTGTTGATTAGTTGAACATGCTAAGCAAAGTCTGAGTTTAGTCCCCACCACTGTTTCTCATATTCCATATGTTGTTTTTTTTTTTTGTTTTTTTTCCTTTCCAACCATTTGACTCACTCCAACTTCTTTTTTTTTTTTCTCCATGTATCTCTCTGATGACACTGCTATTAATAATGAGAGACAATCTTTTGTTAAATTATTGTTTTTATCTAATCAAAATGAATGCTTTCAGACTATGGGAAAAATAAATCTATTAAAATCATTAACAAACATTTTGTTGTGTAACTTTTTTCACTCCTTACTGCTAATTAAATATATCTGCATTCACACACCCCTCTCAGTGATTCACCTGGCTGCCACACAATATGCCTGCACATGCAAAGAAGTTCCTCCCTTAAGCAGAGTTCTCATCCAAATGGTATTATCAGTACGAAGGTCACACTGTTGTTTACTGTGGTGCAAAACAAACCACGTGTAAGACCAATCAGCAAAAACACAGGCAGAAAACCTTTGTGGTGATGTAGAGAAACAGATGAAGCATTAAGAGAGATTTTCAAATGCCAAAGCTGATTTTATTTATGAGTTCTCAGAGCAATGCATCTACCTTTTCCAGATGTCTTAAAGGATCACAGTAGCTCCATGGTTGATTTGTCCCTTATAATAATCTTTTAGTAATAGCTTACAAATAGGAAAACAGAATTCTGACCATTGAAAATGAATGTAATTAATATAGGCAGTACAGTCTGGGTGGTCCAGGAGGAGACGGGGCTATTGTTATGGAAACAGTGGTTGGTAAAAACTTCCTAGCCTTACATATGAGTGGAGGGTGGATGTTAGAGACAATGCTGCTAAGTAGTGAAGAGGGAGAGGCCTTATAACATCACTCATTTGCATAACACTACAGTCAGATGCAGTTAAAGGGACACTCATTTTAATGGTGTGTGTGCTCCGGACCTGCAGGAAGACCCAGTAGGAGGTCAGAGAATAAACCACACACACACGCACACACACACACAAACACACACAGTAAACGTCTAACAAATGAGCCGACTGTGATGTAAATGATTTTTCTTTTCAGTCTTTTTTATGTGCGTTTGTTCCTGTTGGACAGCCAGTGGCAGCTTGCTGTGTTCTCTCTGAAATTCAGTCTTTTCACTTTAACATCCTGAACAACAGCAGAGAATTTAGACTCCACCGTTTTTGATGCATCAGAATCCATTGCAGTGTTTGGAATAGCATTTTCTGTCTTTTTATATTCTTAGTCTTGTGTACCAAGTGTGTTGTGACAGATCACAGAAAGGCCATTTCCTGGTGTTTTACAATACACTCAGATGCTAATTTGAATGGAGGAGGACTGTTCCTTTTAGTTTTACTTCAACCAGACAAACAGAGAAAAGGACAACACCTGCTGACCTGCACTAAGGCCGAATATAATATATATTATACAGGCAATGGAAAGCAGAATTTCTGTTAATTAACTATTATGCTATTATTATGCTTCTATGACTAAAGAAAAAAAAACTAACTTAATGGTATTGCATCTTGTCCTTACAGGCAAGACATCTCTCCCCTGTCATTTTGTGTAAAAGTGTCTGTATATGTCAGCAGTACGTTTGTTCTACACACAGAAAACTGTACACCCACTGGAGAACAGCCGGAGAAAACTTAGAGACGTATGGTTGTGTTTGTTGGTGCCTCAGTAAGAGAGCTGGAGATCTGTCACATAAAAATTCAATGCCTGTCATCACACTGTCCTTGGAGAAGACATGTTTCTACCTCTCTTCCCTTTAATTATTTCTCTTTACACCTTGTTGAAAACAAAATGTAAAGGTATGAGCTCTAGTTTGTCATCGTTTCAAGGCCAGAAAACAGCATTTAGAGTAATAGTCCACCAATACTTTGCTGTGATGTTTTGTAAACACCTGATGGTCCCTTTGTGAATTGGTGAAATCATTCTAATATGTACTGAATGTTGGAAATAAAGAAAGAAAGTGGGTAAATTGGATTTCAAAGCAGGTAAAATTACTCCAGGTGCTTTCTTTATATTACTTCAGCTATGTGTTTGTCTAGCTCCCCTCTAACAAATACACACAACTTAGACTGAAGTCTGAACGCTGGGCATGACCTGCAGTTGTTGGCTATTTTACAGCCTACAAGCAGCCCACTTACTGGACTGATTACAGTGGAAAAAGACTGCCCTCAGCTCAGGTTTTCAGACTTTAGTATAAAAGCAGGAACAGCTCAAGGGATTCAGATTACTGCAAGTTTCTAAAACCATAAAAAGGCAGTTCTGAACGGCAGTTCAGAAAAAGCGGGTTCGCAAGGAAATTGTGTGGCATTGGTAAAGATGGAGGGAATTTTGGATAATGGTCACCAGCTACAGGCACAATGAGTCCAATCTCCCTCTGCTTGCTGTAAAACACTGTAAAATGACAGAAAATGTTTAGAGACATTCATTTGATATTCTTACAGCATTTTTTAAAGACTTACATGTCTTCGTCCCTTTGTTTGTAAAGGTTTTACTTAGCTCACCGCGACTGAACTGTTGATCTTTACTTAGCTCTAATTTTTCACTTTAAGGTTGCACGAAACTTGTTCAGGCTTTCTTCTGCACTATATTTGCCCATATGTTAATTCATCAAACACTCAGTGGTTCATTCTAAATTTACAACTTTGGAAATACTTTGTCCATTTTTAAATGTGAATGATATAGTTAGAGTTATGACTCATCCTTATGAGGAAATTAAACAATCCGAGCAGGCTGGGATCTTTTTAAGGAAACTGGTCTCTTCAGCTTCTGTTTTTTTTTTTTAAAGAACATGTGTTTCTTGAGACTTGTATTTGGGGGCATTAAAGGTACAGTGTGTAAAAATAACTGATATTTATTGGTATTGTTTGGCATAAAAATGACTTTAAATGCCAAGCACAGTTGTGAATGGATGGTGGCCATCAGAGGCTAAAATTTATCCAGACATAAACATGTTTTCATCTGCAAGTGGATCCAGTGGCCTCAGGCGCAGTCATGACTGTCCCACATTTACCTACTTTTGATGCTTATTAAGGTGTTACTTATCCCAAACGGTGCTGTAGCACCGATAAAACAAAGCTGGTTTGCAGTTTTAAAATTTAGAGAGGTCTCACTCCACACGCAGAGTTGCTTGTCCATTCAGAGACACCGTAGTAAAAATGGTGGCACAAATATGGCAGCTGCCATGTATGTGGACCTACTGCAAATGGACATAGATGATTAATTCTAACAAAACAAAAATATAATAATTATTTTACTTAAGCTATCACTAATAGAAACTGTTTTAAATCATGTTTTTCTGTCTTTGACCTTTGAGTTTGTTACACACTGCATTTTAAAGCACCTTTAGTACATTTAGTATTCTCTGGTTTGAGAACACTATCACTTATTTTTACCCTCCTTAGAGGTCCAGTCAGTTCTGATTGGTCAGCTGAATTCAAAGAACAGTTAAGAGCAGGCAGGTGCTCCTCCTTTGTTTGAGGTATGCAGGCGCTAGACAAAAGTGTTTTATGCAAGTGGGGCTATAAAGACTAAGCAGACTAGACATTTCAGACAGTGAAGAGAACTCCTTTTAGTGAGAATTTTTGCACGTACAAAAATGATCCAAAAAGAGGAAAAAACAAAATAAAAAAAGACAACAAACAGTCAAAAACTTGTGCCAGTGTAAGTTTTTACAGAAGTCCAATGTCTCCTGAGTTGGATTCGGTATCCCGTTCTGATTTAAATTATGATATACAATCACAAATAAATCAAAGCCCTAATTTCAGTCTGTACCTTGGAAATGTTTGAGCATGTAGTAAGAAAAAGATCCAAACCTCAGTTAGATTGGTTTGACCTCCAGTCATTTCTCTAATCAACCTCCAAAAAATCCCCAAAGTCGATTCTGGGAGGGCTTATTTTCAAAAGGTTGTGGAGCCACACAAGCCATCAGAGGCCACTGCTAACTTGCTAATAAAATCACTGGTGCTTGTTACGATCAGCTGGCTTTGAATGTTATTCAGATGCACCCAGCTAGTGTCACAAACAGCACAAACATGCCTTTGAGATCTGTTTGAACAGAACACTAAAAATAGACCCTTTTCCTTTTAAAACCTGAGTCAGAGAACAGGTTGTTACCCTCCTAGAGAGTTTTGCCCTGATTGTGCTTATCTACAGCCCAGAACACACCCAGCATCTCTGCCCTGCCTCTTCTTTCTTTATCTTTCACTCCCGTTCCCTCTGTAGATCCCCTGAGGCTGTTTAAAGGGGATCTGTGACAGATTCTGCTGTGTATGCATGTAGCACTGGTAGTTCTGGTAGTAATGATAGGCAGATAGAGTTACTCATCATCAGACAAGTTTCTATGAGTAAAGCATGCACCCCCTTCTCTCTCTCTTTCTCTCCATCTATGTTTCTAATCTCTGCATCTATTTATCTCCATCTAAATGATGCATCTGAATAATGACAGATAAAAGAAAATCCTCTTCTTTACTCCAAAGCTCTTTATGTTCTTTTGGTTTTCATCCGCCGTGCTTTGACTCTCTGCAGCCGCAGACATGTTGACATGTTAATGCACACATGTAATGTTTTCTGTTAGTTTTGTTTTCATCGTTTACAGCATTAAATCAAATTCAATGTTTCCCAACAGTTCTTTCATTAGAAGACATTTATGATTAAAATCATACTTGGTTGTAAAACTCTAAGTTAATTAGTCTATCAACCACACACACACACACACACACATAGATATGTGTAAAACTGAATAAATAGGTCAAATCACCTTGACCGCAGCCATTCAGCAATCTATTTACGCATGACTACAGCAATGCACAGTTTGTCTTGCAAACCAATGGGGAGAAAGAAAAGAAAATCAACAAAATAAAAAACAAAAAGAAGAAAAACAACCAAGAAACACACACCCACACGTGGCCACGCTGCAGGGCTGCCACCGCTCCATTATTTTTCTGAAGTGGCTTTTCAATTCCATGGCTGATGCTTGAGGGAGTGCATGTATGTTTGAATGTGTGAGATTGTGTGATACTGTGATGGGTGTGGAGTGGGGATGGGGGGTGAGGTGCTTGACAAAGATTGTGACATAAACCATTTATAGAGCTGCCCTAGCGTTTGAGTGTATGTGTGTGTGAGAGTGTGTGATTGCTGTTGACATTAAATCCTCTGTTCAGGTTAGTTTGGTGCAGGGCACAGGAAATGATGGGATTTTTTTTTAAAGAGGGGCATAAAGGAGAAGAGAGGGGAGAAAACTGATTAGAGTCGGGAAGAAAAATTTAGGAGAGGAAATGTTTGTGTGTATTTTGATCTGAGGAGGGAAAAAAGGAAAACATGTGCTCCATGTGGATTATTTGCTTTAATTATAATCAACAGCAGAATCACTTTGGTTTAATGCATTAACATAAACATAATGTTCCATTTTGAAAATCAGGTTTTTAACCTAAAGCTTCTTTTTTTCTAATATGAACTGTTGTGTCACCACATGCATGAATGTGGTGACACATCAACAGGCAACAGTAACACATATGAAGAAAAATGCTTAGAAGAAACAGCATAAAGCAGCTAATTTAGATGAAAAACATTTGACACTTAGAGCTGGCTTGCAGTGTTTTATTCTAACAAGTAAGAGTGAATAATTAGATGCAGGGCAGGATTAAGACAAAATGATCCAACTTTGCACACAGAGTAAATGTTTCAACTTTGAATCGACTTGCTGTTGTTTAGGTTTTACAACACAAAACATATTTGTTGGATACATTAAATCCAGCTGGATTAAAAAGAATTAAAGTGACATGAAAAGAGGCAGAAGCCACGACTGAGGTTCTCCACCAGCTGACATTTTGTCATTCCAGCAGCAGTTAAGAGTCTAATTGATTACGGCGACCCCTATTTTCTAACTGCAGTCTCTTCATTGATCCCGTTACTGCTGCTGCTGCTCAGCACTCTCCAAGTGATTCTCCTAGTCATTACTGCCAAGAGAAGGACTGCTTCTGAGTGGCCCTCTAAAACGACTTTATGCAAAACCTCAGTCAGCTCCTTGGAGATTCTCCGGAGGAGTAAAATGGGTCGATCCATTGAGAAAAACCTGTTGGTACAGAAGCCAAGAGGTAGTTCAACCAAAACTACAGTTAGGTGCAGAGAAGGCCTCATATGTTCTGCTACTTTACCTTGAAATCAATTTCATGTCAAGTTACAGAGTGTGTGTGTGTCCTCTAGCAGAGGTCATAACCTCTACCTGCTGACTGTGTCTCCTTTCCTAAATAAAAAGACTGCATCACATTACATACAGTTCACACACACATATACAAGCTGCAAACAAAGTGTCCATACGCACACACTGACACGCAGCACATCGTATTACCGGCATAAGGACAAAGCTATTGCAGTCGACGCAAAGAAACCCAATAGGCTTTTAACATTCATTTAGCCTAGACAGCAGGGCTTACGCTTACTATAGCTGTGCCAACTAGATCTGATAGCACAACAGGGATGAATCAGGACTGACTCTACATTACGGCCTTCTGATTGCACTGTGGGGGAGAAATAACTCGAGGGAGGAGTAGTTTGAGAAGTTTGCAGTCAGAGTACAAGAGAAGGATGGTAAAATGTGTCAAAAGGTGGTTAAAAAAAAGGGACTTGGTGGTTTTGTTGTGGAGGAAGATCAATTCAACATGCGCTCCATTTAGCCAATAAAGACAACAACAAACAGTCCGAAGAGGTTAACTGTACTGTAAAATAGTAAACTATGTTGCTTTGATAGCAATGCTAGCTGGTTAGCTTTTCTCAGAGTCTCGTGTATCATCTCTCTGTACATTCTCACCTACAACAGGTTTAAAATAATTTTTTCAGCAATGTGTTTTTCGGCTTACTGTCATCTAATCACTGTGATTTAAATATGCTTATTTCTGTCTTTGAAGAGCTGCCACATCTCGTTAGCTCCTGCTGCAACTTCCAAGCTGCTTCATGTGGCACAGACATCATCATATGAATAGATTTGGAAATGCAATGAAAAATGCTGGTGTATGCTCGCAGCGCTGTACTGGAGAACATGCCGAATTCAATTTAGCTTGGAGTTTACTGCCTGCCTTAGGCTAGGAGATGCAGAGAGAGGTGGGGAGGGAATTAATGACAGGGATGGAGAGGGAGAGACAGGTAAAGGTAGAAAGGAGATTGAGAGTAATCGAGAGAGATAAATGAACCACTATAAATGTCGCTTGACTCAGTTGTGCTCCAGGGCGGGGCTGAATGATAAAACAAACATCCTCGTATTTAATAGACTATTTTTATTTCTACTCCTTCCCCAGATTAGGATGGAACATAAAAGTTGTGGCATGTATGCATGTATGAGTTTTATATTTAGCTTTAGATTTCAGTTTCAATCAGCTTGTTTTTATGTACAAATGGGTGGATTAAAGGACAGGAGATTAGAGTGGAAGTTTAAAAACATAATCCAAGGTGAAATGTAAATATGATTTATTCAATTTATTAAACATTAAACAGGTGCACTGACTCATTGAAACATACAGAAACATAAATAAAAATTAAGATTTTAACAGTATATTATTTGAACAAGCTTTTAAGTCAATATTTGGTAGACATAGCACATCTTAGACTGGCTTTCAGTCATTCCTTGACTTCCAATCAGTTTTAGCACTTGGATTTGACTACTCTGAAGTTACTGCTTTATACCTTTGATGATGTGTAGCATTAGCTTAGCAAAGACCACACCAACTTCATGCTACAAAGCAAGAACAATACTGAGTTCAAAGACGAACCTGAACTCATCATATGTATTAAAATAAAAAAAAAGATTTTATGAATCACCTCTTATTTACACATATTGAAATTATCAAGTTAATTAAGCCATTAGATTTTTTTCAGTTAATAGTACTCAGTCAATCAAGTTTTAAAAACTTAACTTTTGTTAAGATAAGTTTGCATAGCTTGTTTAAGTAAAAACTTGTTAGGTTTTATGGTATAGTAGAGTTTCAAATTCAAAGTTTGTTTGCTACGGGCTGCAAGATATCATTTAAAACTGTTCTTTTATAAGCTGTGTGACACATCATTGGTTCATCCCTTGAGGAAGATGCTGTTTGGTTTAAAGAAAAGAAAAAAACAAACATTTCTCTAAAAGAAAAAAAAAACATCAAGTACAAATGGTAAATGGACTGTCCTTATATAGCCCTTTTCTAGTCGCATGTTGACTAGTCAAAGCACTTTTACACTACATGGCGCATTCACACACACACATATTCACACAGCACTTCTGCTGTTACATGCTAAGTACTTTCACTGTCACTCACAGTCATACCCCGATAGACACATCGGGGTATGACACATAGAGGCAATGTGGGGTTCAGTGTCTTGCCCAAGAACACTTCGGCACAGGAATCCTGGAATCAGTCTAGCGACTTTCTGGTTGGCACCAAACTGTACTGAAAATGAGTAAAAAAGCAGCCGATGTCCAAAGAAAAGCTTTAAAAGATCTTCAAGAACCAAGGACAGCTATTTCTCAAAAAAAAAGAAAAAAAAATCTGCCTCTTAAACATGACTCAAGACTGTCATAAAAACTTTTCAAATGATGTAAAAAAAACATTCAGGCATCTTTGGTGGCAGCCTTTAAATCTAGACCTTAGGATTAAACTTCACTACCGAAACATAGCAAGTACACTAAAAATGAGGAAGGACTGCTTCCCTTGCTGGGTACAAAAGGTACAACATCCCTTTAGCACTGATGAGCATTAATAACTGCTCACAGTCACCCAGCTTAGCCTTCTATTACTACAGCATATGGTAGTTCTTTCTTGCTGATTTATCAATTCCATGAGCTTTCAGTTGCTCTTAAAATAAACAGCTAAGTCGTTGTGAGTCCAAAAACCACCAGATATACAGTAACTTTCATAGCGAGTTACTTATGAAGTCTGCGTGCGTTCACAGACCCAGCTTAGAACAGAAATCCATATAATGTTTTTCAGCAGCCCTCCTCTCTTCCTCTCCATTGCTCTCATTTTCTCTCCTCTCCCCAGTTGCCTTTTAGACTTGTCATTGGAGAGTGACCTGCATTATCTATCTCTCACTCGCTTTCCCCAGCTCTGTCTCTTTCTCTGTCTGAATGGAGATTTAGATAAGAGAGTTTGAGCTGCAAGAGAGCGGCTGCTGAATACCAAGAGACCGGCCGATAGAACAAGAGAGAGGCTGGAGCAGAGCAGGGAGCGAGGGCCAGGTTCATTGAGCTATTTGGACCTTGTTTCAGCAACGCTGGCTCAGGTTATTTATTAGAAGGGTTGAAGGGGCTCAGAGCTCAGGTTGACTGTCATCTGCAGATCATCTAGCTTGTAAAGAAGCTTCACCTTTCTCTGCTGTTCATTATGCAAACAGGAGGATATTTATGAGCAGAGTGACTGCATTCACCTGGATTTACTGAAGTTAATGCTATTTTTTGTGTGTGAGCATTGATCTCAAACCTGACTGTAGGTATAAACAGTGTAAATGTAGGATTTAGGAAGTTTGTACACTTTGTATTCTTTTTGTGAGTCTCACATGTGCCCATCTTTTTTTGTGTTTCACTGTTTCCTTGTGTATGCATTTTTCATAGTGTGTGTGGTAGGTGAGGAAGCTTCTTTTCATCTGCCAGATTCTGCATATGAAACACACACAATCCATTTAAAATGTCCCCACGGTGATCGATGAGGTGGTGATGGAAATGTCATCTGGTGCTAATACATTTATCATCGCTCATCCAGCTTCATGAATTTCTCCTTTCGGTTTTCAATCATTTTTTGCTCTTTTCCTGAGACCCTTTTGAATGCAGTGATTCACAGGACTGAGTGTGCTCCTCTGAGGAGGCACACTGAACGTTTAGGCATCCAGCACTCTGACCGGACTCACTAATTAGTGGGTAAGACAATGATAGCCTGTTTTTATATGGAACCCATGTGATGAGGAGGTAAATAAGAAGCTAGGGAAACCTGATATCTCAGAACAGTGCTTATTAAGAAAACAAAAACCCACATAACCACAAATCAATTACATGTTCTATGCGAGGCACTTGGTATAAATCATTTAAGAGGAAGAAAGTAAGTGCATCTAGTTTAGTGTTTAATACTGGCTGAGCTGAGTTACTGAAAACATTTTTTCTGTCTTAAAAAATACACAATCAGGACCATGGTATATATAGTATGTTACTGATCTCTGACGAGAACTTCCAGTACTGTACAATAGTCTTGAATCACCTTTCATTTCTTTATATTTTATTTCTAAAGAGCCAGACTTGAAGTGCCTAAAGGCCTTTTTTTAAGTGTTCTTAGGGCAGTTCTCCGGGCTTCTTGAAGGTATTTCAGAGTTTCTCTCTTTTTTGGACATTGGCTGCTTTTTCACCTGTTTACAGTCCAGAAATATATACAGCAAATAAACCAGCACATTTTGTACTGTGTATTATTTATCATAATGTATACTTTATGATATTGTTGTTTCTGTTTTGTTTTTTTTTTTGTTTGTTTGTTTGTTGTTGACACCTGTATCCGAGCAAACGGCTTGAGTCATGAGCCTAAGCAGGATCTGGAAGTGCTGTCCTCAGAAAATAAAGCCCTTTAAAAGGACCTGAGAAATGCATCTTACCTTTCAGTTAATCCATACTGTTAACTGACGTTTCATCAGAAAGAGTCTATGGAAGAATGACTCATATTTCCTTAAGCCATTCTTAAGGAAGGGAAACAGGGAGAAATGGTTGAGGCATGCTAAATGACACAAAAACTGGACTGAAAATCAGTATCAACAAGTCTTACAGAGTGAGAAATCTTCCCTCAGAGCCTGAACATCAACATTATTGAATCAGTATCATCTGGACAGAGAACAGGAACATAAGGCAGAAAACAAGTCTTTCAAGAAGCCTGGAGAACTATTCCTAAAGACTTTTATAGGCATTACAAGAAAGCTTTAAAGGGTTCAGACTGTGAGGGAAAAATTAAAATAGTCCATAACAAATGTTTTCCTAGAGAAATATAAGAAAACGATACCAAAATTTCTTGCTGCTGCACCGAAGAGAACGAGACCACAGCAAGAAAACAGCGTCTGGCAGGGAAGAGTAAAAAAGATTAATTGACTCTACATAATAATTAAATCATAAATAAGTCCTCAGATATACTGTATGTTAAACCTATAATCACAATCATGCACTGGGAATGAGGGACATGGAGGCCAAAACTGAATGATTGTCATTCTTCACCTGTTTGCAGTCCAGAAATATGTACAGCAAATAAAGCAGCACACTTTGTACTGTGTATTATTTATCATAATGTAGACTTTATGATGTTGTTTCTGTTTCTTTTTTTATGACGTAATCTGTCATTCTCTTTGAATGTTCAGCCTGTCCTCCATTTGAAGGGCTTTCTAATTACCAACTGAAAGCACGTAATAATGGAAATCACAGATCAAAGAGGAATTTCTAGGTTAATTTACCAGACATTAAGATGATATTTTACCCCAAATATATTACTGCTGTTTTTGACTTTTTTTTTACATGAAATTGTGTCAGGTAGCAGCTATATTAAGATCTGATAGTATACTTTTCTTTTCCAGTCAGATTTAGGTTAGTTGGTGGTTTCATTTACTCCAAACATACTTTAAAGAGTAGCATCACACGGCTGGACCTGTGTTACGATCCAGTTGAAAGATATCATTATATATTCATGTATATTTGTGTGAACTGCTGGCTGAACTGCTATGTGAGTAAGAGACCGTGTCATAGAATAACAACCTATCTAAATGAAAATCATTGACAAGTGAGGGAAGTCATAACCGGGTGTGCGCCTACATACATAAGCGGGCCAACCATGCAGAACTGAATATGTAAAAGTATATTTATTGTCTCTCCTGCCTTCTTCTCCTCCTCTAACATTGACATCATCCATCATCCATCTTTTCCCTTCCTTTTCATCCCTCCACCCCGACCTGTCATTCCAATGACTGCTGCTCGTTTCTCTCTGTCTCTCTAAGTCAACATGTCAGCTGCGATATATCTCTCCTCTCACTAACACACATCGCCATGATCAGTTTGTGAAAGCCCTTGCCGTGTGTGTGTGCTGCCGTCTTTGCATGTGAATGTACAGTAAAATGAAAGAGCAAATTTGATCAGCATGTTCAGTCATTACATTGTTTTCATCTAAGTTTTTTATGCGCATCAGCATCATCTGTTGATTGTGTTTCCATTTCCTTGTGTGGGGTTTGTATGCAGAAAGACAGAAATGTTTTATGCTTTGTATTTTCCATGAAGACAGATAGCTGGATTTAAGTTTAAGATAAACGTGTCATTATGTATTTATGTGTTAATGTGTCTAGGTCTAGCAGGCTGTCTCCATTATTTACTTTAAACATGGAATATCTCTATCTGCTGAGTGTTATAGATAAAATCAGGCAGTAATTGTACAAGCTGGAAGCAGGAGTATTAAATAAAATGGAAATCTACTATTCCACCAGTTTCATGTTCATCCCTTTGGTTTTTACATACTCCTCTAAAATTAAGTTATTATAGTCTTGCTACAGAGTAATATAATAAGGAAGCAGAGATTTTAACTTCCTTATTTTATTTGTACAGTATTAAACGAAAAGAGGAATTACCAGAATAATCGAATGTGAAGAAACAATAAATATTCAGAATGCAAATGACTCGTAACTTGTGCTAATAAGAGCCGCAGGGGACAAATAAAAGCTTCTTACCTTAAATCAAAGTCTGGAAATTGCAAAAGGTGTAGCTGGAAGGATATTGTGTTTGGGTAAAAAAAAAAAGCCACATTTTGAGTCAGGAATCATTGAGTAAAGATTGAGAATAATGAGCTCTAATTTAGACTATGCTATCAGGATCTTTTGGTTTATCATGTGTAAAAACCCAATAATCACCTCAGAAAGATGGTGGGGATATAAAAACATATGTTTCAAATACATGAGTCCACCACCTTGTCTACTTTAAAAGGCATATGGCGTCAGCATGTCTGCAGGTGACCCCACACCTGTGCCTGCTGCTGTCCTTTTCTGCAGATTTAGCAGTCATATGGAGTTGAGCTACTCAGTCACCACAGCTCTTCTCAAAAGGCCTAAACAGGCACATCTGCATATTTGGTGGTCTTACTTGTGAGTTACATGAAATATTCATCTAGGTCATTGCATGATAAGCAACTATCTGCCTAAAGATAATATGAAGTGAAATAAAATTAGACTTCTCAAGAGAAGCTAGGCAGTGAAACAAGAACAGCATTTTCATCTACTGGCTTATCTAACCACATGGAGATATTTCAGATCATCTGACAGCAATTGATGTCTAGAGTGAGTGTTGTAGGAGGAGCACCATTGTGGAAGCAGGACGTCTGAGCTTAAGGATGAGAAAAATAAACCAGCCAATCTCATGTAAAAAAAAAAAAAAAACTGCTCGCCACTTGCACCTGCATCTCTTGTGCAGCGTTTTATTTTAGACTCAGCAATGAGTCAGTGAGGAGGCGAAAGGAAGCAGAGGAGGAGGAGGAGGAGGAGTAGGCGAGTATGAGGACGATGCTTGCCTGAAGATTAAATATATGAAAGGAACCGTGCACCAAAAATAAGTTAAAGACTGTATATAAAAGAAGAGTCACTATAGTTCAGTCCAGCAGGGGTTTCTTTAAAAAGACTGGTGCCGAATTTAGATGGGTCATAAAAAATTCCTGACCTGATGCCTGGCTCATGCCACAACTGTGTGCCAAAAAATATGTTTGCCAATATGTCTAGGAGTATAGGTGTGTAAAACATGCAGGGAAATGCAAGTAACTAATCAATGTGTACATGCACGTGCATAGTCAAGTGTAAAGTATCACTTCAGGAGCTTAAAATATAGCAAAATAAGTGTCTCTGTTTCCCTAGAACTGCAAATGCATGCTGGCGGATGAATAACACAGACACAGCTGGGAGCCACCAGTCCCTGCCAACCAGTGGGTGTTGGTGTGTGTGTGTCCAGCTGTGCCCACTATTCTCAGCCTCAAAGCTGCTATCACATTCTCTTAAGCTAACAGTATCAAACTCTCACTTGGTGACATGAGCCATAATAATTGCAGGTGTTTTAAGCTGCTTGCAATGAAAAGATAGCGCCGGTAAGGAAAACATTTATATCCCAGGTCAGTCCTGAATCATAAGTCCTTCTCAGTAATCATCTATTATCATCATGATCGTGCACAAAGGCTAAAATGCTAGGTCAAGAATGTCTTAAGGCTCCTTGAATGAAGAAAGGTCATGTGTTATACCGCCCCATAAAGAAGGAGGAGTTGAACAGTAAAAAGATAGCGTTACCTGTATCTCCTGGCCCAGCAAAATGCTAGAAATTGCTGCTTGCCTTTAAACTACCATGTAAAAATTGTCTCCTCTCCAGTTTTAGTGTTGCAAATCCAGTTGGCTGCAATCATGGAATAAATCTGAGCATCTTTATTTTGAAACCATATGAAACACCAGATTTTAATCTGAGAGAGTGTAATGTGTTTGGATAAAGCTCAGATATGGAGGACTATAATCACAATAATTATTCTGGTCTCACTCCAGCTTTAGGCCTTTTAACTAATGAAAGGCACAACACTAATGGCTAGATTTCAAGCAGTCTATTTTGCATCTGTACATGACATGTGTGGGCACATATTGTGTGTGTTTGCATGTGTAGCTGGCATGTGTACACCATTTGTAAGCTGGTTGAAAAATTCTGATTACTTTTTGCAGTAATGGGCAACAACAGTGAAAAGTGATGCCTGTTTCTATCCTTAAACTACCTTGTTACTGTCAGCTGCAGTACATTCATACCTACTTTCCGAGGACAGCAGAATCTGTACAACAGCATATTCCAGTGAAAAAAATTGAACGACTTCCATTATTAAATGAAAACTGAGCAAAAAAGCTGATGTTTTGCCTCTGGGTGCTTGTTGTGCAGTATAAGCAAGTGAAGTAGTGCAGCAAGGTATGGATCCATATGATAGCAGCTGATGAATTGAACAGTTCTATTAGGAAGCACAAAGCAGAACATAGATATTCATTAAAGCCAAAAATGTTTTAATTTATGATAGTATTTCTCCACTATCTCTCTCTCTATTTTTATTTTGCTAAGACAAAACAATAACCTCGCAGGTGCTGTTTTTTTTTTTTTTTTTAAAAAGAAATTTTCTAGAGAAATGAATGCAATTCATCAAAATAAATCAATACTAAACATCATCACGATGTGTCTGTGTTCATGCAGTGAAACATGTTCACATCAGACTGTTGGAAGTGGCCTCGCGATCAATAGGCTTTCTTTCATGCATTTCACTTTTCACACAAGAAACAATTCACACTGTGATCCTATTGACAGTATTGTCTCAGGGTCCCTGACAATATCATAGCATGGTAAAATCCATTTTCCCTCGCATAACGAGCTGTCGTTTACAGGGTGGAGTGAGTTCAATCGTCTATGCATAGAAAGCAGGCAGATTTAGATGCAGAATAATAACTATTTAATTTTGTAGCATGTGTGATTTTAAAAGTGTAGTTAAGACCAACGCCATCTTCTTATTAATGACAAGTGCTGCATCAGCATAATGCTGCTTAAGATACTCTGATAAAAAATAAAAAAAATCCATTTTTCTTCTTTAAGAAGATGAAAGGAGCCACTGTTCTCTGCATACAAAGCAGGTTCATCCACAACATGATAATGATGATAGGATGATAATGACTGGTGTTATGCTTGAGGGGTATTACTAGCACTGAATAATGATGATTTGTTATGATGATCTGCTGAAAATGATGGTGTTTGTGGCTCCATGATGATGTTGATGATGCTGAAATTTGATAAACTGCCGCTGTCAATTTACTGTCATGCAAACAAGGCAGCTCCTCCTTTTTAATTGATTAGATAACACAGGACTATGTTTAAAATTTCCCATGAAAGAAGTTGTATTAAGGTTAAATGAAAACAGAGTCAACTGATTTCATGCATGCACTTAACAAGGCAGCAGGTCTTGTTTAAATGAATGGTGTTGAATACAAAATGAAACAAGTAATTTCTAGATTTTTCTATTGTTTTTTTGTCCTGTGTTATTTGTACTGATCTTTAGCTCTTATGGAAAAATAAAAAGATGAAGGGGTGTTTAATAACTGCAGAGCCTTAGTCCTCAGAGATGTGTGATCTTCTGTTGCACATTTATGAATATGTGGATATGAGAAATATGGCGCTGAAGATAAAGGCAGCTCTTGGCCTTTTGATATTTAGCCATTACATCATTATAAAATATCTCCCTCACAGCACTTTATTTGTCTACTCATGAGCCATCACACCCACATAATTACTAGATGGAAAGGAGCAAACTTAAAACGTGAATGATTTCTGCAGCTTTAAACCATCTTTCACCTGCTCAAGGCTTGCTCAAGTCACACATTTTCATTTTAAGCAGTAAACTGCTCCACACTCATGCAGGCAAGCTGCTCTGTGCAACCTTTCAGCACTGTCATTGGTCCTGAGCTGCTCCAGAGGGACCAAGCAGGGTTAAGTAGCTTGCCCAAGGGCTTCTCAGTAGTAGTTAGCAAAGGAAGCAAGAGCAAGTTCTGTCCAGTTCCCACCCTGCTAACGCCTCAAACAATCTGAAGATGTTATTGATACAAACAGTTAAGTAGGATTTATATGGGTGCAATACTTAAATTCTTGATGGTGGACAGGCCTAATGCTTAGAACTACCTCACAAGATCAGACATGATTAGTCAGATAATTTAATGGCTGGTGAATCTGCTGCTACTTGAAAAAGATTAGCTGTTTTCAATTTTTACCACAACACTAGCAAAGTGAAGCAAAGGACGCATAATTCTGTTAAGCAATGCAAGACATCACTAAATTCAAACTGAATAAGAAGCAGAACGTTTGAAACGCAGACATGTGAATCTGGCCTTAGGGCAGCGGCTTTATCCCCTTTTCCACCAACAGGTTCGGTATCCTTCTGTTAGGGTCCCAATCTTACTGATCTGACCCTAAAGGGTGGAGTTTGACACACTGCAATCTGTTGATTGGTTGAAAAAAATCATCACTTCCTGTGGGACGTGGGACTTAGAACAAAGTGGGAACAGCACCATGTTCAACTATACTGTAATATTTTTTTTTTTTTTAAAGCCACATACCAAGAAGAAAGAAAACAAACTGATGGATGTCCACCATTCTCCTCCTTTTCTGTCACGTTCTTTGTTTTAACTCAAGGTTGGTGTTGCGCTATTACTTAGCTGACACATCGCTACCCAGGTTATGCCCTGCGTACTGAGTAAGGGTACAGCCGGCTGTGGAAATGCAACAGAGATCAAGGTTTACCAAATCAAAATGCACCAAACCGTCCCATCCTGAGCTCGACCCCTTGGCGAAAATTTTACTTTTGATTAAAAATGTCCTCAAAAGCCCAGTTCCAATCTTGAGCCCGTTTGGGGCTAATCCAAATTCAAAATAAACATAAACGTTAACTCATAATTGGTAGATCAGAATGGAATATATAAACATTTATTGCTATGTTTATCATACCTGATACACACTAAGACATACTGCCACTGTATGGTAAGAGCTTTGATCAAAATCCTGTTGTAAATAATCTCATACTTGTTTTCTGCCCCCTGGTGGACACGTTTTGTACCACAAAAATCCTAACATAATGAAATATATTTTATTGTAATTAACAGTAGATATGTGAAAATTGTAAATTTTGTTGAAACATTATAAAGACTTCAGACAAAATGAAAGTGCCATGCCCATTATTTCTTGGGTCAGACATAAAATGGGTTAAATTTTGTCATTTGTCTCTCACACTTATGCAATTGGTTAAATTCAAATGTTCTGCTCATAGCATATCTTTGTATAAATGGTTTAAACCTGTGAAGCACACTATATGGATTGCAAGAGAAATCAATAAATGTTAAATCTGAGCTGAAACTGAGATCTTTTATATAAGCATAATGTTTCCACTGCATAAATTGTGCCTGTATATTTTAGTTAATCTGAAAGTCTTAAAAAGCATAAACCAGCTACAGGCCAGTCAGCTTCACTTCAGTGTGAGAAGAGAAAAGAACTGGTGTGGTGAATACATGGATTGTAATTTATTTTATTTATAGTTTACTCACTCCAGTCAAGCATAAATCTATGGTTAAGTTTTGTCTAAAGAAATTAAAATCCAATTAATTTCCAATGGATTACAAACCATATCTGCAGTATCTCTCCTAAGATGCTTTCAGCTTTCTGTTTTGTTGGTGTAGTGATATAGGCTAGGAAATATCTGACAGTTTTATGCGTATTTAATGGTTTCAAGAGGGTCATATGTGAAGATACAATCATTGAAATTTTCATAAAAGATGATTTTGGTTTATATCCTGTCTCAAGAGGATTATTCCATATTTACTCCTATTGTCTGTTTTCATTGGATTACATTCACTCGAGGTTATCAGTAAAGCTGTGACTTGGTGTGCATGTGTCTGAACTCCTTTCTAGTTTATAAATGGTGTTTCTCACATGTGAATAAAAGTATATTCTCTCTCTCTCCATCTCCTGTTTCTTCCAGGCTGACCTGTGTCACAGTGTAGGAAGGAAAATCTCCATCTTATCCACCACTGTGATGAGCCATAAGGTAAGTTCTGCCATTCGTGTGTGTGCATTTGTTGAATCAAAAGCCTTTGAAGTGGCATTGATGCAGTGCACTCGCTAACCTGCTCAGCCTTTTATTAATAAGCCTCCTTCACATTCATTTATTCTTTTTCATTCCTACTTTGTCTTTCATAAATACATTTCCTGTTTTTGCTTGGGTCCCTGTTAATAATGAGCTCTGTCCTTCTTTATTATTAAATTATTCAGGAATGTTTAGCTTGCGTTTGCCTACAGCGGATAGTTAAATAGGACTTGTAAAAATGCAGATTTAATGTGATGTCATGCCTGAAAATATAGCTCACAATGCATTTGCCCTCTGGTCACATGTTTCCAAAGTCACAGAATTTTGCACCTCACATCTCCCACACCAAGCATTTTTCTATCTGCCTAGAATAAGTTGAATAGATTAAAAGGCAGATCTAATCGATCCTGAGGGTGCTTATCTGTGGCCGGCAGGCTGACGAGCCGATTTCAGAGCTGCATTGTCTAATCCTTCAACTGCAGGCTGCAAACCGGGAAAAAAGACAAATGTGTACTTGCGTTAAGACTAGCATACAGTAGATCAGACAAGGACCACAATAATAAACCAGCCACTGACTATTTTAGTCCAAAAGATTTGATTGGTTGTAGCATTATCGAAGATGGCAAGAAAGAAGATCATTACACAGATTCATAGCCATATTTAGAAATGAAGATTATGATTATGTACACTAGGATTAACAATTAAACTTACTGATATAAAAGACTAAAGCATGACTCAGCAGTTCAGCAAACGTAAACAAACCTACTACATTCCCAATATGATGGCAATACTGTAAGGTAATTTGCCTTGGCAGTAAATATTAAGTAAAGTATGTAATCATATAATATGTCAACACTGAGTTAAATCGATGAACTGGTCTAGAGTTTCAACAGTTGTTGAAATCTTAACAGCAGCAGGGACTGTACAGCCCTGCCAAAGATAAATAAAAAAAAAATCCTGCATCCAGATCTGGATTGAAGATAAAAAAAATAAAATAACCACTCTCAGTGAGTACTAATGCTTTTATCAAATATTTGTGGAAGTAAACTTGACTGAGCCATCTCTGCCAATTGATTTGAGTATTTAATGCCAAAAACACGTGTTTCTTATTTCATTACTGTTTCAAATTTTGCACCATTTTACTATTGTTATTATATTATTAACTGAAATCTCAACCATAATTATTAATTCTTCCTCTTATTGTCAAAAGGAAAAGAAAAAATGCAAAGAAATAAATCTGACCTGCTTTTTTCTTAATGCAAACATTAAAGGGGGTAAAAATAATGGCAGAAAAAAAAGCAGCATCCAAGCAATTCTGGGTGGTATTTAAGGCCCTCAAATAAAAAATGTTAAATAACTTGTCATAGTTGTCCATACACTGTACCAGTCATCTCCATAATGCTTGGCATTTACATGGCTTTAATTTATGAGGACATGCACAACCAACACTCCAAACAAACCCAGGATTTACAAGGCAGCCACCAGACAAAGATGTACATAAAAGCAAGGCTATAATTGCAAAGCCATGGTTGTTCTGAATCTATTGGCACCAGGTTGTCATCCACAGGTGGTACTCTGTGCAACAAAGATTCAGAGGAGTGTACAATCTTACATGTTCTACTTAAAGTAGTTAAAAACCTGACTTGACTTTTAGCTCCATCACTCTGCTAACCTCTAAAGGTGGTCGCTGTCAGCAGTTTAAGTGAGGATGATGCTGCTGTGGATCAGTTATCTGTCAGAAATGGTATTAAATGGGTGTTTGAAAATGTGACACTCAGTTCTTCTGACCAGGCATCAATAAATAATGAAGGGGTGAGAACATGCTGGACGTTGAAGAGTAGGTGGCATCCAGTTGTGATTTGATAAAACTCAATCATGGTGAAACCGTATATGTGAAAGTACACATCAAAAATGGATTAACTTCACGAGACTGAACAGAATGGTTATTCTGTCTTCTTTTTCATCTATATGTACGTCTGTTTCATGTATATAAGCAATCCTGGCCTGCAGAGAGGCCTGTGTGGCTCCATCAGACTCACGGCTCACACTTGGTGTGGTTTCGCCTTGTGGCTGTCGGCGCAGCGTGCCTTCCCTGACATCTCTTGATGCAACTGGCAACATATTGTGATTGTTAGTTTCAAAAGGGTTTAGCTGTGCGGTGGTCTGATTGGATGTTTAACCTTTTGACCTCCACTGGGGGATAAGAGCTGATATCCCATAATAAGACACATTCATCCAGATGACCTCCTTAGTCACTGGGAGAACTTAGGAGCAGGAAACTGACAAAGAGATTCAGCGTTTGTGTGTGTGTCTGTCTTTGTGATAGGAAGAGAAATAGAAAAGGAACAAAAGAGCTTATCTGAGCAATTCTCAGGTCATCCCAAGCTTCTGTCTCTCTCTTGCAATTACTGTGTATCTCAGCTTCCCTCTGCTTTAGATTAGTGCCTTCCTCTTTGGACCTATTGCTACTAAAAGAAAACAACAGCTTTATTGTCCCGAACGTGTTAAATAGGCAGCCCTAGGCAAGGTTTCATTCTGTACCAATTTTAGAGACAGCAGGAGGAAGACATTAGGAGTAACATCTATTTCCTCTCCATCAACTCGTTTTGTTTTCGTGATAGTTTGTAACTACGATGTATTTCAGCTCTCAGGTAGTTAAGCCACAGAGCACAAAGGTTTGAGGCTTCGTAGAAATACACTCGAGGAACAGAGCCACAAACTTGAATTCGAACTCAATCACACATTAGTTCCAGGCATATTTCAAGATCTAGCCCTCATTTTTTTTTTTTTTTTTTTTAAGTGTGAGTCAATTTCACACCAAAAGCTCTCTTTGTCAAAGCTTTGTTTACACACGGATCACGTATTTGGTACATTTCGTAAACTCAGAGTCTAATTCTACATGCATTAACTTCGGAAAAATATAATGCTTACAACTGCATCATTGCACATGAAGCGTATAGCTGCAGAGTAATGATTACAAAATTGGATATTGAAGTGAGAATTCCCCTGAAACTATGTTGTGCTTCTGCTAGAGGTTTCAAAAAGCTGACTAAAAAACTGTTTTCTGATCTAATGATTTGATCTGCTGTGTGTAATACACTTGAGCCTCAAGAAGTGAATTAATCGGGTCATGATTGCTCTTCTCAGCATTTGTTCCTCATTACATGTGCATTTATTCTGAGTGCTGTGAGTTCTGGAGGAACTTGATTATCACTGATTGTGTGGCCACTTTTGAGCGACAACAAACTGAAGAGAGGCAAAAGCCTGGCTACATAGTTAATAAAAAGCAAAAAGCTAGGATAAATCCATTTAGGGACATTTACTAATTCAAAGAAGACAAAAAATGTGCTCAAATGAATGCCTTTACATCGTGTTTTAAATTAAAGCAGACACATTTAACCTTTGTTGAATGATAAAATTAAAAATCTCCCAAACATAGATGCGACAGTAAATGTAAAGACAATGAACAGAAAATGCAAAGTGCAGCAGTTTCCTTTTACAGCTTTAACACATAAAACCAGAGGAAGTCGCAACACAGCGTTGATAAGCCTCACTCTGCAAGGTAGAGTGGCAAAACGCTTTTAAAACTCATTAACTATCAGGATCATATATCTTAAAAAATGTGACACTGATGGGTGTCTGGGAGGAAAGATAAGAAGCAGGAATTAGGGAAAAGACCCCCCCCCCCCCCCCCCCCCCAATAGGGATTTACACAAACACACGCAGAGTTTCCACGCCCTCTAACAGTATTGATTATCCTGCTGTCTGACTGATTGAGAGCTAGATATAGAAAAGCAAACATCAATAAAATACTGTGGAAAACCTAGGAAGAGTTTAAAGACACATCCATTCCCACCTACACACAATAACAAACAGCCAGCATGAACTTTAAGACTCTGCTGAGATAGTTTGTGATGTCAGGAAATAGTATGTAGGCAACCTCCAAAAAAGGCTCCCAGCACTCAGAATAAAATAAGAAGTCTTAGAATGAACATAAAAAAAATCACGGAAAGGATTTCCATTTGGTTAATTTGTTTTATTTTCTCATTACACAATTCTGTTGCTCCTGCATATTGCACTTGGGTTGAACCACCTTAATCTATGATTTAACTCGTTTACTGCCACTTGGTCCACTTTAAAATGTTTTGGCAACTCACTTTAGCAGGTTTTTCTCCAGCTAATTTGGTTCAAACTTAATCAAA
Organism: Melanotaenia boesemani; assembly: GCF_017639745.1. Lineage (NCBI taxonomy): Eukaryota > Metazoa > Chordata > Actinopteri > Atheriniformes > Melanotaeniidae > Melanotaenia > Melanotaenia boesemani. Next base: position 27,175,443 of record NC_055697.1, on the reverse strand, counting down.
TAGAGTTGACCAGATTAACTAAGTTTACAATAATCTAATTATGTTTTAAAAATGTATTAATAGAACTTTTGTTAAATAAGTTAGTCCAACATAACTGCTTAATTCTTAAAAGAAAAGAATAAACAACTCCTCCACTTGCACGTGTAGTTAACATTTCATAAATAACTGGAATGAAAACAACAAGCAACTGTGAACAAATATCACTGAAAATAAAACTGGGGATGATTTTGTTCATTTAATTTCACTTTCATCCAGATAGGTGACAACAGATTTTGTCTTATATTGTTGGAGATGATTTGAGAGCTCACGTGATCATGTGATATCGCAAAATCTTCTGTCTCAAGGGCACATGGCCAGTTTGTCTAAATTAAATCATATTATTTCAACATGACTGAATTTAACAAGTATTAACCCATATCTGAACCCATGTTGGGTTTTTTTATGATGAAATGAAAAATGTCTTATTTATAATTTATTTTGTTACTTTATATGATTTCTTATTTATTTCTATATTGTTGCCATTTTATCTAACATTTAATTAAAAATTATTTTATTCCAGTCTTTTTATTTTATTTCCTTTTTTTTTTTAATAAATTCAGCCGTTAAGGGGTTGATTTGTTTAAGTTCATTCTAAACATACAAGATTTATTCACTTTCACCCTGAAAAGGTTATATTATTTTTTCAAATTATATCTTAGACTGATGTAAATATTAAAACCAAAGACTTTTTCCAGAGTTCTGTGGCTTATGACGTGTTGCAACCAGCGTTCAGGTGCATAACTAGTGTTATCTCCATGTCGATGGCCAAGTAGTCAGACTTTCTGGCGCTTTTTGAAGTAATGTAACTTTTGGCAGCAAAAAACTCAACTACTCATTTTTCTTTTTCAGACATTTCAGTCCTCACAATAAAAACTAACATATACAGTATCCTCTCTAAATATGTGTAATCAACTTGATTTACTCATGACCAAAGCCAAAACATAAGCTAATTGTGTAGGAGAGAATAATTTCATTGTGGTAAATTCAAAGATTTAACAGGGTTAAAATCTAGCAAAATCAAACAAATTCAGTACAAATCACGTCTCTTATGTCTTGTCTGCTTGTTACACATTACCAAATTCATTTATATTCAATATCCTAGCTGCTTCCATCATTAGTAAAGTGAAATCACATGCTTGAGATGATCGTGCTGTTGTGATTAATATGTTCTGATCAAAAGCATCAGATTAATGTGCATCAAAAGTTTTAGGGACGCTCTCAGTTTCCAATCATTTTCAACTGCTGTGAAAGTACAAAGTGAAGATGGCGGAGTAACTTGGAAAAGATGAAACCATTGTGTGGGCTGACATACTGAGAAAATGACAGGATTGCTCATTTCATTACACGGACTATCTACCATGTTGGAAGTCTCCCACTGACAGAGCAAACACTGGCTACACAATTTCTAGTTGGAATATGCTGAAATTTAACTAAAAGTTCTCTTTCTGCACACAAAAATCAAATGAAGTGCCAGGAAACATTTACAGCTCTAAAGCTCAGTAGTGTTTTAAAATAATAGTTTCCTGTGGGCCAAAAAAGTAAAGATACGTCAAAGGTTCATTTGCCAAACAAGGTAAACCCACAAAGTCTTATTTCCAGATAACTGGAGGCTCCTTGCTGCTGTAGCCTGATTTGCTGAGAATAACTGACTTAGATGTTTGCTTATGAAAAAGCAGCACAGGTGATGATGTAATCCGAGCTTTGGGAACACTGAATGATGAGATCAGGTAATAATATTTAATTTAAAAGCTTAAGTGATGTACTATCGGGCGAAAATGGCATTTCAGAACAGAGAAATTGGTTTTATGTGCTCAAAGGATGCAAGAAATGAAGTTATCCTCCAATATGAGATTAGAGGTTTGGCTTGATCTACCAAGCCTTCTGCCACAAAGCCACCTGCACTGGATTTCCACTCAAAGTAGGGAAAAAACAATTCTTTATGACCCAAATGTGTTGCTTCTTCATTGCTTTTTAAATATAGAAAACCCCATTTTATATTTATTATTCAAATGGGACAAGCAGGCAGACATTTTATTTTAGCTGGGCACATACAGGTCTTGGATGGATGAATTTAATTTTAATTCAGCCCTGCTCTACTTGTTATCTGTATTGCTGTCACCTGAATTTGTATTCACTGCTATGTTTCAACTTGTACAGCTCTTCCTCGCTCTGATTTGTTCTGTCAGTGGATTCTACTCTGTTTCATTCTCAAATCATATGTAAATATCCTATAGGCATCATCACATTACTCAGACAACTGCTGAGCAAAAATAGGGAAAAGAAAGAAAGAATCAGTTGATAAATATGTTTGCAGTGAGATTACTATGCATCATAAACCCATAAACCCTGGAAGGAATCAGAGGGATGGAGAGAGATGGAGAGAGGAAAAGACAGGGATTTTAGGACAGAGGGGATTCAATGAGTGGAAACAGAGGGCAGGAAGAGGAGAGGCAAATATGGTCAGTAGTTGGCAGGAGTCGAGGCGGAAAAAGAAAAAGAGGGAAAGAGCAAAGGTGAAGTAAAGAAAGCATCAGAAAGCTGAATGACTAAAACACAGAGATATACACAGAGAGAGGGGAGGGGGCTAAACAAATGTAAGCCCCGAAGGATTAAGTCTCTCATTTCTCTTTGGGGAAAAATGGGGAAAAAAAAGAGGATTTCCACCTCCTATCCTCTCAGCTTCCCTTTGATATCTCTCTCTCTCTTTCTGTCTCATATTTTAATATCTCTAGTCTCTATTCATCATGCTGGAACAGACTCACTGAGCTTGCTAAAGCATGAACACACATGGCTAACCATAGCTGGACACAAATCCCTCTCCGCTGCTCCCTTTCTCCCTCTTTTTCCCTCCACTGCTTGGCAATTTCAGTTGATCTCTTCATTTCTGCGCTACAGTCATCCATTATCTCCTCCCTCATAATGTCACATGTTTGTCATGGACTTGAAAGCAGCATCAATTCTTTTTAGCCAGCCTCTTTGTTCTCCATCTGTGGCGGTTTGGCAGCTGTTTAACTGTTGCACCGGGCCAATAACACACAACGGCACTCGTCATCGCTGTGGTCGCTTTAACGAGCATTGCTAATAAGATGAATGGGCTTCCCGCTGATCAGTTAATGGCACATTCAATGGGCCTCTGCCGTGTACTGACTTACAGTTCTTACAGTGTACACAGAAAATATTGAGGTCAAGGTTGATTTGATTACTACAGTAATGCTGTTTGAAACCTTCAACAGATTAGTAAGATTTACTGGAAGCTCCACATGAAAGCTTACATATTTTGGCTGGCTACATCCACTCTTTAACCTCTGAACACTTTTGTTTCTCTTTCCTAAAAGTCTGGGTAGAAAAAAAATCTATACTCTGTCATATCACAGGCAAATGTGTTGTTAAGTACCCGGCTAAAGGACTGATTAAAACAGTCATCAAGTAAGTAAAATTCAGTGTCAAAATTACTAGTGCTATCTGAGGCTATGTTCACACCGCAGTCCTCAATGCTAATTTCTGATTGTTTTGCAGACATCTTATTTTTTCTTCTTTTTTTTTTGCATGGTTCTTCATATAAAAATTTTAATGCTGCCACCATCAGACTCCAGTATGAACGGTCTATGGCCCTATAGTGCACTGAAGAAGATGCAGAATGGGGTGTTTAAGGAGGTAAAAACTGACACTACACATGTTAGCATGTGTGTGTATTAATGTGAAGTTGTTGCAATCAGAGCAGATGAATTCATGACTGGATGATTTTTCATCCATTGTTTATCGCCTCCTGTCTTCTCTAGTGCAGAATTTTGACATCTGACTCAATTTAATGATGAAAAAGTCAGATGAAATGTGTCATGACTGTTTTAGTCTGAGGGTGCTTTGACAAACATCAGAAATGTATCTAATTTAGTACCATGTATGGAAGAGACCTGGATCAGATTAAAAAAGATGGGATCAGAAGTCATTAAAAATCATATATGGGTCACATATGGGAAAAGAAAGTCAGATCTGGGCCCCTATTCGCCCGTAGTGTAAATGTAGCCTAAGACACTGGAAATCCTTACGAGCTCAGATTGAAAGCTCTCAGATCAGCTTAAAAAAAAACAAAAAGACAAAAAAAGAAAAAAACTACGTGTTAACACACTGCAGATAGTAAATATTTTAGCCACCTTCAAGCTGTGGACTAAGTTATCAGCATCATTAAATGGCAAAACTTACATTCTCACAGTGGCTATAGATCAGCTGTTAAATATTCAGCAGACTGACATAGTATGAGGCTGCAGAAGTGCAGGTGAATAATAAATTGGGTGAAGGCAGTGATCCTGAATCTCTGCTACTGAGTTTCTGCACATTTTGGTTCTCTTTAAATGCCTGTTAAACTTGATGCACTGCTGGTGCTGGTGCTGTGTTGCCAGATTTGAAATGATGCCATATTGAAGCTTCACTTGTCAAAAAGTCAAGATTTTCTTGTTCTTATTGTTATTCTACAGTTCTAGTAGAAAACCTGGTGCCTGTGGATTCAAGCATTAAGGAAAGACATATTACTACGATGGATGCAGAACATTTAGCTAGCTAGTTGCTTTTTCAAGGCTTCTCCATAGTGGCTGGTCAATTTATAATGTTCCAGTGTTAGAGGTTGGGATATTTTTGCTAATCTTTTATGTATAATCTGCCTCCATCATATATTTGTTATTTTACACCTTCCCCAGAGATGCTGAGCAGAAAGCTGATGCAAAGCAGTTCCACTCTCTAATGTACAGCCCGTGGTCATTTAACATATTTTAAGTAACTGCTGACATCTTTAAATTTGCTTTACTCTGTTTTTAAACTCAATAAATAATAAAAGTTAAATAAAATATGCTATGGCAGTTTTCATTTTACATTTTCATTTTTAAGACTTAATCTTAAAAGATTGTTGAAATAAAGATATTTCATTGACTTATAATTCTAAGATCTATCACCATGTACAGTTTTTTTTGTGTGTGTGTGTGTATTTTTTCCCCTACCTTCTGCAGTGTTGGCTGTTCAGCTTGATTTCGGCCTTCTTGTCATTCCTTACATGCGTAGGGATCACAGTAACTGGCAGCATCAAAAGCCGGATGCTTACACACTGCTGCAGAAAAGGGATAAAAAATAAACAGTTTCACAGCTGTAGTGTGAAACAGGTTTTCAGGAGGGTCTCAAGCCACTGGAGTGTCTCAAGTTACCCTCCTTCTCTCCTGTTATTCACCCTGTTGATCTCTTTTCTCCTCATCTTCCCTTCACACCCGGCTCTCCGCAGATCTACTTCCCATTTCCTCCCATTTCTTCTTCTCTTCCCTTCGTATTATTGTTTTCTGTTTCCTTTTCTGTGTGTGTGTGTGTGTGTGAGTGGTCACTCTCATATTGCAGCATCAAATCTAAGTTATAACTCTGCATTTTGTTGTAGCAAATCTGTTTGTAAAAATGATGACAGTACACTTTTTTCCCCTTTACAGTTAGATTCTTGCACTTGGCTTCATTTATTGACTGGCTCTGCTGCCAGACTGTTGCCTCAGGAGGGAATGAGCACAAAAAAAAATCAGAAAAATAAGAATCACAGTTAAGAGCATGTCCTCAAAGTCTGTTCCCTTTGTGTTGCTGCATTTTGAAAAACCAAGAATTGGCATACCCTCCTGTGTACTTGAAACCAGCTCACAGACATTTGCGCAGAGGGAAAGATCCGTCTTTATAGCTCTTCTTTACTACCCTATTTTTCTGTTTTCACCCCTTGTGATTATGTGGCCACTTTCTTTCTCTCTCCTACTTCTCTTCATCTTTTTGTGGTCATTTGTCCCTGCTCCTCAAGCCTTGAAGAATCCAAAGTATTCTATTTTTCCTTCAGCCTCAAATCAATTCCAGACGCCATCGTTTCCTGCCTTGTCTCTCCCCCCACCCTCCCAGGGTCTAAAGACCAAAACCACACATGTACATAGAAAGAGGCATCGAGTCCCAGAATTGCTTTTTTTTTACTTATTTTTTCCATAGCATAGATTTCCTCCCATTTCCAGCTCTAATGTAAGAATCATAAATGTTTCTGATCATTTATTATCGAATATAATCGTTTTTGGCTGACCTCCTGCTGTACTCATCTGTCTTTTTTATCTTTGTGTCTCTCAGATTAAACACTATACAGCGGGTTAAAAAAATTATCCTGGGTCTGAACTTTTTTCTGGAGAGGAAGCCTAAAAAGAACTACTTCCACATAAATCATATTGGAAACTGAAAATTACAGGCCACTCTCTTTCCTACAAACTTATTTGCCATATTGGCCACAAAATACAGATTTAGCAAAGCTATAAAACAGTAATATAAAGAAAAGCCTGTAGGTGGCTATGGTACATTATTTAGTATCATTTTATATATACATTATATTAGTACCTATAGTGTTATCATCAGTAGCTGTGTTTTTTAAATGCTCCCGACGTGGTGAATACAAAAATACTCGGTCCCCAAACCAGCAGCATTTATTTTTCAGTCATTTATCAATTAGTAGGCTTGTCCAAACTTTACGAATTTACCTTCCATCCTGCCAAAGAAACCGACATGCCAGAGCATATGTTTACAAGCTATTCACCAATGCCCATGCTCTATCGTATGTGCAGTCCACATCTAAGCTAAACTCCAGCTGGATCTCTCAACCAGACATTTTTAAAGTTACACCCAACTTATGATTGGTTAGTAATGTGCTACGCTAAGAGCAAAACCTGTGTTCCTTTCATACCATTGGTAAATGTACTCAAGGGATTCTAACGTGACGATAGCCCGCATTAACGTACACATGAACAAGTTATTGAATTGTCTACATTTTTTTTTTTTTTTTCCTACCATGAAACTTATGCAGGAGATGCCGGAATACTTTAAGCCAGGGCTATTCAATTCGGTCCTACGAGGGCCGCAATCCAGCAAGTTTTCCATGTATCCCTGTTTCAACACACCTGACTCAAATTAATTAGTCATTGTGCAGAACTTGATTGGCTGTTAGATCCATAAATTTGATGCAGGTGTGTTGAAACAGGGATATATGGAAAACCTGCTGGATTGCGGCCCTCGTAGGACCGAATTGAATAGCCCTGCTTTAAGCCATGGACACAGTGTCCATGCCATGCCATGTCTCAATAAAGGCATTTTCACTTCTCATTAGTCACATGTGGAAGTTACAGATGATTGCATTTGATGAGCCACTTTCTCCAAGTTTGCGATAAAAAGTAAAACTAAAAGCACTCAGAGAGTGCAGACCTCCGCCAAGCCATACGGGGCACAGAGAAAAACTTCAAAAGACTCAACAGCCCACCCAGCCCACCACAACTCAGCATTTTGAGTTATGGTGCTAACAGACAGACAGATAGAGACAGACAAACCAACGCTGCATAGCAAAACATAATAAGAAATAAATAAATAAAAAAAATTTAAAAAAAAAGAAAAGAAATGAACAGAAGCAGAACAATGAATGCAGAATAAGCTTTGGCTTTGCTCCAACAAATGAATAAGCAAGACTCAGATGATACTACAATCGTACCAAGTAAGGAGTAGACGTCCTTGACAAGACGCTGAGGCTGTTTTTATCTCTAGCTGCAACTGAGAGACAGCCTGTTGTTGTGTTTTATAACGTTTTGGATATGGCTGCACTGAATGCATGGATCGTCTACCGGAGCTGCATGGATCCCAGAATGACTCAACATGTATTTATCATTGAGCTGTCGACATGCGATCCAATAAATCAATATCAGCTGACATCCAGTGCTCTGTTTCGTTACACTAGCATTTTATGATGCTTTTTTTCCTCTAATTGTTTCCCCTTCTTATAATTGATAAAAACTATATTTATACATGTTAAAAATTGTTAAATGTTGTGTTAGGTGATAAATTATGGCTCTAAGCTAGTAAGTATGTGACGTTTTCTATTTGAAATACAAGCACACAGTAATCCCACATGCAAAACAATTTATTATTTATTTTTTGAAGCTTTGTCTACTTCTAATTCCATTTCAGAGATTTCTTGAAAACCTCATCAAAATCTGTCCATTACTTTTGAGTTATGTTGCTAACAGACAAACATACGCAGCCAAAAACATTTTTGCCATAATGAGATAAAACATGTGATGGTCTGAAGCAGCACATAATTATCCATGTTCATTTTCTATTCCTAAGTATATTGTTAAAGTCTTCTGCAGTGATTACAGCTTTGGTTTAACCTCATATTCCAATGCCATAATTTGCAATGATGAATCCTACTAGACTGTGACAGAAAGGAGAGAGAGAGGGAACTAATACAGAGAGGCAAAAGAGGGGATAACTGATTTTTAAAAAAATGGAAGGACAAGCTAAGATCGAGACAAATAATTAAATAAAGAATTAAGGATGCTGCTCAAAACCTCATTCATAATGTTGCTATTTAGGTCAACAGACCCATTTGATTGCAGTTTTAGAAAAAGGCCTTTACACAACATTGCCCCATTTTTAAACCCTTATTGTCATATTGTAATGTTTAGTAAGTCCTTGTAATTAACTCTGAACTTTCAAATGTGCACCTCATCCTTGCAAATGTGAGCATTTACAAAACTAAATCCCATAAAGAGGGCATTCCCATGCAAACCGATGGTCAGCAGGCTAATTGGAACTGCATTGTCTTGCCTCAAGCTCAACAGAGTCCCATCAGCTCGCCTGTTGTTTTACTGTCTATTCCTGCTGCTCATTTAGGACAGCACAGAAGGCTGATTGGTTTGGTCGTTAACTTGTTTTCAGTTCAGAGGATTTCCTTGTGAACTTAAAGGCTAAATGAGAAACAGCACAACGATGCACCCGGCTGAAACATTCACGCCACTGTTGGGATTGTTTTTCCATTTAATGTATATATATATATATATATATATATATATATATAAAGGCATTTAATATGTTTTGCTGTATTAAAATTCACTCTGTTTATATTCAAGGAGGATGCTAGCAAAATGGCCTAAAGTTCCCAATTTTAGTTTTTCACTTCATTTAATGTGTTTCACTGAACAGATGATGAATAAGAATGGTACTTAAGTAACCATGCAAAGACCATAATCACGGTTCTGTGAGGAAAATACTGGTTGTGTGTTGGAACCGATCTGTTCTTTGTTGAATGCATGATGCATAAAATTATGCAGCTGTCACAATAGAGATGAACCACGGTCACAGTGAGTCAAAGCAGAAAAGAATACAGTCTGTTAAACTGCACACGTTTCCCCAATAATGTCAAAAAGAAACCTCTGTCTCATTAGCACGAGAATTGTTCTGATTGCACATAATTTACCACAAAATGTGTGACTTTCAGTAGTCGGGGATGAAATCAAAATGAAAACAAAAATGTAATCAAAATACAAAAGTAAACCTTATTTTTATTAAGCAAAGTTCTTTGGCAGAATAATGCAGCCCTTTGTGTGAAACACAATGGGCAACATAATTAGTTGCTAGTTACATGCAACAGTCAGAAATGTGTATTTCTCAGCATTATTTGTCACCTCCATTAGCAGTTTTGTTCATTTAGCAGTCTACAAATTAGAAGAGCATGCTCCAGCTAATTTGTTGTGACAGAAACAAAGCTGAATATGTGAGAGATGTTTTTTTTTTTCTGTGCATGCATTAATGAAATTTTATTTTTGGTTCCTTTAAAGGTTTCCACTAAATAAACCTGCAGAGTAATAAACTAAGTCAAAGTGTAAACCTACTGTGGTAATGTGATTCTGATGACTTGATATGGTCAGATCTAGTTTTAAACCAAATAAAAATCAGACCAGACATCATCTGGTCTGTAAACAGATATCTTACAAAAACATAAAAAAAATCTAACTGGATTACTTTATTAAAAAATATAAAAATATAAAAGCATTCACATATCTTCTCTTCATTTGCTGCCTCTGACAAAAAATTACATTTTTTCCTAGTTTAATTTCATGTTTTTAGTCAGTCAGACTGTTTCCATTAAAAAAAATTAGTCTTTTAATCCCATTGCTATTGTGTAACATTTATATTTGTATTCAGACCATTTCTTTCTGGTCTGCAATTTTAAGCATCCAAAAAGTATTACCGCATAACAAACAATCAAAGAGATGACCAAGACTGCAGAGTTATCTCTACCTTGGCAGCATGTACTCAGCTCTTTTACTACATGTATGAACACCTCCCCAGATCATTTGTGTCGAGTGAGCTGCACATAACTCCTCTGAAGCTAATCAGCCCCATATCCATTCACATTGATTCTGCATCTTTTACACAATGGCATTAATTTTCTTGCAGAAGAAGCTTCTGTTTCCCAGGAGGAAACAAATTGGCCTCACTGTGCAAACGGAACCTTCTTTTAACTGTTCTCTCCATCAAAACCCACCGAAGCTCCGGGACACTAACATCTCGTCTTTCTGTTGATGGATAACAGGTGACAGGATTTGGTTGGTTGGTTCAGCCTTACCAAATCTATTTCCAGAGCACTTCTACTTGGTTTTCACCTCACCATGCACCTATATCATGAAATTATCTGTGCAAACGTGTATCACAGTCTATTTTGGCTGTACTGTTAAAAAAAAAAGAAAGAAAGAAAGAAAGAAAACAGTTTTTTCTACATTATTTATTATTTCTTTATTATATTTTTAATACAGGGAAATATCAGTAAGATTACAGTACACACTGCAAATTTACATGTTTAATGTGAAATAACAGGATAAAGCTGTAATTGTGAAAATACTGCAAATTTATTTATCAACAATGTTTATTTATGTCATATCTAATCTAAATATTACATATTTCCCCAGACTGCCAGTGGAAGTAAACTACCACATGGGTCCTGAAATTGTTATTATATGTGCCAATGTCTTTCAATAACAATAAAAAGTCAAAGTACAACAATAGACCCCAGTAAAGTAAGACTATATTTTTATTATGGAGTTTTACTGTAATGTTGGTATTTGTTTGTTCCCTGTTTTTTTTAATTATTTGATTTATACGATAAATATTTTATGAATTAGAAATGTTTTTAAAGTAAATTATAAACTGCATGATTACTGCAATGCATATTAGCACGGCATAACAACCCCAATACATCCGTCATTTCTCCGTTATGACGGTGGGACATGGAGGCATTTAGAGGCAAGATGAGCCTGCTGGCTCTATGGATGGATTTAAGAAGCAAAAGAACATTGATGGTACAACACATGGGCATCACCCTCATGGAGTAAGATGGTGTTATAACACCCATGCTTTTCACATTAAGAGGCTTATTAGAGGCACTTTTTTTTTCTTTTCCTGAGTTGTGCACAAATGTGACTGGTCTAGTGGCCCTTTAGTCTTCTCTGTGTCTGCTCCTCCTCTCCGTCTCCTTTTGCTCCATGAATCATGTCGGCTGACGGTGATCAGCTGATCGGCCTAGTACGTCTCTCTTGTGGGGTTTATCGTTCAGGTGAGAAGGAGGAATCTAGCGGTTCATGATGCATACCAGCACATATTTGCCCCAAAGTGTTGTTTTTGTCAGGACCCTTCTGAAGCACACTAGCTGACAGGTGGTAGAAACGACTTAGATTTGCAGTGCAGGGAAGGGTCTAAAATAATTTTGAAGGGGGGGGCAGGAAGGGGCATTGGCCAAGACAAGGGGGACATAAATGAGGCCTTTGTGTTTTTAGCCAGATCATCAGTTTTATTGGAGTTTCTTCATCAATATCACCGGTTTAACTTCAGTTGTCAACATCTGTTGGCGTTATGACAAATATGATCAGGTTTAGACGGTTGGTGAGATGATGCTGTATGAATTCTCCATTATGATCTAGAACATAGTAGAGATGATACAGAATAACATTTAGAAGTACATTACATGCTGCAATTACGGACCCTTGGACATCTAATGTTTACCTAAGGGAAGGTTAGTTAACACTGTATGCACTGGTTTGCAGTAAAAACGGGCTAATTTCATGCATAGTCTCGAATGTTGATTTTATCTATCTATCTATCTATCTATCTATCTATCTATCTATGTGTGAATATATATATATATATATATATATATATATTGGATAGTAGTACTTGAATTTTACTAATGGTTTAAGATTCAGCAATCATTATAAACATATGCAAACACTCACTCATTCACACACACAGAGAAAAGACCTACTTTTCACGAAATCCCAGTCTTTGCCCGAGTGTATCAGAGTTGCTAGTCTCTCATTAATACCTATTTTCATGAATGCTGAGAAAGCTTTGCAGTTGTTTTCTGGTAATTGCTTCACATCCCACCCCCACCCCACACACACACGCACGCTCACACACATGCTTCTATTAGTTCCTTTAATTGAAAGGCAATTAAGCCTCAGGTTTCGTGGTGTGAGCTAAACGCTGGGTGTCTGTTTTCAGCACTGCTGTGTTTTTCAGCTTTTAACAGACCACAAAGAGCCCGCCACCGAAATGAGACACCCAGAGTGAACTTTAATACACCAACTCTGTTTCTATGCCTTTTAGATTTTTGTGTCCTCCCCAGTCTTATCCATCACTCTCACTCTGTGGTCTCCTTCTTTCAATAAAAACTTATTTTTCGTCATGTTTTTCTGCCATGTCAACCTAACACTTCATCTTCCAGCATGAGATATTTACATATTTTGGGGGGGAATCCTGTCTCAGAGGTTCAGATAAAATTAACTTGACAGTTGGATTAAAATGTGAGCGGTGTTAATGTCTCTAATAGCTTCACTTGTTTCATCGCATCCATATCTCAACCTTCTCTTCATAAAACACACATGAGAAGAGAGTGAGAGAAAGAAAGAGACGGTCCAAAGCTTTGTGTCTGCTGCAGAGTAGCTCAGGGATTTGTTTCGGAGAGTAGGGGTGGATTTTTACAGTAACAGAAAATCTCATTTTAAACCTCCCATGACCCTCTTTCCCATCCTTACATAAACTTAGAAAAAAATATGGCACATCTGTTTCAAATAGTGCATAGAGTAACAAAGGAGTCCAGAGGTTACAGTTTGGTCTTAACATTTAATTTTTGTCTGTTTGTGGTGTCCTTGAGTCCATCTCCTCAATTAGGAAGAGACGCACTGTAAAGCAGTCTGGATAATAACACTTTTAGTTAGTCCTGAACTCCAAATCTATATAAACATGAAAACAAAATATAACATAAAAGCCACATTTTACAGTTTACTTCAGTTTCATGTTGCTCACCTTCAACTTATTCATTACTAGTCCTTTAGCAGCATGATTAGAGAGTTATAGATTATAGGTTTGTCTTGGAACAATTACTGTCAGAGAAGAAAAACGGCACAATTATCACATGTTAATTAATTTCACAGCACTATAAATATGCAAAGCCACATGGACACTTAATTTTGGGTCTAAGTTTAATTAATTCTATCTTTTTATGCTAAGATAACTAAATAATATAGCAACAAAGTAAAGTAAACAATCCTCTCTGCTCTGAAATCAACAAATAAATACTACATATTAACTCTGGGAGGAAAAGGCTACAGGACCTCTACCCTAGATTTAGGGAGATTCTTTCTGTAAGCCACATTATAAAAATGGTTTTGAACATTTTTTTTAAACCTAAGTGCTTTGAAACATAAGAAAAAAAACATCCTGCTAGATTTTAACTTCCAGCTCCATAAACATAGATATTACTGTAACATACACATACTGATGTAAAAAAAAAATGCCTCAGTCATGTTTGAACAGCAAAACTGTAAAAAAAAGTTTATTCATTTATTTATTTATTGCATTTGTATATTGTAAAGTTCAACAAACACAACTTAACTCGTCCCGTTGCGCTGTAAGCCCAACATAGCATAGACAACATTTAACATCAATGTTACATCAGCTAAACATGTAATCCACTTCCTCTGCATTTACCTTGACTTTGGGATCCAAAGCTGGTTGGCTTTCCTGCAGGTGGTTAAACTTGTTAGGTGCATCTTCTCCTTTCACTGCAACTTTTTTATGACATGCTTTACAGGGCGGTGAGCCATCCCACATAATGACATAAGAAATCCGACAAAGATGACTTAACCTGTCTTGACTTAACTCTTCCTCTGTCATACTTTCCCACTTGTGCATGCCTCCTCTGCTTACATGGAAGGAAAACAAAGCAACACAGTCAGTAACGTAGATGTTGGATAAATTTGTTTTCATTTCATGCAAATCTGATATGCTGGTTTGTTTCAGATGTAATCCTAAATGAAACACGATGATATTGGGGGATCTTTATAATTAATTTATTGTGGCCTTTAAATCTGTGATTAATTGTGAAATCTGATGGACTCCAAGTTGTGTAAAGATGAAGGAATGACAAGCAAAACAGCCATGATGTGTTCAATTATAAATTATCACTGGGAAAATTGTGTTTTCCCCAAATTTTGTCATATAAAACATCCAATATACTGCACTGAAAACCAGGCAAAAATGACAACCTGATAAAAACTATATGATGTGTATTCCTTTTGGTAACCCTGTTGTCAAAACATACAGTGAGATTATCATTATGTCACACCTCCCCCACTGAGTCTACATGTGGACATGCAGAATGCACAAAATCAGTGCGCACAGGCAGATTTCATGCATCACTTTCATACACTGTACTCCATCTCCTTCATTACTACTGACCTCCAGAGAAACAAGTTTGAGCAGAGAAAGAAAGAAATGAGGGTCAAGTCTGTTTTCTTTCTCTATATACTTCAAGCATTTACCAAAGTTATTTTAATGGCTGCTGTTGGAGGTTTGGCTCAGCGAGAAGAAAAGTAATGATAGCCCAGTCCAAAGAGAAAAAGATACCAACAGAGAGAACACAAAAAGAAAGAAAGGGGATGGATAGATGGTGTAAGAAGACATAGCAGGGTAGTTTGTTTCTCGTTGTCTAATCGGAACAAGCAAGCAAGTCTGCAGCATTTAAGAAATGGAGGCAAACTGTGCTTAAAGGAAGCAAAATTGTTCAAATTACCTTTTTTTTTAACACTGTTATTTTGTCTCTGGGTCTTTGTGATTCAATCAATAAAGACATTAAAGGTATTTCTTGAAATAAGCTTTGTTCGATTTGGTGCTTTCTATGCACCAAAAAAAAGAATATCTCATCAGCTTTTTAATGCTTTTATTGTCTTTTTGTGGATTTATTTGACGAGTAAAGTTTTGGCTTTCTGAACATGACAGTCAGACAAAAAAAGAAGAAGAAAGAGGGCAATACTTCCCATTAAACATTTATCAACTCCACACACAGATTGCTTGTTAGAAATCATACGTTCTACAATGTGATGGATTTTTAGTGCAAAGTAAAGAAATACCAAACAAAAAGAAGAATATTAAAGAGTTAATTACAACTTGTCAAATTCTAAATTTATAATGCTCTCCCTGCACAAGTCACATGCAAACATCACAAACATTTTTAAGGACACATATTCACACTCATGTGGGGAGTTGTGATTATTGATAATTAAACACACAGGCTGTCTTACTGTTGACTTGAGGACATGTCAGCCAGTGGAGCATATCCCACACTTTTTTAAACCCCACTGCTCTGATCTCTTTGCAACACCCTCTCAAAAACACACATACACACACTCACACAGTATGCATTCAGCTACCATCTAATGTTAGCCAGTGAATCACAGCAGTCTACTCGAACACTTGACTCAAGGATTCCCAGCATTGCTTTGAACCCAAGGAAATAGTGTGGGTGCGCACACACATGCACGGGCACACTGTTCACTATTCAAATGTGACTCTTAAGTCATGTATGCAGAAGGAGGAATTTGTCTGGCCAAAAGGCATTCTCACCCTGGGGAGTCATTATCACTGTCTGTTTCAGTGCCACAGTTTCTGCCTCTGCCTCGCTCTGTGTTCCTTTGTCAACCTTTATAAATGCAAGAAAACACAAACACATACTGAGCCTTGCCTTGTTAAAGCGTTTAAGCATATGAAGTAGCGTTAAAAAGGCTGTGGAGTGGATCCCTGCATACAGGCTATGGCACATTTTTGTTCTTGGACTTAGCTTTATTCTGAAACGTGGGCGTGTTTAACATGTTTTTTTTTTTTTTAAAGGTTATTTCCTTTTAGAGCAGCAGCAAGTTTCTCTTTAATGCAATGCCCTCACAACCAACAGAGATTTTATTTTTCCGCTGCTTTAGTGCAGCAGATGCTCTCTGTCCTGTCTTTCACCTTCATTAGTTAAAGATGTCATTTGTTAGTTAAACAGGAGAATGCATGAATATACAAGCATGAGAATCCTAACAAAAAACAAGGTTGATTCAGGGTCATAATGTATCAATAATAAATGGTTTAATAAATCATTAAAATCTTACACAATCTTAAAAAAAATTAAGGGAAAAGGAAAAGTTAGAAAAAATTAGTTATTAATTAAAAATTTATCTTATTTTTATTTTCTGAACTAGAGGTAAAGAAAATCATTTCCAAGCTGTTTTGGCTGAATGCTACAGTGGGGTCATTTATGTGTCATCAAGCAAGTCGCCCACTATCAAACTTACAGTCATGCTGAGTTCATCTGAGCTGTCACTCTCATCAATCTTTTACTTTACCGTTATTGTTTTTTTATTTGTTGGACTTGACAGATTTGACAGATTCTGAAGGGAATAACGGATGACCTGTAGCAGAGAATCGGTCTGCTGGGGAAAGCTATTTATTTTGGACACTTTATTTTTACTTGTTAAGTAAAGCTGACTCTTAATTTGACACACCAATGACAGTTTGAAGGCCTGTTAATAGATTGTCTATAGCAGGTGTCAGCTCTGTGAACAAGTGCACACCAGAGTTTGTAATTGTCTTCCTGTTTTGCTGTTATTTTTAAAACTACTTTGAAGGTTTTGCTCATCTTCTGTCCAATTATTAAAATACAGTCAGACAACTTTCAAAAAACAGGTCATACTGAATTTAGCTTTTTAGTTTTACTATTTTTTTTGTTGTTACAACAATTCTTAATTTCTCAACCTGAACAATAAATTAAATCTACATCTTTTTAGCTTTCAGTATGCATTTGCTTCTCTGCTTTAATTTGCCAAAAAAATCCTCCAAGTCTTTTCCTTGAGGTAATTCCAGTCTTATGCCCAATAAGTTGCATCAAGCAGACACTTTGCTGTAGCAGTGCCAAAAAAGTAGCTTGAAGGCTAAGATAAATCAATGACAGCACAATCACACACACATACACATCTGCAAATGGATATATGCATCAATCAGAGGACCCGGGTATAATTGGACAGATGATGAGCTGGTAAGGGAGTAACTGTCAACACTCCCGGGTTGGCTGGTCTTGCGATCAACAGAAACCGATGAGCCTCAAGGGAGCATTCTTATCTACTTAAGATTAAAGCCCATTTGTCTACACAACATTTGCTCATTTGGTTTTGGCAAAGAAAGAACAACCAATGTAGAGGATGAACTCAAAAGAACGAAGTAACAAAAAATAAACAATTCTAATGCAATCATTTCAAAGTCTAACTGGGCTCAAGTAGCAAAGTAAGGATGCAGTGCCAGCCTGGGAACCAAATAAATTTAGGAGCTCATGTTTCATTTACTCTGTCAGAATGTGTTTGGCCTCCCCCACTTATAAATAGATTCTCAGCCTTTCTTGGGCGGGCTGCACCAATCAAAACCATTTAACTAATACTGAGTGGGTCTGATTCCATAAGACCAAACAGGCAATAACAAACGCAGCTCAGAGCTGCTTTACACATTTCAGTGCTCTGATTTGTTGTGGTCTATCTGCTTGCATCCACTGACAAGGCCCTGGAAACAAAAGCCGAGCTGAAAGCAATGCAGTATATGGTGAAATTTATTTTGGAGGACATACTAATTGTATGTCCTCCACTCAGATAGGAAAGTATTGGTGTCTTTTTTGACACACATTCCCCACTATATTCTCTTTCCATAACTCCAATTATGCTGCACGGCCAGTAATAGCAAAGTAAGGCTAATAGAAATACAAATGTACTCGTCATAAAGTCAGCATGCATTAAATGGTGGAGCCAAGTGTCGGAGTCATGCAGAATGATGTTGTGCCATTTGTCCACTAGATGGATGCAAATGTAAAATTCAATAAAGAAAATAGAACTTATTTTATTCATACATATTTTTTTAAAGTAATTGGCCGATTAATCAGTTATTGGAATTTTTTCAGCCAAATATCAGAATCGCCATCAAAAAATCCATATCGGTCGGGTTCTATTTAATGGCCTTTGTTTGAAATTCCCTGGAAATCAGCCTCAAATGCAAGCAACACATATTTTCTGTTGTTACACACAAGTACAGGTGTTGTAGTTTACCAGTACACATAGACCAGACATTACCAACTCCAGACTTCTATTGTCCTATTGGCTATTGGTTATTGTCCTGCAGGTTTTAGATGTTTCCCTGTTGTAACAAGCCTGACTCAGATTAATGGGTCATCAAGAGGCTGCTGCAAAAGTTAACAACAAGCTGTTGGATGACCATTTAATTTGAATCAGGAGCTAGGAAACAATTAAGGCCTGCAAGACATTGTCCCAAGCGGTCCAGAGGTGGTGACTTGACTTAGACCAACTTAAACCAAATAATGTTACTGTCTAAAAGAGGAAACTTTTCAAAAACCTAAAAAAACTAAACAAACACACACACACACACATACACACACGCTTCAGCTTTTATACTAAACAGTAAATCCTATTACCTGTCCACAGAGGCTCCGTTCCACTTCATCTTGGCAATATTTGATTAATTCATTCATCGCTCTGATTAAATACTTTTACAGGATCAATAATTGCCAATGCTTTTCATAAAAACTGAACTCGATGTATTGCACTCAAATTGAGTTTCTAATTTGAGCATGCACAAATCAAATTTTCTCTAATTGCTGTAGAATCAACTCAAATAAATTCTGCACAGTTAGAAACTGACGAGGAGACTGAGGAGCATAGAATATTTATGTATTTTATTTGAATGCATTTGATAGAGCTGTAAATAGACTAACACCGTGACCTGCTGTCACGAACTGCCTCCTCTGCAGTGAATTTGTCCATATCTAATTGAATTAAAGCTAATGGGTTTACAGACAACGTCGTCTGTGTGATTAGTGCATTGTCCTAATTAACCTGACGTGTTGCTGATAAGCCAGTTCTTAACTCATTTTGTGATGTTTTCACGAACGTTGGTGCAATATACCAGGTTATTTAACTATAAGCGTTTTGTTTTTTTCTTGTCACTGACCAAGTTACTTTTTCGTCTGCTCTGTTTCAGGCTCCTTGACTGAAAGACAGAAGGAGGAAACACAATTTAAGAGGCAAGAAGGCAGAAAAGTTGAGAACGAAGGCAGTAACATAGCAAGTCTGATGAGTATCTGCAGAGCATCTACAGGCCTCATCTGAACAAATGTACTAGGAGGGTCTCAATCAACATTTCGTTAAGGAAACACAGGATACCGCCTCAGTGGGAGCAGAGCTCCACTGAGAGGAACAAGAAAGTCAAAGGCGGAGAGAAGTACACGGTTACTCAGGCTGGGCAAGATGGCGATGCTAACAATGAAGCGGCAGGGCTTTGGGCTACTGAGGGGCCTCCTGGTGATGTTGGGAGTTTCTCTGCTCTGTAGCGTTGCATTAGGAACCAGGAAAGGAAACACTTCCTTGGATCACAGGCGCCACAGACACAGGCATCCAGGTAGGACAAAACACCATGTTTCACACACCAAACATCTTTCTAGGTCAGAATCAAAACCCTTAACTTTGAGTGAGGTGCTTGTCCAGCACATCCTGTCCATTTTTATGATATTTATATATTTTAAGAATGACAAAAATCCCGGCTGTTCATTAATACAAACCATATATTAACAAAAATAGTTTTTTCCTTTTCATTTCCAAATTCGAAAAAGCAACATACTCATTTTCTCCTAAAGTACATTACTCGCTCTCAACATCTTCCAGTTGTTTGCTAACCAGGTGTTTTTTTTTGTTTGTTTTTTTTTTATTTAGCTGTTTATTTTCCTGCTGAGCCCTCTTCAGTTACAGATGTTTAAACATGTTGACTGCTCGGTGAAAACGCAGACTGCACCTGCCACTGAGCATTTGCACTGCAGCAAACAGAGGTTAAGTGCCTTGCTAAAAGCCACCTGAAACATAATTTTAAGTGTGTGTTGATCATAAAAAACCACCCACATTTTACCAGCTGGGATTTGAACCATTCATCTGCAACAGGTCTCGTGTCATGAAGTTAAGCTTCCCACCTACTTTTTAGGTTTGCTGAGAAGTAATAATAATAATAATAATAATGTCAGAGAATAAAGTGCTGTTTTAATTAATTCATTCCACAAAGTGTTAACCAAATCAAGCTTTTCATTGGTCCTCTGATTATTCAGGTTTTCGGATCACAGCCCTCAAAACTGTGCTTATAACTCCAGAATCTGTATTTAGATATAGAAGTTGCTGTTAATGGCCTGCATTTTTTTTCTCTCTCTTTTTTTTTTTAAATTTTAGGTCATTTATCGCTGCACAGACACAAGCAGAGGACAGGGAAGGAAGGGCAGGTTCTCCACAGGTCCAAACGTGGATGGGTGTGGAATCAGTTCTTTGTCATTGAGGAGTACACTGGGCCAGACCCGGTTCTAGTGGGCAGAGTAAGTCCCCCCCCCCCCCCCTCTATTTTTTTCTTAAAAAAGAATTAGTCTGTGGTTAGAGGTTTAAATAAAGGCCACAGCACCCTCCAGTTACAGTCATGGTGTGGGCACAACTAACTGTCAACAAGATTTAAATGTGCTTTTCACATTTATCAAGAAGTGAGGAGAAGATGCGAGAGGTTACGGTGACATTCTGGTGGAGATGATTGGTGGTTCTTCTCTGTAACAATATCATTACTCATACTGAGCAGTGGCTTTCATAGCAAACAACAAATGATATTTGCAATGCATCTTATTTCCTAGTCAAGGGAAAGGAAGCATTTAACTGAATGTTTTACTGTCTTCCCTTTTCATGATGATATTCTAAATCTCTTTTTATTGGTTTTTGTCTGTGTAATATAGAACATTCCTTCCATGGTTAACTCGTTCAGCTCTTTAGTTTGTGGATTTCTTTCTTAGACATCTGCCTGCATACAATGTGTTGTCTAATTGTTTTCTCATCTCTTTAGCTCCACTCTGATGTAGACTCAGGCGATGGTAACATCAAATACATCCTATCCGGTGAAGGTGCAGGAACTATCTTTGTTATTGATGACAAGACAGGCAACATCCATGCCACAAAAACCCTGGACCGTGAGGAACAAGCCCAGTACACATTAACAGCCCAGGCTGTGGCCAGAGACACTAATAAGCCTCTGGAGCCTCCATCAGAGTTCATAGTGAAAGTTCAGGACATCAATGATAATCCGCCAGAGTTTCTACATGGGCCGTACTACGCCAGAGTGCCTGAGATGTCCAATGTTGGTGAGTAAGGAAAGGATCAGAGAACCAGAGGGAGGTTGAGTTCGGTGATAAGGAAAGAGCAAAGTTAGGTCAGAGATTGGTTAAAAGCTTAAGATGTTAAAGTCAGGTGAGACTTAGATCTTAAGCCAGCAAGGAAATGCTACTCCTATCTATATACACTGATGTTATTCATAAACATGCATTGTGTGTTTATTCTAAAGTGAGAAAACTGTCTATATTAGCATGAGCCCAGTTAAGAATAGAATCAAGCATTGTATATGTGTTCTGTTTTAGCTCTTTATTAAAGTACCCAGCAGATTTAATTTCTTCTCACAGAAATTAGTAAAAATATTAGTCAAAAAAGTTCCTCTTTTTAACAGAGAAAAAATCTCCACTCTCTACTGACAGACATTTGTAGCTGAAGTCGCTGACTGAGTTCATCTGTAGTGTTGTTTGTCTGTTAAATATCCTTTCATGCATTATTAATAATCACTGAGATTTCCTAACAGGAGGTGTGACAAATAATATCAGAAACAGCACTTAGCTGACACATACAGCTCTTGAAGAACTGTTTTATTTTCCTTTTTATAAATTGTATAAGGACAGTAATACTGTGTTCACTTGCAGTTGGAACAAAAATGCTGCTAAAGAAAAGGAATGTAAGGAACAATATAGCAATAGGTTGTCATGGCCGAGGGCTCCTGCTGTCTCCTTTTGGTCTCTTTACTTCCAGCTTCTGATCCAGAAGATTTTCTCTCTGAATATCATGTGGCCTTGGAGAGTTTTCAACCCCTGAAGGTATCACCTGAAATGAACTGCACTAGCAGTGGTGTTTGTTGAAACCACAAAACCCTAAGACATTCCCTGTCTCAAAGAACACAACTTCAAAAAACAAAGAATTTAGGAAAAGAAGACTTTTTGAAAGAGTTCTGTTTACATTTGTTGGTAATGAAGGGGCTGTGATTTGCCATCAGACACAACCGCTAACATGAAACAGAAAGAAAAGCTTTAAATTGACTAAGTTCTCTCATTGAGCTAAGAGCTAGAAGAGACAGAAATGGCAACTGATTTTAAAATTGGATTACTCATTAATTTACTTCGGATACTTTAGGCAGTTTCAACCTAAAGACCTTGTCTGAATGAAACCAGGGTGTGCGGGATATGTGCAGGATAGCTAAAATTGGAGTAATGTGATTTTGTATACTTGTACTAGTGAGTAATCAGGCACAGCATTTTGTACCAGCTGCAAGTGAGCAATGGAGGCCTGGCTGATTCCAGAAAGAAGAGTGTTGCAAGGTCATGATGAGAGGTTATGGAAGCATGAATCACTGTTATGTCTGGAGAAAACCAGCTTAATCTCAGATAACTGCCTCAACAAAAAAAAACAAAAACTGGATGTCACAACTGCACTGACATGGGTATCAAGTTTTAGGCATGGGTCCAATTTTAACCCTAGATTTGTAATCCTAGATTTCTCATAATGGTCCAAAGATGAAAAGTTGATGCAGTGGGTCCTGCTGGTGCTGTCGAGTCTGAACAACGTGACTTCAGTCTTATTCTGGTTAAAATCCAAATACATACTCATGTAACATATTTTCCAACCAGAAATAAATTCCCTCTATTACTTTACAATGATACTACAACTAGCAGCAAGCCAGCTTTAGTTAAAGTTGATTTGGTGTATGTGAAGGTTCTCATTCATCCAGGTCATCATGGTATCCGACGTGAGCAGAGTCAAATCAAATTTTATATTTCTTGCTTTGATATTTATGTGTTAACTTTTAACTTTATTCCAGCAACAATATCTATTTATCCATTAGTTGTGAGTAAACAATCCTGTTACTTTCTTTTGTTTAGAGAGAGATTATACATGTCTAGTTTATTGCCAGCGCTGCCTTTCTTTATTAAAGATTTGCAGATATAAAACTGCAATTTGTTAGGAAACTATATATATATATATATATATATATATACATACACACAGTTGTTTCCACACAGTTATTTCCCACTATTGTAGGTGTAATTCAACTAACTGGGTGAAGCTCAGTTAACAGAAAGATACTGTAAGGTGAAAACAATCCTCAAAATGGCAGATATTTTGGACAATAACAACCCCAACCCTAAAGTTCTGTGAAGTGCATGGGTCTTGAGCTAAAACAGATTCATTCGTTACGTTTTGAAAGGTTTTTATTGACTTGTTTAACAGTGTCAGAACATGGATGAAATATGTTTTTTAATAAAATATTAAAGCCAGGGAAATTTCAGACTGGATATTTTCACCAGACTATGATGAAATGTGGAGAAATAAGAGTGTAGCTCAGTATTCTAGGATTGGTTAGGAGAAGACAGGATGTTTCTTATTCCTGTCCAGCCAGTGCAGGCAGGTGAGTCGACACACTTTTTGAAACCATCTTGTTTGTCAAACTGTTCTTGAACCGAATCACTGAGGTAGTCTCCTCCTGACTTGCCTGTCTTGTCTGTCCTGTAGGTACGTCAGTGATCCAGGTGACAGCTACAGATGCAGATGACCCCACCTACGGCAACAGTGCCAGACTGGTGTACAGCATACTGCAAGGACAGCCATACTTCTCAGTGGAGCCTCAAACAGGTGAGGCTCAATACAAAATCCTATAACACAAAATCATCTATAACACAACAGACCACAAAACCTATAGTTCTTCAAGACTGACATCTACTCCATCCATCTGCACCAAAGGTAAACACCATGAGACAAGTGTGAACAATTAAACTCACACCTCTAGCTAATTCATGTTAACAGATTAAGCAGCCGTGAATGTATTTAGATTACATAGCATAGACAGACAGGCGCATGGCAAAGTCCCAAATGAAAAAATAATACATTTTAAACATGATTTAGTATCATAATACTGTATACAGCATCAATAACCTAAAATGTTTCTTACAAACCACAAACTAAAAACTTGTGCCTTGATGTAATATTTCCATCTAATACCAGTTTTTAATGTAAAAAGCTGCAAACCCCCTGCTGCAGGGATCATGAATAGCACATACTTTTCAATGAAACTGCGATAGAAAAGAAGCCATGGGTGTAAAAAAGGTCCCTAGAGGACATTGAGCTGGGTCCCTGCAGAGCAAAGGCCTAATATTTGGGTTTGCATTAAAATAAATTTGATTCAAGAAGAGAGGTTAGGGCAGACACGGGGCTATGTTAGGTCAGAGGGAGCAAGAAAGAACTTCCAGCAAGAAGTTAGGGGAGAAAAATTGGTTTAGAAGGAATGAGCTCATGGAAAGAGTGTGGTTAGGGCACAGAGAGCTAGAGAGATTTGAGCAGAGTAAATCTGGCTAATCAAACCAGTGTTGGGTATTTGACTGGCTCAAATCCATAGCTCACATTTCTAATTGGTTTGGAGATTATCAGCTTTTCATGCTGTCACACACATATATGCACACACACTTGGAATAATATGACAGCAGAAAGCCTCCGCGACACTGCAGCCAGACATGTAGAAAAAGAGAAAGAGAGAGATGGAAAGAGTGGCGGGTGATGATTAAAACAGACAGAAAAGATTACTGGGGCTTGAAATAGATGAAAATATGACTTCAGAAATGTTGAACTACAGTTCGTATTTATGTGAAAGATTAAAAATTATGTTTTTCTTCCAAATGAAATATCACTAAATAAATAGTGTATAAATGAGGAGAAATTATTTAAATAAAAAGATCTAATCATGACTTAGTAAACAGTACATTAAATCCTGCATTGCAAAGTGTAATAGTAATATGACCAAAAGGAAATGATCAGGATATTGTTTATTAAATTTCCAGTAATGTATTTCAGAAAGAAATTTAACAACTTACAAGAAACACACAATATAATATGATATCTGCTCAGTTCTGATGCACACTTTATTTTGCAGAAAACATTGCAAACAGTGTGAATTGGACAGCACATGTTCAGTGCTGTCATATAGTAGATTTATGTTGAATGCAAGACATCTATGACTGAGAAGTATCAGCCAGCAATAATGGTGAACTGACTTGTCAGTCAGAGCCCAGCATGTGTGTGTAGTATTATGCTTGTGTGCAATTAATTGGTAATAAATACAACAAAATGAATAAAGGTTATAAATATCTGTCTGTTGAAGTGCTTAAACTCATATTTGTCTATATTGGGTTGTTTGAAATCACAATGAATCTGCACCTGTTAGTTCAAGTTCACCAAATTAGCTGAGGCCATTGATCCCTGGATGGTCTGAGTTATGGTTATGCTGCTTCCTCCTTAGCCAAAGCCAGAAGCTGAAATGTGGCCCATGCAGAGCTGTGGTGTTTGGGTTTTATAACTGTGATGTTAATCTCAACAACACTGGATCAATAAAATAAAATTAAAAAAAAAAAAAAAAAAGAAGCAGCAATTTAACATAATCAGTTGATTGCTGTAAATCTCAGCTAATCTCAAAAAATGTAAACTGCTGGCAGTCAGTAAAATGTCCCACCTGCTGTTAAAAGCAAAATGCCTGTTAACTGCTTTGAGCTTTACTGTACTGGAAAAACACCATCAAATGTTATCAACTATCAGTAAGTCAGTCAGCTCAATCCAAAAATGGTTTTTTTAAATTGTTTTTTTTTAATAAAGGCTGGATAGAGGGTTCATAAAGGTGAATAAACACCATGATTTTGCAGAAATTATTTAGATTATCTCAAATAATAATAATCAACCATTATTTAAGTGCAACAAACTGTATTTATAAATGTGCAAAGCTGCCAAGTCATTCCAAGCGAAAACAGTAATGTGTCTTCTCAGGTATAATTCGCACTGCGTTGCCAAACATGGACCGTGAGGCACGCCAGGAGTATGATGTCGTCATCCAGGCCAAAGACATGGGTGGTCACATGGGTGGACTGTCAGGGACCACAGAGGTTAAAATCACCCTCACAGACGTCAACGACAACCCTCCAAAGTTCCCACAGAGTGAGTCAACATCTATACTGTTTTTATCTCTCTATAACATCTAGTGTATGTCTGTCATATGGCTCTGGTGTGACATTTTCATCAGAGGTGTGAAATTGTCAGACCTTTAACTAAACAGCACATCAGCCATTTTACAGATTGTCTGGACTTCCAGCCTGCAGCTTCCCGTCCTTTTTCTGCATCATATGTCTTGTGGATATATGTCAATACGTATCATGTTCATGATTATATTAGGTGTGTGAATGAAGCAGAAAACATGCAACTAATTTGCAGTATGAAGTAGACAGTAGTCCAATTCCTGTAAATTAAAAAAAAAAAACTTAGAAAATAAATATTTTTTTTAATTTTCAAGGTACATTTAATATTGATTTCACTTTTCTGTCTTTTTCCATTTCCATTCTTTGCCTCCTAGAGTGCTCTGCTTTGGCTCTTTTTTTCTCCTTTTCCGTGTACTCCCTCCCCTCCTGTATGTCTGAGCAGAGGGACTCCTGGCAGAGATTCAGCCGAGTAGCTGCAGGAATGGATGGAGAGACGATAGAGGGAGAAAAGAAGAGATGAGGGATCAGGATTTAGCCTGTGGAGAAGCTGAATAGGCGAGAACAGAAAGAAACATGAGCAGAAGCACTGAGGGAGCAAATGCAAAAGACAGGGAGATGCAGAGAAAGAGTCTGTCAAAACCATCACTCCAGATGACAGTATTTCATTGTGTTGCATCGCAAAGCTAAAATCTGATCCTGTGGGCCACAACAAATGGACTACTTTTTTTTCTGTATTCAGAATGCAAGTTCTTTGAAGTTTCCATTTTGACATATCTGCATTTTTTTATGGTGCCATGTTTTCCAACACAATGACAGAAAGCACAAACTTGAAACATGTGCTAAAACCAAGTAAGCTTGAGACTTGATCTTTGAGTGGGTGATGGATGAAAGCCGGCTTCGAAGAATTTAGTGGCAAAATTCCAAACAAAGGTAGCTGTCTGCAGTTTTTCATGCTACTTCATTACTTTGGATAACCTTCTGACCATTTAAGCTTCTTATGACCTCCCCAGCAGCAAACACAGTGTTTTATCAACCATGAAACGTTGTGCTTATCAGACCTTATCAGAGCCTAGTTCTTCTTTAGCAGCAAGTGGAAATGATGAGAACCAGGCACAGGCTCAAAAAGAAGGGTGAAATCGCTGTTGTGTGAAATGTTGCTTTGGTTAAAAACGGACATGAAATGCAGTTTTTTAAAAGCAGACATGTTTTTGTGGGGTTGGGTCTCTAACACCAGCTTAACCCTCTATCACTTTTATGATATTCGATGTAAATCATGTTGAAAATAAGATAAGATACCAAAAAGTAAGTTTTAAAACCAAACATAATCAGGCAAATGTGTTTACAAAGTTCTTCCCTGCATAACATCTAAAAAATGGCTGTGCATCGCTGGCGTTTTACATCTGTGATGCAAGCAAGTACACCACAGCAATATGCTGTAGAAGTGGACACCCTTGTTAAAAAAATAAGTAGAAGCAGCACAGCCACCTGCGAGAAAAGTCTCCCAGATGGTGTGAATGAGGACAGTGATTACTTATTTAGTAGCTGGGCAGAATATGAGAGCAGAGACAGGAAAAGATGGAAAATGATAATCAAGAGAAGAAATAAAAACAGACAAACAACTTAGACTTACGGTTATCCATCATCATGTCACATTTTTGTTTACATGTTTTCTCCAAGGTTCTATGGAGTTATGGTGCTAATATCATAGCCAAAGTGTTGCTCCGATGTCACGTTCAGAATGAGAGATACAAGGAACTTTATTCACAGACAACCTGAAAACATTTCATGCCTCCAGTTATGGTTGCTGCTGTCACTAAGGCATAATAAAGAAGAAACCAACAAAGAGAAAAAAACAAAACAGACACAAAAATAATTTATATGCTGCCACACCTAGACTCAATTATGCGTTCCAGAAAATTTTCAGTTTTCATTCACTCTGAGGCGTCATCGCTTTGTCTTTCATTGGCTTTCTGTCCCTGAAATTCTCTCCCTTTCACCTCATTATCAAGCAGCTTTCATTTGCCGTCCTGAAAATCCATCACAGTCTAGACCAGAGTTAGGAACTGAATGAGAGTGGGAAAGAATAAAAGGAAAGCAAGATAGCTCTCTGACTTCAGTCTCTATTAGGCTGACATGACAGATGTTTGCATTAAATACTGTTAATATATGTTAGCAACAGTGCTTCAAAGCTAACTCCTCATTCCTGATTAAACACAAACAGTGATGAACAAAGTAGATCATAAAATTCATTTTAAGATGGTTATCATCTTCTGGTTGATGTACGTAAACCGTTTTGTTTCTACCTTCAGTGGCTTAGAGGATTGCTATTACAGATTTATCTGTCTTCATAAGACACACCAGAATCAATCAGTTAAAAATACCTGACATGACTTCATCTGCTTCTTTTCATTAGATTTTCTCCCAAGTTTAAGTAATAAGTCATTTGGCGTAAAGAACAGAAAAGGGAAAAAAAGGCAGCAAATATATCTTAATTTAAAGTTATATAAAAGCAACTTCATCATGTGATGAACATTTTGGTGTAGAGGTATCGGCTTACACTTGATAAAACTTTATTACGGTAGAAACAAAACCGTTTATAATTTATTGGCTCAGTTTGCAACTCGCTTAGTTCATGTCAACCCTACCAAGGATGCTTGTAAGAAATACACAAACTGCTAAACCCAAGTAGTTTAGCTTCCAAAAGACAAATCAAACAATAAGAAAAGGAACATTATTTATGTGCAGCACAGCTATTGCAATCATTGTATTATTTAAAACATTGATAAATGGGTAAAATCTGAGAGCAACATGTTAAAAAAAATGTGGACCATGTTAATGTCACTAATATGGACTGATAAAAATTGTGTTAACAACAACAAAACCAACAAAAAATAAACTCTGCAGGGTGTTCGGCCATGTTCTTTTAAAAACCACTTTAATGCAAATGTAGCAGTGCATCAGAAAACTGGTAGTTCAAGTCACACCAGTCAGTAGGTTTGTGTCATTAATAGTTTTTTGTTTTGCTCAGGAAGATGGAGTGATTGTTCTACAGCTGAGAGGTTGCTCGATCGATCTCCAACATTCCCACTTCACTTGACCAAAGTCATACTGGAGCCCACTGTGCCCCAAAATGTGTTCCTCTCTTGTACATTTTCACTCACATTGGATAAAGTATCAGCCAGATAAATGTACTATAGTGTAATGTAGGACTCATTGACACTAAGCCAGGCTTAAAAGGAGATGCATAAGGTAGATTTATCACATATACGACACACACACATATTAATCAGTTTTATTAGTTCTCCTCCACCTGCTCCCTTTCTTTACATACTACAAATGGTACATTTATGAAAGAACCTAATGAGTTTCCGGCTCTATATTGTTAACTTTCTCATATAAACTTTTTTCTGTGATGACCCCTCGGCGAAACAAACAGCATCTTCCTCTGTGGTTTTTTAATGTAAATGTACATTTCCTGTATGGGGTGTTCTTGTTTTTTGCCCGCAGCCAGGTACGGCAAGCTGCCCGTGTGTTCTGTCATACAATGTTTAACTCAACTGCCAGAAGCCACTGAAGTTAAGCTACTTAGGAAAAGCAAGAATATGACAGGAGCAGAGCAGGAGGAAAAGGGCAAAGGATGGGAGGGGGGGCATAAAATGAGCTTTCACCCAGAATGGGACAGAGAAGAGGGGGGACAGGCATGAGAGAACTAGGGCAATAGGGGGCGGAGAGTTGAGGATGACTGAAGAAATTTGCAGGGATGGAGACGGGAGAAGCAAATGAGAAACAAAGAGGGCGGGAGAGGGGTTGGAGAAAGAGAGTCGCACAGCATGAGGAAGACTTTTAAAGGCAGGTACAGAGATGGAGATGGAAGAAGATAAGAGGGATTTGGTGAGGATCGATGGAGATGCGGTGAAGAAAAAGTAAAGAGCTGGGGGGTGTTTCAGCTGGATGGGTCCAGTCTTGTGAATCCCTCTCCAGTTCAACTTGCATTTGCTCAGACACCACGTGACTAAATGAATTTCATGATTCAGGGGATTGCTACACCTGGATGAGCTGGATAAGCATGCTAATGGTCTGCAGCTCATAAAATTATGACTTAGCACTCTGCTCAATGCAGAAATCCTGCAACGAGAAGAGGCAAGGAATAGCAGAGAAGGATGAACAAAAAAACAACAAAATTGGGAAGATGCACAGAGTTGGAGGAGTTGGAAATTTTATTATGACAAAAGGAGGAGGAGCAGATGAAAAATTGGAATAAATGAGGAGGAATAGCTTGGGGAGGTTTAAGGAAAGAGGTGAAAAGAATAGATGAGAAATGGAAAAGAAGGGATAAAAGAGGAGAGAATGAGTAGACATATGGTCCCACTGCTCATATTTTCAAAACCAGGTGTCTACACCTTCACCCACTCACACACACACTTACACACACCTGACACTATAGGAGATATTAATATCCTTTGGGCCATATGAGACAGATGGTATAGTTCATGTTAATCCCTTGCTGCCCTCCAAACTGACCCTGCCTCAGAGAGTAAACACAGCGGCAGCCGGCCAGAAATTCTCCAAAGACTTTAAGAGTGTTGAATACTAAAGCAAGCTTAGACCAGAAGTTGACACTGCTGTCACCAACCAGCCAAGCAAATCCAAGTAAATATTGTTCTTGTTTTTCTCCAGGTGTGTATTCCATGTCTGTGTCAGAGGATAAAGTGCCAGGAGAGGAGGTGGGCCGTCTTAAGGCTAAAGACCCTGATCTAGGAGACAACGGACTGGTGAACTATCGCTTAATAGATGGAGATGGAATGGGTGTTTTTGAACTGACAACCAACTCGGAGACAAGAGAGGCTGTTATTAAACTGAAGAAGGTAAGAAATTATGGAAGGTGTTATGTTTCGGGGAGGAGGGTAAATATTCCTGTATGCATGGAAAACTATGATCCACTTTGGGGCTTTGAAACTTGAAGCAGGCACAGTATGATGGCTTTTAGACCATTTCTCACTACACACAAATGCATGCTGTCGCTAAAACAATTAACAGCACAAAGAGTATAGGATGCTGCATTTGCTATACCAAGCTACAGTAAAAACCAAAGACATTTGGTTCATCTACTGACCATTCTGGTGTCCATCAGTCATTGATCAACACCTTTAGACAGGCGTTTTACACTCTTTAACTGACAACCTTTCAAACGATGCCATTGAAGAGGTCATAATCAGAAGCTGTTTAAAGATAAATAAATTATCATCTAAGTGCCAACATATTTGTATAATAGAAACCTGAATAAGATCAGAGTCTCTATCTGGGCTAGTTGGTTAAAATGCTAACTTTAGTAAACATTTCAATTTCATTACATACTTGGGTTTTCTTTATCTAATTGTTCACTTCTACTTCATTATGTTCTTCTCATTTCCCCACTTCATACTGCTTTCTGCTGTCAGAAAATGATTGCTTTAAACTAAGCTGCTGGTGAGGTATTTTCCATTGTCATATGTTGACCTCTAACAATAACAGAAAGTTCAACAGTGAGGGAAAGTAACTGGAGAAGTTTTTTTTACCTAGGTCAGACCAAGTCGAGTCTATAAACACTGAGTTGTAGGAGTTTCTGACATGGGCTGAAGCTCTGCGCTTTCACAACTAGCTCTTATGGAAACTATGTGTACGTCATCAGCCACTTTCTCATATTGCCAGCTCAGAAATGTAGACGAGACTGCATTTTCCGAAAGAAAACGCTGTATGGATCTTAATCGACCCTGACTTGCAACCATATGTTTGTGGTCATGTATTGTGCTATGGAAGAAAAAGAAGGGGCACAAAAGAAAAAGAAAGAAGTCATGCTGTAAGGATATAAAATGTAAAATTCTTTTTACATTTTTGCTGTGTGACAATCCTTACAGCTTCTCATAGCATTCTATATAAACACCTTTCATGGTTGTGTGTGTATATGTATGTGTAACTAAACCACAAGTCTGCACGGCGACTGTAAATCACATAGCGTGGCTGTACGCAAACCAGTTCACACTATTCTAATATGCAGATACAACCAGTGATCAACTCATTCACTCACACACAGCCTAAAACGCACACACTGCTTTTTATTTCTGCCTTATAAGCACACACACACACAGACACATTGTTGTAAGTGTGGCTGCAGGTCGGGATTATGAGCTGAATCCTCCAGTGAGCAATGATAGCCATGCCTTTTTCCTCCCAGGGTTTCTGACCTCTGGGGCTCCCAGTTAAAATGTAATAGCATTTAGAGACACACAATCAATGTAAAGGAAATTAGAATTAAATTACATCAAATTATCTTTCTTGTAATGGCCATTCTAGAAATTAAAAGGAAAACTTAAGTTAATCACAGACTTGCTTCTTGAACCTAATCCATTCTACAAAACACTTCACAGTGACAATTTTCATCTTTAATGGAATTTGTGTTTAGCTACATTTCCTGTCCAGACATCAATGAAGCTTATCCAAAGAGCAGCCAGCCTTAACCTACAGTTTGCTCCCCCTAGTGCCGTGGGATAATCACTGGCTGAAATAATCAAATCAACTCTTGATTCTCTTTGTGAACAATTCTTTGGCACTCAAAACTGAAAAAGGCATTGAGACCATTACTATTTTTTATTTCTGCTTTAAATCAACACAAGAAACTAGGAAATTACACATATGCCAGCTGTAGAAGAGCGTGGCTGCTGCAGAGATCTAGAAGCCACAAGTGCTAATCTCATCAGCTGAAATATGTAAACCTCTGGAGGACTCCTCGAAGTGGTTGGAACATGTTGTCTGCATGTACTGATCACCAAAAAAAAGGTTGTCCAACCAAAGTAACAGCAGTGACTTAATCCACTCGAATGAGGCTATGTTCTATGTGTTTTTGTTTGAGAAATGCAAAATATGTGTTGAAATGTTATGTTCATCTGAATTTCTCTGCAGTGTTCAACACTGGTTATCACGACACAACATCTAAATTTTCATACATCTTTGTTTTAAGAAGCATAAAGGCTGTTTCTGCTGCATTGCCCCTAGTTTAATAATGATTAATCTTGAATCTAAACATGCACTTGACAAGTGACCTCACAAAACAGCTTGACAAATCTGTGTTAATAAAAAGAAATTTGTTTGCAAAAACAGCTGAAGACATGAATACTAATACATATTCTGTAGATTTATTTAAAAGCACTTGAAGCAATTTAGAAACTTTCAATCATTTTACAGAAAATAATTTGATCTTCCTTTAAACCAGAACTGAATCAAAGTCAGACTTCTTTAGGGAGTTATTTTATCATAATTTAATCAATGAGACCTCTCTGATGCCAATTTAAAGACAATAATCTGCTTAAGTATGTGTACAGGCCTGCTGACTGACATGAAGAGCTGTCACACATCAGTTCTTTGGAATAACAGCTCAATAACCTGCTGCTGATTAAACATGCAAGAGAGCAGACTGAGATACTCGCACTTCGCAACACCCACTTCTGCTCCCCTCGATCTGATGACAGCATCTTGACTTGGATGTGTTTGTATGTATGTGTTTGCACAAGTGAAAGAGTGTGTGTATGTGCGAGAGATTATTGGGTCTTGATGCCTCTCGAGGGAAATCAAAACCTTTTGCACCCTGAAGGCAGTGCCACGCGAAATTAAAAGCCAAGTGCATACATTCACACACACAAGAGCTCACGCACAAACTCACACTTATACACACTTTCAAATCAGCATCAAGAGTAGCCTTCACTAATCTCTATTCTCTCACTCTCCTCCTCACAAACACACACACGGGGATGAGCTTTAATCAGCTATTCTCTTTCAACTGTGTCCTGACGAAAGCAGTCCACAGAATATTAAGGAGCTGTATGTGTGCATCTGTGTTTGTGTGTGTAACAGAGGGAGAAGGAGGGGCATTATTGTGAATTTTATTATCATTATCACATGCTGATTATACAGAGAGTGAGAGAATGAAGTGTAAGGGGATGATGGAGAGGGCGGGTAGGATGAAGAGAGTGACAAAAAAGAGAAAATGAAAAAAGAACTGGGTCACATATAGTCTACAACGGCTGTAACTATCCGTCATCATCCCATTAAAGATGTTTACCTGCAGCTGAATGAGTGTGGAACAATCCACCGGAGAGACGTGTTGTCTTCTGGCCTTCATGTTGGATCACAGACAGCACTGTGAGTTCTACCCGTTCAGAGATATTATCTTGATTGGATCCAGTCTTTTATCAATGATAAACAGGATAGCCTGCCTCTAATACAAAGTAGTGTGATATTGGTAGACTTGGGAGGCTATCCAGGTTGCCAAAGTCACAAATCTCCAATAACCCGCACTCAGATTCTCCCACTTCTCTCCGACTGAGAGGGAAGCCTTGAAATGAAAAGATCAACCTTGCTTCTGGTACTCTGCCACTTTAATGTCACCATCCCACGAGGAAAAATAGCTGCAGAGGAAAATGGTTTTTATCTGGGTTTATGACAAAACAATAATACCTAAAAGAGAGTCATTTACTATGATTATGGCCACAACTGGGCTGCAGATGAAGTTGCAGCCAAGTGCTCCTGGCAAGACATGATTCATTGTAATCATAGAAAGAAACTCTTGGGTATTGCATCATACAATAACTGCCAGAACATTTGTTGACTTAAAAGTTTTCCCTACAGTGGTATAGATTCAGCACCTAAGAGGAGAAGTCAATGGAAGGAGGAAGATTCATTAGATGCACACCACCAAGTAGAATATTCAGCTGAGGGTCATTGCTTTATAATTGCTTTGTTACTTTTTTATTAGACTAAATGGAAATGTGAGGTGGGAGGAAAATGTGTACATTTGGCACTGAATTGGAAACCCTTAAGCACACAATTGAATCAATTCAGTATCAAGGCTATTACAAGAGAGTATGTTTTCTCCTAATACAAAGTAAATGAACTGATGCTTAGTTAAATGTGAGTGAATTTAATCGATTCTACACTGACATATTGAAGTTCCGTGCCTTGGATATTAAATAAAAATGTATTATTAATCTACCTGCTCCCATTATCAAGGTGTAACAGATGAAATATTGTACAACTATATTGGCACACAGCTTGTGGCCTCACTTCTTCTCTTCGTCTTCATCTTGTGACTGAAAACACTTTCTATTCCCTATTATTATGTGGAGTCCCAGACTCCCAAACCTCATCCTGGCTCATTAGAAATAGACAAGAGTTGTTTTCATCTGATGATGAAAGCAGGAAGAACAGAAACAGCCAAATGATTCTTTCACGTCCAAAAATAATCATATCATATCATGCCATATCATGCAATACAAAAGATCTTAAAATTAAAGTCTGTATTTGGGTTACTAATGGTTCAGCTGGTTTGCAACAGTAGTGGTGGTAACATGACTGGTGAGTTGCTTTTATTCATTCATGCTGCAACAGCTCCCCCTACCAGAGGAAAACAACACAACACAGGTCACTCATGCGTTTCATCAAACCAGTACAGGCTCTGCAGTGGGTGGATGGTGAATTGTCTTCAGGATTAACATACATAACATAGTATTTGTATGTACACAGAAAGCAAACATTGACTCAATTTGTCTTAAACATTGCTTGTTTGTGCTTTCTGTCTTTCAGCAAGTGGACTTTGAGACAAAGCGATCGTACACTTTGAAGGTAGAGGGATCCAATCCACATGTTGACTCCCAATTCATTGCTTGGGGACCGTACAAAGATGAAGCCACAATTAAGGTACATATAAAGGGTTTCTGTTACCATGAGCAGAAAAAAAGAATATTCATGTAAGCATTTGATTACTTGTTTATGTTTGTACGTAGATATCGGTGGAGGATGCAGACGAGCCTCCTGTTTTTGTAGCTCCATATTACACTTTTGAGGTGGAGGAGAACGCACCTCAAGGCACTCTGGTGGGACGAGTTCACGCCAAGGACACTGATGTTGCCAACAATCCTGTGAGGTAATGCAGATGTGTGTAGTTTATTAACAAAACAGTAAATAGATTAAATAATTTCAGGGACTTTCAACACAGCTTAAGTCAAGAGTCTAGAATATGTCTGTAATTTCCTTTTCCTTTTATACAATGATACATACACTTGCTATACAAAAAGCTGTCAGTAGCTACAGTAGGTACAACATGTACAAGACTATATGCAACCCTGTTTATTCTAATATCTAATAATAATGTATATGTATTAATTCTCTGTGAAGGTACATGATCCCTCGGTACACGGATGTAGAACAGTTCTTCAGCATTTCAGAGGATGGTTTGATAACCACAACAAGACCTCTGGACAGAGAAACACAGGCCTGGCATAACATATCTGTGTCAGCCATAGAGATTGGTATGTATGCATGTCTTACACAAATCGTACACACTCCGACCCTGATATATGCCAGCATTTGGCTTTCTCTCTAATGTGTTAAAAATAAAAGTTACAAGCATGTCATTGTGATGGCTTATCAAGCATAAAAGAATACCTTTACTCTTTTATATTAACACTCAGGCTTATTTCATGTGAAAGTTAAGCAGTGCAGCGACGATGAGGCTGTCAGTGTGAATTTACTTCTTTCCCAAGTGAGCAGTCAGTTAATGAGCATAATTCAACCCCGTTTTGGTCTTACCTGTTGTGTGATTTGTATTCACTGAAACATTAATTCTCATTTATTCTCCAGCATGTAGTTAAAAAAAAAGATAAACTCAAACATAAACTAACATAAACAAATCCCAGAAAGCCACCAGGCTAAACGTTTGCTGGCATCCAAAGCCTAAAATGTCATTCTGCAGTGCTGGATACATTCCATGACATCTTTTGTATAGACCTTAAGTGAATTCAAGCAGCTGGCTGTAATGTAATCCTTCCGGGTGGAAAGAAGTCAACACTCTTGATATGAATATCAGTGTAGAACTAAGGGTAATATATATATATATATATATATATAAATAATTTTTAGGATCAGCCAAGAAGGGAATTATGTCAAACAGACATCACTTGTACAAGTGATATTCCAGCTATACCTACTGTTTGGCAATATGGTGTCTATATTTAGTCCATGTAGATGCACACAATTCCACATAGCTTCCTGTACTGGTTTTATGTGAAACTTTGGCCAGAAACAAAAACAAAATCTGGTTATGTTGTGTTCAGCTGTACTGAGTAAAAGTCTCTTCATAGAGATTAGTTCTGTTTTGTATATAAGTTTCAACTGTAATGCAGTAAAATAGAAGTGGAAAAATACAAGTACAAACACTTTTGCTAACTACACAAAAAGAGTGGGCACAGAAAGGGGGAAAAGCAGTCAACCCACAGGCCATCCAGGACTTTTTCTTCATGGTTTTAACTCTAGAAACCCCTCACAATCCACAGCGGCTCCACCCTGGTATTCTGTGGTTGTGGCTCAAGCTAGTAGAGCGCCGCGTGGTTTCACTGTGGCGTGCTAGACGCCAGACAGGCAGATGGAAACGGGATTGCCGCCCACAAAGCTAGAACCATTGCAAGCTATGCTAACCAGTTACAGACCCTGGGAAGCTAAATAAATGCCTGCTAATGACAGGGCGGTGGAAAAATTACACTGACTACAGCAGCAAATATGCAAGGCACTACAGCATTGAAATGTAGCCTTTTTTAAACTTAAAACGATGGGTAGATAAATAAGAATGTTATTTTTTTTTAGTTGTTTAGATTATTGTGTCACACAATATTGGCCTTATCTCAGTCTCCAGCAGCATAACATTTGTTACTTCTGCATATCAGAATTGTGTTGGTACAGAAATTGCTGGCATCTACTGAGTGGCAGGCCACTTGACTCGATTATTTGATGTTTCAGAAACATGTCAGTAATTTTTGCCAATGAAAACAACAAATAGTTGGGTTAGAGACTGACTGACAGGCAATTCTGCTTGAAAATATAGGTAGCTTTTTGTTCACTCAAAGACAAATACACATTTGAATGCAGACACAGAGGCCATTACAAATCTATTGAAAAAACAAATGCCAGTGTGACTTTAATGACTGACACTTCTTTAAATGTCTGTCAGCAGCAAGAAAACTCGTAATTTTATCCTATGCTGTGTTTACATGCAGGAGGCCACCACCAGGACACCAAAGTCCGCGTTAACATCAAAGTAAAAGACGTAAATGACAACCCCCCAGAGTTTGCTACCAACAACGAAGTCCTCATGTGTGAAACTGTAGCACCAGGAAAGGTAAGTCTGTCTGCGTCAGACGGCGCTGACAACATGTCAGCATCTAAAATCCAGAAACACCCAGAACCAGAACTTTACATCATCGTGTGGTCTGCTAACTTGTGTTTTCATGTGTGTGATTCAGGTTATTGAAACAGTCAGTGCAGTGGACAAAGACGAGATGACTGACAGACAATACTTCACGTACAGCCTTCCTCCAGAAGTTACCCACAACCACAACTTCTCCCTTAAAAGCAATAGAGGTAGAGGACCTTTAAAACGTATTCTTTATCCCTCTGTTTCTTTTGTTTCTTTTTCTATTCATCCTTTTCTGCAGCCAGTATCTCTGTTTCTTCATTTTGCAGCCTCTTACTCGCCTCCCCCATTCGCTCAGATTAGATCAAAGCATAGCCAGATGGAGGCTTACAGTACCTCGTAGAAATCAGCAGGTGCTCTGAGTCTTTCTCACACACTCACAAATGCACACGTCCTGCAGGCTGTATTAATTGCAGTGGGGTCTCCGTCCGTCTGTACATATATCTTAGGGGGGGGGGGCGAGTGATTGAATTAAGTTTTGTGAGTGCTGGGAGGAACGACGGTAAAATGAACTAGAAAAGTAGAATACATATTGCGGGCACAAAAGGAATTGTTTTAAAGTGAGTTTCATTTCATCAACAGGGAAGAAAGTCCCTTATTGAACACATAACAGAATCAAGGGTCAATAATATGCATCCCTATAAAACACCACAGTCACTGATGGAATAACCAAGCTGAGCAGCTCAAGATGTAACTGAAATGCAATATACAGACATCCAGATGGATGGAAATAGCTTGTTCTTTTGGCTTATAACTCAACCACACACATACTGTCAAGAGGCTTATAGCAACAGGACAGAGACATGAGCAGCTGCAGTTGGAGGTTGCCTCAATCTAGACAGGTATACACTTTCTGGAAAATCATGCCCCAAATTTTAGAAATATTAAGATTAAATAGTTAATCATACAATTGTTCAAAATACAATGTAAAAGAAAAAGCTGGAACATTACATGTTTTCTTTTGCAATATTTTACTGTTTATCTTGTATTTTTTAAATATTAGAAAATATCAATATTATGGAAATAGGCTGCAAATGTACACTTCTAATATAAAATGTCATTAAAAACCTTTAACTGAAAATTCATACAATCATTACAATTGAAAGGAGATTTTTAATTTTGCATTAAAAAAACTTATAATAAATTTTAAATTGATCATAAGTTCACTAAAATGTCATTTTTAGAAAAAGAAATACACATTCAAGTTTGATACTGTCAATACTCTATTATTTAACTGTGTATTTATTTATGCTTTATATAATATACATATAAATGTATAGTGCTGGTCTAAAGGTTAAAGAGGTATACTTGAGACTGTAAGACCAAGGTTCAAGTCCCCAGACTGTCAACAATAGTAGACCACTGTGGGTCTTTGTGCAAGGCCCTTAACTGTATTTGTAGGTAATTTAATAGTTATTATCTGTGCTAATATATTTCATCAAATATTAAAATACCATAACAAAACAAAGGATCCCATGTAAATGTGAAGGTATAATCTGTAGCTGTAATGTGATCCTTTGTAAAGTGGCTTCAGCATTTTTCACTTTTAACATGTAAATGTTGCTTTAGATGCTTCTCAAATGCCAAATACCTCATAATATTCTTGGCAATATAGCTAATATTACATTAGAAATTAACTCTTTAGATTAAGAGGAACAAATATAATAAGAAGAAGGAAGTGTAGTGGCTCTACAAAGGCAATGCCAGCCCACATTTTCCGTATTGTATTTCCTATTCAACTGATGAATGGACCCACTATGATGTAGAAATTTAATGTCACCATAGTCATACTTCATTGACAATTACTGTATGAGTGCATGTGACCCTGGGTAAGCATGGACAAAATTTATATAAAAATAAGTGTGTGAATTGCTAAGCAAACCCAGAATTAGTGTTTTTTTCCTTGTACATATTTGTCTAACGCTTTTATGCAATGCCCACAAGCTCCTCGACCTATGGCAGTTAGAAAATAATGGAACAATTTATTTTACCCACCTACCATCATATTTCTCTTTCTTGCTCTCTCCACAGATGGCACAGCCAGTATCTATGTTCTCCGCAAAGGATTTAGCCGTCTCACCCAGGATGTTTACTATCTTCCCATCGAGATAAATGACAATGGCTTCCCCTCTATGAGCAGCACCAACACCCTGACCATCCGAGTTTGTTCCTGTGACAGCAAAGACACCATCCTCTCCTGTAATGTGGAGCCATACGTCCTACCAGCTGGTCTCAGCACTGGAGCTCTGATAGCTATACTGGCCTGCATTGTCATTTTGCTTGGTGAGCAGCAAGAAAACATGCTTATGATGGGTTACTGATTGATCTGCCTGATTAGGATTATTTAAAAGTGTGTTTATAGAAAGAGTCGTTTATATGCCTGATGATTCTTTTAGTCAAATATTGGAAACACCTCAAGGCTCTTCATCTGATTGAAACTCCATATTGAAAATAAATACAATTTGCTTTATAAACATAGAACATCTGGCTGTGGAGTCTTTGTTTACTTTGCAATATACACATAGCCCTGCTTCTGAGAACTTTAAAAAGCCATGTAGGCTGAAAACCGCCAATAAATTAGCAAATGTTTACAGCACAATACAATAATGACATAAAATAAAGTATACAAGGTGCAATCGCTCTCCTAAATTTTCTAAAGTGCATGCTTATCACCAGATACTCACTTTACTGCTTTCTCATAAGGATGTGAGGGGATTGTGATGTATTCACTAAATGACCATTAATATATATTTATATTTTTTATTTTTGTAGCAATAGTGGTGCTGTTTGTTGCACTGAGGCGTCAGAAGAAGGAGCCCTTGATAGTGTTTGAGGAGGAGGACATCAGGGAAAACATTATCACTTATGATGATGAGGGTGGTGGCGAGGAGGACACTGAGGCTTTTGACATCGCTACACTGCAGGTAA
Source organism: Melanotaenia boesemani (assembly GCF_017639745.1). Lineage (NCBI taxonomy): Eukaryota > Metazoa > Chordata > Actinopteri > Atheriniformes > Melanotaeniidae > Melanotaenia > Melanotaenia boesemani. Next base: position 27,133,849 of record NC_055697.1, on the reverse strand, counting down.
GAAAGGAGTGCAGTGATTCGTGTTTACTCGTCCTGCTATTAAAGATTAAAGGATAATTAATTTATCTTCACAGAGAAGAGCATAATACTGTTTCTATTGGGCAACTTTAGAATATAGTATTTAATGAATTGTAATTAAAGTATGGATATCTCAATCCTGTTTTTTGTCAATATTTGAATATAATGCATTTTATCTATCAGAAAATAAAACTAAAACTTGAGCTTTTTTTTTTTTTTTTTTTTACAGCTTTACAAGTCCTTACAGCTTTGTTTGCTTTCTCTTTCTGCTCAGAATCCAGATGGTGCCAATGGTTTCCTGCCAAGGAAGGATATCAAACCAGAACTTCAATATCCCCTCAGGCCTGGCATCGGGCGTCCTGCAGCCAACAGCGTTGACGTCGATGACTTCATCAAGACTCGAATTGCGGAGGCCGACAGTGACCCGACTGCACCTCCCTACGACTCTATTCAGATCTATGGCTACGAAGGCAGAGGATCACTGGCTGGGTCACTGAGTTCACTCGAGTCTGTCACAACAGAGTCTGACTTGGATTATGACTATCTGCAGAGTTGGGGGCCGAGGTTTAAGAAGCTGGCAGATTTGTACGGGACCAAAGACTGCTCCATTAATGATGCTGATGAAGGAGAGGACTCTTAACGGTGGTCTTCCTCAGTGGATCCCACAGATTTCTGATTTACTGATTCCATGAGGATTTGTTAACTGAGGGTTAAGATTCCCCAGTTTCCAGTTGTTACCATCTTCCAACTGATCAGTTCATGCCAATTTGTCAATGAACATTAACAGCTCTCCCTTCCTGCGGCACCTCCCTGGTCCTTCAAGACCATTTGTAAGTGGACACATAATGAATGCTTGGACTTGAATTGCTCCCAAAATTCCCAAATCTCTCAAGCCAGATCTACGGCTCTTTCCCTCTGTTAATTTCTACAGACTCGAGCATTGCAGGGCTGGGAGGTTTATGTCACCACTTTCTTTGTTTGGGAGCAGTTTGATGGAAACATTGTTGCTGTATCATCGGAATGATTTACTTTAAGCAAATCGATGAGTGAATTAGAAGTTCTACAAACATTGATGGACTGGATTCATATGCATCCTCAATGGTTTCTGAGAGATTTTAGTCCCTTAAAAGGTTCCTGAGTAGGGTATGTTTCCCTTTCTTAATCACTTAATGGAAGAGGAAAAGCAAGATGAAAGTTAACTTTAAAACAAAAATCAAAGTTTGTTTGGATCCAGCAACTGCCCGCTAAGAGATATGAAATCTAAAGATGTGTCAGTAGAGTTAAATTTGTTGTTTTATCTGCTGAATTCAGCAGGTGCTGTTGTTTAGATGGCGTGACAGACTCTGGGTTGTTGATACTTTGAAGATGCTCACAGCATCTTCACAGTATGGTGGCCTTATAATAATTAAACAACAACTCCAGGGGTAAACACAACAACACTGAAGATAGAGACCGCTAGTGTCAGTAGCAACACAGACAAATGAACACACATGGACTATAGGAGCATCTGTGAAAATGCTACACAAATACATTTTTTTCTACTCCCAAACAGAGACAGACCCAACATGGATTCAATTTTAAACTGTGGATGATTATTTGTTTTTACTCTTGACTGCAGAGAAGACGTGAAAAAGAAAAGCCACCCTTCTCCACAACCCTGGTGTCCAAAATCTTTTCATCAGCAATCATTTCCCATCTCAAGTCCACCCATGAATGATCACCTCCACCAATGATGACAATGAGTATAAACCTGTGAGCTCTAAAAATCGCCTTAAACTTAACGGACACTCTTGCAACGCAGTGCATTCTCCTTTTTTGTTTCTCCTTTTATTTCTTTTTTGTAACTTGAAACATGTATTCAGAAAGCAAACTATTCTCCATGTAAGGTGTGTACAGAGCAACGTGCAGATGTGTGGTATATCACTCTGAGGATCCAACCTGCGCCTCATGCACTCTTAAAAGAGGATGTGCTGTTTCTGCAAGCATGGTAAATGTAGACTGGTAAAAATGTGCATTGTGATTTTTTCCCTAATACCATGTTATGTTGGCAGCAACATCTGTTGTATCAACATGTGTTGCCATTTAAATAAAATGTGCACATAGGAAAATACAACATGATTTAGAAAGGCTGAAACCAGAACATCCTTTTTAAGTGTGTAAGTTTTTGTTCAGTCTCTTTTTAATGTTATTATATTATTATGATTAGTGTTGTTTTTATTATTATTGTTATCATTATTATGACAATAACTGTTTTTTCATTTTTTGTTGGTTTGTTTTTTTTGGCTGCAGCTACACAGGAAAACTGATATTTAACTCTGCAGCTGAGGCTGGATGTACTTAGAGTCATCTAAACAGACAGTTTGCAGGTGTAAGAAATTTATTACTAATAGTTAAATATCAGGTTTTGCCTTCTGTGTGCACAAAACATTTCTCCTCTCTTTTGTTTTGGTTTATTTCTATCATTATTTGGCGTTTCTTCGTTCTTTCTCCCTGATTAAGAGGAAAACTAGCAATCTGTGTTTGTTGCAGTGAGAGAACGCCTCATTTTTATTCTCTGTCAAGTTTTATGGTACCAATTTGTACAATTTTAAAAGTTCTTATTTTAGTATACATGCAGAATATTCCAGTATTACAACAAAAACATGTTAAGAAGATTTAAAAGAAAAAAAAGTTACAGCATCACACTTATATTTTCTGAACATTGTACTGTTGCTTTACTATGTGCTTCAATCTCCGAAGCAGAAAAAAAAGAAAAAAAAACTTTGAAATAAATGCTCTTTTTATAAAATGATATTAAACTGTGTGTGGAAGTAGACTTGTGTTGACTTTGAGCTTGGCATCGTTCTTAGTTTGCCATAATGGGGCAGCATGGCTTAGTGGGTAGAGTGGTCGTCCTATAGCCCAAGGGTTGCCGGTTCGATCCCAGCCCGGTTAGCTCATGGCGAGGTGTCCCTGAGCAAGACACCGAACCCCTAATTGCTCCTGATGGGTCATGGTTGAGCGCCTTGCATGGCAGCTCCCGCCATCAGTGTGTGAATGTGTGTGTGAATAGGTGAATGTACATGTATAGCATGTAAAGCGCTTTGGGTAAAAGCACTATACAAGTACAGACATACATACCATAAACAACAACAATTAGCTAACAGAGGAAGCAATGGAGCTTTCCAAAGGTTTCCAAAGATCTACACATCATAAATAAACTGTAAATAAACAAAACTGTGTTACACATTGACTCCCACCATAGCAATTCATAAATTTACTCCAGTGTTAAAATAAAATCCACAATGAAATCCAGAGTTGTATGTAAATAAGAGAACGATGTCTAAAGATCTAAAAGTCTAAAAAAAACTTTGAAAGATCTTTAGAAAGACTGAAGAACTACTTCTCAGAACTACTTAAACAGATTACAAGAAAGTCTGGATCTTTATACCATAAATATACTTGTTTTTAGTAACCTGTATAAGCGCAAACATTACGTGCTTGCAGTGTTCTCAAGTTGGAGTAAGCAAGTAACTGCTAGGAGCAGTGTTGGGACCAATGTGACCAGAAGTAATGTTGTAAAAATGACAAGCTATTACAACAACACAGTGTGCTTGATTTAGGGTCCTTACATACTGTCTAGGACACTGATACAGTAATTTTTCCTGCCATCATCTCAACCAAATACCAATCTACTCCATTGTCACCATGTTTACATCTTTCAAATTGGCACCTATATCTGGTCTGAGTTTCCTGGTGGAATCCAGTGGTAACAAGGGTGGTACATGTGCAAGTACATCAACAATTGTGCTCAAATTAAGCTAATTGAATATGCAAAAGCAAGGTGATAAATTGAGCATATTCTCAGCAGAAGAAGGGAAATAACTATATTATATGTATATATATATATATATATATATATATATATATATATATATATATATACATATATAAAAATACTACAAGAAGAATTACAGTAACTACTGTATCTCTTGTTATATTATTAGTATAGCTATGTTTGTAATGACTATGGTCGCTAACCTGCGAGCTGTGCATGAAGTCCAGAGTAAATAAGCAAAAGATGACATCATGAGACCAGAACTATGGGCTCAGTTCATGCAACATCCCCACAGAAAAACAACCTAAAAATGTTCCTTTAATTTGGCTGCCATTCCAATATTCCAGCTTGGGACTGAGGCATAGTCTAATAACTACATAAGCAATGTACCATGGAAGCATAATTTTTTAAAAAAAAATTGTTTTTACAGTGATCAAAGCTAATTTATTATTATTTTCTGCACAGATGGATGAAAGTGATAATGTTCATTTTAACTTTATCCATCAAGTTACTGGAAGCCTTACCAAGCATTCATTTGGAAGAAATATGCAGCATTCATGCACCTACATTTAAAATAAATGTGAACCACATGTGCTGAATCATGCATACAAAGCATACAGACAGAACCACATGCAGGTGTCATTTAGCAACTCTGAAGGAAGTAACACTGGGAAAGGTCAGGCTGCACTTTGGATGAACAACAAAAGAGATGATGTACTGAGGACAGCAAGAACACAAAGGCAGATGAGAAGAAAAGCTGGGAAATGGATCAGAGCGTTCGGGGAGTGAGAGGGTGCTGGGAATAAGAGAGCTAGAGCAACAAAATTATACTTAGGCTATGTTGCAATGCTATTACATTTTATTATCATTTTGTAGAGGAAAACTGCAATAATATTTCTGCCATGCTAAGGTTATATATATCATCATCAGTGGTCACTCATGGTCAAGTATCACTGTCCTCCTTCTTGGTCCTTGTGGGTCTTCAGATGGGCGTAGAGGCCGATCCTGGATCCGATTATTTTTGTGCAGTGTGGACAAGGGAATGTAGTGGTGGTGGATTTGAAGTTGGCCTGTTTGGACATTTCTCTATGCTTTCTGAGTCTGTGCTTGTCTTGTGCAGTCTGGCAGAGGTCATTGTTATACTGTGCAACACCAAGTTTGCAGGTCTACATGGCACGTTTTTAATTTTTATTTTTTTTTATGTTATCTTTGTATCGCTTCTTTTGGCCTCCCAAAACAAGTCTTTTACTTTCGCTTTTGGGAGGCGAGAGTCAGGCATACGAACAGCATGACCTGTCCATCTGAGTTGGTGTTGAACAATGGTGGCAGTGATGGTGGAATCATCCGCCTCCTCCAGGACACTAGTGTTAGTGCGTCGGTCCTCTCAGCCAATCCTCAGTATTTTACAAAGGCATCTTTGATGATATGTCTCTAGTGCCTGTAGATGCCTACTGTATGTGATCCAGACTTCTGACCCATACAGAAGATTTGGGAGCACCACTGCTTTATAGACCAAGATTTTGGTCTTTGCTTGGAGGTCTCGGTTTTCAAAGATTCTTTTCCTTAGCCTTGAAAAGGCCCTGCTTGCACAGCTGAGGCCAATTTCATCAACAATGACAGCTTTTGATGACATAAGGCTACCAAGATATAGGAAGTGATCCACATTTTCCAACATGGTGTTGTTAATGGATATGTTTGGGGGTAGAACAGGTGAACTGCCATTTTGTGGTGGTTGATGAAGGATTTGGGTCTTTCTTATGTTAACAGCTTGACCAAGCTTTCTGGTCTATGCTTTTGCAAAAGCAGACAAAGTTCCCTGTAGGTCCTCTTCTGAGAGGGCTACAAGGGCATTGTTGTCCACTGCAGCTCCATGATGGACACGGTGGTGGTTTGAAACAGTTAATATTGAAGAGATGATCATCGGTTCTGTACATAATTTTGACTCCCTGCAGTAAGTCCTTGCTTACGAGATGTAGGATGACTGCAGCAAAGATGGAGAGTAGTGTTGGGGCAATGACACATTCCTGTTTGACTCCTGTGTCAATCCTGAAGGGTTCAGTCTCATCTCCACTGCTACTGAGTACTGTGGCTGACATATGATCATGCATGATGCATGCCAAAATCAGCCAGAGGGCATGCCGCTGCTCCAAGTCAAAGGCTTTGGTGAGGTCTATGAAAGCCATGTAAAGCGGTTGGTTTTGTTCCCTGCATTTTTCTTGCAGTTGACAAGCAATGGAAACCATATTTGTGGTGCCCCTATGTGGGTGAAATCCACTCTGAGACTCGGGAAGAATGCTTTCTGCTAGGGGGGGGGTGAGTTTGTTAGCTAGAACCCAAGCTAGGGCTTTCCCTATGGTGGGCAGGAGAGAAATGCCACGGTAATTCCCACAATCTGCTTTATCTCTCTTCTTAAAGATGGGGACAAATAAGGCATCCCTAAGCTGTGTAGGGATTTTTCTCTTCTTCTCATATTTTGAGAAGCAGGGTATGAATGTGCTTGTGAAGATCAGGACCGCCTTTCTTCAGGACTTCTGCTGGGATACCATCAGGTCCAGCAGCCTTCTTGTTTCTCATCTTCCCAATGGCATCCTGCACCTCATTCAAGCTGGGTGGCTCTCCCATGCTTTCGATTATGGGCTATTGTGGGAGTTGTACAAGCGCATCCATCTCAGGAGTAGTGTCCCTGTTCAAAAAATTCTCATAGTGCTCCTTCCACCTGTTGGCAATTGCCACCTTGTCCTTTAGCCGTGTGAGCCCATCTTTAGAGTGAAGGGGGGTTATGGCTAGGGCCATATACCGGACTTGTGGCATCAAAGAAGCCTCTCATATCTCCAGAATCAGCAAGCTGCTGGATCTTCAGAGCCTTCTTTATCCACCACTGATTCTTCTGTTTCCTAACTTGCGTTTGGACGGCTGCCTTTGCTTTGGCATGGGCTGCTCTTTTAACCTTACAGTAGATGTTATTTTGCCAGGTGATGAACGTCTGCCGCTTTATGTCAATGAGCTGTTGAATCTCAGCGTCATTGACATCACTGTGACATCATTGTTGCCGAGGAAGCTTTCGCAGGACTTCATGATGTTAGAAGAAAGTATGCCCCAGTGTTTTCCAATATCATCCGGACACTATTTGGGCAAGGCTGCCCTAAGAGCTGCTATTACATTTTAGTATAATTTTGTAGAGGAAAACTGCAATAATATTTCTAGATCGATCGATCAATCGATAGATTAGCATTTTTTTGTAGAATGAAGATGTATTATTATTTACTCATCTTGATAAATCTAGGAAAACACGTGTTCAAAAATACAAAGAACCTAAAAGCTTTAAATTATATATAAAAGTTGCTTGTCATGTGTAAACAAAAGCCCAAATAAAAAAAAAATAATAAAAAATAAAGTTTCAAAAGAGTATTAAAAAACATCTTATTTAAGGAAACTAACCCATAAAGGGATTTATATTTTACTTTAAAATGACCTAAACAATTCTGCATAAAAAAATAATAATAAAAGAAAAAAAAAAAAAAAAAAAAGAGGAGTTTCCTATTGACTGGGAAACAGAATAATCTAATACATGCTCTGGTATTACATGAAATGTTAGTGTTTAATATATGAAAAAAGCATGTTTAAAAACCAATGTTACTATTATACAAAATTAGCATTTTCCATTTGGAAAACAGACAAATTCAAATAAAACAATTTCATTATGTATCGCTGTGGTATCATAAGGTAGATTCAGTCCTTTGAGCAGTGTGCCTTCATTTTATTGATATTCGTTTGGGGAGCTACTTCTGTCAGCTTCCAAGAATCGGTGTTCAGCCTTCTTTCTTGTCCAAATATGGTCACATATGGCTCCACACATGCCAAAATGGGGTAACTGAGCCCTGAAATTTAAACCAGCATTTCCCAATGATTTTGTCATTTTGCAGAAATCAAATAAACTGGAGATTTTGTGGGGGAGGTGGCTGGTGTCTGTACAGTAAAGCAATTCATTAAATCCTACACTTTGCTTATTAAAACTTACATTAATGATTTTTATGTTGCAGCATCAGAATCGCTGTTTAATTTAAATAAATTAAAACCAGTGGAAGAAATAAAAACCTTCTAAATTAGCATTTTAGAGTCTGGGTGACAAAAAAATAAGTAAAGACATTTACCATAAGCCCAGTGGTATAAATAGCTTTTATTTCTTCTTTATTTGGTGCAACATTTAAACAGCATTTGCTGCATTTGAAAAAAGATTAGGCTAAAAATGACAGTGATATTGATCAAGTTGTCATCATTCACACAGTCTTCCTTCCTTCTTTGTCTGCAGCAGCTGTTTGGCTTTCAGCCTGCTAGATTGTGATTGGTCATCTAAAGCCAGCTTTATTAGTTTTACATAAACACGTAATCAGAGTTGACAAAACTGAGATGATCTGCCATGTTCGTAACAGCTGCTGCAGTACTGTTTAAGATCCTCAACTCTTCATGCTGGTAAAGAAGGATTACCAAAAGTTACATCCGATATGTTAACCTAGTTTTAAGTACAGTCCCCAAGTTAGTGAACATAAAATTGTAAAATGTATAAAAACATGTTTTAAAATCAAGTGTCAGTCATCAAAACCCTGTAGCTTTGTATTCCCCTCTTCTCCAGCTGCTTTATGAGGACTTAATTACTTGTTCATCAGTAAACCCTCCATATTGATTGTGTTTGCTCTCAGCATCTAATGTTATCAAAGTAGGTGTGTCTGGGCACCAACACCAAAAGATTCCTAGTAAGGATCTTGAAGATGTCAGGATATATTGACAAAACTGAAGTAGGGCTATTTGTAATGCTGGAGGTGAGAAGGGCAAACACTAAGATGCAATGTAATGTAATTACATGTAGCTTGTCTGCAAACCTTGCTCCTAATCAGAATTTTAAACACATTTAAACAATCAAAGAACATCCAACCTGTGCAGGTAGGTGGTTGCTAAAACATAAACAACATAAATGACAAAGAACAACCACTTAATGATGTAAAGCCAAAATTGGCAGAAGGAAAAAAACTGAAATTGTTTCTCAAAAGGGGGTACATGAACCCCTGGGGTGCTTGGAGAAACTCCAGGTGGTAAGTGAGAAAGTAAACAAACGGGGATAACTTGTTCTATTTTTTCTATCTTTCGGACTAAATAGAAGTGAGTTTAGTTTCTATCATGAGGAGAGTCAGTTCAGGTGGTCAGGATTACTACACACATGTGGAAATGTGCACATCTAAAATAATATCTAGGCTGCATGGTGGTGTGGTGGTTTGCTCTGCAGCCTCACAGCAAGAAGGTCGCTGGATTGAATCTCAGCTGGGGGGAGGTTCGAACCTTGAGGGTGGTGGCCTTTCTGTGTGGAGTTTGCATGTTCTCCCTGTGTATGCGTGGGTTCTCTCCGGGTACTCTGGCTTCCTCCCACCGTCCAAAGACATGCATGTTAGGTTAATTCATTACCCTAAATTCTCCCTAGGAGTGTGTGCGAGTGTGAATGGTTTTTTGTCCCCTATGTGTTGGCCCTGCGATGGACTGGTGACCTGTCCAGGGTGTACCCTGCCCCTCACCTGTTAATGCTGGGACAGGCTCCAGCTTACCCGCGACCCGTACATGGACCAAGAGGTACAGAGAATGAATGAATGAATAAAATAACATCTAGATCTAGAAAAGTTACTCTGATCATGATGTAAAATACTGGATTTTTCACTTTCAGAGACCTAGGATTAAATGTTTGCTGGTTTTATAAATCCATGGAGATCTGAAAGTTGTCAAGAATGTGTAAATATCTAACATTTATCAAATATGTATATATATATATATATATATATATATATATATATATATATATATATATATATATATATATATATGGTAAATACCATATATATATATAATAAAAAATAAAATAAATAAAAAAATATGTAAACAAACAAAATTATGTAAATGTTTAACTGAGGCAAAATATTGTTAAAACTCATTTAATTTTTTTCAAGAAATTTCAGCTTGTTTATAATAAGATGGGATAGTTCATTAAATGTAAACATCTATACTTGTATTTCTTTGCACTCAAACAAAAAGAAATGTGGATTTTTCATTATTTATAGGTTATTGTAAATTGAAACCCCTGGTTGAAGAGGTACTTTCTCTGACAAATTATTCTACAATGTTGACAAAAGAGTGTGAACCCCTGATATAGAGGATTCAAAGCTGATGTTTCTTTATACAATAATATTTTCCCACTTGCTCTAAGACTGTCTTTTTATGCATAAACAATGAACTCTAACTTCACAAGTAGTTTACACTCAAACTCTGGGCTAAACCTCTAAAATCATATCTTAATCAGTTTCTACTATTCATAACCAAAGGCTCATTAGATATGATGTACATTTCATGCTAAAAACTGTTTCTAAAATTACTTTGAAATCAATACATGCTAAATATATTTTGGAAGTATTATCTGTGTACTTGTGGTGCCATGACCCCAGCAGCCACAACATGATGTACCTTCACGTACTCTACAAACCAAACCCAACTACCACGCCAAATAATCATTTATGATTCCATCTATCCATTTAGCTAACAGCTATCCTAAGACTTTTACATTATTTGGAACTGCTAAGTACTAATCCCATTTAAACTGATTTAAATGATTAACTACTACATCACTGCAACATAAGGGTGATAGGAAGATGTATTCACAGTAAAGCTGAGTCTTCAAGAGATTCTTGGAAACACAGGGATGTCCCTGCTGTGATTCCAGCTGGTAGCAATTGAAACAATTTTAGCAGCAAAGGAATGACTTAAACCCACAGTTTGAAACAAAAACAGGCAGCAAAAGGAATAAATAAAAAAGTTATGAGACCTATTTCTGACACGTCTTGAAATATGTCCACAGCAGATCTTTAAACTGCTGCACAAACTGCTTCATGGTCCTGAATCGGACTAAATACTTCCTTTTCAGCAAGTTAAGGAGGTTCCAGCATTTTAATTTTTGTCTTTTTTTTACTATTTTTGATGAGAGTCTTGCCAGTCTTTATTATTTAAATCCTTAAATACCAAAACTCCATGCATTCCGTGAAGCCAGACTCCACCCTGGTCTGTAAAATGTCAACAGTGGACACTGAGACACAATGTCTGACTGTGACTTGGGACACATGCAGATTGCATGAGTGTGTGCCCACGTCTAAGGTATGTGAAAGTGTTCACACCAAAATCTTTCTGAGCCCAGGTTTGTTTTCTTGGGTTGCTGTGTTGTATTAAAATATCATCATTAGTATTCATGTCACAATTTACTATGTGGCAGTTCAAGGTAATCTGCAGCTCACACTCGGATTTGTGGTGCATCATGTGGAGAAGATGCTGCTGCTTTGTCTCTGCATGACTTTCCACCACTGGTTTGTGCCTCTGTATGTGTTTCTACTTTCATATTGACCGATTTTAGATGATGAGAACAGGTCATTTTCTTCTAAAAGTTAAAGACGTTTCTGACAAAAACATTTCTAAACTAATGTAATGAGGTGCTATTATTGCACGTTGATTGATGAATTAAGCACTTTTATTTCAGACCTTTATAAAAAAAAACTTTGTGAAAACAGCTATTATTATTATTAATTATTATGTCCAGAATATGTGAAAAATATCTATTAATTAAACTAGATAGATAGATAGATAGATAGATAGATAGATAGATAGATAGATAGATAGATAGATAGATAGATAGATAGATAGATAGATAGATAGATAGATAGATAGATAGATAGATAGATAGATAGATAGATAGATAGATAGATAGATAGATAGATAGATAGATAGATAGATAGATAGATAGATAGATGACGTGGGATATAAAGTCTGAAAGGGATAAGGAATAAGTATGTAAATTAACTTATTAATCCCTACCTCTACAGTCATCAATTATTGTTTACTTTCTTTTACTGTCTACACAGAATCATCTACATGGTCCTGAAAATCACAAACAAGACAAAAAAATTTACAAGTATAATTTCCCTGCAGGCTTTTTTGTCAAGTGTGATTTCTATATTCCTCCAGAGACATGTTTGGAATAATTTCTTTGAACTGAATTAAGCTTGTATGTTGTTACAGTCCCATTAGCAAATATTCCACAGTTTAAATCTAAATATGGAAATGCAGAAATGTTTCACAAGTTATATTTTTCTCTAAAGTTGTAATCTTCTCTACCAAGACACCTTTTCTGAATGTTTCCCGGTAGCATGTTGTGCCTGGCTTTAACATAATTTGTTCAGTTCTATATTTGATAAAGTCAGTAAACTTCAAAGCTTTTGACCAGCAAACCAGAATATTGGTATGGCCTCTAAATCCTGCAACGCAGCAGCTTGCATGTAAATTCAGGTATGCAAACATTTGTAACATGTTAATAGATGATTGAAATAAAGCAATATGACTGATTATAAATGTGAAACATCAGTACATGTTTTATTCCAGAGTAAATTACAATGGAAGATACTGAGTTTAACACCACCAACATGATTGACAGTAGTGTCCCTACAGTTCTTTTTCATTTTAAGGAGCACAATGAGCAAAAAACTCCTACATTCATTACCATTTATGTAATAATCAGCTAATAATGCTGACAAGGAAAACATATCAAGAACGCTATTGGGCCAGAAATGTGCGAAAGCCTGGATATGCTGATATGAGTTTGCAAACCTAAGAGTGTATCGCTTCACTTTTATATCTATGGATGCTACAGCATGTCAACCGATGCAGTACATCTTAAGCACTATATCAGTGAAGACACAAACTCTGAACTAGAATTTGAGGCAAAGTATCAAATCAATCTACCAACAATTGTTGCCAGAGTCCAACTTTTGAGGTGGGTGTATACATGGATATTTGCTGCTTCAAAGACCTCTAATTCATGGAAGAGCACCCTGGTGATTTTTTTTTTAAAAAAACTATAATGCCACTATTTCAGAACTGTGACAGTTGTAGTCTGATCACACAGCGATGAGCAGCATGGGGTCAGAAAACCCAGTGAAATAAAGTATAGTGTTTTTGTAGAGTTCACAACAATCACACTTGTTACTGTAAGTGAAATAAAACTGTTTTAAGTCAGAAGCCTTCATCACAAAAACCTTTTCAACAAATTTGAACATTAACAGAAATTTGTTTTTGTCCCCAAAATGGATCCATCCACCAGGGTACACATCCACAGCTCCAATATTAGATAACAATAAACTTTAATGGTATTAAACATGTTGTAAGACAACTATTACCCTCAGGACTCAGGCATTCTAACTACTTTGGTATACTATCCAAATTGTGTAAATGCCAAATATGCTTATACTTTGGCTCTCTCAAATGCTGTCATGGTTATATCTGGGTGAAGGAATTAGAAACATAAAACATAAAAATGACCAGTAAATGTAGTCACTTTAAATGACTGATAAAGTCTTTGCCCTTGTCTGAAAAGGGCTTTTGACACACTGCTATCCCATACAAAATACAATCGTGTCACATTGTCTGATGGACTAGCCCTGTACTTTATTTTTTTACCCTGATGAATGTATCACAAGGCTCAATATTCCAGGATTTATGACAAAATAAATACTATAACTATGTGACAAATGACCTCCCCTTAGAGTATCATGTGCAATTTTGAGGTAAAATACAACAATTTGTCACTTAGCTTGTTTCCACACAGCAGCTACAGCGCACAGCATTTCAGCATTGTGGATAATAATGCAAAATCATGATTCAGCAACTTGAGGAAAGGCAGACTGAAAGAAAAATACAAGTCATCCAAAGTGGTATTTTTTTATCCTCAGAAATGTCCTTTCCCTTTCAGCCCACACTCTCCAGCTGAGCTTTCCTAAGCAACTGGAGCAGTTACTTATCCAGAAGCCTGTGGGAGTAAAAGCCTAACAGATACTTGACACTGCATTAAAAAAAAATAAATGCATCAAGTCTAAACAAAGCTTCAGCTTAATTAGCAACTTTTAAAAGTTGCTGTTGTTGTTTATATTTACTTTCCTAAATGTGACACTATCACTTTACTTTACACTATCGCTTTAGCGCAGTTTCCTTTTTTTAAATTTTGTCTGACCCCTCAGAATACCGTCATAGATGCAGTTTTCTTCTCTCACTTTTCCTCTTTCATCCTCCTCCTCTCTGTCCATGCGTCTCTGCCTCTCACTTCTCACTCCTCTGTTAAGATAATTACAGTTCATTCTGTGTCAGTGTGTAGGGGGGATTCCAGCCTGGATGAAGGCTGATTAGTTTTTAATCATGAAGTGGCACTTGAGTAAACAGGGAAATATTCTCCCCGTCACTCCAGAGAGGAGACATGTTAGTGTGTGTGTGAAATAGTTTGTGTACAAGGTGGATGGATGTCCTTGGGTGCACTACAAACAGACAGACAGTAAGTTAATTAACCAGCCAGGCAGCCAATCAGTAATGTAGTTATTCATTTAGTTTGCAAGAGAGTTGGTTGGATGCATGGGGAATGTCTTTTCTATCAGCTGGATGTCCTTGAAGGCACTGCAAACAGAAATGCAGTAAGCAGCCATTCACATGGAAAACGAATCCATCAGGAAGTCAGTAAGTTAATTAGTGAAATGGAAAGTTTCTCAGTTATTAAGCAGTAAGCCAACGTCCCATTAGTTTCTCAGCAATACACGCTGGCAGGTAGACTGCTGGAAGATGTTAAAATAAAGGTGTTTGAATCTGCTGAGCAATTGTAAGCACAAGATATATACTTTTAAATAAAATTAGGAAACTATAAATATATTAAGGTCTTGTTTTTAAAGCGACACTTCTGTGAAGAAAATGCAGACTAGTGCAGGAAGTCAGGAGAACCTGAATACCAATTTAGGACCTTTGGAGCTCAGCTTTTAACCAACAATAAATATTCCAGGCTTAGGATCCGAAAAGTTTTCTGATTTATCAATATGTGTTTTTTAGGATTTTTGTAACTACAAAGTCATTAGGTTGGCAGCAGTAGTGACTGGAAGTGTGATAATATTTGTTTTGAGTGAGGGATTTTAGAAATGCAAAGCAAGATGGAGCTTCTGTGATTTTTTTTATAACAAACTTACACTAAAAATAAATGAAAAATAACCTTGAAAATCAAGATGCAGGTTGAACTAATTACAATTTGAATGCAAAGTCAAATAAACAACTTGTAAGCATCTGAAAATTTGTGGGGTTTTATGTACTTTTCTGCTTCTAATAACATTCACAAGTTCATCTTCAGTAACAACCATCCTTTGCAACACAATTGTGACAATTAAAACATGCAGGCCAATGAGTGAAGCTATTTATTTTATTTTATTTTTTTTGATTATTTACCCCTCGGGAGCTCTGTGAAGGTACCTGCAGTAATGTTAGGTAAGCAAGAACAGAACAAATGGATCTGTTAAAACAAGATTTTATAATGACAGCTGGATTTACTGACAAGAGTCACTCTGTTCTATCAGTGCTGAGCACAGCCATATTGGCACTCTGTTAGTGTGTGTGTGTGTGTGTGTGTGTGTGTGTGTGTACTGTTTATCTCAGTTTTGTCAGTTACAGTGAGTAGAATATTTACGATAAACTGACAGCAAACAGTTTTCTAATATCTGCAGTACAAGACACTACAAGGTCAACGTACAGTCTGAAATAAAAATCCTCATCCACCTTATCAGAAAACTCCACTCATATGCAACAAACTCCATCCTATATGAAATATAAAAAGAGGCTCTTTCCAAACTCTAGCAACACCTTTATCTCAGATGTCTAATGCATCTGCTGCACATCTACAAGATGAAGACAAAACTGAGTTAACAGTTGGCATTTGGCCACTCCAAATGTGGTCATTGTGACCAAGGACGAAGATGCTGTCAGCAACCACACTATCAATCTGGCTGGGGTGGCACCGTGCAGTCATTAAAACGCTGACGCGGCTCTTTGTGTGTTCTGCAGGGACTTGAGGAGCTAGGTCCGCAGCAGTTGTGGGTTGCTTTTGGCCAAGGACAGAACCTGAGGTGGTTTCTTGTACATGTAGCTGTAAATCAGCTACAGAGCCATGGCTTAACGAACACACTTGTGCGCTCAGACACATCACTCGGCGTGCTGAGAGAAAATGGAAGGACAGACTATGTGTTTTTGGAGATGTTGAAAAATGCTGCTGTAAAAAAATGCCAAGACCCAGTTTTTCTCTAACTTTGTGTTAGTAATAAGCAAGTAAGTAATAGTAAGTAATAATAGCAAGCCTCCAATTCTTTTTAATTCTTTAAACTCTCTGCTGTTCCTTATGATTACTTTCCTCTGACTCCTTCTGTTTACTCTGTGAAAGGTTTCAAATTTTTTTTATTGATAAAGTGAGTACTGTCAGGTTTGTAACCCTTATTTTGGACCCCTGATCCTGCTGTTTTACCTGTGTCTTCTGCTGTCTTAGAAAACTTTGAAGCTGTGATTTCTGAAAATGTTCAATATTTGAGACCTTTATACCGTCCTGGTGACACTATTCCTCCCAGACTCTTAAAGGAAGTATTTTGTGCTTAAGGTCCCTGTTTTGTTAATGCCTCTCTTCTCCTGGGTTGTGTTCCAGCTGTCTTTAAACATGCTGCTGTGCAACTTCTTAAAAATACTGATTTGTTCTAATGTCCTCTCAAATTTTAGGCCATTTTTGTTACGACCATTCTTTCAGGGGTATGAGGAAGGGTGTAGCAAAGAAAAATAAAACACGTTGAGGACAGGTGGTACAATTAAATCGAGCACATTTTATTGGCACTGGTGTGGAACAGAGGGTAAAGCCTGTAACAAAAAGAAAACAAAATGAATATGTGTTGGGGTTAACGGGACTGCTGAAAGAAACAAACCAAAACATATCCCAAAATCCACCAAGTGCTAACCACAACATAACTGCAACTCGGGGTGAAACCTAAAACCAAATAAAAAGCAGCAGACCCATAAACTAAAGTGACCGTAGTCACAAACAAAGCAAACGCTAAGCTAGCCCAACACTGCAACAAAATAAAAGACAACGAAGGCAGAATACACACCAGGAAGTAGCATGGCTTAAACCAAAACTGGGTGTGAAACAAAAGGTACGACCAACTAAATGGACTGTTCTACCGTCCCCCACTGGGAACACACACGAGCAGCCAGGACATCCTGCTGCACACTCTCGAACGGTCCAACACACACACAAGACTACCACATAGCACAGCGGACACCCAGTAAACCGTGCTACCAATTTCTGCCAAAGTCAAGATGAGACCACCTGCGCCAACCAGTCTCATCCTGATGCCACAAACAAAAACACACCCAGTGCACAACGTGAGGGGAAAGCGGCCTTAGCCATTCGGCTTCCGCCTTCTGACTAGCTGCTGCAGCCACCTTTTTCAATCATGGCTTCTAGTAAGCTGCAGCCTGATTGGTCTGACAATTAGCCAATCAGACGGGAGGAGACTGAGGTATGTTGAATCCAGCCAGTCCAGAAAGAAAGCCTCCAAATCAGGCAATCAGCGGCAGAATGAGCAGCAGCTGCCAGCAATAGGCAGTGGCCGTAACAATTTTCTAAGCTGCCTTTTCTTTCTAAGATCTTAGAGAAGGTGGTTTATCTTCAGTTACATCATCTAGAACTACATGACTTCTAGGGCTGGGCATCAAGCATTGATTGGAACCGGGACTTACTTTTCAATTCTCCCGGAATCGTTCAAATTTTTAATTTTCGATTCCTAATTTCGATACCTTGTCCGCCGACTGGAAGACGAAGCCGAAGAATCCGCTGGAAGTGTTAGCATTAGCTACCGCGCAAACATGGACAGTGTGCGGCAGCGGTCTAAAGTATGGCTATACTTTCATAAAAGAGATGACAAGTCAGCTCAGTGCAACACTTGTAAAAGTGTTATATCATGCACAGGAGGGTGCACAACAAATATGACTAAACATCTCCGGGTTCATGGTATTCAAATATTAGAGTGCCCCGTCTTTGATGCGCTGAGCCGGCCTTCCTCCGTTGGCTCTTCCTCTGCTGCCTCTTCTTCTGGCTCTGACCCTCAGCCTAGCAGTCGAAATCCGGTAAGTAATACAATAACATATGTCTTATGTCAACATTGAGGCAGCTAACAAGTTGTACTCAACCTAAAACGATGGGTCAACTCAAATGCAAACACCCAGCTAACATTAGCCCACGTCTTTTTTTTTTCTTTATAGATAAACAACCTGGAATTGTTAACTTTAGCCAGGCAGTTGCCAAGCCAATGCGATCTGCTATGACTACCCCGTTTACCATAGCAGCCAAGGCAAAGATGTCGGTGCAAGAGGTAGAGGAATGCCACAGAAAGGTTACCGCATATATTGTGAAAAAACTGCATCCCTTTTCAGATGTGGAATCACCAACATTTAGGTTAGTTAAGCAATAACAGCTAATTTATTTAATACTGAGCGAAAGTTACAGTAACAGCGACATTATATGTTTGTTATTGTTTGCAGGGACATGGTAAATACACTAAACCCCATGTAGTGACTTCCACAGACGCTAGTGAGGCAAAAGGATGGGTTCTGTCTATTTGTGTGACGCGCCGTCCATGTCCACAAAGAAAACGCTCTTCAACCTGATGCGTTGCTTTCTTTATTGATCGTCTTTCATGTTTGCAGGATGGATCAATAAACTTGTTTAACTTAACATGTGATCGTAAATATAGACTTTACATACACTCTGGTCTATCCAGCTCAGTGTGTTAAACTCAGTGTGTTAGCGTACAAGTTTAACGAATAAGTTCAGCGGTCAACAAAAATTACAGCTACTGAGCCCTCCTCAAAACCCCCGTGACTAACTGACAACTCCTTCTTAACCTACCGCATCCACGTGACCCCAAGCTGCAAATCACCATGACAACCAAAATAAAACAAATCATCCACCCAGTGATCATTACTCCAAACATGTTTTATGGCTCCTACACCCCAAGTACACACCACCTTCCGGGACTACTTATCAAATACATTAATCCCATCTTGGTATAAAGTCGAGAAGTCAAATGCGATTACAGAGCTCAGTGACATCTGCTCTGTTGCACTCACATGTGATGACTGGAGTAGCATCACACAGGACCATTACCTCACCATTACAGCACACTATATAGAGGAGGGCAAAGTGCAGCAAAAAGTGCTAAATACAAAAGCTGTGTACAAAGCACAGAACAGCTGTGTTGTAGCAGAGGAAATCAGTGATGTTCTGTTAGAGTTTGGCATTTCAAAGAAAATTGTTGCAATAACAGATAATGCTGCCAATATGGATGTGGCTATTAAGCGCCTGCAAATTGTGAAACTATGCTGTTTTGCCCCTCCAAGTGGCCACTGTGTTAGATCCGCGCTTTAAACATAAGTTGGATGACACTGTCTGGGACCAGATGCAGAGGAAGCTGGTGGAACAGGTCATTCATGCTCAACTTTCTTTTTCATCTATTAATATCTAAAATTAAAAGTCTGTCTTTTAACACTAAATTCTAGTGTTCTTTGTAGTCAACAAAAGAAGACTGTGGAGCTGATGGGGACGACATGCAGCCTGAGAATGAAGCAGAGGAGGATGAGAGTGAGTGTGAGGAGGAGAGTGTAAGTGTATGATGGCTGATATATAGGTTCTCAATCTTAATAATGATCATGCCTTTAGGGGATGTTTTCCTTTTTTTAGTGGTAATACTGATTAACCTTTTGGGTTTTTTTAGCAACCACCTCCCTGCAAACTGTCTAGGAAGACTCCACTGGAGGAGCTATTTGCTGAGGAAGAGGCACAGAACACACAGCAGAGCTCCATGTCCATTAGGAAACGAGTGGAGCAAGAGTTGCAGATATACCAGGAAGTTCCATCAGCCACTATGTCCGAGGACCCTGCTGCATGGTGGTGGAACTAACGAAAGACTTGTCCTTTGCTGTCAGACCTCGCTTTCTCATATTTATGTGTTACACCCAGCGAACATGTGTTCTCCACTGCAGGAGACACAACTTGTTCAGAGCGCTCACGCATACTGCCTGAGAAAGCAGATATGATCATATTCCTCAAAAAGAACTGTTTCTGATTTTATACTGTACCTGCTGTTAATCTGAAGTTCAACTGGGGTTGCACAAGTTGTTACTTATTGTTTGAAATTCTGCACCAGTCCAGGTTAGCCCATCAGTTGGAGCACACAGGATTAATGCGTAAATGCGTATTCATGAGGTTTAAGAAATAAAGCTCCCTTGTGAAAAGCATATCCCTGTGAAAAGAAAGTTTATAATATTTATGTTCAAATTAACAGATTTAATATTCATATACTAGTTGAAAACAGCCCTGTGAGAAATTCAAAGTAAAGTTTTAAAGTTGGCGAAATGACGAGACAAAATGGCAAAATGGCGAACGGGTCGTTAGAACTTTTTTGACCCCTACGCTTAAAAGAATCGGAATTGAGAATCATTAGGAACCGAAATTGAAACACAGAACCGGAATCGTATCCAGAATTGTTCAAATTCAAACGATGCCCAACCCTAATGACTTCCATGAGAAGTTTCAGTCTGGTTTTAAATCATGTCACAGCACTGAAACAGCCCTTCTCAGGGTTTACAATGATTTGCTTTTAACTGTTGATTGTGGAGCCTCTTCTGTTTTAATTCTCCTCAGTCTCACTGCTGCTTTCGATAGTAATAAAATATCAGGATCTACCCTATGTTTGCAACACCCTGTTGGAGTTAATGGTACAGTGCTCACATGGTCCGAGTCTTAATTGAGAAATGGGAGTTTTTCTATAAGTCTTGGGCAGTTCTCTTCCTCAGAGGCCTCACTTAAAAACAGGGTACCTCAAGACTTCTTATCATGTGGGGTCCTATTTTAAAAAACAATGTGTCATTTCATTGTTATGCAGACGGCATCCAGATTTATCTGCCTTTAAAATCTGCTGGATGTGAATGCATAGAAAATCTACAGAATGGCTTGTGGGACATTAAACCATGGATGTAGATACATTCCCTCTGCATAAATGAAAACAGAAGTCATTATTGTTGGGAAAACTGACCTGCTGGCAGGATCCAACAGTGCTGTTGGCTCTCTGGACTCTTTTATCCGCACTTCTATTAAAAGGTCAGTGCAGTAGTCCAGTCTAGTTTTTATCATTTGAGGCTTATTAGTACTGTAAAGTCAGTCTTTATCGTCCTCATAATGCCCTAGAAAGGGTCATTCACACTTTTATCTTTTGTAGATTGGACTACTACAAATCCCTTTATTCTGGGATTGAAAAGTCGCTCCTTCGCCATCTACGGCTGATTCAAAACTCATCTGCCCGCCTGTTAGCGGGGACAAGACGGTGGGAGCACATTACTCCAGTTCTGCGATCCCTTCACTGGCTGCCTGTCTCTTTAAGAATTTCTTTTAAAATTTTACTTTTGACTGTTAAATGTTTAACTGGTCTGGCACCTCCCTATCTGTCTGAGCTTCTGCACCATCATCGTCTTTGTAGAGCTCTGATATCAGAAGAACAAAGGACTTGACTCGTGACTAGAGGAGACAGAGCTTTGTCCTCAGCAGCCCCTAAACTCTGGAATGGTCTCCCTCTTTCTGTGAGGTCTGCCAAAACCTTGACTGAATTTAAATCTCTTTCAAAAACTCATCTTTTTACATTCACTTTTAACTTCAGAGAATATGATCGTTAGGCCAGACTTTGTACTATCTTTTCTCTTTTGTCTTTTATTGTCTATTTTGTTGTTTGATGTTTTATTTTGTATTGTATTTTACCTGTGCAGCACTTTGGGTATCTCTTGGTAAGTGAAATTAAAAACTATTGGGCCTAAAATTGATCCTTCGGAAACTTGACATTTGACTCAAGAGATTCCTGAGGAGCATGTATCCATACCATAGACTTTATATAAAAGATGGACGGAGTCTCTGTGACGTCACCCGTAGGTTTCTTAATTCTGAAGAGCAAAAGTGAAGTTTGTTGGGTGATTCCACTATCGCCATCTAAATACAAAAATAGCCGAAGTGGCAGAGCTGAGAGGGGGGCTGTGAGCGTGGGGGTGGATGACTGACGTCTATGAAACTCCGAGCTGCCTTTAGCTAAGAGCTAACTGAGCCAACTGCGGTTGTGCTACACTTGCTGTGGATATTTGATACCTGTCAATCAAAAGGACACACCCCTAATTATGTAGAATTTTAAGATTAAATAAAATTCACCCCCCCTCACAGTTGTCATGAAGGTAAACTTGACCTATTAATCCTAAAATAGATTTTTGTACCAGGCATTAAACGTGTTTATTTCTGCTGTGAAGTTGGCCTTTTTAACATGGGACTCCGTGGGAATTTGCTCTGTTTTGGAGCCAGCCTCTAGAGGATAAGGAGTGAACTGCAATTTTTTGCACTTCCACATAGGCTTTACATTTCACTGCCAGAGGTTGCCGCTTGATCCATACTTAAATACCATTTAAGAACAGTACCTGAGAGGCCCACCAGACTTTTAAGTCTGTCTAGTAAAATCTGGCAATCAGCTGTATCAAAGGCTGCACTAAGATCCAGTAGAACCAGGACAGAAAGTTTCTGTAAGTGCAAGTTAAGTTTAAGGTCATTAAAATTTTTTAAAAGGGCCATCTTGGTACTGTGATTTGCCCTAAAACCAGATTGATATTTTACTCAAAATCTTGTGTTTATTCAAAAACTCATGCAATTGAATAAAAACAACATTTTCTGTCAGTTTACTTAAAGTGCTAAGTTGGACACAGGTCAGTAATTATCATGAATATTTGGATCACTCTTCTTCAGAAGGGGCCTCACCACTGCCGTTTTAAAGATGGCAGGGAAGACACCCGTCCAAAGAGAGTAATTTACTATGTTTAAAAGCTCAGGCTCAAATAAACCATTAAATGTTTTTAAAAGTAAGGTGGGAATGGGGTCTAAAAGGAAGGTTGTTTGGTTTAGTTGGGAGAACATCTTTGCATCAACCAGGACAAAACTCTCCAGTGTTTCCTCGGGTAACGACAATGCCTTAGATCTGTTAAAATCAGCAATTCGTTTAGATAAAAGACTGGATCCAATAACATTGATCTTATTTCTGAAGTTATTTCTGATATGCACACTTTTAACCCTAAGAGTCTTTGCAATTTTATTGCACAGAACAATATTTCTGGAGTCTCAATGTAGGCAATTTTGCAAGATGGTGACCATCTTTAATTTTTAGGTGGGTAAGGGGTTTTATGAAAAGAGCAATGCCCAAGGAGTATGTGTGCCAATTTTGGTGCTTGTTTCCTTAAATGAATGATTTTTACAGTTATCTGCTCCACTACAACCTTGATCACACAAGGGATGATGAATCCTCTGTAGAAGCTCTAATTACTTATCAAGTCATTTGCTCGTATAAAATGCTAATACCACCCTTCAAGCTATCAGAGCCACATAGTGATTACATAATTTCAAATGAAAATCATTAGAAATGCACATGCTGGCAGGACCTTCATAGCTAAATATCTAAAATGCATCATGCTTGTCAGAAATTGTACAAAAAAATACATTCTGGATTCAATCACAGCTGAAGGCTTTGTTAGTGAATGTTTTCTTGCAGTTCATTAGCTGAGCACACAAAAGTTTACTTGACACTTGACTTTTTCCACGGTTACCTGCACAAGGGTGAGAATGTTTCCAAATAACTGGTTTCAGTTTTCTATTTTATTATTTAATCATATCAAATCAAATTTAAAGAGCACTTTTTATGCACAAAGCAACACAAAGTGATGTACATAATAAAAGCAAATTATGCATTTTAAAAACAAAATTGAAAAGCCTTCACACACCAAAGAATATAACAAAAAATAAAAAGGCACACCTCATAGTAGTTCACACACAGTCGCACACAAACTAACACGCTTACAAACAAACGCATGTACACTACCCTCGCCCGCCCATACCCCATTCTGTACGAACATGAACTCCCACCCCTAATTACTGTCTCTGAGCTAAATGTAAGTATAAAAATAATAATAAAATGAAAACATCTGATTTGACACTGCTGTGAGGAAATGATATCTTGATCCAGTCACACCAGAAGCCAGCGCACCCATGACCACAGCAGGCACCACTACAGGGACCAAGAATCCTGATATGCATTGTGATAAAAACAAACAAAGAAACAAAAAAGTCTTGGTGCTGTTGCCTGGAAACCAGTCTACAGTGATGGGAGAAAGAGCAGAAACAGACTCAAACACTTTCATTCAAACCATATCTGGCCAGGTGAAAGGATAAAGAGAGGTCTGCAGCCAGCAACACCTGGTAAGTCAAAACAGGGAAATAAAGTCTGGAGTTTCTCAAGTGAAGCCAGTTCCTTCAGAATATAAAAGACTACCACACTGCAACTTTCATCTGACTGGAACAACTGAACCTTTCATGTCTGATCTGCAAAACTATTAGCTAGGTCAACTCTTGTGTGTGACTAGTTTTCACCAAAACATTTTGATCAACAACTGTGGAAATTAACATCTCCAGTGAAGGTGTGGAAACGAGAGGATGCCCCAGCATGATCAGGGTTACACACAGCACTTATTCTAATGCAAAAGAAGTTATGACAGCCATTTGAGGTGTGACCCTGCTGGGACCAGAGAGAGAAAATACTGTGAGCGAAGGGGGAGGAGAATATAAATGGGAGGCAGAGAAAATTTGAAAGTCTAAATTAAGCACCCTCCACCATAACGCACGCACACACACACGCACACACACACACACACACACACACACACAGTATCCTCATATTTAATGCATCTTTAATGAACTGATTTTTCATTGCAAATCTAAAGCTAATTTGGTGTGTTATGAATCTGCTGGTTAGCCAACGTGCTAAAGCTGACAGTTGCTGTGGCGTGTGTGTGTGTGTTAAGAGGAGGTTGCTGCAGTAATGTGTGTATGTGCCAGTTGTTTTTGGTGTGTGTATTGGTATGGGCGCCACTATCCCTGTGCACGACTCACAGATGGGTTGGATATGCAGGCTGGGCACAGAGGGGCTGGCTGAGCTACATGCCATATCAGCCAATAGCATCATTACTCACAATTAGACCCTAAGCAGATTAAGGAATACCAGCCAACCAGCCAGCCAGGCAGCCACATAGAAAGAAAGAAATTTCCACATTTAAGTTTAAGTCCAGTGTTCTGTGTGTTTAATCTACATCTAGAACCCATCAAGGGTTTGTGTTTTTTTATTTATCATTAAGTGTGATAATCTTAAGTTATATTCATTGCCTCTGCATTCATGACTCTGAATTCACCCCCAGACTTTGGAGTTGTTTCACTTCTGATGGTTACACATGAATGCAAGCTGAAATTTTCTTCTGATATTAGTACTATCAGGGGAGGTTGATTATATGGTTTTGCCTATGCACACCAGTAATTTCAATCAGTCATCCAGATTGTAAAATAATTTACTCGAGGTTTATTGCAAACCGGGGACAGAGCACAACACAAAACCAACAGCACAGTGAAACAGCAAAACTCTGCTGCTGCATCATTCTGTTTCACTCTAGTAGAAAAATGCAGGCACTTGCCACAAAGGTCAGTATGAGTGATTCATTCACCTGTCACCCTGATTATGTGTTCAAACCCCAGGAAATGTGAAATTTTTATATCTTTGCGTGTCATTCAGGCAGGCTTGAGGAGGTTAAAGGATTTGGAGGAGGAGTTATGTGCTGTTGCTGTAGCAGCAGAGTCAGTACATGAGAGTGACGCAGCTTCCCCTACAGACTCATACTACAGTAACTTACTGGCTAGAGCACTGTTCATCACTAAGTCAGTGACTTAGAGCAATGTTCACAAGTCATTCTTACACATTTTAAACTGTAACAGTTTCATTTACGTCATTAAACATCATGACAAATGGTTAGGCCTAGGGTTGCATGATCATAGACAAAACATAGTTATTTTAATTAGTGGCAGAGCTAGATGTTTACACACTGGGTGGCCAAAGGGTGGGCAAGATTTTATCGGGGGCCGTATACCAAGAAAGGAAATTATAGTGTTCCTCTTCAACACACTGCTGTGACAACTTTGGTCACATTAAAGAGACAAGAGAAATATAAACATCTTTACTAGGGCTGGGTTTAAAAAAATCGATTCATCGTCTTTAATCGATTCAAATGAAATAAATACAATATCAATTCATAAAACTTGGTGATTGATATTTTTTAAATGTCGTTTCCTGTAATGTGACCCTACTCTTGCATGACTTACTGAGGCTCAGCGAGGACTTAGCATATATACACACACAATTGGTTCAATGTGTTGCCTTCCTCCAAAATCAGCTTCTCTTGCCAAGAAAATGTCAAGTTTAAATGTTTTCATTCACCAATGTGGATTACATTCACCTGTAAAGTCGAAAATAACAATCTCACATGTTTTACAATTTCCTTTTGGAGATGAAATATTTTTATTTCATTATTGATGATGTCATGATGATGTCACAAGTTTTATTGCCCTGCTTAGTTGACTTCAAAAATCGCCTAAATTGGTTCCCAGCCTGTTTTTATAAGGACGCCATTCATGTTACTATCAAAAAACTGTGGACTGCCCCATGATGAAACCATGCGTGGATTTTTGCTGTTGTTGGCTAGCTTCTAACCATAAGGGAGGCAGAGCTTTTTCCTCAGCAGCCCCTAAACTCTGGAATGGTCTCCCTCTTTCTGTGAGGTCTACCAGAACCTTGAATGAATTTAAATCTCTTTTAAAAACTTTTTACATTCACTTTTAACTCCAGAAATTAAACCATGCAGTATGGCTGACCCACAAAATTAGGACAAATCATCTGCACTGTGACATTTCTCAGACATGCCTCAGTAATGGTGTAAAGTTAGTGTTTTCGGGCTCCCAAAAACACTGGTTCTATATTAATTAAAACCTAAATAATATACTTAAAAAAAATTAAGCGAAACCACCTCAACTCATCTCTTTGTGTAAAGGGCCTTAATCACACTGGCTCTGGGACCCCCTGTTCTCCTTGTCCCTGAACTGGCAACATACTTATTTGTTATTATACTACTATACTATACTGTAATGAGATATGAGATGTCTTTTATTAAATAGTTAAAAGCCAAAATAAAACAAAATAGCCCATGTAACAGTAAAGGTATAAATTTTATTTTCATTTAAAAAATGTTACTATATTTTTATTTTTTGTTTTTTTTTCTGGTGCCCGAGCAGCTGGAATATTACCTGGATTTTGTTTTTGCTTTTTTTTTACAGTGAAGGAAAGCAATAAAAGTCCTTTGAAATTAGTTGTCCAAATGAGGGATACCCAACATTTGATGATTTGTCAAGACTCAAGCTGTTAAGTAAACACCACATGGGTAGCAATGAGAGCATAACCTTCACACCAATAGAAAAATGTGCACCAGGCAGGGAATTAGAGATGTTACCTCTTTATGTTTAGGCTCCAGAGTGGTTATGATTATTATGTAATGATCTTTTTATATACCCAAAGCAGATATTGTATCCTAGTCTTTTAAAAAGAATTCAGGATTTAAATGTAGCAGTACATTTAAAAAGTAAACCACCACACTATGCAGTCTTTACAGCCTAAATATTCATCTGCATCTTCCTGTGTGTATGCAGTCCTGTGGCTTAGAGACTAATAATAGTGAAATATGAAGAAACAAAAGGACCTCATTTTCTTCTAATTTCTTGTCTTCATCTTTTTCTCAGTTTTCTTTCTTGTGTTTTTCCTCTTTTTTTGCACCCCCCCCCCCCCCCCCCCCCCCGCAATCCAAGACCGTCAATTTTTATTTCTACTCCTCTCATTTACTCCTCTATATCATCTGTTCCGTCTGCCCATCTGCCCTCCTTTCCTCCTCTCTTTTTTCCATCTTCTTCCCTCTCCTCTCCTCTTCTCATTCTCTCCTCCTCCTCTCCTGACAGAGCTATGAATAACAATTAGAGGATATACAAGTCACAGAGAAACCGTTTAAAAGTTTGAAATCACTTCTCTGTAAAGTATCAGTCGGTTTCAGCCTGAGGGAGGGAGGATGGGGTAATGGCTAAAACCAGGTCCGTTGCTGAGGATACTGAGAGAAAAGGGGGGGAAATTATTATTTCTCCACTACCATGCTGTCTGCCAGTCCTCAGTGAAGAGATTATTTATCAGCCGTTCCTGTCTGGTGCCTTGAGAGTCCTAGTTATCATGTGAGAGGCGCTTGAATAGCAACACAAAGAAACTCCTCTGACTGTTGTCGCCATGCTGCTACAGCTTTAATAACAAGCTGGTAACAAAGGAATGTCTTTGGCTTGCTGCTTATTAAACAAGCTGCTTTGACAATACTCACGGAGTCGACGTAAACACAGTTATATTTTATTTTGGGTTAGGAACCGCAGTACACCTTTTAACATGTGTGAGCTGAGTTATCGCGCTTGGGAACTTAGTTGTTGGAAAGGAAGTTGTTTTTATTTTTTTATTTATTTCATTTTTTTTCATTATAAATAAGACCTCATGCATTGTGATTAAATTGTTTCTCTCTTTGGCTTTTGCTATGGTTTTTCCAGTGCAATAATTCTAGTGTCCTACATTGCATGAAACCCAATGACAGCACATTTGTCTCAGCTCTGAAAGCCAGCAAAATCACCACAGCATCATTGTTAAAGCATTTTGGAAAGAATTCACTAGTAAGCATAGATGTGGGACAGCCATTTAATGTTGGTTTAGCTTGTAAGCCAAGGCTTGTAATACCAAATTAAGGATAGAAAATGGAAAGTGGCCGATCATGAACCACAATAATTTCCAGACTCTTTTTCATGGGCCTTGTTTTGCATGATACAAGTAATTTATTGAGATTGTTGTGCTTATGTTTCCTATGCAGTACCTCTGTCCTTGAAAGTCTTAATGCAGGGATGCTGATCCCACATGCATTTTATGTTCATGGTGTTGGTGTATCCCTTATTAAAGCCAGTCAAATGCAAGGGCATGCATGTTTTTACTGCACATCATTATGTGTGGTTACAAAAGTTTGAATCCAGTGATAACTAAGTTTAAAACAGTGTATTCAGCATGCCTTGTATCGCACAATGCAGAGAAACATTGATGTTTTTAGTGACTCGATTAAACAAAAGCAAAACAAAATGTAAAAAAAGGGGGGGTACTAAAGTATAAATAACATATTTTCCACAGCCATTCTGCTTCCCAAATACCCTTCAATGCTGCCAGCTCTCCACCTCCACCCCTATTTTTGAACCCCCCTCCACAAACCAATTTCCACCACAGTCACCTCTGTCCCCTGCACTGCCTCCGACTGGCTAATTGAAATTGACACATTTAATTTTGCCCCACAGCCAGCTTCATTCCAGTGATGGATGGCACTGAGTGAATGTAATTGAACTTTGGAGAAAAGAGGAAGGAACCAAAGGAGGAGACATCAATTAACATAACCTGACTGGCCACTTCATTTATCAGCAGGGACTGAGGGCTTGATAGAATAGAATAGAATAGAATAGAATAGAATAGAATAGAATAGAATAGAATAGAAATTATTCTTGTGTTAAAACAGAAAATTGCAGAGTATTATGTTGTTAAAAAGGGAGTGCAGTACAGTTGACGATTAAGATGTCTGATACTATTTCATCTCTCAGCAACTGAGATGGAGGATGTGCATCTTTTTTTTTTCTCCTTTATTTTAGGTTTTATTTGTGAAGAAAATTCTTGTCAAACCAGTGTTTACTTTAAAAACAAAATTTTATTAATATAAATTGTTCCTACTTTCGTTATATTACAAGCAGCGATTTATTTCAGCCCACACTATACAGCACTGGATGTACTTATTCAAGGTTCTATCTATAAAATGTTTTCAGTCCTGTTTCATAGCTGGCAGCAGGCTGCATTCAACCTGTCAGCTCTGGTTAAGTCGAACCAGCAACACATATTTGGCAAGTCTGTGTGTCAGCTTTGTTTTTCCTGAACCTGCAGGAGAGGGGTGTCT
The DNA here is from genome assembly GCF_017639745.1 of Melanotaenia boesemani. NCBI lineage: Eukaryota > Metazoa > Chordata > Actinopteri > Atheriniformes > Melanotaeniidae > Melanotaenia > Melanotaenia boesemani. Next base: position 27,104,101 of record NC_055697.1, on the reverse strand, counting down.
GTTCTTTGGAGAAATAAATAAATAACAGCCAAGGACTGAGTATGTGTCAGGTTTTTGGTAAAACAAAGTCCAAGCTGATGTGAATTCTCTTCTAGCTGAGGCAGCTGCAGCATCGTATTTGATAAGCTTGATCTGGCATAATAAACATATTTTTCCATCAAGGCTTGGAAGTTGAATTGCAGGGTCAAACTCTCAATCCTTTTTTACATTTTCTAGCTGGAAAGAATGGTACCATTCTTCTCAGTGGTTGTAATTTCACATTATAGAATCTATCAAAAAAATTCTCATTTTATCTTTAATGACACGTTCAGCTGTTCATGTTATTCAGCTGCTTTTTTTTTTTTAAGTAACAAAAACTGGGAGAGAACAGCATTTATCTACTTTTATCACAGAGGTCACCTAAATTAATCAACATTACACAAGTAGACAGATACACACCACATAGTCCACTTAAGCTTAAAGTTCCCAGGCGAAACACCACTTCCACACTTCTGTTTCTTCCCGTTTTTCATTTCTTTCTACTTCTTTCCTGTCTTTTTTTTTATCAGTTTTCTCCATTTATTTTTTCCATCACTCCATTTTTTCTTTCCTCTTTTCCTTGTTCTGTCTATTCTCTGGCTAATTAGATCAAGACATATAGTGGCTGTGTGACAGTATTCTCCATAGAGTGCAGGGGCAATATGAATAATTGAGAAGCTATTATCCCCTGCTATTATACCCCGAACAGAGCAACAGGGATGGCTGACATGGATTATACCACAACCCCAATCATTTGTCATCATTTCAGCTAGCTTCTAATGAATATGCAGGCATATGTTTTCTTTAGTTCAAATTATCACCATCATTATTATCATTATATTCTTGGCATTGCAAGTAATTTCTTTTTCTTGGTTTATTAAATTATGTTTAAAAAAACAGAAGATGCCCATCCCCTATAATTTAAAATTACAGCTTATATCAAGTTGCCATATTGATTCTTGCACATGTAAATCAAACATATTTGTCATATTTTAGACGTATAAATCTCAACCATTTCTATAGATGGAAATAGTCCTTATCTGAAAGTCGCTGGCAATCCCTCAGGGGTAATTTCTGTTTGTCTGTCCACATGAACATATGCAGCCTTTGGCTGTCAACATAATGTAATACTTTGGTAATACGGAATACTAATAAAACTATAAAAACAGATATCAAACCCAGAGAGTTCTCATTATATAGAGACCCCCCCATCATATGTTACATAGTGACAGCATATTAACTTGGTCCCATTAACAGCAGCATTATAGTGGCACCTGCTAAGGGGCAGGATGTATAAGGCAGCAAGTAAACAGTCAGGTCTTGATTGTCAATATGTTTAAAGTGAAGACAGACACCAAAGAAGGAATGTGGGAAATGAATACTGGATGGCAGATACTTATTAGAGCAGCAGGTGGTGGGACAGGTGTGTAGTTTTTTTGTTTTTAACCTTTTATTACTAATAATTCTACAACAACACAGACTTGATGTTCTTTGAAATTAGGTGTAGAGGTTATGTGCATATATCAGTACTCTAATCAGGCAAAGTGTGTCACAAATATCAGCATATCACTAAATACTGCACACAAATGTGTACAAAGTCCACCAGTAAACCTAGAAGAGTCAGAGGTCTCATATCTACTGACAAACTAATATAAAACAGATTAATTAACGCAGTAAGGGGATCCAAGTAAAAAGAAAAAAATAAATAAACAAATAAATAAAAAAAACCTTTTTCCAAGATCATGAAAGAATGCAATTTTTGGAACAAGCCTGTAGTTATCGAGACCATTAAGTTCTAAGCTTGTTTGTTCAGATATGATTGCTTGTTTGAAACTGGAGGTGACAACATGACTATTTATTTTATGACATGTGACATTTAACTTCCAATTAGAGTACTGATTGCGATTGTGTGTGTGTGTGTGTGTGTGTGTGTGTGTGTGTGTGTGTGTGTGTGTGTGTGTGTCTGAAATGTTTTAAGTCAGGAATGTAGCAATGACCACAGCTGATGCAGCTCTGGGATTCAAAATTGAACTGATGGTATCCAACAGAATTTTAGGTCTGTGGGCACTCTTTTAAAGCCGTACCGGCATTGACAGAGCTTTTAATACTGTATCAAGCAGTAAAAAAATTATATGAGATCTAGAAGTTGTGCTCTGCATCCTTTTCTAATGTCATGATTCCTGGGTTTTGGTGTGTTTGATTTGTTAGGTTTTGGTCTTGGTTTCTAGTTCTGGTTTTTGTGGTGTTTGGTTTTTTGTTTAGATCATCGTTTGTGTCATGTTTTAGTTTTTGTCTTGATTTTTGGTTTCTAGTTCTGGGTTTTGTCACGTTTAGTTAAGTTTATGTGTTTTCCCTCTTGCGTTCTTGTGGTTTCTGTTTCTGGCTCGTTAGTTCATCTAGTCTAATTACTCCCTCACTTCACCTGTTCCTTGTTACTCCCTCCTGTGCATATTTACCCCATGGTTTTCAGTTTGCTCTTGTCAGATCCTTTGGTTAACGCCCTGTCATGGGTGGTTTCCTGTTTTTTTTTGAGAATGAACCCTTTTACCTGCACTGATTCTGCCTCCTGCCTGATTCTACCTGCATTTGGGTCCACACCTCCACCGCCATTCGTGACACACAAGTGGAATTTCAAAATTATCTGAAATAATTGTGGTTATACGATTAAATGTATTAATCATGACAGATTCAGTGGGTGATCTAGATTTGAAATACAATCTATGTTTTAGAAAATCATAGAGATCATGCCATTCAAGAAAAATTACTGACTAAACTTTCCAATGTTACATATGGTTTGGCAAAAGCATGATTCCTTGGGCCAAAATCAGGACAAAGTTTAGCGAACACATTAAAAACAACAACAAAAAAACTTTGAACAGCTAAAATAGGATTCAACACTTCTAATCATAACTTCATGTGTGAAGTTATGAGGACAACTGTTTAGCCTTGAGTTACAGTCAACCTACCTCAGATTCACTAATGAGAGATTTGCTTCATCTTTTTTAAATTTGGACACCAGTGTGTCACATATAAAGTAAACATGAAGGAAACAGCCAAAGCTCGAAAGTACCATCTTTAATTCCTTTTTCATAGCATCTGCAGATGTGTACATATTGATTCAAAATTAAATCTACATTATTACAAGAATAAAAACTTCATATTTAACTAGACTGAAAGAGACCAAATAAAACATTTATATAACAAAATTCTAAAGCAATATCGTTTTGCTAATAAAGTAACTAAGAAAGAAGACTGAGTGACACAAAAATTCACAGAAACATACAAATACATATAAAATATCTGATTTATGTATTTCTGTCTAACTTTTGAATGTACCAGCTTTACTGAAAAATAAAACTTAGTTTTGCAGATTATGGCCCTGAAAGGCCCCGTAGCTATTTTGCTGATGTTCTGGTAATACGTTTTTATTGAATAAATAATGTTTAATGTCTCCTTTATAATAGAGCAGTCTTTCACAAAGTGTATTATGTCATTTCAGGAGCAATTTTCCTGTAGCACAAGAGGTTTTTATGATGTTGAAAGTAGATGGGTTTGTTTTGTACTTTTTCTTTTATCACTTTGTATGTCTGTGAAAAAGCAAACATGTCAATGAGAATTTTTCAAGGATTAAAGAGTATTAGAACATGCGCCATGAGCCATCTTGGTATTAGTGAAACTTTCTGACCTCTGATAAACAAACTTACAAGTTTTTCTTTTCTGTTCAAGTGAAATCTAAACAGGACGCAACAGTTTTATAGTTGTCTAGGATGTAGGATGTGCATACCTGCTGAAACATGTGAGCCACATGGGAGCATTCGAAAGTAGGGCAAGCAGAGCGAGTTGCACCTAACTCTGACTACTGAACAGAAAAAGTAAAAAAGATGTGCGATGTGAAGAGATTATTTCTGTCAAGCCACAGGAGAACTGCTGTATGAAAACAATTAGTCTCATTTCTGCAGGTTTGATTAACACTGTACCTAATGTTTAAGCCCCGAGGCCTGGGGCCACAGGAGACAGTACTAATTAAAACATATATCCTCAATATTTCATTGCCAGCTAATTAAAACATATACCACCTTCAATCGTCAGAAATTGCTAATTGAATCATATAATACTTTGTGCGTTGATTGCTGTCTAATTAGTTCATATTACTCTCAGTCTTTATTGCTGGCTAATTAAAACATATACCTCTGTTTGTCATATTTTGGTGCATTCTTGTGGAATACTGGTGTTTTTATATATAACCCAGTGGAGCCTTTGTGTCCCCTAGTAAAAAAAGTGACTGTTTAAGTTCCCGTCTGCAAGTTCCAGTTTGCAAAAAATCAGTTTCATATCAAGCACAAAAAAGAAAAAAAGAAGTAGAATATTCTCTAAATAACTATGTTAAACAATTTGTTTTAAGATATATACATCAGAATCAGAATCAGAATCAGAAAGGTTTTTTATTGCCATATGAGTGAACAGGTTCACATCATTAGGAAAATGCTGCGGTACTTGGTGCAGACATAAAAACAATATAAGTTATAAGTTTAAGCATGCAATAAATATAAAATAAAAATTTTAAAACAAAATAAAGTCTCTACACTTTAACACAAAATTACAAAATATACAGGATGGGTATGGAATTAGAGCATAATCCAGAAAGTATGCTAAAGTGACAGTAAAGTAGCTTTGGTATGTCTCTTTTTGCATGAAGCACAGGTCCTGTGACTGAGACAGAGCGTTTATGGCCTAGAGTTCTTGTTCATGAGTCCAACAGCAGAGGGGTAGAAACTCTTCTTGTGGCGAGAGGTTCTGGTCCGGATGGACCGTAGCCTTCTGCCTGAGGGGAGTGGCTCAAAAAGTCCATGACCAGGATGAGAAGGGTCGGCTGCGATCCGGCCCGCACGGCCCAGTGTCCTGGAGGCGTACAGGTTCTGGAGAGATGGGAGAGTACAGCCGATCACCTTCTCAGCAGAGCGCACGATACGCTGTAGCCTCTGTACGTCCCTGGTGGTGGCTCCAGCGTACCACACGGTGATGGAAGAAGTGAGGATGGACTCAATGATGGCTGTGTAGAACTGCACCATTGTCTTTGTTGGCAGGTTGAATTTCTTCAACTGCCTCAGGAAGTACATCCTCTGCTGGGCCTTCTTGATGACAGAGGTGATGGTGGGCTCCCACTTGAGGTCCTGGGTGATGGTGGTACCCAGGAAGCGGAATGAGTCCACAGTGGTGATGGGGATGTCAGTCAGGATGATGGAGGGGAGTGGGGCTGTGTGCTTCCTAAAGTCCACAATAATCTCCACTGTCTTCTGGGCGTTCAGCTCCAGGTTGTTGTAGCTGCACCAGGACACCAGACGTTCAACCTCCATCCTGTAGGCAGACTCATCCCCGTCAGAGATGAGTCCAATAACGGTGGTGTCGTCCGCAAACTTAATAAGTTTGACAGACTGGTGGCTCGAGGTGCAGCAGTTGGTGTACAGGGAGAAGAGCATAGGAGAAAGTACACAGCCTTGGGGGGTGCCAGTGCTGATGGTCCGGGAGGCCAAGATGTTCTTCCCCAGCCTCACGTGCTGCCTCCTGTCCGTCAGGAAGTCAGTGATCCACCTGCAGATGGGATCAGGCACGTTCATCTGGGACAGCTTGTTTTGGAGGAGGTCTGGGAGGATGGTATTGAAGGCAGAGCTGAAGTCCACGAACAGGATCCTGGCGTAGGTTCCCGGTGAGTCCAGATGCTGCAGGATGAAGTGCAGGGCTATGTTGATGGCGTCGTCTACAGACCTGTTGGCTCTGTAGGCGAACTGCAGGGGATCCAGGAGGGGGGCCGTGAGGGATTTGAGGTGGGACAGAACCAGGCGCTCAAATGACTTCATGACCACAGAGGTCAGTGCCACAGGTCTGTAGTCATTAAGTCCAGTGATCCTTGGCTTCTTGGGGACAGGAACTATAGTGGAATTTTTGAAGCAGTCCGGCACGTGACACGCCTCCAGTGAGGCACTGAAAATGTCCGTAAACACTGGGGCCAGCTCGTTTGCACAGTGTCTCAAGGTGGCTGGAGAGACACCGTCTGGGCCGGGGGCTTTCCGGGGGTTCACACGTTCGAACTGCTTCTTCACCTGCTCTTCCCCAATGGAAAAGGTTGTGGGGGTGGGGAAGGAGGGGGGCGTTGTGGAAGTCCTTGATGATGCATTCTCCTCTGAGGCGGGGTAGGAGGGGGGGTAAGAGTCTTTGTTGTTGTTGGGACTGGGGCTGGTGGAGGTGTGAGGGCTGCCTGATGGTCCATCAAAGCGACAGTAGAATCCATTTAAGAGGTTGGCTGTTCGCAGGTCGTCAGTGGAGTGGGGGGTTTTGGGCTTGTAGTTGGTCATTTGCCTAAGTCTTCTCCACGCTGAGGCCGGGTCGTTCTCTGAGATTTCCTGTCGCATATTCTCAGAGTGCTGTGATCTAACAGTGTCCACTTCCCTGCTAAACCTGTATTTAGCCTCTTTGTAGCAGTCTTTGTTACATATGGTGTACTGCCTGAGATAATTGTAATATAGACCGATTCAGTGGCTTCAGTTGCTTTGGAGAAAAAGCCACAGGCAAGAAAAATATTTTAAGACATTTCATGTTTAATTTGTAAACTAAGCAAGGGGCTACCACTGCCAACATTATTCAAAATTGGCCCAGAATCCAAAAGAGAGCTGATCAAAGATGCAAAGTGAATTGTCAGTTTTCACAGCACAATAATTATCCATCCCTCATCTGCTATGAAATGTGCAAACATGATAAGTTCTGTGATTGGATGTTTCTTGTCAGAAAGTACATATGGGTACTAGATTATATAAACACACCTAAATAAATTTAAAAAGCTGTACTTAAATACAAGCTAGGTGTAAATCCTGTTAAGGTGTGTTTGATCTTCCACCCAAGCTTCTACAAAAGTTGCATAAACTGTCACTATTTGTAAGAAGAGGTCAAATTATATCTTCTTATGCATTTAGGGTTTCCCCTAAGTTTACAGCTTTGAATAGGGAGGAGATGGACACCTCTGGCAGAGAGACAATCCATAGGAGAATATATGCACCCTCCCTTGACCTGAAATACACACACTTGACGGTAAAACATTTGTTACGTAAATCATCATTAGTCTATTTTGATTCATCAGTCTGAGTTTCATACATGTAACTTATAGGCTAAATGAACAGGGGATGCAAAATTTAGTAATAGCAAATAAGGCAAAGCCTCATTGTGTCAAAATACATACAAATGAAGGTGAATGTGTTTACCTACATTATAACTTATTTGTTTTGATGAATCTGTGTAAGTTTTATTCATGTGACTTGCATGTAGGCTTAATAAACCTGGGGATGCACAAAGCACAGCAACGTTTTAACAGATAACGTACCCATTACAGAATTACAGTGTGAATATGTGGTAATGACAAAATAATATAAACATCATTTGACAGCTACACTCGGCTGTGATGTCACACCAAATTTTCAGTCCTCATCGCAGACTAGTTTTCCATTAGTGACACAAATGCTGTGCCAAAAACCACAGGAGACAGAAAAAATACATACTTTTTAAATAATAATAATAATAATAATAAATTTTATTTGTAACGCACTTTACATTCCAAGGAATCTCAAAGTGCTACAAAGGATTTTAGTAACATACAAAACAAATCATAAAAATATAATAAACAGTGTAAAGGATAAAAGAACAACTATTAGATTTCACTGCAATCGTTCACAAATATTAAACCAAGATAAAAGTTTAAAAACTAGCAAAGTGCTGGTTAGCAAAAAGCTTTTTTAAAAAGATAGGTTTTCAAGTTTCGTTTAAAGTCATTTAGAGACTGTGAGCCTCTCACATGTTCTGGTAAGGCGTTCCAAAACCTTGGAGCAGCGGCTGAGAAGGCTCGATCACCCATGCTGCGAAGTTTAGTCCTGGGGGCACGGAGGGTGTTTGTATAGGCAGGCCGGAGGGTACGTGAAGGAGTGTGAGGGAAAATAAGTTCCTGTAGGTAGGTAGGGGCATGTCCATGGATGCACTGGTAAGTGAGGAGACAGATGAGCATGAAGTCGAGCAGCAACTATTTTTTTTTTTTTTTTTTTTTTTTTTTAATGTCCTTAAGAAGTGACAATTTTACTCAGTCACTTTAAATATTCTTTAAGTACAGATCTCAGATGAAGTGCTGACACTAGTAAAACCTACAAAGATTACTACATCAATTTTAAGCCATAATATGCCTCAGAAATTATGAGTTGATTTTGTCTGTTTAGAAGTGTGTGTGGGGGAGAAACTGGTATAAAACTGGTTCCTATAAATAACAAGATTGAATTTTGTTATATATGCAAAAAGATGATACTTGGAGGGTCAACAGAGCAAAGTTTACAATGATTCATACACCAAAGCCCATTTAGTTGTTGAAGCATAATCTATGTGCACCATAATCAAGCACAGGTAATGGAACTAACTGTAATCAATCATAAAGACTGAACACATCCAAGAACAGAAAGCTTAAAATATTCAGCAGATTCATTCTTTTAATGCCTCCTATTGTAATTTTGGCCTTGGTTCACTATTCCTGTTTGTTTTTGAGGATGAAGAAATTCCAGTCCACTGTATTGATATTAAATTGCAAAGCATATGCGATTATCTTGACTCTTCCAGTTTGCTGGAGGGCTTTTAGTTCTGCATCTGCACTACCCATTCATCAGCTAATCACTGACTGTAAATCAAAGCCATTCATTCTAAAATTAACATTATCCTCATGAAAAATCAAGGAGCTGTGTTTATCCAGAGGCTTTAATGTCCTTGATAGTCATGAGACTCTGATTTAAGGATTCTTATTCCAGGGCTTTTGCTACCGTGGAATAGTGAATTTATTCAAACTTTTAACACTACTTTAAGCCACGTAGAACATGAGAAGTCAGAGATAATTCAGAAAACACAAATTGGACGATTATCAAATGCAGTTTTTTGTCAATATGCTCTCCATTGCAGGATTTCACAATTTCTCAAAGCTCAGTGGTACAAAAAGAAAACGAGCATTAAAAAAAGATGAAGTGAAATGGTCAATGACTCAGCAGAAAATAAGAGAACTGGCTGTGGCAGGGCTGGGCACAGTCCTACTGATACCCAGTAACTTGGTAATAATAAAAGAACACAACAAACATCACCATAAATATAATTGAAATAACAGGTCATGAAATGTTTCCAACACCTAAAAGAAAGCTAATTTTGACCATTTTTATTCACTCTAATGCTCCTCATGTCTCTTGCTGGTATTCTTGTCAATTAAAAACTGTGAAAAAGCTGCTGCTGCAGCGTAAGGTCATGAAATACATATTATCTATGGGAAGATGACAAAGACTTAACTAAAAATACCACCCCCCAAACAAAGAGGGTTTAACAAGCCATTTGATCCCTGCTTGATATGAGGTTGAAAAGAGCAATCTGATTTCAAACCTGAAACATCCTCCACCCCATCTGAGAGGGTGTTCTCCACAGTTGGAGACAACTTAAGTCCTGAAATATCTCGTATCTTTCCTGAAAAGGCAAAGATGTTCATTTTTCTGTGCAAATGTGTTATTCTGCAACAGCTGATAATTGCAGTCATATTTTATGCTAAAATGTCTATTTGACAGAATTCTTTCCTTGCTTATAAGCAAGTAAATTTTATTTATATAGCACTTTCCAAGAGTAAATGTCAGAATAGTGCTTCAGAATAATAAAAACACAGTCATACAATGAATAAAACTATTTAAAGCAGAGTGAATTAAATAAAAACACAAATACTAAAATGAATAAAATTATAAAAAGGCCTGTTTAAATTAATAGGTTTGAAGCTGCTTTTCCACAGAACACACACATCTTTAATTCTTCTTTTTTTCACTTTTTATTTAGCGACACAAATACAGAAACAGAAGACGAAGGACAAGAGAATAAGGTGTACCAGAACATAAAACAAACCATATAACATTGAAAATGTGTTTGAGTAGTAAATGCTTGCTCCTCTGTGTGTAACATACTGAGGATATGCAGGCTAATGTCAATAACAATAGTAGTGATTACATATCGGCCGTTATAATAATAGCAAGATCTTAAATTCAATGGGAGAGAGTTCCAGAGTTTTGGTCCAACAACCCGAAACACACAGTCAATTTTAAGTCTTGATAGAGGCCAGTAAACCCTGATCAGAAGAAGTCACCCTGTGAATGTTCACACCAACCTGAAATGCCATGTCTGCATTCCCAACCTCACCTCATAAATATGACAGCTACACAGTCTGTACCTTTGGAATACTCCAAATTTATGGTGTACATGGGAAAATACTTATATTTGAAATAAACATAGAAGAGCCCTTTTGAATTACACTGGTTTTCAGTTCACATTTATTGTGTGAAACATGTCATTTCTCAGAGATAAATGTTCCATAGCCGATGATCTGAATATGACAGAAAACCCATGTACAGATGATCTTAAGCCTGCAGTAATCCAGTTGAGTCTTATAAAAAGACTGGTTATAAAAACATTTCATTTGAATCATGTAGGAATAAAGCCTTGGTCTGACATTTTTCTGGTTTTGGACATAGACTTTCATGGCCTCACTTCTTTAAGATGGAGAGACTACAAAGCAGTAATACAGGAGCAATCTGGGGAATAAACACTTCAACACTGATATTAAAATTTTTAGATGAACATATCTTAAACAACATGGTGAAACTGAACGAGTGAGCATGAGGGTACATTTAAACCAGCAAGAGTTAATAATTTAATGTAGGCTCTGATTGAATCATTAAATCAAATACTAATTTTGTATTCCAGATATATGTTGCACACTTCAATATCTTTCCATAGATACCTGAGGGAACCAGGCTCATTAAAGTAGAACTATTGTTGTGCAGACAGAAAGAGGTCTGTGCTTTAATGTATTATGGGTCCCCAGCCAGATGAATTCACCTCTAAAGAAGTCAATCTCTCTCTAAAGTGTAGATTCCTAATAGTACTGAACTCTTGTTTCTTACTAATGGGAGCTTTCTCTATTAAAACATGGACTTTACTCTTTGAAATAGGTTAACTAAAATGAGACCATTCAACTATGCACAAAAAAATCTATGTTTTCATAAATGTTATAGTTATGTCATAAATGTTTCATTAATGTCACAAAAGCTACTTCACACACACACACACACACACACACAAAAAAGTCAACTTTATCAACCAGCTAAAAGCAGACAGCTATATTTAATTCAATTTTGTTTAGAAACTGATAGCACTGGTTAAATAAACTGGCCAGTTTGAACAGTTTTAATTTTTAGTTCAAAGTAAAAGTCAATTAGAACAGAAGAGTTTTAAATAGCAATGAAGTTTTCAGTCCTGAGAACAATTTACCTCTCTTTGAGATCCACGCACGCTTAACCTAGAGTCAGAATTTTAATTTTACAGACAACAGCAGGCCACAGAAATATATATATTTTTATTACAATAACAGCAATAACAGTGGTCGACTGGAGCAGAACTCCCTAAAGTGCCCCTCCTCCACCTCTAGCCTTGCTGCAGCTGTCCATCTCATGTAGACAAACAGGAGAGAGCAGGTATATAAAACAAACAGAAGTTTTCTGTCTGGTTCTGACAAAAGAAAGAAAGAAAAAGAAGGACGTTTAAATGTCTGTCGCACACAATAGAGAAAGGAGTTACGATGAAGCGAGTGGATTTGTAAAGCTCATTTGGAAAGTCAATTTACATATTTCACAAGTCTATATCAAAACTATGAACTATGGAATATTATTTTATGTTTAAGTTATTAATTACTGCGCCAACAAGAAGGATAAATAATTAAAATTTACATTAAGTTTATTACCTCTGACAACTTGATTCTGTAATATCTGTTGGCAAGAAACCTATTTATAAACTGGTGCATTAATGGGGATACTGTAACTGTTCCTGTTGAATTTTAAACAAATCCCTTTATCTAAGAATTTGATGATCTTTTTCTCTTGAAAAAATGTTTCATGTTGCAATGTCACAATGTTTTATAGTTAAATTTCCAATTAAAACTTTATTATTTTGAATGCGGAAATCAAAATGAGTCAATAAAATCGCAACCAGTGCATCTCTAGAGAAAACTTGTCCTGGATCAATAAAATTATTTACATTCTAATAATTTAGAATCCATCTGCAGTCCAGTTTTATCAAAACACTAAGATCTTCTGAAGAGTTCCATAATGGCAGATGGAGATGGAAGGATGAACAGATGCAACAACAGTCTTTCAATGCATGGCTGGAATATCTGAGGAGATACTAGATCCATCTGTTTTCCAAAAACAGCAACACGCTGAGACAGAAGCTTGTTAATCTTTCACAGCACAGCAGTCAGACTCATAGGTTGTGTCCAGACCTCCTCAATGGGGAGAAGCTATAGAAAGGATCCATCACTCAAAATATTGCAAAAGATTTTTGTGTGATACCATGAATGACATGATAAAACCAGAGTGGTAAGATGTGTTCTAGATCATGGCTGGTGTTTTAGAAAAGCGAACAACTTTATTACCCTTTATGGGTTGAATTGCTACTGGGTTAATGAGAAGCTCTCACATTCACACAACTTTTTGAAGAATTCAGGCTACATGATGAAACAGTCTCCATCATCTCATTGATAAACATTACACATTTGCAAATATTTTTCAAATATAACTTGCATCTAAAATCATACATAATTGAAAGCTTATACGTTTAGAATTGTGTCAAACTATAACATAGTGATTTTTATTAGTTTAGCTTATGTAAATGTATCTGTTGCTGTCTGTTGCTTCAGTTAAAAAACTCAGATGTTTCTAACAAGCGGCCATTCTTTTAATATTTTTTTCCTATTAAATATTTCACAAAACACTTTGCTGAATACCACTCAATACACTTAAAGATAATCTAGTGCCAACACTGTTCTCACTGTCCAGAAGTTTTGAGTGCAACTAAGCAGTAGGTTTAGTCCAAAGAGTTAAGTCTACTGTATCCCAGTAGCAGTGGCCCTTGGCAACCAGTGTCTTTAAGTTGAAATGTGCCAACTTCTGAGGGCAAAAGAGAAATTAGTTAAAGCTGCACAGACAGGCAGACGCCATGAACGTGCAAAACACATTTGTGTTTATAAATCCACCATGAAGTGTGAAGACCTTGTGGAATCATTACATTACAATGCACCAGTGCTTTCTTTCTGTCTTTTCTGTTGAGATTTGTTTTGTAAACATATCTGCTTTTGTGTTTTCTGTGCATTAGTATAATTCCATCTACCAGCAGTAAAACATCTTCTACATCCACTAAGTTAATATTGTTCTACACTCAGATTTCTTATATGTTAGTAAGCTCCTGTGTCAGATCCTACTTCTCTCATCTTTTTGCATGTACACAGGAGTTCTTCACTTGTGTTCATTAATTCTTGGAGGTTGATTACAGCTGGTTCATTTCTCATTCTCATTGTGTGATTTCTCTTTTTCACAGCTACACAAAAACCTGCAGAATTATTCTCCCTTCAAATTGCAATAATTGCTCATCTCATGATCGTTTATTAGATCATTTGTAGCAGAGTTCCATCTGGGCAGGACATGAAGCATCAAACAGACAGATGCATCTGGCTTTATCATATTGGCATTCGTAAGCATTTGAGCTGGGCATAAAAAAAGCTAGGCATGAATAAAAATAAATAAATAAGAAAATTGATTAATCGATTGAATCCGTGACGTCACACATAGGTTTCTGAAGAGCTGAATTAAAGCTCATTGGGTGGTTCCCATCCCATCTTGGCAGCATCACGAGTCTTCATTCCCAGAAAATCCAAAAATGGGCAAAGAGGTGGAGCTGAGAGGGGGACTGTGAAGGTGGGGGTGGAGGATTGACACCCATCAAACTCTGAGCTGCCTGTAGCTAAGAGCTAACCAAGCTAACCTGAAGCTAACGGTAGCTAACCAGCTAGTGGAGGTAGCCGGCTAAAAGCCGCTTTTGTACTGCACTCTCTCTCTTCGTGCTGCAGATATTGGATACCTGTTGATCAAAAGGACACGCCCCTAATTATGCCGAATTTCAAGATTAAATAACATTCAAATGGATGAGTTAGAAAGAAATTTACCCCCCTAACAGTTGTCATGAAGGTAAACTTGGCCTATTAATCCTAAAAAAAATTTGTGCCAGGCCTTAAACATGTTTATTTCTGCTGTGAAGTTGGTCTTTTTAACATGGGAGTCTATGGGGATTTGATCTGTTTTGTAGCCAGCCCCTACCGGATGATGGGTAAACTGCAATTTTTGCTCTTCCGCAAAGGCTTCACACTTTACCAGCGGAGGTTGCCACTTGATATATACACACTGAAAGGCTGCCTGTGCCTCTTACATCAAAAACCAGCTTCTCTTACCAAGATCATGCTAAATTCAGATTTTTAAAATATTACTTGTAATGATTTTATTTCTGGAGACCTGATGATAAAGGCTGGACAATGATCAAAAACTTTATAAATAAGGATGAAGAATGGTCTTTGGTCACAGTCTTGTCAACTATGACAAGACTCTTTCCAGCTGTTGTGACAAGCCTATTTGTTACTATGCATCAGCAATTATAGATCATAAAGATTCAGTTAATTTTGTTCTTGGCCAATGAGCTTGTCTTTAAAACTTTTTCATTTTTAACGTGGCCACTTTGAACTTAGATCTGGTGAAATCAGTTGGATCAGGTCTGCTTTGGTGCTGGGAGGTCTGCTACAATCAATCAATTTTTTTTTTTTTTTTTTTTACGTGACTAGACTAACAATAAAGAATGCTTATTATTACTTTTAGTTGTTTTTTTTTTTTAAGAAATGTGGCTGTGGAATAAAGTATTAAGGGTTGTATTTAAATTGAGGCACACAATATTTAATATAGTAGTAAAACCAAGAAAGACATCCATACTGGTCTTTTGAAATGGCAAGTGTATGTATAGCCGTAAATGAAAATGTAATCTGTTACCTTTTTATCTCCTTTCTCTCTCTGCTGATTGCCAACGGCTTTGTCTAGTATAAATGCTCTAACTACACAATCCAAGGTTTTAATTAGAAACCAATTCATCCTCTCCTCTTACACTGGTTTGTTGGATTTTATTTGAAAAAAGCACATTCTGTTCTTCTACTTGTTCCTCCTCCTCAACCCTTTTTTTTCTCCTTCTGTCTGCCCCCTCACCTTTCTTTTCTTAGCTTATGTAAAATATATGCAAATTGAATAGTTCTGTCACTGGCACCACTGGATTTAAGCCCTCCCACAACCAGCATGTCAGGCTCTGTGTTTTGGCTTTTTAAAAGTTACAGCCAGCAGTAACAAACAAACAACCCCATTATCGCTGTATTACTGAAACAAGGTGAATTAATACAGAGGCCAAGTCAAGACGACTCAGTTGTTTTATTATCTTTGATCTGTTTTCCTTTTCACTATTTGTTTGATTAATATTTGAATAAAAATGTGGAAGAGTGCATTTCAAAGAAGACACAACATGCATTAATTTTGATAGCTAGATCACTAAACATTAAAATAGCATTTCTGATGATGTACCTGTAATTTCATAGTTTGTTGTTTAACTTGCAGACAGGAAGCTGTGCATAACATTTGGTTTCTAATTCTTTTTTTTTCTGCAAGTTATTTTCTCCAACATACTATCCAGACTCCTAAATGAAGGATGATATCCACAGAAAATAAACCAGCAAATCATTCTCATTTGTAAAACTATAACCTGCATAATTTTCCACTCATTTATAAACCCAGCATGAAAAATCCTCTGCTTGTCGACTGAGTTGAACTTGAACTTTGCTGCCTCCTGCTAGCTGTCATCTGTTAGAGGCTTGCTGGGAGAGAATGTGTGTGTGTTAGACATGTTGAGACTGATCTAAATATGATCTAAATATGTGTTGTTCAGAACACAGAGCGAACTCTGCTGATTCACAGCAGGAGTTTCCACAGTTTCCTCAGGAAGGAAGGTAAAGTTAGCCAGGCTTCTGTCAACATAAATCTGTGCACCCTTTTTTCACCCATTCATCACACTGGCAATACAAGTGGTAATGTTTGAAGAGCAATACTGATGTCGGCTAATTTAGACATTTTAGAATAAAGTATATCTTCTAGATGAAATCAGATATTCACCAGTTGCAAATCCACCAAAACACACGCAACTTATATGATTGCAATGTTTCTTGCATATGATGTGTTTAAAACGTTCCATATGCACGAGTTCTAGATGCATCTGTGATAAGCAAGCCAAATTCACAAAGATTCTGCTAATTTAACTATCAGCTAATTTAACCATCAGCCAACATCCCAGTAGCTGACACTCCAGAACAACCTCAAGTGACCTCAGTCCACAACTTGACTGGTCAGAGCCCTTTTGGAAATACAACCTAGGCGGGTCATGTAATGCAGTATTATGTCTGACCAGTGTGTGCAGCAGTCGTACCTGGAAAAAAAAGTGTTTAAACTAGACTATTGCTTATAATAAAGACAGGTAAAATAAAATTTAAAGTAGCACCCTCAGAGGCATTAGGTGGAAGTATCTCTTAGCTTCTGAACTTTATTATCCTGTTGACAGACGGTCAACTTCTCTACAGTCAGACTACATACGTTTTAGAGTGAAGCTGTAGTAATACATCAAAAATGGTATTACCTAGATACATATGGTTAAAACCTTCTCTATAAGATATATTCTCACAAAGCTCAAAATTTACTGTAAATCTAAAAAACAAATCTTAAAACACAGTCAGCATGTTGAACAGAGAGGTTTCACACAGTCAGTCACTCCCAGGTTGCTATATGTACACTTTATATTAGACTATGAAGCAGGTTCATTTCTTAGGATTAAGACTTTATCTATAAGAATGAGGTTGTTTTATTATTATCTATTTATTTAAGATTTTTTTCCCTTAAACCCAACCATTATGTAATGTATGGAAGGCAGCTATGTGTGAAATCTGGTCCATGGGGATTGTTGCTGTGTTTCACAAGACAGGATCATTTATCATTATAAAAGAAACCTATTCCAGATGGATCAAAGGCTGTGCAGCTGCCACTGCAGAAATGAGAGGCAAATCCTCAGTAAGACTGGATCTCTGAAAGGATCTTACTCTGTTAAAAAATAAAACAAATAATAATAATAAAATAAATGATCAAAAATAGATGTTTCAATCTAACAAATTAATCAAAAGACAAGCAGTAGGTAGAAAAAGAACAAGAGGTGGGCTGCAATACATTTTAGATGAATACAGGAACAAATCATCCATTTTGATATAATAAGTGAGATTAAGTTATGCTTCATGATAAATTCAGTGAAAATTGCAATGAAATAGCTGTTTTATTAAAAAAATATAGTAAGAATATTAGCAGCAATAAGAAATTAAATGACAAAAGTAGTGTGTTGTTTCAACTTAAACAATTAAGTTTGAGTATAGCAAAAATGGCATCAAACGAATAGCTGGTGGTTGATCTATTAATTTGTTAATATTCTTACTTTGATGGTTCTGTAAGCTAAGTAAAGACAAATTATCTATCTTTAATCCTACAATGAAATAATAATTGGCACACATGTTCTATCCCCATCACTGGATGTCAGAGCATTTAATCAACTATGTAATTAAGACCATGAGTGAAAGATGACACAGAAGTTTTAATCCAGCCCAAAGGAGTATCTGAGATGCTGAGTCAGATTTTGAAATATTTGAATTTTGCTTGAGATGAGCGGGTGGGAATGATCAACACTGTCAACAGCTGTATTAAGATCTATAGCTAAAACAGCAGAGTCATTCATCACTTTAGAGACCTGTCTCAGTGCAATGAAGAGCTCTGTGGCTAGACTGGAACTTCTCAAATGACTCCATTTTCCCAACCTCAAAGCTTTGTATGTTTTATTTTATATAAGTGAAACATTCAGAGACACAACTATTTGTATTTGAGTACGCAATCCATCTTCCTTTGAGTTCCTTGGATTTGTGCATACACAGGACTATTATATATATATATATATATATATACACACACACACTAGTGCTGGGCACATTAACGAGTTAATTAATGCCGTAAATATTTTTAATCGCGCGTTAATTTTTTTTTTTTTTTTGTCCAGTCGCTGGCTTTGATGACAGAATTATGGTGTCCATGTCTCCCTTCCCTGCTGCAGCGGTGCGTCTGATGTAATCAGAAGAGAGCGGGTTAATTTTAAATGAAGAGACATTTTCTGTCTGGAACTTAAGAAAGAAGAAGAACTGACATTTCTCTTTGTCTGTCAAAACCCATGCAGATGGCAGGACATCGTGATTTTTGGATGGAAACTGCTACCAAAATACAATGAGAAACTTTTATTTATTGCTTTATTTTTAATAAATGCAGCTTTAATTTATGCAAGACATGCGTTCTGACTTTTACAAACGTAAAGCATGAATCGGACCTTCTTCTGCATCTGGCTCGGTGAATCTTGTTCATAGTGAGATGAAACTTCCAGCTATGGAATCTGTGAGATGTGAGCTTTCAGTAGAGGATTTGTTTGTTCGTGTTCACGGGGAGACATCATCTGTGTTTACATTTTTTTCGGGCATTGTGTACCTGGTTTTTGAATTGTTTGTTGTCTTAACTGTGTTTGGTAGTCATAGAAATGGTTTTGCTGAGCTGAGAGTCTGGACTTTATGTGGATACCAGACCTGACGTTACACCCGGAAAGGAGATGTTAACCCCTTAACTCCTGGTAGCGGAGGCTGCAGGTGCAGAGATGAAGCTAAACAGTCAAGCTAAGAATGAAAGGTTAGAGAATTTATAGGCCAGAAATCTGGATAATGAAGCACTGAAGGTGCATGGATGAAAGTTATTTTTCATATTGTGAATATTTCTCTCTCCTCACCATCTAGAATCCTGCTTTCTGTCTGTTCACCTGATGCTGATATTCATCACATATTGTTCCTTCTGTGTTTAGAAGGAAGCAACTCTACAGCTTTAAAACCATCCTGCTGACTTTTTACCTTTTAGTTAGTAAATCCTGAACATTTCATTATTCTTTCTCATAAATATTTGATTTTATAAATATATATTTAAAGAAATATTTTAATTGTTGCTATTTAAAAAGAAAACTGGAGTTAAATGTGTTTATGTATTTAGTGCAGAGGTCTGCAGCCTTTCCACTTCAAAGAGCCATTTTTCCCCTCAGCCGACTAAATAAAACTCCTTTAGAGTTGCAAAAAGGCAACTTAATATATATATTCTTAATGAAGAGCCACCATAGGATATTTGTTATTTTTGAAGAACCACATTTTTATTTCCATTTTTTAAAATAAAGAAAAACATAAAACCTTTATAAAAAGAGGATAAACAGATGGGATGTAGACGTTTGTGGAAAATTATGTAAAGTAAAAAAAAAAAAAGTCCCTGGTTTCCAACCTAATGACAAGAAAGATAGATTTAAAAAAATATTTTAGCCCCGTATTTAGAGGCATTGTGGAATTCTGAGATTAAAGTCGGTACTTTTTCCCAAAACTGCTGCTAACAAGGAACCAACATTGGTGTTTGTGTCATTGTGGGAGAGCAGGAGAAAAATGACAAAGTTGAATATTAAAGATTTTCTTCCGAGACAGAGGCATCTCAGAAGACCAAAAATCTATGTTGGAGGAGCAAAAGGTGGGTAAAACATATTTACTGGTTAGTTTGTGATTTTTGTACATTAAAAAGTGTGAAGCAACATCTTTGATTAGGCTAGCCTGCATGCTAACATAAGCTAAACGTTTGCGCATTTAACCCTATGAGCGGACGGCAGACCCATTTGTGGTCTAATTGCAATATATATTACAACCACACTGTTTATCTTCATATAATACAGACTGGGTGTGTTGAGGCAAGGTAACATCTAAAACCTGCAGGACAGTGGACCTCAAGAACCAAACTTTAAAATCCGTTTTTGGCATTTGTGTGTTATGCATCCTTACTATTCACATTCTAAATTATAATATAGTGGGTATCTGTTTTTCATCCATTTTCTATACCCGCATATCCCATTGCACGGTCACAGGGATGGTGGAGTCTATCCCAGGTGCTAGTAGACAGGGTAGCCCATGGACAGGTTGCCATGTTCATCACAGGGTCAATGTAGAGAGACAAACAACTACTCACAGTCACTCCATGGGAGAATTTATAAACCACCAATAACCTTATGTGCACATTTATGGTCTGTGGGTGGAAGCAAGAGAGAACCCACACATGCACAAGGAGAACATACAAACTCATAAACTGCCACAAACTCCAAACAGAAAGACCACAGCTGAGAGTAAAACCACGAACCTTCTTGCTGTGAGGTGATGGTACTTGCCACCACATCACCATTCAGCATTTTGGCTTTCCTACGAACATAAAAAGTGAGAAAACTGCACAAAGGTCTCTAGTTAGGTTGAAAATTGGAGTGCAGTAGACCTCACTGTACCACTGTGCAACATTTAATTGTGCCTTTTTTTTATGATTCTTGGAATTGTAATTAACTTTACTAATTGCGTCTGAAAAAACCTCATTCCATGTTTGAGTAATTCTTAACATGATTAATGTTTAACTTTATAATAAACATGATTAATGCCTTTGGCACATGCTTTAAACCCTCTCCCAATAAAGTATTAGAACAGTTTTCTTACACAAACACAACATAAGCATGTTTAGCACAGACATATACATGCACATTAATTTACTTCCACATATATATAGAAAAACAGGCTAGGCTTCTTTTATAAGCATTTAATTTACGTTAGCACAACTGTATGCTTTTCATGTTAAAAACACAACGACAAGAAGAAAACTGAACTATTTTGTTTATTAATCTTGAGATAATCACATCAAAGTCCATCTCCATTAGACTCCGACTTCTTAACAACTCACCCATTTTCCTCAAAATGCTATAATTTTAAGGTTTTGGCATGAAACAAAAAAACTGATGGTCTTAATATTGTCTGGGGATTTACTCTCCAACCCTTCTTTCATTTAATGAGGAGATCTGTGTATACACTCATTAGCTCCACCCACAGCGGAGAATAACTTGGTACTTTTTAATTAATCTTTAAATTTAATTACAAATCAAATTTCCCACACTTCCCACTACACCATATTCAAACTGTTTTGGACAAAGTGAGGTGGGACAAAGTAAAGTGAGAATGATATCCTGACATTTTCATCCTTCTTGTGGCGGTGACATATTTGCCTCCTAAACCATAAGTTGTATAATGTGACCTTTCCTTTTTGGCACAGAGCTGAGTTTGTTTTTCTATCAATAACAACAGCTGTCAGAGTGGTGCGCCTGTAAGCCTATGACGTACAGTAATTTTCCCTAGATAATGCCCTTCTCTGTCCCGTGGCCTGTCTGTCTTTTTATTTGTTTGCATCTGCTTTGTTTCTCTCCCTCCTTATCTCTGTCGTTGCTCTCTATTATATTTCAAGCCTCATCTTAGCCTCAGAAATTAATCTGAGGTTTCCACAATGAGCTTAGATGGAATTACATATGCAAACAAAAGTCTGATATTAAAAATCTAGCTTTGCCACAGAGGAGCAAGAAAGACAGCATGTGTATTTAAACAATGCTGTTCTTTCACATTTGAAAATGTAGGATTTATATGGAGTAAATGAATATGTTTTAATATGTTTTACAGCTTATGAGCAGATGACCTGGTACTATTCATCATTCATTCAGTCTTCAGCAGGTCCAAGATTATTTTTAATTTTATTGTTTTCAGACTGGTGTTGTGTTATGTTAAATACCAGCAGCTGAAATCACCTTACTTTGTTTTGGTGAATATGCTTAACATAATTTTATTTGAAGGATGCATTTCTCCATCATAAAATGTAATATTTTAACACTCATGAACACTCATGCTTTTGATCATTGCCGTTACAAAGGCTTACAAAACAGGCCATTATTGCCACTACAGTGAGTTCCCTTTTGAATTTTTAAAGATGTAAAGGCCGTAGAGTACTTCAGATCTAAGAGCAATACCCTGATTTTTTGTTAGTAAGCTTGCTGATCATGATAGAGAAAGGAAAAATGCCCATTACCTAATGCAAGGCCGTGTCCAAGGAGCAAGTTAATTTTGTGTGTGTGTGTGTGTGTGTGTGTTTTATTACAAAGTAAACCAAACTGATCACTGCCAAACCTCTGTATCTTTGAGAAATTATTCTATTCTTGCTTTATATGTGATAGAATTCCAGCATTTCAGTGTAAACATGGAGGTTCATGACTTAGTAATGAAATATAACTAAAAAGGAAATAGAGTCAGATGGAGGAGTCACTCAAACTGCTCTGAGCTAAATTACAATTAGAGTGGGGCAGAGACAGCTGTGTGTGCATATATTCTCACCTAAGAGCACTAATGTGCTGTATGCGCCTGGACATGTGTGTCTAGCTGATTAGCTCTTAGTGCTAATGCATTTATTACTATTAGCCCGCACATTCATCCATCACAGCCAATATCGCCAATATCAACAGTAGAAATGTGCAAGGCTATATGTGCTTGATACACAGCTAAAGATGTTTTTTTTTTTTTTGTTTGTTTGTTTGTTTTTTGTTTTGTCTTGTTTTGTTTTTTTGTATATCGATCAGTCTCAATGTTGACAATAAGAAGTTAATGCTGTCAATTTAAAAGTATACCAGTAACGACCACAAGGGAGATCATGTCTAGTGCTATGAAATATATCTGCACTTTGTTTAAATAATTTCCATATGGGAAGGTAACTAAAAAATTATTAAACATGATGTTTTACTGTTTGATGCTTGCAGTCAAATAAAAGCAGATGCACAGAGTTTCATTGGTCTACATTTTATTGCTTTCGGCATTGCTACTGGGATATTACTGGGATATACTGGGCTGTAGCTCAGGAGGAAGAGCAGTCACCTACCAACAGGAAAGTCGGCGGACTGATTCCCGGATTCCTCTGACTCCATGTCCGACACTTTGCCTCTTGATGTGCTGATTGGGGTGTGAATGTGTGCTTTAGTAGAAAGCATTTAGTATTTTAGATTGGACTTTATTAATCTCACAGTGGAGTGGTATATAATAGAGGATCTGTTTGAGTGTGTGGATGAATATGATATGTAATGCAAAAACACTTTAGGTGGTTAGCATGTGACTAGCAAAGCGCTATATAAGTACAGTCCAGTTACATTCTAAATAAACAAATTATTCATGTTTCTTGTTTTGGTATTTATCATCTGACAAAGTCTGCACAGTCTGGGTTTAATAATTTGTACTAAATCCAAATCACTTCTATATTACTGATAGTGGGACCTTTGTCAACTACCCTGACAGTTTGGGAAAATAACATGAATTCAGTTTCAGTCTCACCCCTGTTTTTGTGACTCCTAAGATACATTAATTCTCTATTTCTTTCCTCCTCCGTCCGCTAGCAGGTCATCGTAACATTTCTTTTTCATCCCCCCTCTTTTTCCCTTTTTGGTTTTCCTTGTGATAAACAATCATTTTAGTGGTGCATTACTGCCAGCTAGTAGACTGGAGTTTGCTGAAGGATACACACATCTGTAGATCAGTGTTTCCTGGTCCACAGGATCCCCTGCTCTGCATGTTGTAGACATTTCCAATTCCAGCACACCTGATTCGGATTAGCTCAACTGCTCCTCAAGTTCTTTGCAAGCCTACTAATGAGCCATTTATTCAATCAGTCTGATTGGTTTTAAGTACAGGGACATCTAAAACATGCATGGCAGCGGGTTCAGGACCATAACTGAAAACACTTCTGTAGATTAAAAATATCTCTTGCTCATCACTGAGATCAATGCAAATTTAATCAAAAATCAATTAGACAATCTCAATTTCTTTGAGATTGTCTTATTTCGCAGCTTTAGTGCATCCATGCATGCATGCAGGTGTACAAAATTTTTAAATGGTTGTGGTTTTAAAATAAAAATAAAAAAAAAAGAATTGAATTCCATAACAAATGCTCACAAGACAAATGCTTACAACAGTAAAAGAAAATTAGACAAATGCTCACAAATTGTTTGATAATATATATTATTTTTGATAATATATATTACTTCCACAGTCGCTAGAGAGGCAGAGGATGGGTTCGGTATATTCTATGACACACTGTCAGCTTTCTAAATACAGCACATAGTTTTGATGCATTTCTCTGTTTATTTAATGGGATTGCTGGTTCACAGGCATAACTCACTGGGCATGATGCAGGGACAAACTGGTTAAACATAAGAGGACAGCATTTAATGTACTACTATAACTACTGCTACAGTCATTTAGCAGATGCTTTTTTCCAAAGCGACTTGCATCTGAGAGTGAGAACGCCACTACCAAGAAATCAAACAGGAGGGGACATCATAATAAAGTGGTAGTCAGGATGCTGTGACACAGGTGCTGACATGTAGTGCTAGACACAATGTTTCTTTTGTTGTTTTTTTTTTTTTGTTTGTTTGTTTTGTTTGTTTGTTTCTCCCTTTTCCACTCCCTACAATAGTCCTTTGTTTAATTACAGGATCACAAGTTCATCACACAACATCAACTTGGGTAGGTAAGTGCATGCAGTAAGTGCACACTGCTTTTTCAGTACTGAGTTGTGCCAAAGAGCTGGACAAATCTTTCTAACTCATTCTGATGGGTAGAAGAGTTAAGGTAAGTGCGGAAATGCTCCTTAAACAGCTGAATCTTCAGCTTGCTCTTGAAAGTAAATGAGGACTCTGCGGATCCGACAGTTTAGTGGAAAAGAGTCTAGCTACTTATTTCATGCCACATTGTGGTGGGCGCACTAGGCATATTTCACTGGCACTAAAGCTTTTCATACTTGATCTTAGCACATTTAAGCCTAGCGGACAACAAAAATTACGGCTACAGGCCAAAACAAGACAGGCCCCACGACAGAGTTCAGGGGGGACCAGCTGGAGGTGGAACAGACGGCAGGATCTGGTCAGGAGGCCGGACGGGGGGCCGGACGGACCGGGGCAGAACCTCCGGCGGATGACCCGGAGGCTGAGCAGACAGCAGGACCAGGTCAGGAGGCCGGCCAGGGGGCCAGATGGAACGGGGCAGAACCTCCGGAGGGCAACCCGGAGGTCGTGAAGACCTTGACCTGACATCTGGACAGGCAGGCCGGATCTCTGGCGGCGGACGGGCGGACTGGGTCCCTGGCGGCGGACGGGCAGACTGGGTCCTTGGCAGGCAGGCAGGCTGGGTCGCCGGCGGCGGATGGGCAGACAGGATCTCTGACAGGCAGGCAGGCTGGGTCGCCGGCTGCGGACGGGCAGACAGGATCTCTGACAGGCAGGCAGGCCGGGTCGCCGGCGGCGGACGGGCAGACAGAATCGCCGGAGGCGAACGGGCAGGCTGGGTCTTTGGCAGCGGACGGGCAGGCTGGGTCTCTGGCGGCGGACGGGCAGGCCGGGTCTCTGGCGGCGGACGGGCAGGCTGGATCGCCGGAGGCGGAGCAGGCTTAGACCAGAGCTCTGGAGGACAGGCAGACTGGATCTCTGGCGGTGGCGGACGGGCAGACTGAATCTCTGGGTCGGGCACCAGTAGCGGGTAAGGGGCGTCTCGGCCTGAGACCCCCTCGGGAACAGGAACTCGAGCAGGGTGAGAAGCGTCTCGACCGGAGACCCCCTCGGGAACAGGAACTCGAGCAGGGTGAGAAGCGTCTCGACCGGAGACCCCCTCGGGAACAGGAACTTGAGCAGGGTGAGAAGCGTCTCGACCTGAGACCCCCTCAGGAACAGGAACTCGAGCAGGGTGAGGAGCGTCTCGACCTGAGACCCCCTCAGGAACAGGAACCCGAGCTGTGGATAATAAAGGTGCCGACACAGGGGAAGAAGACCTGGACACTGTCGTGGGACGCTGCGGCGCAGGGCAGGACCTTGGAGCCGGCGTCAGACGCTGCGGAGCAGGGCAGGACCTTGGAGCAGGCGTGGGACGCTGCGGCGCAGGGCAGGAGCTCGGAGCAGGCGTGGGACGCTGCGGCGCAGGGCTGGACCTCGGAGCAGGCGTGAGATGCAGCGGCGCCGGACAGGGCCTTGGAGCAGGCCTGGGATTCGGCGGCGCAGGACAGGACCTTGGAGCAGGCTTGGGATTCGGCGGCGCAGGACAGGACCTTGGAGCAGGCGTGAGATGCGGTGGCGCAGGATAGGACCTTGGAGCAGGCATGGGATTCTGAGGCACTGGAACTGGAGGCGAAGCTGGAGGAGTGAGCCTGGGAGCTGGTGGCGGCAACTGTGACAGTGCCACTGATGGCGTCACCCGAGACGTGGACCGAGGAGCTGGTGTCGACCTCCGGGACGATGCCCGCCCTAGTGGCCTGGGGCTTATCGCCAATCCAGTCCCCCAGAAAGGCGACCACTCGGGACAGTCCAATGGCTCTGGCTCCGTATCCAGTCCCAGAAGAAGTCCCACCAGTTCGCTCGATGTCATGATCTCGAGGGGCTGTCGCCCCCGGTGCCTGGACGTCCTCCTCCTCCTGGACCTTGTAGGAGGAAGATCAGGAAACCATGGGTCTGGGTCCACCACAGTCGGGAGGCTTTTAGCTGCCTCACGGCTGAAGTAAAGTCATCATACCGCCTGCTGGGTCCATTTGTGGTCGGATCCTACTGTCATGAATGGCGGGCGTCGGAGGAGGTGAGGACCCAATTGCAGGCAGGAGGCAGAATTGGTGCAGGTAAAAAGGGTTTATTTCCAAAACAGAAACCAGAGGGAACAGGCATCCATGAATGGTGATGAAATAATGATGAGGATCCGACAAGGAACAACAGAAAACCAGGGGTACTTATACACTGAGGAAATAACAAGACACAGGTGAAGTGGATGACTAATCAGACCAGGTGAACTAACGAGGCAGGAATAGAAAACCACAGAACACAAGGGAAAAAACTAACTAAACATAACCAGAAACCCAAAAAACACCAGCATAAAGTCCATAATCGTGACAGTTGCCTAGTGGTTACAGAGGTGGGCTTAGGTCTGGAGGACCTGGGAGGTGAACCACTGTGCGCCCCTCAGCAAGGCCCTTAACCCTCAACTGGCAGCCTGCACGCGGGCTTTTATTTTGAAAAATACTGGAAGCTTTTACACTGCTCCCGTGTCTGATTTCATGTCTGCCCCGATCTGAACTGTGGTAATTGATGCATTCTAGGTGCATGGAGCGGCAAAAATAGACTTGGCGCATAAATCTAGTGGAGCGCTGCAACAATGTGCTTCTGGGATGCTTCTGGGATGCTTCTGATATGCGCTGTGGCGCACCTGGTGGAAACCAAACCATTCACTAAAATGGCTGCAAATAGCAGCAGAGGCCGGAGCACAGCTGTAACATGGCACACGCGCACCCGGTGTAAAGGAGGGTTACAGCATGCAATATGTAGTTGGTTACAACATCCTATAAATCTTTAACAACGTTTTATTTGAATTCCTTTTTTTTTTTTGTTTTTTTGTTTTTTTTTGCTTGCAAGGGACATATGGCACCAGTCAAAAGTTTGAAACAGAGGACGAAAGTGTGTCCAAACTTTTGACTGGCTGTGTATGTTTAAATCGCAAACTTGCAGCAAAAACAACCACTAAAATTTGCTATACTGGAAAAATAGTCATCTTCTTAGTTTTTATTCACTTGGCGTGTTTTGTCGACCTTCTTTCCTCTCACATGAGAGACTTTTCAATCAGTAAGCCCTCAATCCAATCGTTTTAGCCACAGAAGAACTCTCCACATTACAGCATAGATTACCTCACTAAGAGACAACACAAAGCCCCGCAGCTTCCATCAGCCCAACAATCCTACCTAGAACCGAGGGATTACTTACAGAGTGAAAGTCAGTGGGCAGATACAGAGGTGGAGAGAGAGAAAATGAGATGTTGGTAGAGGGAAAGAGCAGGTGCAAATGGGACCAAGAAAATAATAAAAAGGCCTGTAGAGAGTAAAGAGAGCATGAAGAGAGCAAAACAGCATGAGTGAAAGGGAGAAAAAATCTCCAGAGGTGATTCTGAAGATGCAGGACTTTGTACAGTCCATCATGAATACATCGACAGGAGGATGGACAGAGGTCAAAGGACAGATGAATGAAGGATAAAGCAATGGATTAAAAGTAAAGTAGAAAGAGTCATAAAGAAAGACGGCACAGAGGCCATGAATAGAATGAAAGATGGATGGATATAGGTAGAAAAGCACTGTTAAATAGTGCTTTAGAAAAGTGAATAAGGGCCAAAAGACCACTAACTGATTCTCTTACAGTATCATTCTGATGGTTCACAGTTAGCCATTTCTCCTTTAATAGATTGATTTTCTTTGCCTTCAAAAGGCATGAGTGACAACGCTGCTTCAGCTTTTTGGACAGAAAGCAATCTTTGTGTGTGTGTGTGTATATATATATATATATATATATATATATATCCAAGTTTCTAGTCCACCAGACTCATATTTCCAGATTTCTCAGTTAAGATTTATGTTTTTTTTTCTATATATAAGTATCTAGATGTTCATCTAGATTGTAACTAGCTAGTAATAATCCCCTTTTGCAGAAACACCTTGGAACAGTCATCCTTTTCCATGAAAGGCAGCGATATCTGAAGCACAATGCCAAACGACATGAAGGGTATACCAGATTTTACAACATTTACACTAAATGTGAGGAAATGACTGAAAACAAAACAAGAATGTACTCACATATATGCTTGTGTTATTTTGTATTATATTGGTGTTGTTTATAATAAATTATATTATTTTGTTTTCTTTCTCTCTTCTTCCCTTCTTCCTTTCTGTTTTAGTTGAAAAGCCCAACCAGAGACAAGAGTTGCAAATTAGTTTGTGATATACCCTACATGCAAAACACCAGTGGTTCTAAATTTTCTCTATGGGTCTTTGCATTGTCCCTGATAAATAAATGAATAAATAAATAAAACTATATTCCCATTAGATATAACAGAGACATTAAAGTTGCGTATGCTTTAGGACTGGGCGAGCTTGTGTGGACTTTTAATGTTGTTGTTGTGCTTTTCCGCCCATGTTTGTGTTTTCAAATCTGTGGTGGCAGCTGAAATCAAATCTTCCATGGTCTTCATAACATGTTGGGACAAGCATGAAAAGACCAGACTGAAGGCACAAAGGAAGGGAAAAAAGACTTTATTTTACTCTAAATGAAACCGCCTAACAGATGTGTTGTCTTTATTAAAGGGTGTGGTTCTCTGTGATTGAGATTAGTGCTGCTATATGGCCTCTTTCTTTAGTCAGAGTTAAAATAATTTGTCCGCTTGCAGGTCTTTGCTAATTTACTTGTATTGGAAATCATCCATCTATGGCTAATTAGATGGCCTCTCATTGTGGCTGATGCTGGAATTCCCATCAGAAAGAAAATCCTGACATAATAGGACAGAGGACACACTAAAAGGGAAGCTTACCAGGAGGTGGAGAGATTGTGTACTTGGTGTGTGTGTGCTTGTGTTTATGCACAGCTGCAGTTTAAGGTTTAGGTGTGTGTGTTCATGAGTGGTTGTGTTAAGAGAAAAGAGGGCTGGTTTTACCTAAAGCTTGGGAATCTTTCTGTGTGAGAGTGCAGTATGTTTTGTTTGTATATTTCTGTTTATGTTTTGTTGTAACTGTACTCTGAGGGAGACATTAAAAATAGATAAGGACCATGTAGAAAAATAGTCTGGGGTTAAAGAGAAAGAAATGCTAGGTAAGTTCACATGAAGTCTTCTTTCACAACATTCTAGCCATGCTTTGCCGTATCCTTCCCTCCATCTTTAAAATAGCTTAATTTTAATTTATTTTTTATTAGTTTGGATCAGTCAAGTTTTAAATTAACATTATTTATCTTGTTAGAACTATGATGAAATGACAAAATTGTAAGGCGCTCACTGGGGCTTAACACTGATGTACGACATTTTATGACTGCAACAGTTAAAAAAAAAAAAAAACATTAAATATACATTAAAAACATATGCACTTGTACACATTTTTTTCTACTATTGGGCTTAAATTAAACTGTTAGTATTACTTATGGTAAAGTCCCAAGGATAGCAGTAGATAGTATTCACTAACAAGCTCAATTGTTTCAACATCTGGATCATGGTGAAAACCAAACAACATAGAAATCAACTGTATTCCATTTTTTCTGTTGCAGCTTGATATTTTAAAATAACATTCATTATGTGAAAATGTGAAGCCTAATATATGTGATTTGCTGTTAAAGAAGGAGACAAAATATTTCAAGTGTGTACATATGAGTGGATAAGGGTGGCACATCACTTGAAAGAGACAGAGAGAGTACAATTGGACAAGAATTTGTAAAAAGCTTGCAAAATTCCCCCATAAAGACATTTGTACAGCTGTTGACCTTGGGGATGCAGCAATGACTTAGAGTAGGAAAAAACACGATAAGAGCTTTTATTTAGATAAGCCTCTCTTTTGCTCCATGTCCCTTCTCTAATCTGCATAATGTTGTGAAGTACTACAGGGTAATTTTTCAGCTCCAATTGGAATAATAATAACGCTGCTTGCTTTTCAGAGAAAAACACTCCTAATTACTGCAACCTTGCAGAGTAAAAAAAGGGCAAAGCACTTACTACTTTTGCACTAAGTAGCTCTTGACTTAGTCTTGTGCATGAATCCATCTTATCTTTATACTGATTTGCTGGTCTAGAAGAAGATGTCATACTTATGATATTTTAAGTTTCAAATTTTAAACCATTTTTTTGTTTGTTTTGCAACTATAGCTCAGAAGGTAGAGTGATTCAAGTCCCAGCTTTCCCAGTTTGCATGTCTCCCCTCACACTGAGTCCCCCTAATGTGTTCCTTCATTGTACCTTACTTTGGATAAAAGCATCTGCTAAATGAATGTCATATAATGTAATAAAACTCTGTATTTTCCCATATTTCTGATTAATGCACAAAGACCACATTAAATACCACGAAAAACAGACTATAACAGGCATATCAACTTGCTAAGTAATTTTTCTTAAATATTAGAATATGTTCACTAAAATACTAACTTCTCCACAATTCTTAAATAATAGCAATTCTTATTTCAACACAGTCACTAAGTTTTTCACTTAATATTTACGGTATTAAGCACAAAATACTGCCCTGTAATACAGATTTTAAAGCAGATGTATTTTTTGTTAGACTTTTGTGAAACCACAAATCCCATCAAAAGCAGTGAATGATCCTCTGATCTGGAGTCCCTGCACTTAGCTGTGAAAATTAAGAGTGATTTAGCAGTAATGGGAACAGTGGTGGCCTTCCAATGGCATTTTGCCATTTCTCCTTGAGTACAGAAGAAACCATGCTGAGTTATTTTCAAGTGTAGAGCTTTTTATCAAAGAGTTGCTAGGGGCTGCTTCTCTGGAGACAAAGTTGTTGCAATCTCCATCTTTTCTTCCCTCTGGTTCATTTCTCTCTTTTTCTCTCTGTTGTAATTTTTACCCTGCCTTATTGTTTAGTGATATCCAAAAATGACATAGAATTGCCAAACCATAATATCCAAGCACTGGTCAGTCAGAGCGGACCTTTTTTCTAACATGATTTTTTACACTAGAGACTGGCTTAAACAGAGCTCACTTTTGTGCACATGTGTGCAATAATTGCACATTAGAACTGCATTCTTCTCATCTGTTCAATGAGACAAACTATCTGCTCCCAAGTTCAGAGACTTTCATATATGCCACCCCTTCGCTTTCTCAGTTTGTTTCCATACATCGTTTTTTCCCACTTGCTGTCTCTGGATTATAATAACCTACCACACTGGGCGCATAAGAGCATCAAAGAAGGACTCCATGAAAACAGTGATCACTGTGCTCGGAGCAGAGCGCTCAGTTTTGATTGGCTCTAACATGCACATAAAAAAAAAAAAAACAGCTAGAGAAAACAAGAAAGAAGGCAAGAGACTTATTTAACACAAAATTGATAGTGTCTTTTGAAGTTAAGATTGAATCTTGAGCTTTTTGACAGCTGTGTATAATACTGGGCCTGATCCCTTTAGAAACACAAGGCTTTATACTTTCCTTGTGCTGTGGTTGTTTTGGTCCTCAAACAGGTCAGTTCCATCCAAAAATATTTCTTAATGTTAAAGTTGCAGTGGGTGCATTTTTACTTTTCCCTAACATTTTTACTCTAATTGTTACTTTAATCCAATTTAAAAGCATAAGAAATTATGGTAATATCCCATTTCCTTATCAAAGGCCCTCTGCACAAAATTTGCCCAAGATGCCTTCTGCCAGTAGGAACTAAGGACACCTCTTCAGTTGTGTACCCTGGCATCATCAGATAACTCACAATGCACCCTCTGCTGAGGCAAGCCCACCACAGGTTGATCGGACATTTCCTTCTTTCCTCTTGATCCCCTTGCTGCAGCGCTCAGTGGTCCCTGATATTTCCCTGGTGGTCTTGCGCAAGGCTTGGCAGCAGATCCTCAAGTCTTTAAGGAGTTGGAAAAAATTTATATTCAAAATTTAATTCTCTTTTTGAAATTACAGGATCACTCTGTTCATCAGCAAATTATGTCATACTGACCCTTGACAAACTATAGATGTAGTGGCTGAAATACTTGATTTGTGAATACATGAATAAATAGAATTAGCCTTATGTGCAAGAAACTGTGTGGTAATAAATCTACAAGCTCTATAGAATAATTCAGTCCAGATTAGAACACAAGCCTTGCAGTTTTTCAGCAGGACCTGGTCTATTGTGATCAATGCACCTCCACCCAAAAAAATAATGGACACACACTTTGTGAATATTACCAATAAAAAGCTAACTTCAGCAACGTAAGATTGCTGTTTTTGCCCATTTCTTCAATCCACACTCAGCACCTGTCTTTAAAAACTAAACAGCCTGATGTATTCATTTTATTTAAATGAGGGAATGTCATCCTAAATGGCTGCGGGTTTACAAATCTCCTCCACCCGATGTGCAAACACACAGACACATTTAGTACACTCCCACTCAAATACTTCCATTTACCAACATTCTCTGTGTTAAAAACAAAAGTTAACAATTGGTCTGTTAACGATTAGGATGCTTTCTCCAGGATTACAAACCTACCCTCCATCCTGCCAACAACAGACATAGCATACATTTACAAGCATCAATGTTTCTGATCACTGTGTGGTCTAGCATCGGTCTAGGGTGCAGCTGGATCCCTCAACCAATCATTTTCTAAGGCTCACTCAACTTTTGATTGGTTGATTAAAGCTCAGTTCTTCTCAATAGAATAATTCAAAGTGATGATAACCCACATTATCAATGTATTAAATTGCCCCCCTCACACCAAGAATTTCCACATCTAGAGATCTGGCACAGTCCTGAAATACTTTAGCCCTGAATACTGTAGCTGTCACAATCAACAATTTGAAGGAGTCTCCAAAAATATTAGTCTGAATGATAAACTTAATCATATTAAAATCCAAGAAAATCAGGCTGCTGCATTTCAGGGGAATTTGGATGCTCTGAAACGCCAGGATTTGACTGAGAAAATAAGAAGTCTAGATTGCGAGAAAATTAGAAGGAAAGACAAAGAAGCACTATATCTGCTGAAGGACCACTTTAAGAATGTGTGGAACAAAAAGAGTCTGACTATGGAGCAGAGTGCTTGAACAGTGAAATAATTGGGTGAAAAATAGACTAGGCACATATAAACACAGTTTTTACATGTGTATAGCCAGACTGCCAGACTGTTTGAGATATCTTATTTAATTTTTCACAGCTCCTCTTTTATTTAGCATGTCTCATTTGCTCCTGCCTGTTGGTGTGATCCCAAAGTGATTCAGTGAGACTGAGATCAGGACTCTGAGGGCACTAGGCCATATGTTGTTAAGACTCCTTGTTTTTTCTATCGTGCTAACACCCACGACTGGCTGTATGTTTGGAGCAATTATCATACCACAGAATTACTCAGATTGTTCACATATGACAAAGAATGACCATTTAAAGTGCCTAAAATTAAGCAGAGAAAAGTCTACCACTTGACAGTATTGGATTTGTATATTTAAAAGAAAAAAAAAAACTCAATGAATGTGCCACATTCATTGAACAGGCTGCCTAGTAAAGACACAAATGGGTAGAGTATAATGTGCTTTGTTTCCGTCTGCTATAAATGTGTAAAATCACAAGAACATAAGCAATTCATGTCAATGTCAGCTTCATTTATATAGCACATTTAAAAGCCTATGGCCAACCAAAGTGCTTTACAGTAAAAACAGTCATCAACAATAAGCAGGCAAAAAAAAACAAAAAAAAGTGAAATAAAACCGATAAAAAATCCAGTAGTGGTAACTTTACTCAGCCAAATGCCAGGGTGAATAAGTGGGTCTTAAGATGCATTTTAAAAATGAAGAGGTTATTCGCAGACCACACAGAGAGGGGCAATGTGTTCCACAGCGTTGGGGCCACAGCTGCAAAGGTTCAATCTCATCTGGTTTTCATGAGGGATCGAGGAACGTCCAGGACCATCTGGTCAGCTGACCTAAGGGCTCTAAAGGGTTGATGCATGTGTAAAATATAAAGAGATTATTCTGTGGAATAAACCTTTTTTTTGGCATTAATGTATAAACAAATTATTACTCAAGTCAAATCAAAAATCAGAATATGGCTTTTTCTCAACAAGAGAAGCTTATTTTGGGCATGTAGGTGTTTTTTCACAGTAGTGAACTGAATCTACCAAAAACCACTTTATCCTTCTTATTTTTGAAGATTCTGGCAATTTTCAGGCCACAAATATAGAGAATGGCTGCAGGATGACCCGTTTGATGAGGACTTTGCTTTTGTTCCGTATGCAATTTAAGCTGATCTGCTGTTATGATTCAGACATGATCTTTTGTTTAAGTGTCAAAATTGAGGAATCTTTGTGATTAATTATTAATTAATAATAATTATTAAATGTCAGTAGAGACTGCCCCTACCTGACACGCACTGTAACTGAATCCACTGCCTTGATGCAGACTGAGAAATCTGAGAGAAATCCAACAGATGAATGGAAATGTAAACAAATAATTACATGAACTTAAAAAGTAGCTCAGTCAAAGCCAACATAAAATGTCATTCCACATCACTGAATCCAGTGAAATCTTCATCCTTGGTGTCGTTTCTGAACAACTCCGCCAACTGCTAATCAATTACTGTTTTCAGCTGCGTATTTTACTACCTGCACTTTGTAATCTGGAGAATAGGATTTTATTCTTGGCAGCATTTTGTTTGTGTTTTGTTTGTCAGTCTCTCATATATATATATATATATATATATATATATATATATATATATATATATATATATATATATATATATATATATATATACACGTCATACTTGCCTATAAGTTGCAGGACCAGCCAAACTATGAAAAAAAGTGTGACTTATAGTCCAGAAAATATGTTATAGAGTATAAAGCAAAATGCAAATGTAATATGCTGAAAAAATGTTAAATGAATCTCCTTCAATCAATAAACTATGTTTTAATCTTAATATAGAAAAACAGTGAAAAAGACTGATATAAATTTAATATGACATTTAGTTTAAATGCAACTTGACTCTTTTGTGCCTTTCTCTAACTCTCATCCACTTATTCATATGGAGGACCTTGATGTTAAAGAGCAGCTGTATTGAAATTCAGAACGGATAAGTGGAAATCAGTCTGAAGGTTGCAATTATCACACTGAAATTGGTTTGAGGGAAAGTGCGACCGAATTTGGCATCACACACACACATGCATAGGCAGCTGCTTACATGTACACAACACACACAGGAGACAGAAATGATGTATAGACACTAGCAAGGAGGCTATTCAGAACACAAGTGTGAATGCAACCAGCTCTCATCCTAACACAATTTAGAATGTGTAGTGCACACTGCACAATACAATAAATACTCTAAACTGTACAAACAAACAAAATATTACATGAATTGTATAGTAAAATCCCATTTTCAAGGCTGTGAAAAGTTACATTCCAACATTTTCCTTTACCAGGTCTATTATGCCAACAGTTTGTAGGAAAACTGTTGCACAACTAGAACATGTTTAAAATGCCCATAAGTAGGTAGGAGAGGGTGGGAGGTGGAATTGCACAGCATACTGTTAGAAAAACAAGTTTGACCCCCAAGCAACATATGACTATTGTTCAGGGATTTTTCATTTTCTAATTTCATACTCAGGTGAGGCATGAGTAGGCATGGCTAGGCTTAAATATTATCAAATGTGGGATATGGTGACAACCTTGCATCACCTGTCATGATCGCTGCCCTAAAACAAAATTACTGGCAGTTAAACATTACCATCTCCCAATTTCTGAGTCATTATTGTCACATGTTTTGGACATGTGGTCTTTATTTGAGTCTGGAAAAGATAAGGCATGATGATCAAATTTAGATGTACTAACCAACTTAAGTTGTATTGATCTGTTCTCTGTTAGTATTACAGAAATTCCATGCTCCACACATGGACGATGTCACATGTCTCATGTATGCAAGTCTCATGACTGGTCCAGATGTGAACTTAGGAATGTCTTTGTTTCTATATTAACAGAGGGCTGATACAGACGGTCAGTTGGACTTCCACAATTGGCCTTATTAGGCCTCAGAGATTCTGAGGAACTGTTTTAGATGCCAGACTCTTTGTAATAAACCTTTTTATTATTCATCAAGCTAGTGTCTGGAACCTTTTTTTTTTACCTCCCAACCATCTTTCCTACATCACCTGCCTCAAGACAGAAACTTCATTTACTTCACAGAAAGTTCAGCTCACAGGAGTTTAGTTGAAGAAGCTTTTTTGTCCATGTCTGACCTCCAGTTGCAGTGAGCACAATGGATATTAATATCCTGACTTCACAGCCAGAACTCAATTTAGCCTTATGTTTTCTTTCTTTTTCTTGTGTCTGAAGAGTGGCCTTATTTTTCAAGAATAATGCAAAGTGTGAGCAGTCACGAAAAGCCGACATACCTCATTAGCAATTTTCTTTATCTTGATAACTACATCAGCTACTGAATGTGTAAAAATCAGAAACAGAATGAGGAGAAAAAAAAGGATAAAAGAATAAATAAAAACACCATTAACAGTCCCATCATGTGTCTCTGGCTTGCACCCTTACTGTTAGTGGCCGTGGATAAAATCATTAGTTAAATACCTGAAACACTGAATGGGGGTGTCTTCTGCAAATAACTGATTGCCCAAGCAACTAGCTATCTCCATGCTTGAGTTATCATTACACCACAGGACTGTTCTATTATGCATGAGAGTGATTATGCTTTTGCAGATTACAAGCTGACCCCATTGCCTTTGCTTTACCTGAAGTGTAATTTGGATTTTGGAGAGAGGTGATGGAATGTTTTTACCATCAATCTCTTCGATGTCTGTGGATTTAAATGCAATAGCGTAGAATAGAATGGGTCGGGCCTTAATGGCCTCCTGATATCATGTTAAAATGGAATGGGACAACATGATGAAAATCCTTATTTTCCTTACTGACAACAAACCCTCTACGAATAAAGTCCCCAACAGACACTTATCCACATACACGTATCCTAACAATGCTTCTAGTAGCAAAAGTGTTAGCATGTGTATAACTACTGGAAAATAATGGATTAAAAAAAATTTAAGGGATAGATTGTAACTGACTGGGCATGCCCCCTGGATATGGCAGGGTGAAAATGACCTCTACTCCAGCTCTCCCTGACACTTTTTATTTTCATTTGTGATGTCTTAATTTAGTGCCTTCACACACAGAAAAATCTTCCTTCTCTTTAGTGGTTTAAAAGTTTTAACATCCCTTCACAATCATGTTGTGAAATTTTCTGCACAAGTTGGGATGAGATTTTTTTTTTTTTCTTTCATATAGCATCCCCAGTCCACATCACTCATCCTCCATTTGCTTTTCTCAGTAGTCTGTCACAATGTTTTTTTTTTACTCATTTGCACTTCTGCCACTTAAATAGACTTGAGGCTCCAGTTTCAATGATCTCTTCAGATGATAGCACAGATACACACTCTCCCTTTCTCCTTATCCAAGGTTAGGATCAAAAGGCCAGTTTCTACCTGTCCTTTTTCTCTCAAGTGTGTCTCTTTCATGTGAAATAGCCAAAAAAAAAAGAAAAAAAAAGGACAACATACACACTTTCATATTCTACTTATACACACACACTCATGCACACACAAGCCAGTAAGATCAAAGGTCTGATGTCCAGCCTGTTCTCTTTGTCTGATCCAGCTTCAAACAGTCACATGTTGACAGAGCAACACTGGGTTGGCATGTTAATCAGATATTAAATGACTAGAAATCAGATGAAAAAAAATTTTAAGTCCTTTATTTTAATTATTATCTGATCTGCAAATTAAATTTTATTAGTGTAAATTTGCCAAGGAAAACTGTATACAATTTATGGATTATCCTTTTTTTGTGTGTGTGTGTGTCAACCCACAACAGCAGAAGCAGATAGTGATGTTGGTTTAAGAACCACAATCTTAAGGTGAATGAGAAGCCAGCATGAGACAGGGATGTGGATATGACAAAGGGAAACCTAAAAGAGGAATACAACAAACAACCTGCGGGGTCACTGTGAAGAAGTTACAGTCCATTTAGTCTTGGGGAACTGAGCAAAATTTGGTTTAATTTGGCAAGAATGCACATGCCTCTGTGATCATTCTGGCATGCAATATCATGACACGACTACTGAGAAAAATGAGGCATACAGAAGAACTGTCAGAAAAATGGATTAAATCAACAGGAGCTACATGCACCAAAACGTAATTTGATAGTAATTTGATAGTAGTTAAATCTATTTAAATTGTATTAAATTGTAATTAAAAAGCGTGAAATTTATCTTCACCTTGGTGAAGATGTGTCAGACAAGTTGATGTAAGCCCACTAGGGCTTTAAAATGCCCAGTCATAAATATGACAAACATGAGAAATATAACATTGTGATATATACAGAAAATTCTGCAGCCACATCCTGTTTAAGTTATCTACATGTGAACATATCATGCCATGCACTGAGTTGCATTTACATGTAAAAAAGGAAAGACACAAAAACCTATTAATATATTATTATCATACTCATATTGACCAAGATTACCATGACTCAGCAAATGTTAATTACAAAAGTATATTAGTAAAAATATAATGCCGTTTCTGTACGTGATTAAAAAGAAAAACAATATTTTATGTAAATATTTAATCTTAATCAGTCTCACATCAAGGGAAACAAGTAATTAACACTTAACTGTGAGAGATTGAAGTGAACTGTTCAGCCAAAGGTTGCTGTAATATTTTTACTTTCTGTAAGTAACAACACAGAAGCCATACAATGTTTATGGAAAAGCCCTATTTTCAGGGCCCAGTGAGTGAATGTTTGGATGGGTTCCCAGATGTCAGGATGGCTATGTCCACCACAGCCTGGTGTCCCTTGTCTCCCAACTAATTGTCAGGGACAGACTGGTAATTTGGCAGGTAATAGCAGAGCAGCCCTTTGTTAATGGATTCCTGCCCAGAAAATGAGACTTTGGAACCATGATGACAAGATGATTGACAGCTAGATTAGAGCACAAACTGAGGGAGGATAGGAGAAAGACAGATACAGGTATGCAAACAGAGAATGTGAAAGGAAAAACAGGGAATGAACATGCCAAAAGGGTGGACGAGGAAAAAAAGGAGACGAGATTAAATGAGATAAGAAATGTATAATGGAGGAACAAAGGCGAGATAAGAAGTGATGCAGACCTGGAACAAACGTTCCAAACATGAGTGCAGCAGAGGTTCGCCTCCCAAGAGAGAAACATTTCAGAAAACCTTCATCCAACAAAATGAAACAAGCTGCTTTCCATCAGGTTTGTGATCCTGAGCCACTTTCCCTTTGAAATCAGAATAAAATGTTTTTTTTTATAAATTATTTTAATACACTTGAGTGACAAGAAAATGTTCGATAAGGCCATGCCAGTCATAGTGCTGGAAGCAGAAAATAGTTTTAAGTGATCCAGGAATGGTTTAATAATTGCTATAAGAAACATCACATCAATTGGAAGTTGTATCCATAGAAATGCTCCTTCCACCTTAAGACAGTGTCAACCCTTAACGTCACAAAACTGTTTCATTGTAGCTCCTATATTCTCTGTCCAAAGGACTCACAGTCCTTACTTTCTAAAAGGTTTTAATTTTAGGCCTTCATAAGATCAGCAAAGACAGTCCCAAAAAAAAGAAAACTAAGTGCCATGCAGTTTTATTCTTAAGAAAAGGCAAGTACTGCTCTGATCACATTTAATAAGATCAAATTGTACAGATGGCAAATGATTTACCTGAAAATCTTGGTTCAGCTAAATCAGTTTCTACGTCTTTAATCAGT
Source organism: Melanotaenia boesemani (assembly GCF_017639745.1). Classification (NCBI taxonomy): domain Eukaryota; kingdom Metazoa; phylum Chordata; class Actinopteri; order Atheriniformes; family Melanotaeniidae; genus Melanotaenia; species Melanotaenia boesemani. Next base: position 27,063,798 of record NC_055697.1, on the reverse strand, counting down.
CCAGCCTACACAACTTAGACCCCAAAGACAGAAAGTAAAAATATTACAGCAACCTTTGGCTGAATTAATTATATATATATATATATATATATATATATATATATATATATGTGTGTGTGTGTGTGTGTGTGTGTGTGTGTGTGTGTGTGTGTGTGTGTGTGTGTGTGTGTGTGTAAATAGTAAAATCAAAATATGTGGTGATATGTTATTTTTCCTCAACAAAGTCGCTGTGATCCTAGCATGCAATAAAGCATTCAATTATTTATTTGGCTTTTGAATTGGACTGAATGTGGTGTTCCTTCTCATCTTAAAGCGACTGGGAGGTATTTTCCTAACACTATAACAAAAAGAGGAGGATTTTCTGGGGATTGTTTTAGTGAGCTTCAGAGGGTGAACACCATTACTGCTGGGCCATCATTCAGACAGCAACAGATGGAACACGTATTACAGCAAGTCTCACTACAAGGGTTGACTGGTGTAGGTGTGTTGTAACCATGATTGGGGCTTGATTGCTTTCTTTCCTGTAACAGAGTCATGACAGCTAGAAGCAGCTGTACATCTTACAAAGAAATCAAATATGGTTGTTTAGATGAAATCCTCCTTGCACAAACGCTTAGCTTTCAGGAATTTAAGGGTAAACATGACGGTGCTCAGACTGACCGTCATCCTCTGGGTAAGCTGGATTTGCTTTGCCTGTTCAGCAACCTCCGGTGTGACAGCAACATAGATTATCTTTTTCCCAGTACACGGAACATGTGTCTAAATGTTTACCCCAAATGTTCGATCTCCATCCCACTTTCTTCCATTTCCCACTTTCTACATTCCTTCTTGGTTTGTTGCCGTCTTACCTATGTGCACCTCATTCAGAACGGACACATACATTGTTGTTGTTTTAATCACTCATTCAGGTCTTATTCAAGCACTTATTAAAATCAATCTGCATGTAATTTGTTTGCCTGGGCAGCTAAAAATCATCATGAAAAGGAGATGTTTTTCAATCCACATTTAGAATTTTAAATGCATATTTCCATGTTTCTTGGCCTCATACATGTACAGCAGCAGGTGATGTCTTCATATTCAGAACCAGCGTGATACCGTGCCATAAAATGTTTATCCTGGCTTAAATTCTGATTTGAGGAACAAATCTGATTTATCTGTAGACTGAAAATAGTTTCTTTCTAGAACTTTAGTCCAAAATTTCTATTTGCCAACAAAAATGAAAGGATGTCTGTTTTTCTATTTATCTTTGATTCTCCATTTCTCCCTGTCAGTTTCCAGTATAAAGATGGGAGAAAAAAAAAATCTGTCTTTTCTGCCGTTTGTTTTTTCGTCCTGAGTTATTCCTCTGATTCTTTGCCACATGCTGCTAGCCTGACGGCTTGGGTCAAACGTACTGACCCAATCCGCATTTCTAATGTACTCTAGGAGAATGAGTTAAATTATGCTCACTGCGGGGGTAAAGATATACATAACACTGGTACTGAAATCCTCAAGGTTACTCAGTATTTAGCCCTACAGCTTCCAGCTGTTAACAAAAGATGTTTTGCCAAACTGACAGTCTCATGGCAAATACAGGCAAACCATGGGACACGTGCATGACGTCAAGCAATATGGTTGTTGGCCTACACAGGTCTCCAGTGGTCTCAGGAAAGACATAAGAGGACAGCTTGTTGGCTGGCACCCAGCACATCGCACTTCACTGCCACAGCAATGGAGATGTATTTTGAGTACTGACACACATTTCAACAAAACATGATTTTTATTATCTGTCCAATTTATGTATAACTTTCTTTAACAGCACAGCTTTAGGACAACAATTGTGACTGAAAATGTGACTTATGAAATATAAGCACATACGTGAATATACAACGCTGCTGTCAGATGTACTGATGAGGGCCACATTCTTCTCATATGCATCCTACCTCATCATAGAACATGTGCAAAAGCATAACTTTCTGTAATTCAAAGGCACCCCTCAATGATAAACCTGATCCATAATAAAAGTCAAAATGTCTATATTGCTAAGACAGCCTGAAATATTACAAGTATGCACAATGTGATAATGATACATTTTCAACACATTGTGCATCTTAAGCCTGTAAACAATTTTATGCTAACTTTGTAAGCAAATCAATGACTTGCTGCAAGAGCCCAGTAAAACAGTTTTCATTGTTCATAAAAGAATAAACACATTTAATGAAGGCTTTGATCTGTAATGATAAATGGCTTAGAGGAATAATATATTTTCCCACCATAAAACTCTGTGCTTCTCTTGTTTTGATGGTACGCTGACATTCATAATGTTAATTCCTGGGGCAGTTATTTGCCCTGCAGCATCCCGGGGCTGAGAAACCACATTTCACAACTTTGCATTCCAGCTCAGATAATTACATTACAGCTGCTTGCGTTATAGCACCCTGTCACCAGTAACTGGATATCAACACACAAGCCATTCTGAATGCCATCGCTGATTTAGCAAAGAAACCCAAGTGGACATTATCAGAGGTAACAAGTGGAGGAGAGAAAATGACGAAATAAGACAAGAGTAAACATCAGACTGACTTTTTCTGGCTCGAGAGCTCAGACAAGTGAAAGGGTGAAAGATAGATGCCAAATTAGCCTTGTTGTTCTTGGATTGGTAAATAATAAATGATTAGCCAACTTGTTATTCAATAATTCTGTTTTCTTTATCATGAATATAAAACATATTAACATTTTGTTTTATACTCGAGAAAATTTGAATAACTTTGTTTGCATTTTAGTGCTAGCACATTAAAAGGCTAAATTTGCTAATAAGCTGTAGCAAATCTAGCTTTGACCTAGCAGCTAGATATAGTTGCTGTTTGTGAAAAGTAAAATTTTTTGTACATTCAGGTTTCTGCCAAACAGCAACTATCAAAGATTATATTTGGTCTCTTAGCATCTGATACGATCATATAGAGATACAGAAAACAAAATTGGCTTTGCAAATCTGCAGTATATCTGCTGAGTTAGCTCACAATGCTAGCTTCAATTGTTTTCATCTGGTGAATCAAAGATTTGCATGAGGTATTTTGTTCGTTTTGTAACCTCCACTAATATTTTAGATTGTAATGTTGGCATAGCTGTACATTCTGTCTAGATAAGTTATTTTTTGTATATTTATATCACATCACCACTCTCAGTTGTGTACAATTGTTGCAACTAATCACTCGGGATGGATGGATAGATAGATAGATAGATAGACAGACAGACATGGATTTATACTCTAAAACCACAGTTAAAAAAAAAAAAAAATAAGCTTATTTTTGAAAAAGCTTTAGCATTTCTTTAAGCTATATATTTGAGTGTTTATGCATTTACAAAATACTATGTTAATGTGTGTAGTTGTATTATTTTTATGTCCTGTAACAACGTACCTCGTTGCTCAAAATTTTGGTGTCTTCTGATGGTTTCTCTGCCGGCCTCTTCAAAATGAGAACAGATACGGGTGTAAAGACATCCGCATGCAGCACTCAGACAAAGACTGGTTTTAATGACTGTGCTGCGACGTCTCACAATGTCAAAAATCTGCAGAAGTTCAGTAATTCCACTTTAATTCCACCATAGACACATAATGGCTTAACTGATATTCTGACTTTTTATGTTTCACCTTTCAGTCACAATAAACACACACAAAAAAAGAAGAAGACAGGCAGTTGAACAAAAATAGATCAACAGGCCGACAGCAAAGAGCAGACACGTGAAGCCCCCGGGAGATATCTCTAGGTGAGGTTTTACAATGTGGAACATCAAAACACATTGACATCAAAAAGCAAGAATATTTTTTTTCAAAACCTCTCTTCTGTGATTTTGCTCAGTTTTTATCATTCTTAAGCAAATATTTTTATTTCCGCAGCCCCTCCCTATCTTCCGAAAATGTGGTACCTTCTACATATGTTCCTTTTATCAGGGGAGGAAGGTTCAGTGCCTTATTACATATTCTCAAATTGAAGAACTGTTTTCCTGAATCTTAATACAACCCCGGTTACAAAAAAGTTTAAATAGTGTGCATTGTTTAAATACAATGCAATTAAATGATTTGCAAATCATTTAAAATCTATTTTTATTGTGATAACAAAGACAGATGCTGGAAATTGTATTTATTATTGTATTATTTACTTTTTTTATACTATGAAATTTTAGAAGCACTATCATTTTAATTATTATTATTACTGATAATATTGTCACTGGAGGTTGGTGCACCTCCACCTCCAATTTTTTTTTCTGCAGTTTTCTCTCCTGTTACTCAAGGGGTCTGGTATTTGGCTCAACTGGTTCAGAAGGGTGTACCATATATAGAGGTTTAAGCCAAACTGGGTCCTGACCAGTAGCATTTTGCTACATGTCTCATGTCTGCCCCCTTTCCTGTTAGGTACCTTTCAAATGAAGGTAAGGCAAATTTATTTGTATGGCACATTTCATGCACAATTCAAAGTGAAGGCCACTAGTGACCAAGAATTCTTAAAAAAAAGAACCTAAAAACCAGGAATATCCCAATAAAGTTACATTCAAGTTTTCTTGTCCTAATTTAATGTATAGTCCAGATAGTCGTACTCCCTGTTTTATTTAATAAAGTATATGCCCTTGTTTTTTCAAGGTTAAATTTGCATCCTGTTCTTCTCTGGTTTCTGTTTGCTGATTACCACAAATGCTCCTGAGTAATTAACTCCCTCTGTACCAATAGTTGTTACTTTCTTTTGCTCCTTGCTAGATCCTTATCAATCCTGCCTGGGATTATTTCTTCCTAGCTTTTCTTAGCCAGGCAGTCAGTTTTGTGTTAATTTCTTTTTCAACTTTTTGTTCTTCATTAATTTAAGGTTAGACAGATGTCAGTTATACGGTTCTGTTCTGTCCTGCACTTGTCTCCTCTTTATTGTTAGAGATGGCTGATTGAAGCTTTGTATAATTGTTATTGTCATACTACTTTCACAAATACTGGTAAATGTGTCAGAATAAATCTTTTTTTCCACATGTGAACATTTTACTGATATGAGCACATGCTCATATATTCATAGAGTATGTGTACAAGCTGCAAGCTGAAAACCAGAGAACCGTGTAGCATATGGAAAAAGATTAAAGAAAAAACAGAGCAAACGCAACAAAAGTAAAAGAGTCCAAAACCAGCATGTGTATTTCTGTAATGCAACATATCAGTAATAAAATATTTTTAAGTTTGAGCGTTAACACATTAATAAAGTAAACATGAGAAGTTCTCAATGCAACGCAAAGAAAAATGTGCACAATTTAACTGACACAGAAGACACTAGAGTGGCATGGCCTACTGACTTTCTAATTAAACTATTTGAACCTCAAACAAACTTCATGCAGATTTCAACAGGCCCTGTCAAACCTGTTCACCTGGGAACACAACTTAGTAAATGTAGGTAAATTAAAAACATGTGCTCCCATCCTACAAGGGCAAAATGCAAGTAAATATAGTAACTCATATAAGAATTGAGGCTAATTAAAATATATCAGGACTTTTGATTTGGAAACTTAATACGTGATTGTATTCCACCTGGGGCTTATTCAAGGGGACATTTATATTTTGACATTCCCTTTAATCCTAGATTTTCAAGTCTACAAACAAGTCTAACTTTTTTATACTTCATACAGTGATTACCATATAATTTAGAAAGCAGAAAAGAAAAAAGAACAAAGAAATGATGTAAAGAGAAACAAATTAAACTTGATTCTTATCCATCTCAGCTTTTACATAAATGCACCAACTAGTGGTTGATTTTTAAGTTTTGTATTTTTTACACTACAGCCGGCAAACAGTTTACAAGATTGTTTCTTTGCACAAGCTGATAGAGCTTTAAAATATTGCATTCATTTTACAATGTTTGTCTTTTCTTATATTTAACAGATATCTGTCCATGTCGGCAGAAATAAGGTAATTAGGTCTCATTAATGGCAGGACCATGAGATGGAAGAAAACACTATAGCTCCTTGCAGTTGTACTGTAGGTGGTCTAGGTGATCTAGAAATGATGAATTTCTACTTATTGCCCCCTTTAATAAATAAGAAATCCCTTTACTTCAGTCTATACACTGATTATCTTATCAATTCAGTTTGGTATTTAGAGCAGTCCAGGATGTGCAATATGACATTAATTTAAACAGAGATAGTGTAAAGGGGTAAGACTTACTTTTAATGATCCATATGGCTGCACTGGATTCCCTTTGCATTCCATAAAGAATAAAAACACAAAGCAGCTAGAAATAGTTTAAACAGTTCACAAAATATAACTTCAAAGTGTAGAATAAAGTTCAATTCAGTTTACAAAGTTGAACAAGTTGAGCTAACAGAGCACAAATCTTCAATAATGACTTATTTCCAGGCACACTGTTGGTGTTTTAAATTTTACCATCCCAAGGAAATAAGAGAAACGCTAGCACAATGATGCAGTTTAAAGAAATTAACACTTTATTTGTTTTTTGTTTTTTTTTTTTAACTTTGCCACGTGCAAAATCTGGGAAGGGTATCCCAATATCCAACCTGAACCCTCCTATTTTTGGGGGATCCTTCCTTTGGGGTATCAATCTAATCGATCCGACCCAAAAGGGTGGAGCTATACACACTGCTATCGATTTACTGAATTAAAAAAAAAAAAACATCACTTCCCATGCGACCACAAAAACAAAGCAGGAATGGCTCCTTGTTTAGAGCAGATTTTCTTTTTATTGATCAAATCTCCCTTTAAAATGCCGTTGCGAACCAACATTCCATAAACATTCAAGGAGGTCTGTACTTTCCTCAGGCTCATTGGGGAGAAAGAGGTCCAGAGATAACTTGATAGGGCCAACCCAAAGTGTTTTAGTTATACTTTAAGGAAGGCATTGCGCTGCAGTGGTGTCATGCTATTATGTGGCTGAGGCATCTATCGCTATGCAGCTGATACTCCGCTGCTCAGGTAAAGTTACAGTTGACTGTGGGAATTAGGGTTGCACGATTAAGACCAAAATAATAATCACGATGATTTTGATCAATATTGTAATCACAATTATTAATCACGATCATTCACCGTGTTTGGAAAAACATGTACTTTTATTGCACCAATTATAAACAAAACTAAGTATATAAACAACAAATTTTAGTGAAAAATTACACTTTAATTTAGAATAGATTATAAATAATGCAAAAAAATACATTTACCACTAATTTTTGAGAAGTAAATGTAAATTATGGGGCTACAAAAGACGCAAAATTAAGAGCCAATCAGGAGCCAAAAGAGCCGGCTCTGAAAAGAGCCCAACATCCCATCACTAATATAGTTGTAATGGATAGCCAACAGTTGGAGATGGTCTGGAGCATCATCTTTTTCTTGTATTTTGAATGAGTGTGCCCAGACATGCCTATGCAACTTATATAATCATTAATGCAGCTGAGTGTGAGGGTGCTCACTGATTGGCTGTTCAGCATAATAAGAGTACACAAGAGCATTCGTGGCAATGACTTTACATGTTACACGCACACACGTGTAACATGGGAGTTTGTCATCTTCATTTCCCCATAACAAACTACACTAATCACACCAGCATGGTCATGTGGGATGAGAAAACTGGAGATCAACTGATAAACAAGACTCAAAAGTGACAAAGAACACACTGCTACATTAACTTTTTGTTGTTGTTGGGTTCTTATAGTTTTCTTTCTTTTAAATCTACAATCTTCTGCTTTCTTTTTCTTTAAAACTTACATTGTACTGTCCTCATCTACAAGCAACGTCTTCTTCCACAGGCACAGATTGAGCATTCTTTGCAGCAGATGGACGCTTTTGCAGTGAGTTAAAGTGTTAATTCTTTTTAACTCTTTCAGCTCCCTAAGCCGTAAACCTCACTTACAATCCACTGTCCTTGTCAGGGCATGATAAACGGTTAGAAAATGTAACATATCACAGTTTAATATTAGATTTAAATCATGTCGAAGAGCAGAGAACAACAGATGGCGTAATTTGTTAGCCAACCATGAACCACATATCCAACTGCTCGGTATCTGCAGATACAGGTCGAAACAAAAAACATTTTGCAACACATAAAATCAATTGAATTTACTTAATGTACATTTCAAAGAAAGTAAGGAAACACTGCATTGGGTATACATTTTAATGATAAAGTGAGTTCAGTTGGATGTACAATCAACACAGCGTGGGTGGAGCAGAGATGACTTCCAGGTCATGTGACTTGTCTCAGATAAAAAAGAAAAAAAAAATAATAATATAATCTTGGCACTCATTATCAATTACAACAGTTTGTTATCTAGTTTTTATCTGGGTTTAGGAAATGAAAATTGAACAAATAGTTTTTCAAATTTTTCCCATGGAAGTCCATGGACCCTGGAGAGGGTAACGTCTGTAAAAATAGTTTGGTGTCAAAATAACATCTATGCAAATGCCAGGATGAAGAGTCCAAGATGATATTCCCAGCAGAATATCACTGTAACAATGTGATGTTACTGACTTTACCCGTCAGAGGTTTTAATATTATTGTGACTGATCAATATTTACGCCACTTTATGACGGTTATGCCTCGTTTCCTGTTGAACTGTCCAATCTTTCGACCCTTAAAACTCCATGTTCCTGACTCATTTGATGGCACAGCAACATTTATTATGCATTTCTGAAGTCATCACTACCTCGTAGCCTCCTGAGGCTAAGAAACTACACTTCATAACTTTTGTTTACGGAATCCCACGTGGCTTTGCTGCTGAGTTTTCCTTTACACGCTGGGTCACAGGCTAACGAGTGAATATCAGCACACCGGCCATTTTGAATGTGCACAGCAAAGTAACTTAAAAGGACATTATCTGAGAAATAACCTGGAGGACTACAGGTGTAGTCAGGAGGCCCAGAGCTGTTTGTGAACCTTGTGAGACCTGCACTCAGGCTACAACCCTCTACTATCCAGGGACCAAAGGTTAACCTATGTGAAAGCCTCCATTTTGACTCATCTGTCCATTATGACTCAAGCTGAATTAAACAGCCAAATAGAGCTTGTGTGTCATTAGGAAGTTCTGTATTTAATTTATTAGAGAAGACAAGAGATATTTTGCGCAGTGAAATGTTGCGCAATAATTGTTTTTGGCTCATTATTTTGTTTTTTGTTATTATCACTCAAGGCCACATGTGTAATCAGTATTAGCTTATTTAGTCTCCAAGCCTTATGTATAAACAAACTGCCTACAGCTTTATTACAGCGAATTATAGAAAGTAGTAGCTTTGCCATACTAGCCATTTGCAACTGCTACCCCATATGTAGTTTTACATAACATTAAGTTTGTCTTAAACACTTTAGATAATCCATGCAACAATGATTCTGCACACCATAAAGTGGGAAGCACCTTTATTGGGGTTGGACTTAAATAATGTGATTTGTTGATACATGCTACATAAAAATTATTTAATGTATTAAAAGCAGAAGAAAAGAGACTGTAGATTGTGGTAACTGGGGGTTAGAATGGCTTTGTATAAATTAAATAAAGCCAAGTCATTTCATTCAGTTATTTGAAGACTAAGACAGACATGTGCCTGCCATTACACACCTATCAGGGGACGAGAGGGGAAAAAATTATGGTGAGTGTGCATCTCCTGAAATGAAATATGAAAAGGGGACAGGAAAACAAGTACAAGAAGATGACATCAGTGGCAATGACAAACAAGAGGAAAGGAAAACCAAGAAAAGAAGTATAAAAGAAACCAACTAGTGGGTATTGTGCTGCCTGGGGGGAAGTATACCTTAGTGTACCCAACAGCAGGAAAAAAGAATAATGAACAAACTGAGGCAAACACTGTGCTGTAGTTTCCTGATCTTACACTGCCATCTAATGAACACGGAAAAAAGAACAAACTTAAATGAATTTCTTAGATTGGTTACAAGCAGATTTTTGGACTTGAATCATTCAGTTTTGCATGTTTTGCATACTGTATATTTAGTAGATTCACTGTGTATTCATGCTTTTCATGGCATATATAAATCAAATTAATTCAGTTACTTTCTCTGAATAAACTACATTTTTAAAAGTCAGTCTTTTATTACTATGCAAGTCCAACTCCAGTAATGACATATGAAAAATGTCAACTGAAGTACTATTGCATGCAATTCCCAAAAATAGACAAGAACTAAATTCAACAAAATAAGTTTAAAGGATTGTTCATTTATTGGGGAAAAAGTCTAATATTATTTTTCTGTGTGTGTGTGTTGTGTATGTGGAGTTCTGTGACCTATTGATAAGCCCTGCACAATTTTTTAAATTACAAGCTGACCTCAGGTCTGTTTACAAAATTTCTATTAGATAAAGGTCAGCAATTTAATTTTGTCCTTCCAGAACTTTGTTAGAACTGATGGTATACTATACTGGGGGCCATCATGCTGCTGCATGACCCACTTTCTATTAACATTTAAGTTAACCTCAGATTTTTAATTATAGTTCAATGGTACAACCTATCATCATCATAGCCCCCAACACAACAAAATAGGTAAGATTTTATCACCACATTTACAGATGTGATAAGGTTCTTAACATAGCCACAGTTAGAGAGGTCTTTAGTTCTTCAGTGTGTTACGGGCTTTATAAAAGACTGAATCAGTCAAATATCCAGTTTACTGTGCCATCGGAAATGCCTTTACACAAAATCATATAAAAACTATTTCTGTTCAAATCATGAACTACTTTCCACGTGTGAGTTCAATCTGTAAAAGTTTAATAAATGCTGGACACAATTAGTTTACTGCTTTTGACTTGAAAATAGACCCGAAGGCACATCATGTTCATCGCCATATTTTTCACTGGTTTGATGCTCCAAACTACTGAAGTTGACTGAGTTGACTTGGGTGAATCCTGCCATCTAGTGGATGCTGAGTATACCTACAATAGTCTGGGGCTTATCTCATATTTGCTATTGTGAATGGCCAATATTCAAATATGAGTCAGTTTTACAGCCTTCTCTGTAATCAAACCAAGAACTATTTAACTTTAAAGGTCTTTGAATTCATGTCATTTTAAAGGCCTTTGAATTCATGTCATTTTACTTAGTTTTCATCATTTCATCTAAAATTTCTTACAGAATTAATAAAAAATCCTATTAATTTCTGGACTTTCTTTTAAAGTCTTAATTAGCATAAAACCATTGTGTGTAAAATTCTATTCTATTCTATTCTATTCTACAGTCATTTAGCAGACGCTTTTATCCAAAGCGACTTACATTTGAGAGGAAGAACAACACAAGCATGAATTCAAACAAGATGGGACGTCATAATTAAGTGATAGTCAGACCGCTTTTGAGTCCAGTTGGACCCAGGTGCTGTCATGTAGTGCTAGTGCAGTGCATATAATTGTTTTTTTTTTTTTTTTTTTTGTCATTTTATTTAAATACAGGATCATGATTTCATCACACAATATCAACTAGGTCATAAGTGCATGAGTTCATCACATAATATCAACTTGGGCATAAGTGCATGATTTCATCACACAATATCATCTTGGGCATAAGTGCACACAGCTTCTTCAGTACTTGGTTGAGCCAAAAAGCTGGACAAATCTTTCTGACTCATTTAGTTAAGCTAAATGTGGAAATGCTCCTTAAACAACTGAGTCTTTAGCTTGGTCTTAAAAGTGGATACGGACTCTGCGGATCGGACGGAGTTTGGTAGATCTTTCCACCACCGGGGAACAACAGAGGAGAAGAGTCTAGCTACTGATTTTGCACCACGTTGTGGTGGGAGCACTAGGCGTCTTTCACTGGTAGAGCGTAAGTTTCGAGAGGGAGTGTAGCTCTGGATTAAGGAGTGAAGGTAGCCCGGAGCCGTTTGGGTTATTGTTTTGTAAGCCAGAAGCAGAGCTTTGAATTTGATGCGTGCTGCAACTGGAAGCCAGTGAAGAGCAATTAGCAGTGGAGTGACATGAGCTCTTTTGGGCTGGTTGAAGACCAGACGTGCTGCTGCGTTCTGGATCATCTGCAGAGGTTTAACTGAGCATGCAGGCAGGCCAGCCAGTAAGGAGTTGCAGTAGTCAATGCGTGAAATGACCAGAGCCTGAACCAGGAGCTGGGTCGTGTGTTCAGTCAGGTAGGGTCTGATCCTTCTGATGTTGTAGAGAGCAAATCGGCAAGACCGGGAAACCGAGGCAACATGGTCCTTAAAGGTCAGCTGGTTGTCTACCATGACACCAAGATTCCTGGTAGAAAATGTACGCCAATTTTCTGAAATGCATACTCACCTTATAAAAACAGCCACTTAATTTGGTATTTAAAATTATCAACAAAGTTGACCATTTAAAGTAAGGAATGTTTAACTGAAAGACAACACCTTCTTAAGATTCAGAGAAACTTTACACCTTTGTTGTTTTTGTAAGATTTATAACTGGACAGTTGTTCAGTCTGGCAGTTACCCTGGTGAGTTTCCTGTCATGCCATGCAAGCTGGCAGGGTGCTGGGAACAGTGCATGTGCCTTTGTGTGTTTGTATATGCGTGTGTGTGTGTGTGTGTGTTGGTGTGCATGTTATGAGGCAGAGGCATGCGTGGACATACTTCTCATTTTATCAGCGATAGCTCTCAGCTGTCCTCCTCTCTACCCCCCTGCCTCTGTCTTCTCTTGTGTCCTAAAGTGTCTTAAAGCGTCAGCTTGTCATTCATCCTTTGCCCGTGTTTTCTTTATCTCAGACTGTTCTCTACTACTCTGTCTCACTGACACAAGATGTTATGTTAGAGTCACTCTTCAGAAAAAAAAACAAAAACAAATAGAAAAGACTGTCATCCATGGGAATGAAAAATATGTCAGTGTTTTTTGTGCATGTCCAACACACACACAGTCACACACACTCCCAGCTGTCTCCTGCCAGGAAGTATGCTGAGAGGCTGGGATGCTGTCGGGTGGGGGGAGGTGGAATGGAGTTTGCCATAAGAAACAAGAGCTCGTCGTTGAAATACCAGCTGATCCACCTTCCCACTACTAACCTCAACTCTGAAGCGACTGCTACAGCTTGAAGGCACATGTCTTTTTCTGGTTAAACTCCGTTAACAGCTTATACTGCCACCTGCTAACTGTTAAGACACATTATTGAACGGATGCTGTGGATTTCAGTTCTGCTCCTGAAAGAGATATGAACCTTCCCAGGGTACACATCTTGTTGGCATTGTTTCTCTGTGTATATTCTGGTAAGTCATACTTTTGTATTAAAGAGTCTTCCAGTAAATATATATATATGTATTTTATATATATTTATGGATGTGTAAAGTGTCAGATACCAACTTGTTTCTACATGTCACAGATTGCTTGTCAAGTAATGGATCCATTTAGGAAATAACCTCAGTTATATTTTTTATGATAAGCCACATCATGAAATCAGTCACATTTATAACAAGGTTGAATGTGTGAAGTACTTTACAAGTTATTTATTAAATCTCTTGTGTCTAGTGTCAGTTATATACTGAGACTGAACAGTTGTGTCAAATAACCACAGTCAGAAACAGGAGACATTAAATTATCATGTATTTCATAATATTAATATGTATTTTCATTCCTAATTAAAACAACCTGCTATTCTCTGAGTAAGGCACTTCTATTAACAGTATTTAAGTATCAGATTTAATTCAATTCACCCAATTTGTTTGGTTCTGCTGCACCTTTCCTGATTAACTGTTATGCTGAATTAGTGCATAAAACATATAATTCCACTTAAGATGGAAAGAAAAGAAGAAGGAAAAAGTTGTTGGATTAACTTTCCAGACAGTTCAAATGCATCAGTGTATCAGTGATGGGCAAGAGGCTGAGTACAGGGAACTGGTCAATCTCTCCAACAATCACCTCATTTTTAACATAAACATGAAAAAGCAAAAGGAGTTCGTCCATCCAACTAGAAGAAGTGTAGGTGGTGGAGGATTATTAATACACAACAGTTCAGTTAACAACAGGCTTCACTAGATTTTTTTTCTAACCTATATTTAACCAGGACAAGCGTCATTGAGATTAAAAATCTCTTTTCTAAGTGTCCTGGCCAAGACGGCAGCAACACAGTTAAAAATGTACAAACACACAGACAACAAACTTTCAAACTAAGGTTTTAAAACAAATTAAAATCCCCAAATCAGTCAGATCATCTTCAAACAGACGCAACTGCGTGTTGAAATGAAGTTTCAAGTCTTTTTGGAGTTTGTTCTGGGCAAAGGGAGCAGAACACATGAAAGATTTTTTTCTTCATCTCCATCCATACCCTTGGAACTGAATATTTTTTTAAAAAATCATAAGAAAGAAGACTATCAGGTCCTGAGCTCTTCATAAGAAGAAAGATTGCAAGGCAGCAAGAAAACAGACCAAGAACAGCTTTGTAAATAATACCAATGTCTTTGCCTTCATGTAGCCAAAGATGACCATCCCACATGGTTGTACTATAAATAACGAGTAAGAGATCTAAAATTTATGATTAACCTCAAAGCTCCATAATACACAGTATCCAGAACACGTAGACTCAGATGAGGCATGTATGTACAAACCATCACCATAACCTAAAACTGACATGAAGGTGGCAGCAACAAACCTTTTCAAAGATTCAAATTAAAGACTGATATTAAAGACCTTTTAACCAGCTGATGAATTTATGGAGTAAAAGGAAGTAATTTAATCAATCAAAATTGACACAAACTCATCCTGTGAACCCTGCAAAGTGACAATTTGGGGCAGTTTTCTGTGGCTCGGCCTTGGCATTTGAGAGCAGCATGGCTTCGGTTCTAACTGTGTTTGTTAAAAGCTTAAAATTATTAAAAAAAAAAAATGCTGTTAGTCCTTGGATTGGGGTGGGTAGTTTGCAATGTCTTAAATGCAACATGGGAAATACAACATCAGACCCAAATCCTTCGAAGGGCTTCTAAGTCAATCTGTTTTGCATCCATCGGTTGGGGAAACCACATCAGAACCAGTCACTTAAAAAAACTGGACAAACTGATCAAGGCTGGTTCTGTACTGGGAATAACTCTAGACCTGCTGAGCCAATAGCCCAGAGTTCAATGCTGCACAATTTGCTGAGCATAATGGATAATTATTCACATCCTCTACACAACAAGAAACAGAGATTTTGCAGGTCCATGTTAACACAGTGAGGTACAGGAGGCCATTTCTGTTAACAGCCATCACCCTCTGAGACAAGACCCCAAATTATTCATTTAGTTAGTTTGGCTGAAAATAGAAAGAAATATTGAATAAAAAATAAACAATACAATCTACTACAACATTAGAAATTTACTTTACATTAATGTACTATTAATGTCCATTAATAATGGACAGAATGGACACATCCTGATGTACTTTAACAGCATCAAAACTATTTTCAGACTAAGACACTGTTAGGTTACCATTTTTCAACAGTAGATTTGTTCATATTAATATTATGTAGACTTTATTTGGCATGGTTTTTCTTTTACATTAAGTGAATTCTCCAAAATCTGTCTAGTTCAGAGTCTGCAACGCTGCTTGTCAGTTCATTTAAGTAAAATTTCAATCCATTTTCCTTTCCAGCTCAGTGATCTGAGTACAGGTTGATTTATGATACACACTGATTTGATGGCCAGGACAAGGTGGTAGATCCGGATGAATGGATGTGCCTTGTAAGCCAACAGTTGGGTTTCATCTGCATCATTACAAATGTGTAAAAATTAAACTCAGTAAATCATTTATAAAGCTTTATTGTTGGCTGCTATTGGTGCTTGTCTTTTCATTTCATTAGATAACTTGTTTTCCTTCAAAAAATAAATAAATGTGGATTTCTTAAATCTGTACAGTTCTGGTGAACAATCACATTGATGTTGATGTAAAGGCGCCATTTTCATCCACAGTAGCACAGTTTAGATCAGTCAGCTTCATTACAGATAGCCTAAGGAGAGATCTTAGGTGTGACAACGTGGTTAGGGGAGCCGCTTATGGAATTACTATTACCAACATAAAGAAATTCTCCACTGAAAGAAGAGAGCAGGCTTATCTCTGTTTTAAAAAGATGTTTTTGCTCTTTCATGCTGCCAAGGGTTTGGATTTAGACAGCTCCATCTTTGATTAATAGACAGTTGATTCATTTACCTGGAAGTACTTTTATGACTTTGTAGATGGGTTTTCTTTGCTGCACATCAGGTTAAAGATCCGTGGGACTGTTCTTTGTGAACTTAAATATTTTATTTCCTATACAAGATGGTGGCATGTGTGCAGTGTAACTCGGCTTACCAACGTTTGGAGGAGAACATCCACCGGCTTTGGACAAAAATCCTGGACAGGACAAGTAGATCGATCATTTAATAGCGGTCACGATGGTCCAACCCTGACTTGTCCTATGCAGGCATCACTGGGTGCTCCCTGGCTCTGTCTCCTTCTTCCCGGCTGTCTCAGGCCCCAGTGGAGCCTGTCGCTGTGGTGGAAGGCCCGGCGGGTATGAGTTACCAGCTGACTGCCAGAAAGGCGGACTGCTGCTGTTGTGTCATGGGCTGTAGATCCAACTCCAGTTCCGGCTCAAAACGACTGGGGTCATTTGGGACCAAACGAGAAACCAGTTTCCTGTTGAAGGCGGCCTTGATGAGAAGGAGTAGGCTACCGACGGCCTCAAGCTGGCGAGGAAAACGTCTGGCAATCCTGCTGCAGCCCCCGTCGGCGAAAGTTCATCCGTGGGCGGCGAGTGCGCACCTTCAACCTCTGATAAAGTCCCGTAATCTCCCCAGGCCCTTTGTTTGCTTACATCATGATTGCTGGCGCCTCCATAGTTGGGAACCTTCGCTTTTTTAACACGGTCTCTCATTCTGTTCCTGACATACCAGCTCTGCCCATAATAATTAAACTCCACAGCTGGCTGCCATCCTCACGTGGGAACCAATGATACAGTTCTTCAACAGTCCAAACTGACTGAAGCTGCTTTTAGCAACATGTTTGAATTCTTAAAACACTGTGACAAGGACTTTTTTTTCTTCTTCTTCTTTTTTCTAATCTCTGGGCCCATTCCCACCGTGAGTCCAGGCGCTGGTCATTTCAGCAGGATACTCACTCATATCATTTGGTTACAGTCAGCCTTTAGAATCCACTGGATGGGTTATATTGACAGTTTTAACTTTTTTAATCGTTTGACTCTATTAACCAGCGATGGAGTACATCCCAATAAAGCTGGCTGCCAAATGTTAATTGCAAATTTGCAGAGTGCTGTGTAGACCTACCCACGTGACTGAACGCGCTCGCCATTCAGACACGCCCCCTTCTTTTGTGTCATTCCTGTTACTGACCAGAAGAACGCTTTTATCATTTAAAAGTCACTACAGATATTATTCCTGATGTAATTTCTGCCACACATCTGTCATCATCTTCTCCAATACAATCATGTTCCTACAGCAAAGAGCAAATCTGTCTAATCTTATTTCCAGGTCTTACCAGCCAGTAAAACAACAAAGCCCTTCTCAAAATTTGGTCCTTCAACAACAATTTTCTCATCCTACATGAACTTATCACGGACTGTAAACCAGATCTTCTCTGCCTCACTGAAACTTGGCATCCCTGCTGCTAGCTCTTTTCAGCATATTTCGTTCTAACTCGCCAGCCCCTCTCCTCTGGGTGTTGCTATAATCTACCACACTCCCAAACCCAGTTCCAACCTTTTTTCTGATCTGTCTCACCATGATTCAACTTGTTGCCATTTTGTCTTCTGTGCTTCTGTTCGGGGATTTAAATATTCATGAAGATAATGCAAAGTGCAAACTAGTCACAGATCTTAGTGTTTCTGGATCTTCTAAAGTGTTTTAACATAACCCAACATGCAGACTTCCACATGTACTGGGCTTTGTTTGCACCTGTGGAATCTCCCTGCACCAGCCCTCCAGCCTCAGCTTCCATCTGTCTGTTCATCTCCCTATCATTGTCGTCATGGATATTCCCATTCTCGCACATTTAAAGGATTTAGTGTAAGTCTTACTTCTATTTAGAGTCTTAAATCAAATACTTTTAGAACTTAGTGACAATGTAAGCAGGCTATCACAGTTACACCACACGTTTGGATATAAGCATTTCCTTTAATTAAAACAAGACCTTTTAGTTGTTAGAAGAAACAAAAGTAAAAGATTCAATGCATGTTTTCTTAAGCTCACCTTACAAATTATTACAGTGTCGAAGTCTGGTTGATATTTTCAATTTGGATTGATTTAACTGAATTGATGAAACCAGCAACTTAGTCTAATTATAAGTAATTAATTAAGCATTTAAAAAACAATGTGAAATCTTCAGTTGACTTTAGTCTTATGTTTGCCTACTAAAGCAAAGTGTTTTGCAGGTCCCATGTGGTTTGGGCTGAAGCTGAAACCCAGTCAGAACCAACCTGAAATCCATATGGGCAAACACATTAGAAGCCACTGGGGAAACTGTGGACAAATCCACTTCAGACCCTTATCTGCAGCCAAAGTTTAACCCTTATGGGCCCTACATGGACATGTTGACTTGGTGGTTTAATTTTGCAAGGGCAGGTTAACATCAGTCAGAAACAGGAATTACATGTGGGCAATGACTGACAGCTCCAAGTGTCTTTCGTGTCCCGCTTCCCCTCTATTTTTGTATTTGGCAAGATCAAAGCATGCTAGCATGAAAACAGACAGGGTTCAAGTAGACAGCAACAAGCACAGATGATGGCAGGCAGCCAGAGAAACGAGCACTGGCTTTGTAAACAGAACAGTGCTCATGATCTTTGAGAAAATATCCCAAAGGGAAGTTTTGAAAGGAAAAAAGAAATGCATGTGTGTTATTGTGCATGGAGTGTGTGTGTGTGTGTCTGTTGCTCTTGTGGGCTACATGAAACAAAATACTAGGCTACTCAGTTCAGGCTGAGTGAAGCTCACCAACAGATTCCCGAAATAACATGCAAAGGATGGGACATGACTCAGAGAACTGTGCTGAGTCATATTATACTAAACTGCTTGGCATGTTTTCTGTGATTACAAGAAGGGACTGTAATGGTTCATGCAGTGTAAGCAAGATAAAGTCACAGAGTGAGTTAATTCATTTTTAGGAACTGTGACCTAAGTACCAAACCTCTGTGAATGTACAAAAGAAAGGAAAGATGAGGCAGACGGATGATGAGGAAGAACCTGACCAGCAGCCCTATTCACTAGTTATTAACAGGCACAGACTTTTAAGAGTTGTGTTCACTATTCAAAAGGCCTTAATGTTAAGCTTTTTCTCCAAAGGCTGAACAAAGTAAAACAACTTTAAGGCAAGAATGCCAAAGGGACTTTTGTAAAAGAAAAAAAAGGCTTGTTGAAAAATAAAATAGAATAAAAACACCATAAAAACAAGCCTCTGACTGTATTGTGCAATCTAACCACCATTAAAGTCTCAAATTTTAAAATAACTGTCCGCTTCTAAATTTTAAGTAGATACTTCATCCATTCCTACTAACTTTCCAACATCAAAACTTTGTGCTTCTGACTTGTTTTGAGGACAAAGTGACATTTATCATGTCCATTCCTGGAGGCGTTGTTGCCCTGTGTCCTGAGGTTGAGAAACCGCACTTCACAGTTTTTCCCCCAAACATCACTTTCAAGTAGCATATTATCACTTTACAGACTGCGTCAGACAGTAACATGGATGTCTGGATATAAACACATTGGCTGTTCTGAACAAACACATAGCTGGTTCAGCTAAGAAACCCCAGGAGAACATTTTAGAAGGAAGTGAGGAAAAGAGCAAGAAAAAGGGACAGAGCAAGAGACAAGACATCAGACTGACTTTTACTTGCTGGAGAGAGCTCAGAAGAGACAGGACGCAAGACAGATAACAAATAGCCGTCATTAGAGGGTGCCTCAGTTCAGAAGTGGGGCTTTAACAGTTGTCAGTTTCTGTAGTCTGCCTATGTATAGGCTACTTTAGAGATCCAAAAATGTTATTCTGAATGGTTAAAAAATGGTTTAAAATTTGTATTAAAATATTTTAATAAAACAAAAGGAGCTCCAGAGCAGGAAACACAAGGAACTAAACTAGCAGAGGCACAACTAAGACTACTGAAAGACTAACTGAATGGATGGACAGACAAATGGAGACTACCAGGAAACAAAGGACTTACTGACTGACTGACTGACTGACTGACTGACTGACTGACACAACATTAGGACCTGCCAAAGAACAAAAGAAAATCTGGAGCATAAATACTGAGGAAACCAAATGACAATGGAAATCCGCAAGAACTGAACCAAAGCTCACAGAGCATTACATAATTACAGCATATTTTCTGTATCTTCAGACTGGCTTAACTTTGGCATTGTTAGTGATATGCAAGAGCAACACACACACACATCAACAATAACACGATGGAAAGATGCCAGAATTGAAATTTTTAATCAAATAGTTCATGAACTAACAGAAGAGTATAAAGGATGGGTTTATCAAGGCATGGATTAGCAGATGTCTGAAACACATTTTGTACAAAGAGGTGTAAACGTAGGTTAAATGTACTGAACTCCCACTGATCCAGACTTCATGTCAAGTGGATTGGTCAGGGCTGATTTTCCCAAACACCCGCTTAACACTGAGATTATGTTCACGTAGGACTTATACAGAAGGATTTGATTGCAATACATAGACAGCTTATGGTACATTCAGTGTAGCGGCTTTTCACCAACATGGAATGTTAGTCGCTGGAGTGCTGGTGCTGTTGCTGTTGATCTGTTGTATCCACCTGTCCCGCCTCTCTTTCATCAGATAATTCCCCCCTCCTCCTCATCTTTCTTCTTTCCACGTATTTCGTCTCTCTGTCTCTCTGCTGCACTGAAGGGTTTCATGTTGCTGGTTGCAAGCCAGGGAAATCTTTGGTGTGTGAATCACTGTAAATGTAATCTTCTTCAGCTCTGCTTTCCGTTCTGGTGTAAAAATATTTCAGGAGGGGCCTGAGATCAACGGCAACACTGTCCTCTTAATATACATTTGTCTAACTTCAAGCTAAAATTCATAATGAATGCTTGCTTAGGTTTCTCTATAGCATGCTGAATTCCACTACACCAAAACCACACCCAAAAGAGTTTTCCTCCACTTATCATTTAACCAGTCTGAATGAACTTTATGTCTATTTTCTGTATCTTCAAATTCAAAAGATGTGAGTCAATAAATAAAAACTGTAGAGATAAATAAATGTGAGTACCTAACTGAATTTTGTGTTTGCCTATCTGGTCTAGGCCGAGTATTCTGCTCAGAAGATGAGACGCGGTTAGTGAAAACCCTGTTCACCGGTTACAACAAAGTGGTTCGTCCTGTTAACCACTTCAGTGAGGCTGTAGTAGTCACTGTGGGACTGCAGCTCATCCAACTTATCAGTGTGGTAAGGGCACAGGTGTAGCGGATCTCCAAAACAAACCTAGCTATAGCTGTCACATTTTTGTTATATTTTAAGGTTTGTTGATTTATTTCTGACCTCAACAGCAAAGCAACAGAGAATGATAACTTTTGTATGTTATAGTTTCTGGTAAAACCAATTATTTCCTTTAGTTATAATATATAATTAACTACAAGTAAAAATGAAAAGGTGTAAAATGTCTGTAAAATTTTGCCTTTTGATTAAAAAAATGTATAAAGTTTACAATAAATGTAAAGCATGTTAGTCACACATTCATATTGAACTGGTTTGTGTGTCCAAGTGGGGTCTTGCATCCAAAATAAAAGAAAAACAAGGAACTTTTTAATACATACCTCTTCTCTTTCAAGAGTGCAGATGTGTCCTGACAATTGACAATAATGAAATTTTCTTTTTTAATACTTTTTTGAAAGTTTTCAAGTCAATTAGAACAGGCCCCTAGCTAGTCTTTCTTTCTTCTTTGTATTTATCAGCTAGTGAAATGTAGATCTACATCCTTCCCCTCAAAAATTCCTCAGTTGCTGTTACATGTTTGAGATAGCAGAGAGCAGCAACTTTTGGAAAATAAGTCTTCTTTCATGAAGGGTTTTACTTCCTAAACCATTCCTTTGGACTTCAAATCAAAGCTAAGAGTATGCACTTCAGACGCTTTTGTCACTATTATATAACTGTAAGTTGGATATGTTATAGCAAACAGTTAAAATAACTTTTTTTTAAATCACAGATCTCCAAATATTTTAAGACCTTACTGTGTTTCTGTTTGACTTTTTTTGTACATTTTTCTCAGGATGAAGTTAACCAGATTGTGACCAGTAATGTCCGTCTCAGACAGGTAAAACATGAAAACCAAAACAATGATAACTGATGATGATAAGTTAAATGGGCCCCATTTAACATGACAGAAATTAGGCCCCATACTGGTTATTGTTTAAGCTTACATTTACATTAAGCTTACATTTTAATGATGTCAGCAGTGGGTTTTATATACTCATTTATCATTTATTTAGATGCTTTAAATTTTCCTAATGAAAAAAAAATCTCCCAAATGGATGATCTTTGTTGTTTTAACTATCAATATTATTAAAAATGGGATTTAATCATATTTAAAAAAGCAAGGAGTCAAATTTTCTTTTCTTTTTTTTATAATTAATGCTTAGATGTGGATAAAAGAACTCCATAAATGATTAGTTTACTACTAATGTAAAGTTTTTCAACTTTCCTTCTCAGCAATGGATAGATGTGAACCTAAAATGGAATCCAGATGAATACGGTGGCATCAAGAAGATCAGAATCCCTTCAACTGATATATGGAAACCTGATTTAGTGTTATACAACAAGTAAACACGCATCTGTCTTGTTGGTTTATACTCTCAAATACTTGTGTACTACGCCTTCTTTATGTCTTGCTGCCCTACAATCACAATGCCTCTCCTCCACTGCCACCCCCTGCAGTGCTGACGGTGACTTTGCCATCATCCATGAAACTAAGGTTCTGCTGGAGTACACTGGCATGATAACATGGAACCCGCCAGCCATCTTTAAGAGTTACTGTGAAATTATCGTCCTTCACTTCCCATTCGACCTGCAGAACTGCAGCATGAAACTGGGGACCTGGACATATGATGGTCTTCTGGTTGTCATCAATCCAGTGAGTTAAAAAGACTCATTCTAATTTGGGATATTTCACAAAATACTTTAAAATAAAACATAATATTTGAAGGCAATGATGTCTCTGTGTTTTAGGACAGTGATCGACCTGACCTCAGTAACTTCATGGAGTCGGGTGAATGGGTGTTAAAGGACTACAGGAGCTGGAAACACTGGGTTTACTACACCTGCTGTCCTGACACTCCATACCTCGACATCACCTACCACTTCCTGATGCTACGGCTGCCACTTTATTTCATTGTCAATGTCATCATCCCCTGTATGCTGTTCTCTTTTCTCACTGGACTAGTCTTTTATCTCCCTACTGATTCTGGTATGTTGATCCTGGTGGGTTTTGAAGTGTTCAAATCTAAAATTTGAACTACAGTTTAAACAGTAACTTTCACCAGATACAGAAAAATTGCAACACATCATATTTGCTCTTTTCTGAAATGTTCCATTTTCTGTTTTGTGTGCTTTTACAGTTTTATCGTGTTTTCTGAAATGTCATTATGTTTTATGTGCCTTCAGGTGAAAAGATGACTCTCTCCATCTCCGTTCTGCTGTCTCTGACTGTCTTCCTGCTGGTCATCGTGGAGCTGATCCCCTCCACTTCAAGTGCTGTTCCCCTTATAGGGAAATACATGCTCTTTACAATGGTGTTTGTCATCGCGTCCATCATCATCACAGTCATCGTCATCAACACACATCACCGTTCGCCCAGCACACACACCATGCCTGCATGGATACGCAAGGTTCATATTTAATTTTCAGTATTTTAATGTAAGAAATGCAGCTTTTGTTTTATGAGTGATTCATACAGTCAGTTTGAAAGGAATTGAATCCATTCCTTTTTCTGTTAACTTCTTAGGTCTTTATTGAAACCATTCCCAACATGATGTTCTTCTCAACAATGAAGCGTCCCAGTCAGGAGATCCGGCAGAAGAGACTGTTCCCTACTGACATGGACATCTCTGACATCTCAGGCAAAATACATCCCACTAAACACTGTAACATGAGACGAGGAAAGCATGTTCTGGGAAGAAAGTCAGATATTTTAAAACTGCAGATGTATTTATGTCACATGCAGGTGTTACTATCAGCTGGACACAGTGACCCAAGAAGTGAAAATAAAAGCAGACAAGTCACAACATGCTCATTTAGACATAATTTATTATTGCAAATTAAAAATCAGTGAAATATTCGCTAACTGGAGTGCATCCAAAAATTGTGCTAATAATTAAGTGGTGACAATGTACATGTTCTCTTTTCTGCAGGCAACCCAACCCCCACCAGTGTCACCTACCAGTCTCCTATCATTAAAAACCCTGATGTGCGCAGTGCAATTGAAGGGGTGAAGTACATTGCTGAAACTATGAAATCAGACGAGGAATCGAACAATGTAAGAGAACATCTGCATACATAATGCGTGCTCTATTAATATTTATTAGTTCAGCTGGCCAGTAATTCATGTTTTTCTAAAACTAATAATCTAGATTAAAGTGCAAAATCTCCTGCAATAAGCATAATGTGACAAAACATAAACATTTCTAAATTAGTTTAATACCAAGTACTTTTTAAAAAAAAAACGTTTATTACTTTGATGAGTCGCTGCCTTTTGTTATAGTTTCTAACAGATACTCAAAAATAGGCTACCACACTTGTGAAAATATGAAATTAAAAATCTCTTTTATTCCATCTTAATGTAGGCAGCAGAGGAGTGGAAGTTCGTTGCCATGGTTTTGGATCACATCCTGCTGTGTGTGTTCATGGCTGTGTGCATCATCGGGACGCTTGCTGTATTTGCTGGGAGACTCATTGAGCTCAACATGCTGTAAACGGAGAATGTGTGATGAGTTTTGACATCTGATTTGAAGAGGCATCAGGAGAAGACTGATCCAGACCGTATTTTTCCCACTGCGCCACTAACTCTTGTGTCACATTTAACTGTGTGAGTTTGTGTATTTACTAAAATTGAAAATTCGATAAGAGAAACTCCGACTGATGAGTCTTTTGATCTAAATGGGTCATACTTGAAGCTTTTCCTGTTCCTAACATGCTTTTTTTCTATTGCTTTTCTACTGTTTGTGATTGCTGCCGTCTCTCTGGTGGGCACTCCTTGTGCATTTTATTACTCTTGAAGCCAGAAAGATTTGAATTAACGTGCTGGTATATTTTGGCAGCTTTATGAATGTGTTGGTCAGATGAAGTGCAGGCAAAATATTTTCCTGTGTGGAAGTTTTATTGATTGGTTTTGCCTGATACTTTCTTACTTTCAAGTTTTATTTATGGGTTAAAGTCCGTTGGTTTGCATTGTTTGAAGGTAAGACTGAAAATCTGAGTACAAATAAGGTTTTAGTTGTAAGAGAACCTCTGATGACTCTTACATTTTGATTTCTTGTGCAAGGAATTTACCACAGTAACCATGAAGTGACTCACAGTGAAGTAATTATTTTAATAAAAATACTTTTGTCTTCTAGCATAGTAAACACACAGAAGTAGCAAAGGATAATTGTTAAGCTGACATATATATGAACTCCATTGGATGTATAATTCAAGTATAAAAGCTGCACTGTTGCTGCTTGTGTTTCAACAAGTTTAAGGCAACTTGATTTATTTTGTGGCTTTACTTAAAACTTGACCATACGCTTACTTCAGTGTCATGACACAGCAAACTCCTGCTGAATCAATCGCTGTGTTTTTCTTTTGTAATTATTGTTGTATAGATGTGGAACAGAAGAAAAAATAAACTATATCAACCATTTGTTTTCATGCTGTTTTATCTTTTGTATCAATATTAACTGACTTCAATGATTATTTACCTCCTAAATCACTGATTGCCAAATGTAAATTAAAATTTTATGCAGTCAAATCATAATGTGGAAAATTAGCTTGACATGAGGCCAGCGGTAACATCACTGAAAGATCTTTGAAAACAACTACTGCCCATCTGTGTTACTAAAAAACTTTATTAGCTGTGCCATGCACACCGATAATGACAAACAGCATTGGCAAAAATGCAATTATTAAATCTAGCAAAGAAAAATAGACCTACAAACACAAGGTGAACAAGTAGTATTACACATGTTCATGTGACAATTTACAGAGATGTTATTAAAATATTAAATCCACATCTTATCATTTTGAATTTATTATGGCAGAAAAAAAAAAAACACTGTCAATCCTAGCAGCATTCAGGTAGCCACACATCAGTAAGCAGGTGTGGGCAGCATGCTGGAACATTTTAGGAACCTAAACTCAGATGAAGGAGTTAAGGTGGCAAAAATCAAGACAGGAGACTCTCAGTTCATGTAGAGGAGTCTCCCCAACATAAAGGTTTGTTCAAGAACAAGTTTGATTCTGGCATTGCTCAGCCAAAACCTTCAAACACAACATTGCTTTAATTCATGTTATGGTAGCTGACAACTAATCTTAAACACCACAAGATTATGAAAATCCAAAAGTTGACTTAGCCAACCAGCAGTTACCAAGGCACACATTATATTGGCCCCACACACTTACAAAGAGCAGTTAAAATAAGAGAAAGCAAACAGAAGAAAACCGAAAATACCTCAAACAATATATAATCTGAAGCAACATCAAATCTATGGAAACCCAAATTAAGTCATCACTTTTTAAAAGTATAGAACACGTTGGCAATTACAGGTTACTCAAATGTTTAAAATCAGTGCAGCAATAACTAAAATAGAAACCAAAAGACAATACTGCCAAATAAATAAATAAATAAATAACAGTGCAATTGCAAATATGAAATACAAAAATAGCATTTGGCAAATTGTCATCATGAGGACAATGACGGGCAAGAATCAGTCAGATGTAAAGTGGCAGTTTTACCCCCAGTGTGCCATCTCCTACAGCCTTTTAATCCTACTGCAACCACAGCTCGCCAACATACATTTTATCCTCAGAAGAAATTACTAAATTTGACCAACTCCTTTATACAGATTTTTAAGAAAAACAACTTAATCTAAATTTATAACTTTACTTTTCTTCCAGTGAATATGACAAAACTCCCAGACCTGGAAGATCTGTATTTGGTTCCCAGACAAATACAAATACCAAAAATCCTGCTCAGATTACAGCAAAGTGTTTCTGTTTCTAGCAATTTGATGAATATATTTTCCTTTGCTAAGCTCTGTTTTCTGTAATAATAATCCAGGCCACAGAATGAGGGGGACTGTATACTATTTAGAAAAGGTTACCCTGAAACATACCCTGTGCTTGAAAAACAAGTTTTTCAGTTGTTCCACTGATTGCTGATCTGAGGCCTTTTCCAACTTTCTGACTTATGACAGCAGATTGGGCATCAATATCTCCCAAGTTCCTTCAGTACAACAGGTGGCAGTGTGCATTGCAGACAGTGCTGCAGGCTGCCATAAAACAAAAGAAAATGACAAGTACAAAGAAATCACCCCACTTCAAAAATTAACTGACATAAACTGTATCTAACTTGCAATGGCATTCTTTGTAACTGCTGTATTAAATTTAGTATTAGTGAAGTGAAACTTGCTTTCACCTTTTTAAAAGTTAGTGCATCTAATTTTCTTTCTTTCAATGAAAAGACTTTAGGAAGATGGTTCCTGTCATACTGATTTTTCCTCTGCGAACTTCTGCTCTGAGCAGACCTCCCTTCACAGGAAAAGAAGAGAACGACCTGCAGTTTTCTGGATAACTGCTCATATCCCATATAGCAGGTACAGGATAAGCTGCACAGAAATTATGAAAATATCTTAAAAATTTTGCAGGATAAAATATGCACCGGTATAATATAAAAACATGAGTATACCAAAGCTATCCTAGATAGTAGATGCTTCAAAATTAGGCTAAAATCTTGCTTGAGAGGGGTTATAAGTTATGAGAAAAGATGAAAAAGCTGCTGCAGTACGCCGACAACTAAGAGTGTAGTTGTATGCATAAACTGTAAACACAACTGCTTATGTTCCTATTCACAATGGGTTTGCCTTAAAAAGCACTTTGAGCATCATGCATATCAGGTTTAGTTATTTTTTTAACATCAGCTCAACTATAATTTCAAACAGTACTGCCCCCACCCCACATTTAGAACTGCAGATGTTTCTGCTGTCAAGGCCAGATCATGTGTGAACCAGCTTTTCAGTCTAAAACAAAATTTTACATTAATTATACAGCATCCAACTACTTTAAACCTAAAAGTACCTTACAGAGTAAATCAAAGAATATTAAACTATGTCAGTTTATGTGCTGCCAGCTATGGATCATTATCAACAGCATTAAAAAAAAACAGCCTTAAGATTAAAACTACAATCATCTATCCGATACACTCCCAGTCAAACAATCAAGCTGTTAACAGCATGTCATGTTGGCATTATTTTAGGCAATACTTCTAGACAACTATTGATAATACTTGTCCGTCAACATTGCCTTTAAATGGTACCAATCCGCTGCGGCCAACAACATCTTCACGTCGCTGGTCCTCCGTTTAACTACAATGGCTGAGATTCTGTCTCACAGGGGTTGTTTTGACTCTGCTCTGATTCCTCCTCTGCCTCCTCTTCCTGAACCAGCTCTTCCTCTGCCTGCTCCTCCTCTTGCTGTTGCTTCTCCTCTGATTGGCTCTCCCTCTCCATTTCTTCGGTAGGTGCTTCATCTTCTCCCATCTCTTTTTCATCTGTAGAATTGACATGGAAGTGACACTTGTTCATAACACAAAACTTAAGTAACAGCTGGAAGAGTGAGACTGAAAGTGCGAGTATGTAAAATAATATAAAGAAACTGCATTAAAACAATGATTGGTTTTTGAGAGTTAAAAATCAGTAATGATGTGAAAATTAGCAGCATTCCCCTCTGATGTAGTTCACTTCTGGAAAAGTTCATGCAACGTAAGAGGTTTTGCAGACAAACCCAAGGATTCCCCTTTTCCCATTCACCCAAATTTTGAAAAAAAAATATTTTCTGAATATTGTCTTTGTGGGAAAAAAAACAAAAAACATTTAATTTCCAAATCAACAGCAGTGATTTTAGTAAACAGACATGGAAGACAGAAGTATAACCACATTTAACGAATCAAGATTTTGTACTTTAAAGTCCAGAGTGGCCGTACACAGTTGTTGAAATTTGAACAAAAGACACAACAGAAAATATTCTGTACCATCATTGGGTTAGTGATGTTAAAGTTCAAATGGGAGTGAATTGGCAAGATCATAAAAATGTAACTACGTGCACAAAATATTTACAGTCTTTCTTTGTTTTACATTTTTCCTACATAAAGGTAACCAACCAGACCACTCTGATCGTGGTGGCTAGTAAAGATCAGATCTGAGTAAAAATGGTATTTAAAGTCTAATGTTTGGAACTTGTTGAAATGATCATCTCTAAAGACAATAAAAGAAAAAGCAGGAGCCGAAGTTATTGTCTGAATTTTATAAGCTGAATTAAAAGGGAGGTACTTATCCTAACTATTAGACCCAAGTCTGTTCTGATGACTTCCAATATCGTCCAACTCCAATAGCTGACTCAGTGTGACTGCCAGTAGTCGTAGTCTGAGTAGGGACAGGATTGTGGTCTATGATGTTGTGAATTCTACAGCAGTGAAGACTGGCCCATTTGAAAAGAAATCAGATTAATCACAGTTAAAATTATCCCAGATTGGACAGAGAATAAGAGAAGGGGCACAGGGGAACCTGGACTCTGCAGGGGTCGGCTCTGAGGATTCTTTGGTTTCTGCTGGATCCTGAAACTGTGGACCAAATTCCGTGGAGCCGGAGGTTTGGCTAGAGGCAAGATCACACTGTTAAACTTACTGGTCACTGATGCTGCAGTGGAACTTGTGCTCATGTTTAACTCCCATGTAGGCTGATTATTCATGGGAGTGAAACAAATGTTTGATTGCTTTACTGTTCAGCTGGCACTAAGAAAAGTTATACTAAAGCTCTTCAATGATTTTGTACAAGCAAAACATTTAAATTTAACATTGCAACAGTTCATATACGAGATCATTTGGTTGGTACTTAGATAATATGACCAAAAGCAAGAAGGTTGAGTAGTAGTAAGAAGATTCAGATCTACAAGATGAACCAACAAACAACATCTGGTATAAATAAAGATACTGATTTAATAAGTTGACATAAAGCTGAAAGAAAAAAAAGCAATAAACTAAGAAGCACTGAGCAAAAATAGCTAGAACATGGAGTAAGTTAGATGAACATGGACAGCAGGGTGGAAGTGGAAGAATGTGTGTGTGTATAAAAGACTTTTCCCCCTCAACTCCCTTCTACTTTGATTCTTTCACATTCAGACCCAAGACCAATGTTTGGACTATGCATCTGTGTTTTAGTATAGTTTTTAGTACCTCCAGAGGGTGGTGCACTCTCCTCTGTTTCTGTTCCAGAACGTTGCGATGGTCCAGGGGAATGTGAATCTGCTCTGAGTCTCCTCTCATAGCTAAACTCTGGAAGTCTCGGAGCCTGAGGTCGAGTCTTCCTGGCCGGGTTCAGAAAGTAGCAATAGGCACAACGAAATGCTGGTGGGAGACGGGAAAAGTCGGAGGGGAGTAAACATCGCTTAAGAGAACTATAGAAGTGTATATCATTCCAATAATTATGACACGTCAACGTGCTTTTACGAGCATAAATCGTACTTTATTTATGCTGCTGAAAAAGAAGAAGCAAAATGTTTTTTCTTAAATTAAGTTAGTTCTTAAAATAATGCAGTAGTGAAAAAATGCAGTATTATGTCTCTGATCTTACCTAAATATTCAAACTCTTCTTTCAGAGCCATGCCGTTATGAGAAAAACACTGCTGGCAGATCAATGCATATCTACAGGAAACAAAAAGAGATAAAGGAATGAGGATGGAAAGAAAACATCTGATGTGATAAATCTATGATCTTTAGTGCATTCTGGGAATTATCCTGACAATCTGTCTCAACCACTTCAGTTCTTTTTTCTGTCTTGCTGCTGTGTTAATTACATTTTTACTAAATTTATGGTCTCCCATTTTTTAAAAGGTTTTCACATTTAGCTATTCAAGTCTTTATTTGTAGTGTGTCATTGAAATGGTCAAGAAATACATGAAGAAACATACTTAATTTTTTCCTTTCTTGTTTGCAGTGCAGGCTATGAACACATTTGGCAGCTGGGTTTGATTACTAGACACTGCTGCCGAGTTTGGAGAAAGAAGTTACAGTTTCTTTACTGCCAGTAAATATGTTGTTTTTTTGTGCGTTCACTGCAGAAATGGCCTTTAAAATAAGTAGGTACAATCTGGCAAAATGGCTGAATAACGCATCCTTGAGGAGGACAGCAAAATGTGTGAATGTGGGTATAAATTTCAAGCAGAGTCCACGATGAGCTCTCAGACTAAGAAGGGTCTTCACCTGTTCTGTGGTCCATCTCCTACCAGGTATTCAATGACCCTGTCCATTGCTCCCCTGTCTTTGGGCAGAATGGGTCTAGCCAATGGAGGGCCTGGGGGATGCATACCTGCAAAAACATCCACACATATGATAATAAACACAGACATGGAAGAATCTACTCTTTCAAATCAGGACCACCTATGTTAAAATACACTTACAGGCATTGAAACTGGGTTGTGGGAAAAAGTTGTTTTTAGATGCACTGCGATATGAACGTGGACAATTCAGAATCAATGAACAACTGTTTAAAATACAAATAGATTTGTTTAATTGTTAAGTATTAAAACAATGTTGATTAATGCAAAAGGTAGAACTGGAAATTATGGAGGTGCAGCACCCAGCCAGTCTGTGAATGCACAGAAAAGACAAGATGGCTGAGAGTGAAATCAGACCGGCACACACTAAAAGCTAGTGTGTGGAAGTACTTCGGTTTCTAAAGGGGGGCTTTGTTTGTATGGAAAGTCCAGTTTGTTCGCGGAGGTGTGAATATGCAAACAAAAACTCTGGTCCTCCTACAAACTGACTTCAAGTGAACCAAATACAGGAAGCAGAGTACAATGCAAAGGGCATTGTAGGTGAACACAACTAAAATACACTCCCGGCAGCTCTGGCTGGGAGAACTGTCGAGCAGTCAGAAGTGGAGGAATGTGGTAAAAGTTCTGAGAGAACTATGGTCAACCCACGACCTCTAGGATTTGATGCAGATCCATGTTTTGCTCTTATGCGGTGGAAACAAAGTAGTCCTGTATTATCTAATAGATGAGCAAGTTTTCTTCTTCTTTGCTTGTCATGATAAATATGAGAAACCATACGACACATTTCCACTGAGAAAGCAGTAGCAGTCCAATAGTCACACGGATGCATCAAGAATTGTTTTATAATCGCATCTGAATCGTAATTCAATCGAATCGTGAGGTGCCTGAAAGATTCCCACCATTACTGAAACCTACCTACACCTGGTATAGGGGAGCAGGGGGTCCTTGGTACAGCTCCCTGGGGGACAGATGCCAAAGGTGAAGATTTCTCCGGTGGTCCTCCTGGAGCTGAGAGAGGAACACGTTCTGTTGGAAGAGCAACATCAAGTAAAGACACAACATACTGTCTAAAAATACCCAATCAGAGGCAACTCGCCCTGCTATTCTGTCTTCCTTTTGTTGTCCATTGTCTTGATTTAAAAACAATTACTATATGAGGAGATCGCAAGTGTAATATTTACAAGAAACATTTAACTCTACTTTAAACTCAATTTTTAATGTCTCCATATGTCCCCTTACCCACAGGTGTACCCCCTGGTCCCAGCAGGGGCCGCGCTCCTGGTTGGGGGGTCATCACCATTGGAGTTGGGGTACCCATTAGAGTTGGGGTACCCATCGGCATGGGTCTCATTGCTACCCCCCTCTGGCGAATCTCTGCATAAAAGAGGAACTAAATTTGTAATTTATCCATTTTTTTTTTCAAAGTTTTTTTCAAATATTTTGATGGATGTGTCTCTTCAAAGAGAAGTTTCCAGCTGCAGCTCTAGATTGCCACTCCAACTTCCAGCAGTGTCACGCGTACTGTACCTTGACCTGGTCTGGGAGTCATCTGAGAGCGAGCTGGTGTCGACTCCAGTTCCTACAGCAAAACAAAGCCAACACATGTAAACAAAACAAAGCTAATAAAACATTAAACTATACAGACAGCTAAAATTAAACTCGAACAACACTCACAGCTTTCTTCTTAGCTTCAGGATCGAAACGTTCAAGAATCAATTTGGCATTTTTGTATGTCTCTGTTTCCATCACTTCCTCCAGCTGGAAAGACAAACTGGTGAATCTTTCAGTGATAACAGAATTAACAGTCTTAGCTAAAACATGAAGTAATGATATAAATAAAAAGGCTGGAGTGATTCTTCTTCTATCACAGCTTATGAGTTTAAAGAATAAATGACATGAATGACAGCATAATATACTGTAGGATTAGCTTTATGAAATGTTTTCTAAATAAAAAAATAGTGTACTGTTTAATTCATATCTATTGATATATGCGCTATTGGCTTGATCATCGAATCTATGTAGATTGATGCATTGTCATAAAAAATCTTGATCAAATTTTCCAGGAGACAAGAAAAACCATGTGGTGAAGAATGGAAAAGTCTCACTCTCAGAACTCCCTGCATTAAGTAAATTGCTGTGAACGACTGAAAACTTACTATTTTTTTCTTGGCAGCTTTTAAATCTTCAAGTTTATCATCTAAAAAAAAAAAGAAAAAAGAAGAAGAAGAAGCATACACAACTTCAGTCAACAAGTAAGCTTCATTCTGCTTCATCCATCCTTGTCCACTCAAAAAATAAATAAATAAATAATATTATCAATTTAGACTTTATTAAACAAACATTGTCAAGAATTTGTTTTATATTAAATTATGTATTTTATAGTTATCGTGTCCTGAATTCTCTGGTAGTAATAAAATAAAAGCTGTTTAATCTATTACAGTTTCAAGTATCAGATAAAAGTGAAGTTCAATACTCTCCATAGTTTGTGTGATAGTTGAAAATAGCAATAAAAAAGGAAATGATACATGAACTGCTAAAAGAGAAGCAATTCTCTAAGAATGAATTCTCAAAATATCTTTTTTTTTTCTCCCCAATTCTTACAACCAATATAAGCCTTTAATTGTTATTTGAGGTCTTAGCTTAATGGGAGACTGACTTACTGTTTCTTTCAGTGCGTTTGGAAAAGAGGAAAATCAGTAGCTTCCTGATGAACCACACACTGAAGAAGAAGAAGACTGAGATGAAGGTGGTCTTTACAATTAACTTCAGATTTAAACATGTTAGCTTTCAACAACACTTGTATTTGCTCATTGTAAAGTTTGTAGGACTCACAGAAAATAACACAATAACATAAAAAACATCCCGCAAAGAGCAAATTGAGCAAAAACAAAAGAAAATCCACATCTATATTTAGCAAAAAGTTGCAAATGATCATGAAATACAACACTCACAGTACAGGATATAAAAAGAAAGGCAGGGCCAAGGCTAGTCTCTGTAACCATTCGTCAGGAAGGTAGAGACAGTAGACGGTCAGAGAGGTCAACAAGTAAAGGACAGATGAATAGAGAAGCAACCGGCCGACCCACAGCTGCAGACAGATACAAACATGATCATGAGGATAAAGAAAAAAAAGCTCCAGATGCTGTTCAGGGTTTGATGACTTTACCTTTTGCAGACGCTGATTTTTGGCTCGAAACTCCTCTAGCTCTTTAATCTCCTGCAACAGAAAATACTAATTAAAAAAAGATAAATCAAATAACAAAAGAAATTGTAGTAAAAATGAAAATGTTACATTTTACCAATTAGGGGTTCTAGGTCAAGCCTTGAGACAAGTATGTCTTCTTTTTTATTTGTCAATAAACTAGCAACCTTTCTCACAAGGCAGGACTTATTAAATTAGCTGGATAATTATGCTAAACAGAACTGGGAATTTCTACCTCGTGTTCAGTTCTGGTCAATCCCTAATTCAATAACCCTGCTGCAAAAACAGGGCCTTGCTGACTAGGGACTAATATGAAAAGCAAAAATGAGCTTGTGGGTATAAATGATCTTGTATTTGTTCATAATATCACAATATTTAGTCAGTACCTTATCAATGTTCTCCAGCTGCTCAACAGTGGTTGGTTTTGCCTACATTGAGGGTAAAGATCAGAAAATCATCTACATTATCACCTTTGAGCTTCTCTGTACAACTCACAGCAGACAGACTAAAAAGATTGATCTGATGGTTAAATCATCCATATTTCTGTAAGCACATGCTCACTTCTTACTAATTAATAGATCAATCCCTGCTTCACTGAATATCTAAACTACATGTACATAAAAAGCACATGTGATGTTAAATTTCACATGATCGAAGGTTGTACTACTCTTCAGTCTCTTCAACTGCCCCCCCCGTCTCTCTCCCTCTTTCCCTTTGGCTTCTCTACTATGTCTAAAAATAGTGCTTGAGTTTAATCTAGCTAGAGTGCAGAGTTCAGTGTGTTCATCACTATCATAATTTAATTGTCTTGTAGAAAAAAAACACAGGAAAAAAAATGTACAGACTTGTGGAGCAGAATAATCAGGTTAGCAAAAAAAGACAAGAGATAAATAGAAATAAAGCACTGTAACCATTTAAAATACGTTAAACGCTGTATTAACGTATACACTGACATAACCCCTCATAATAGAATAGAAAGACTTTATTGTAATTATATATAAACTAATGTACAATGAGATTAATTCTGTAAGCCCTTAAAGTGTGAGAACTCAAGGCTTCTGAAATATCATTTTGATTGCAAAAGCATGAAAAAAACATAAATTACTTTTTAAAAAGACTAGCAAGGCAGTCAATTGTATTGATTTCTGTCCATTAAAAAGACTTTTCTATGTGTTTGTATAAATTTAAATATCTGTTTGACAATGAACTTGGCTCTCTTAACAGCTATAAATTTAATTGAAATCCCTGAGATAAAAAATAATCTATGAATTGTCAGTCTTTCATTGTTCTCAGAGATGTCAGATCTTTCTCTTACTTATCGTATATTTATAGGTCTCTTACCTTCCATCGTGAAATCAAACCCCCCATAGCTTTAAGTTACAGCAGCTTTTCTTCTTTGATTTCTTGTGGTCACTATAAAACAGAGACGCTCCTATTTACATCAAGGTTTAAGTACACAGTTGCTGCTTATGTTGCCTGAAAATGCCATATATACTTACATTATCATATGATCTATAATGCTGCCTACATAATCACACACAATGGTTACACTTGTTGAGGATTAACTAATACAACCTTCTCATGTAGCTCCTTATATATTCTATTAAATACAACAAAAACAAACACGTCCACATAATGATGCCCTGATGTAGTAATGTAAAGATTTAAATAAATCTTTATCACATATGAAGATTTAATTCTACATGACAAATCCACGTCTACAATAAACTATTTGCAGTACACTTGTTGTCTGAATATAACATATATATTTCATCATAGATCTTAGTTCACAAGTAATGTAACTGCTACAACTCCAGCTGTAACTAGACAGAAAAGTCGAAGATGCCTCAAAATTAATCTGCCCATAACTAGTGGTAAAAAGATGGAAACATATACTATGAATAGCACTGACTCAGAGTGTAAGATGTTCCATTTCACAAAATTTGCAGGCTTCAGTGATATAATTGTAGTGATTTGCGTCATTTGTGTGGTTTGTAACTTTTGAAACAACATTTTCTTTGTATACCGAGATGGCAAAAGTCACGGTAGTCCCAAAGGCAGAAAAACTTCACTGAAAACGAAAATATGCCATCTTTTTTCCTTTTGAATGCCTTTAAGCCAACAGCAATAAAACAATTCCACGAACAGCTAACTTAATTAAATTAGGACCAACGTTAGCTGCTTTATCAAAGCTATAGTCACTTAACTCTACAGCTTGTAAACCACAGCACCGCTAGATAGCCATTAGACGGAAGGGGCGTTAGCCACAAAATTGTTAACTTGAACGTTAACGGGAAGACAACGAGACTATAACAAAAATATGTTTACTGATGTACCAGGCTGCTAGCTAATGCAGCGGCATGGTTCAGTCGTAATTACAGGGCACTCTATATTACCGTTAGCCATCTTCACTCGGT
This sequence comes from Melanotaenia boesemani, assembly GCF_017639745.1. Classification (NCBI taxonomy): domain Eukaryota; kingdom Metazoa; phylum Chordata; class Actinopteri; order Atheriniformes; family Melanotaeniidae; genus Melanotaenia; species Melanotaenia boesemani. Next base: position 27,026,720 of record NC_055697.1, on the reverse strand, counting down.
CTTTTCCATTTATGATCTAATAATACTTACATTAAACGGTGTTTCTGTTCGACTTTTCTCTGCTCAAAAAAGAGCAAAGACAAGGAAAAGACACACTTCAGTCCTGACCTGATACTCCAGCGGCCAACCAAACGAGAGTTTGGCGCGGCGTAGAAAACGTAACCTCTGAATGACGTAATCATAGGACAAAGGGCGCAATGTTTCCCAGAGGCCTTTGCAATGTAGTCCTTTTCATTCCTCTTTGGTAGAAATTGAGTTTGCCTAACATTCATTATCGCAACTTTCATGGCAGTTTCATCGACGAATTGATTAGTCAGAAATAAAGTATTATTATACTTTTTAAATATAATGAGACAGAGAATCCAACAAGAAAAATAATAATCTAGATTTAATTTCTTTATTTTAGGAGCAAGTTCCATCAGTACAACAAATAATAAATATATAAGGACTGTTGTTGGAAACTAAATGCTGACATCAGTGAAACTGTACTTTTTATTATCATTATTATTGTTGTTGTTGTTATTGTTGTACTCCAACTGCACAAAATGGAAAAGCAAATTTTAAATCGCAATGGCTAACTATCGCTAATACAGTCCTCAACAAACCTATGGCAAAACTCAACCGCAGGCTACAAGCCCGTGTTTTTTCTGGCGTTTCTTTATTCATTAAAAAAATGCAGCTTCCTGCATAGAAGCTGTGATTTCCACTTTTACCACTAGATGGCGACATTGTATAGGGCAAATCACATAGGCCCTCATACCATGGACTGTATCTGGTCAACAGGACACACAATATACTTTGTAATTACAGTATTTCTTTTTAACTAAATATTTTTCCAAGTAAAATAATTAAAGGAGTATTTGTTCATCTCCTTTCTCCAATATACTAGTCATAATTTAATATGTGAACTCTTTAAGTTTAAGTTTGAACTGTTGTCTGCACAGCTGGATTCGAGGCCAACTCAGCTCTTCAAACTCACACCTGGACAGGAATCAGCACATTGTTTGAAAAGTCTTGAAGCTGTGGTATCCCACTAATATTCAGCAGTTTCTTCTCGACTCCCAACTGAGCTGCCTGAGATTTGGCTGCAGTGTGCAGAGAGTTGGCCTTCAACTTTAGTGCTTGTTTCCTCCGGAGTCTGAGGAGTTATGGGCCCAATAAAACTCCCTCTCTTACCCTCACACGCACACGCACTACAGATAGGCCTATAGGCTGTTGATATATATTATAACTGATGAGTAATCCTGATGCTAATGTTATTTCCGTTTCATTAACCCGTAATAAATTAAATGCTGAATGAAATTGAACGGCAGAGACTTTTCCAACTTTCCAGCACAGCATACGCACGTACATACATTTTGTGTGTGTAGGTTGCTGTAAAGTTGAGTGCAGCGCATGTGTCTCAGATAAACAAAATAAAATAAAACCTAGATGGATTTTTTTTTATTCTTTTTATCTCCTGAACAGAAATGGAAGAACATTTATAATGTTTTAGTGATTCTAAGCGCAGATCGTGCAGAGATTTCGGCTACTTAAAATGGTTTTTGTGAGCTTTAAGTCTCATTTAACGGTTTATACCCAACAAGACCAAAAACAGGTACTTGACAGTTTTGTTCCGCAATGTGCTACAAAAATCTCTTGTTCATAGTCTTTTAAAGAAGGTAAAGCATAATCACAGTACGAATATATTATTCGTACATTCGTACATTATTATTATTATTATTATTATTATTATTATTATTATTATTATTATTATTATCTTACCTTAGTTTAAAATATTTTGCATCATTTAGCCCAGGGATCACCTGCTCCGGTTTTCGAGGGCCGGTGACCTGCAAGATGTTTCCCTGCAGCAACACATATGATTGAAATGAATGGGAGTCATAATGTCACGTTTTGTGCAAAACTTGACATTAAGCTGTTGGAGATCTATTTTATTTGGTGGGTAGCAGAATAGAGAAACACGCAATACCTGCAGGACATCGGCCCTCGATCGGAGTTGGTGATCCCTGCCATCGCTGAGGGATGCTCAAATCCGGTCCTCGAGACCTATCCTGCACCTTAGATGCATCCCTTCTCCAACACAACTGAATGAAATGGCTGAATTCAGGCACCCGCGAGTCATTCAGCAGAGGCCTGGTAACGAGTCATTCATTTAAGCCGTGAAAGGATAGTGGTTCTCGAGGACTGGACTTGAGCAACCCTGCGTATCGTCTCCACAGCAGTGTTCCAGTGGCAATGTAAGGCCCAGCAGTGACATAATTTCTCCTCTTTTATGGGATTTGTGACATTTAGAGTGATGCATTCATAGTTCAGAAACTCATTATTTTGTCTGGCAGCCAGACAGTGTCTGTCAAAAAAATAAATATAATTTTAGAGCAACATCCAGTGGATTTTTCATCTAAATGTGTCGAGTTCAATACATTCGTCACATTTGTCAAATACTGAATATGTGATTTTTGATTTAAAAAAAAAAAGAAAAAAAAGAAAAAAAAGTGAACTGATTTCCTCGTATGGCTCTTTTCTTTATTTGACTTCCTTTAAGCGCGCCACGTTTTTAAGACAATATTAACGAGTAGACCTTTTCCTCTTTTGGCACCGAAAATAAATGCTGAAAAATGTAGGCGGTCTTCTGGATTTTAACATCTTATAGGCCTAATATTAATAACAAAAACGAATGAAGAGAAAACAAACAAAAGAATCATTTCGCGGCTTCAGAACACTGGCTTTACTGAACAAAGCAACAAGACAGTCTAATACATTAAATCTGACCAAACTAGTTAAACGAGTGGTGATTAAAATAAAAATATTTTGTATTTGCGATGGTAATAATTAATTTCACATTCTAGGACATTTTCAATGTTTATTTTAAGGGTGTTCTTCGTGGATTTAAAATTGTATTTATTTTTTATTTTATTTTATTCGGCTGACTAGACTCTAACTCGTCTGTTCTTGAAGCCCTGGGACTGGGATGGATCCCATCACCATGAGCAGGCGGCCTGACTGAGGTTCACAGCCAAAGGAGAATTTCCAGTTAACCCACTGGCGTGCCTTTGGACTTGTGGGAGGAAATCGGAGCATGAGAACGTGCGAACTTAAGGCGCGCCTTCTGGTTTGGTACACTGTAAGATGACAGAAGCAGCCACTGCTCCAACAACACGAAAAGTCATATCCATTTCAACTAATTAAATCTATATTGAATTTATACGAGCTTTATTCGTTTTTTAAAATCTATTATAGGCTTCTTCCGTTCATATACAATACAATGACTATCGGTTAAACCTCCTTTTTGTAGACATAGGTTTACTGAAACATCCTTAGTTGTAATGTACCACACCTAAAGCGCACGTGACCGCGTGGTGCAGCCATAAGAGATCCTACATTAAAATGGCCGTTAAACAGAGGACATTTTGGGTTTTTCCTGAATGTCACACATTAAAGCAGGGGTCCCCAAAATTTTCCTACAGGGTCCCATTTATAAAAAAAAAAAAAAAAAAAAAAAAAAAAAACAATGTCAAATCGTGAGTTGTACGTTTGGTGAGACAGGCTTTTCTAGGGTTCAGGATGAGAAGTCCCCAAGTCCTGTTATAACCTGTTTAGCGTGTCAGATGCTAATATTTGGAAACACACAGCACACTGGTCTCTTTTCATTACCCACCATTAAACTTTACCTTTACTTGAGCATTACCAGCTTATAGGGCAAAATATGCCTCATCATGTTTTTTAGGTAGTTGAAACTGTTGCTAATTCATCATCATTTGCCCATTGGTACTGTCACAAATTTTGTCTATTTCAGTCTAGCTGTGCCTGGTCCGTCCCCCAGTTTGGGAACCACTGCAATAAAGCAACATGGGGAGGATCAGCAGCAGTAACTAACCCTAGAAAGTATCAAAACACTGTTAAACTGTAAACATTTTATTTCATTTTTATAATCGCATGTGCCCCACAGACCACAGAAGGCGCTGTAGTACATTTACATACCGAAAGTCCTTTTCCTGAAGGGTTAAACTTGTTTATAAGCTTGAGTGGTTTAACACCAAAAATTGCTTTCAAATTAACCAGCATAATATCTTGATTATTTGTATTTTGCTTCATAACAAAATGATGCACTGTTATATTCCAACACCACTTTATGCTACGATTTGTATCTTAGGTAACGGATCCCTTAACAGTCACTCTTACAATAAAGCAGCCCTTTGGTGCAGTTTCCTCAGTCTATATTTACTGTGTCCTGTGTCTTCTCTCACAGGAATCCAGGACATGATGAAACTGAGCTGAATAAACCCACAGGCTGAGAGGAACAAAAAGCTTCACACAAATACTGTATCTTGTAAAATTAATGTATGGTTTAGGTTTTCTTTATGGGGAAGCAAATTTTCATCTTTCTCCAGAGATCTGCATCATATTCTGAACAGATGAATCCACAGTCTTTTGACAGTCATTTGTGTTTTACTTGGAAATTGATGCAGCAATTTTATTCACTGAATGCTTGTTGTGTGAAATTAATAGTTTGGATTATAATTGTTGCTGCAAAGAGGTTGGATTGGAGATGTGCCAATCAAACCTAAAAACATCAACCTTCCTCAAACGAGACATTTTCTGTAACTGCCAACTCAGTTCACATGTATCTATACTAAGAACTGCTTTTAAATCAAAAGGCGTGCAAAATCACACACTTTATATCTGATAAGAACATAGAAAGATCACTCTGGACTGTATGTGAGTGTGATCTTTCCATTAGAACAGCACAAATCTCCTTTCAGTGAGTCAACCTCTGATATTGATTAGTCATATTTCTATTAGGAAATAACTTATCTTTTTATGCCACAAGGTCTTCCTTTTACAGAGCAGTTTCAGTAAAGGGAATGAACTGACAGAGTTGACTACTTTAGTTGGAGTATTTTGCTTGTATTTAACAATTGAGATCAATCATCAACAAATGTTACAACTAATTAACTTGTCTACTACAAATATTTTCTGTGTTATACTGATAACACTGTAACTTCTCTTGTATAAAGTTCAAATCAGCAGTCACCAGCTGTGACAACGGCAACCAATTTGCGCCACCGAGGCACCCCACGCTACAGCACAACCCTGTCCACCTTACAGACAGATTCTTACCACGAGCAGAGAGGTGTTATCATATAAAAAAAATTTTATTCAAACAAAACAATAATACTTAAACAGATCATAAAACACACGTCCAGAAATGGGTGCCCTGAGGTGGAGGAGGGAAACCACGTCAGCGTGCGGGCTTACCACAAGGCAGGTCCAACCACTAAAAAGGGGAAAAGAGTCGTCACCCGTGCTAGTACTCACACACACAGCAAGGAGGGGGAGTCATGAACCATCACCAAGGATTGGCCGCCCTGGGCCCACCACACCTGACAAAAAAAAAGAGGAAAATCAATTAAAACCTAACTTCAGGGCAACACATTTAGGACCAAATAACATGCCAAATTAGGAATCATGCAAAAAAAAAAAAAAAAAAATTATACAAAATAATGCATCCAAGTAAGCAGCTAAATTAATACAAAATCCTTAAACAACTTGTTAAAACCACACAAGCCTGCTTGGCCAACCCCACGTCCGAACTGAAGAGACCGGATTGGAGGCTGAACCAGTGTTTTGTCAGTTTAGCATACGCATCAGAGTAGCATACATTACGTTAATGTGCATGCGGGCTAAGGTTAGGGTTAGGGTTAGGGGCAGTTAGTTTGCACTATGCGTATGCTGATCTGACAATGTATGCTAAACTGACAGAACACCGGCAGAGCAGAAAGCTTAGACGGAAGAGCGATCGTCTGGCCAAACACATCTGCTTTTTAAAAAGATCCCCAGCACCACCAGCGGTTTGCAAAACTGGCAGCGCCATATGGTTACCAGGAGAAAAATAACCTCCGGCCATACTTAGGTCAACATAACATCGTTCCACCCAGTTATTGTTTATTTACTTTTACTTAGCGTACAAAGCTGGTGGTCATCCTGCAGGCGCTGAAAGATATTTAGGTATTTACTCCTTTCTCTGCAAGCTTTTTATGTCATTCTTTCCAGCAGGGATTCTCAGTCCTGGTCTTTGAAGGCCGGGGTCCTTGTTACTCACTCCTAGGGAGAATTTAGTGGCCAATTAACGTAACATGCATGTCTTTGGACGGTGGGAGGAAGCCGGAGTACCCGGCGAGAACTCACGCATACACAGATAGAACATGCATACTCCACACAGAAAGGCCACGGCCCCCAGGTTCAAACCTCCTGTTATGTTATCAGTGTAATACCCAGACAGAGCGAACTGTTTTACTGTGTCCTTTACTTCCCGATAGGAACCAGCACACCACAAGAACAAGCCTTCTCATTGGTTCCTGTGGATTCCTGTGGAACACAACTGTTAAGCCTTTAAGTAATTACCAATAAACTTTTTTTTTCTTTTCTTAAATATTCCGTTATACTATGAATCTTTAGTCCAAAGATCAGTCTCTTCATATGTCCGTTCTCTTAGGTGGACGTGAAAGTCTGCCTGATCTTGTGACAAACGCTGCATGTTGAGTTGTTTGTGTGGTCAGTGTATCACCTGCAGTACTGACATCACATCCAACGTCTGTACCAGGTGGAACCTGGGTCTCTGCTGCAGCTGATGGCTGATGAGTTGCTTTCAGGTGTGTACCGGTCCTTCTCAACAGTCAACCGTCCCTCATCTGTTCTGACCTTGGGGCTGCTGTTTGTTGTACAACTGTCCCATAAGTGTTTCCTGTGGTGACCCATACAGTCTGACCTGGATACAAGTCCGTTTGATGCGCTTTGTGACGTTTGTTATATAGTTTTTCTTGTTTCTTCTTTCCTTGTGTCTCCATCTTACGGAACTTTTTGATGTTAGGCCAGCGTGGGAACAGAGCTTTGGGAAGTTGAGGCAATGGTGTTCTCGTCTGCCTTCCCATGAGGAGCTGTGCTGGAGAGAAACCATTCTCCAGTGTGGTGGCTCGGTAACTGAGCAGAGCTTTAGCATAATTCCCACCTTCTTTCCACAAGCCTTTTATTGGCCTGGGGGTACTTTGGGCTGCTAGTAATGTGAGTAAATCCATACTCAATGGCAAAGTCCTTTAAGAGAGCAACGACATACATCAGAAGTTCCGGGACGCCATGCCAGTCAAAAATGTTCTTTAAAGCTGCAATGACTGTGTTAGCTGTAGCGACATTGAGGTGGGCAACTTCAATACATTGGGAGAAAATGTCAACCACTAACAGATAGTTGTTCTTGTTCCAGCTAAATATATGTCTGTACCAACACGTTGCCATGGCCTCTCAGGTACAGGAGTGGTTAGCAGGGGTTCTCTGTATGTCGCTCTGTGTTTTATACACGTGAGACATTTTTTTTCACTTTCTGGCTGATGTCAGCAGAAAGTCCTGGCCACCAGACTGACTGCTGGGCCCTGGCTCAACACTTGACTATATCTTGGTGGCCCTGATGGAGGATATTGAGTATGCCATCTCTCAGTGAGCTGGGGATTACAATCTTTTGTCCTTATAGGAGAAGATCTCCAGCCAGCGACAGGTTCTGTCTCTCGTTCCAGTATCGTCCAATATCAGATGGCAAGTGGCTTTTGTCAGGCCATCGTGTTCGACAGTAGTGAATAAGTGTGCTGCAGATTGGGTCGTCCTTCTGCTTTTGCACCAGCTGCTGTAGTCTCCCCTCAGTAGCCGGAGGTGCTTGTCTCACTGAGTCCACGAATATCTCAACATCTGCCTCGTGATCTTTCTCAGCCTGAGTGACTGCACATCTCACTGGTGTTACTGACAGCGTGTCTGCAGCAATAAAATGATTTTGGGGAATGTGCACAGTGTTGTACGTGAATTTCATCAATCTCAAGCAAAATCTCAAAACTCGAGGGGGAAGCATGTCCAGTGCTTTTGTGCTCAGTAATGGGATGAGTGGTTTGTGATCCATTTCCAGTGTAAATCTCATGCCAAGCAGGTATGATTGCAACCATTCACATGCCCAGGTCACAGCCAATGCTTCCTACTCAATCTGAGAATAGTGTTGTTTAGCATCCAGCAAAGCTCTTGAGATGAACACCACTGGTTTCCATCCACTGCTCTCCGAATGTTTCTGGCTTAGAACAGCTCCGAGACCAAATGATGATGCGTCTGCTGACACCCAAGTCTCTGCGGTGGGTGAATATATAGCAAGCACCCTAAAAAGCCTCCTGTTGTGGTGCCCCATTCTCATTGGTTCCTGTGGAACACAACTGTTAACCCTTTACATACTCCTCCCTGTGTGTGAGCGTTTCAGTATGTGAGCTCAACAAAGAAAGGGACTGAAAGACGGCGACTTCAGCGTTCGTTGATACGAATCTGGGGTCTCATTTATCAAACTGGTGTAAGAACAAAAACCAGCGTACGCTAAATATAGTCAACTTTTGGGGTTTATGAAAAACAAACTTGACTGGAAAATGTTCTTACCTCCACTTTTTGAACTTTTTGTTTTTTTTATTGCATTTACACTGGTGATATTGGAAAGCACTTTTATCACCTTTGTGTGTTGTTGATTGAATGAATGAATGAATGAATGAATGAATGAATGAATGAATGAATGAATGAATGAATGAATGAATGAATGACTTTGCTGATCCCTAAATGGGAATACCAAAGAGAGAAGTTTTGAGAGAAAACTATCACATATCTACCACTGTACTTTATTTTCCAGAGTATAGAAGTAGCGTAATGTTTACCGAAGTAGTTTTTGGTCCAGGAGACCTGGGTTGAAGTCCCCAGTGTACCATCAGCGATTGAATCACAGCTGGCAGGGCTTCCGCCTCCAACTGGGGAGACCTGAGTTCAAATCTGGCTGTGAGGCCATTAAATGCTACCTCAAGGGGGAGCCAGGATGCCAGTTAACACGCCACCCCCAACCCCACCTCCCCGAAATAGGATGTTTTAAAGTAGGGATATATCAACACAGATGACATCTGTGACAGAATGATATGTGCATAATGATGTATATGCCCATGTATGAGGGATAGGATACACTGCAGTTCTGGAATGCTGTATATGGATGGGTCAGTGATGTAAATACGCATACAGGTCTGGTGTGTAACGGGTTGATGGTTCAGTAGGTAGGTAGGTAGGTAGGTAGGTAGGTAGGTAGGTAGGTCCTCCTATGTATGTATGGATGTGCTTGTACCTCTGTAAAAGGGTTGTACCACAGGTGTCATCATGCATTGATATATCCCACTATACTAGTTTAATTAATTATGGATTTGGCCAGTCCATCTTCCAATTTCTGTTTTGCTGGTGTGCAGTAGTTGGTTTCTACATGAACCTATACCCTGTACCTATACTACCTGGACTAGTTGCTGCTACACAGTTCCCTAATATGTGTTACATCTGGTAGAATACAGTGGGGATGGGAAGAAGAAAGAAAGGCTTGAAGGGTAGCTCCCAAACCCAACACATCTCCCCATTCCCTCCCAGACTTCAATGACCATTTTACTTTAGTTCAGTAGCTGACAAAAGCTACCTACCTACCTACCTACTCACCCACCCCTACTGCAGTTTGGCTACTTATTTGCTCCTGTATCTAGTTTTTTAATAGTATTTGTTGTATTATGTTAACAATCATGTATTCTATTCAGTGTTTATCTCCACAAGATGTTTTAATGTAATTTAAATTTTATGTAATTTTCATTATCAAAACTGACACTGGTTGTATATGTGCTTAAGAGAGGCAGCAAAGAGTCAAAAAGACACAAAAAATGCAACTGACACACTTTATTATCCATGTTTAAGCAATGTACAAAAACAAAAAATTGCACATTTTTGCTTGCACAAATAGTATGAAAAAAACTTCCAACTGTAACTGTACACATCATGTGTCTTATCCTCTGTGATCAGCTGATCACCATCTTCTCCAGCCTTATGTGTCCTCTCTGGTCTGTAGCTGACTGCTTTCCTCTCCAGCATCAGGTGTCCTCTTCATGGTCTGTTGCTCTCCAGTGACTGCATCCTGGTGGACCTCCTGCTTGAGGTGTCTCTTTCCTCAGCTGATTCTGTCTACTTTGTTTGTAGGTGTAACTGATGTGTGTCATAGAAGCAGGGATGGTCCACAATCTGGGTCAGTCTCCATCATTAAGCTGGTTGACCACATATGTGGTATTATTAAAAACTAGTTAACATTAGATGCTTCCATTACATTTTATAATCTTAACCACCTAGCCACCAGCAAGGTAGAGCGGTCATCTTGTAATCCGAGGGTTGCCGGTTCGATCCTCGGCCAAGTCAAGTTTCATGTCAAGGTGTCCTTAGGCAAGACACTGAACGCCTAATTGCCCCTGATGGGCCTTGCATGGCATAGATTTTATTGCTATATTTTATTTGTAAATTTAATTGTTTTTATGTGTTATGGTGTGTGCATGTATATGAAAGCATTTTTATTTTGTGTGTAAATGTAATTATTTTGTTGGGCTTTCGTGTTATTTTACATTCATACAGATTTTATGTATGTTTAGTCTTTTTGTTGGAGATTTTCATTGAGGTTTTGTTACAGCCACCAAAAATGGTTGTGAACCTGTTATTTTTCCTACTCAGTTATTTCTGTCCAGTCCTCTTGTTGTCTCATTAGTGGTTTTTCGAATGAAAGAGGCTTACCCATGTTTTTTTGGGGTTTATTTGCCACACCAGGCTGTGGTTCAGCTTTCTCTCTCCGTCTGCTTAGTTCCTGCAACAATCTGTTCTTCTTATCCAAGTCACGTTTTAAAATTTTTACTTCCCATCTTAAAGGCAGGCAGCATTGATTAACTTTCCAGTATTCAGCAGTTTGAACTTGTAGCTGTTTTCTAACTCTTAACTCCTGGTGTTTTTTCTTATTGAAGATGATGGATTCAAGTATCAGTCCTGGTTCTGCTGGATCTCAGTGCTGCGTTTGACACTGTAGATCACCTCCTGTTGCACAGGCTGGAAAACTGGGTTTGACTTTCTGGAGCGGTCCTTAACTGGTTCGGGTCCTATTTAGAAGGCCAGAGTTATTTTGCTACGATCGGCAGCTATGAATCCGAGTGAATGGCCATGACTTGTTGAGTCCCCCAGGGGTCAGTCCCTAGACCTCTTCTGTTCAACTCGTAAATGCTCCCTTTGGGTCAAATATTACAGAACTATAGCATTAATTATCAAAGTTATGCAGATGGTACACAACTTTATGTGTCTCTGTCACCAGACGACTGCAGCCCAATAGACTTATTGTGTCAGTGTCTGGAGCAAATACACACCTGAATGAGGAGAATTGTCTACAATTAAATGAAGACAAAACTGAGATTATTCTGTTTGGTAGCAAAGAGAAAAGGGTCAGCATTGGCAAACACCTGGAGACTCGGGCTCTTAAAATCACCGACCAAGTTTGTAACCTTGGAGTGTTGATGGATTCAGATCTGACCTCAAAGCTGTCACTAAGAAGCTTTTTACCAGCTCAGAAACATCAACAGAATTAAAAGTTTAGTCTCCCAGAAAGACCAAGAGAGACTCATCCATGCATTCATCTCCAGTAGGCTGGATTACTGTAATGGTCTTTTAACAGGACTTCCTAAAAAGAGCATTGAACATCTGCAGCTCATCCAAAACGCTGCTGCTGGAGTTTTAACCAGGACTAAGAGATCTGAACACATCACACCAGTTTTGAAATCTTTACACTGGCTTCCAGTCAGTCACAGAATAGATTTTAAAACCCTTCTGATCGTTTACAAATCCCAGAACGGTTTAAGTCCAGAGCACATTTGTGATATGTTCAGAGAATATAAACCTAGCAGAGCTCTTAGATCCAAAGACTCTGGTCAACTCGTCCAGACCAGAGTCCAGACTAAACGTTTAGCTGTTATACTGCAAACAAACTGCCAGTGGAGATGAAACTTTCACCAAATGTAGACATTTTTAAATCCAGGTTAAAAACATTTCTTTTCTCATGCGCCTAGGCATGAATTCTTCACGATAACTTTTTAACTTATCTTGCTTTGAATCATTTTAATGTAATTTATGATTTTATTGTAATTCTTATGTGTTGCTGTCTTTTACTATTCCTCAATATTTGTGATGCTTTTGTTTCATGTAAAGCACTTTGAATTGTCCTGTACATGAAATGTACTTTACAAATAAACTGCCTTGCCTTGCCTCTAATCTTTCTTATAGGGTAGAGGTTTCCAAAGAGTCATCTTTACCTACTTGAAGCTCAGATATGTTTTAGTTACATCAAGTTCTTGTTCCAAAAGTTTAACTTTGTTTTTCTGGATGTCCAACAATTTGTTATTTACTGTCAAATTACATTGTAAATCTTTCATTTCCTTTTTTAAAGCCAGGCAGCCTTATAAAGTTTTTCTTCCACAACTTTAAATTTGTCTCTCAGGATATCCTGCGACAATTTCTTGTTCACATCTTATTTAAAGGCAGGCAGTGTTGATGAAGTTTCTGATATTCAACAGTTTTAACTTGTAGCTGCATTTCTAACTCATGAAATCTTCTCAGCTTTGTGTTGGCCTTATTAAATTTGTCTTCCACAACTTTAAATTTGTCTCTTAGAATATCATATTCCTACGACAATTTCTTGTTCACTGTCAAGTTATGTTGGAAATCTTCACATCCATTTTGAAAGGCAGGCAGCGTTGATGAAGTTTCTGGTATTCATCAGTTTTAACTTGTAGCTGTTTTTCTAAGTCTTTCACTAAATCTTTTACTATTTCTCAATATCTGTAATGCTTTTGTTTCATGTAAAGCACTTTGGATTATCCTGTACATAAATTGTACTTTACAAATTAACTGCCTTGCCTTGCCTCTAATCTTTCTTATAGGGTAGACGTTTCCAAAGAGTCATCCTTACCTTCTGGAAGCTTTCTCGGATATGTTTTGGTCACATCAAGTTCTTGTTCCAAAAGTTTGACTTTTTTTTTCTGGATGTCCAACAATTTGTTATTTACTGTCAAATTTAATTGTAAATCTTTCATTTCCTTTTTTAAAGGCAGGCAGTGTTGATGAAGTTTCTGGTATTCAACAGTTTTAACTTGTAGCTGCATTTCTAACTCTTGAAATCTTCTCAGCTTTGTGTTGGCCTTATAAAGTTTTTCTTCCACAACTTTAAATTTGTCTCTCAGAATATCATATTCCTACGACAATTTCTTGTTCACTGTCAAGTTATGTTGGGAATCTTTCACATCCTTATTTAAAGGCAGGCAGCTTTGATGAAGTTTCTGGTATTCATCAGTTTTAACTTGTAGCTGTTTTTCTAAGTCTTTCACTAAATCCTCATGTTTACGCTCCTGGTATTTCAGCTGTTTCTGCATTTCTGTCGTCTTAATTTCCTCAGTGCGTAACATATCTTCTAATTTCGTCTTCTTTAAATTGAGAGATTCTATTTTTTCTTGTAGGTTAGAATTAGCGCTTTTTAAAGAAGAAATCGTTTTGAGGAGTTCTTCATTTTCTTTTATCTGGTGGGCATCCTCACCTACTTGAAACCTTTTCAGCTCTGTGTTGGCCTTATTAAGTTTTTCTTCCAAAACTTTAATTTTATCTGTCAGGATGCTACGTTCCTGCGACCATGTGTTCACTGTCAACTTACTTTGTAAATTGTTCTCGTCCTTTTTGAAAGACTGTTTTTTTTGCAGAACTGCCTGTTGGTCCGGAGTGCCAGCTGGCCAGATACAAATCTCTTTTTTCAACCTGTTGAGCTCTTCTTTGGATTCCTCATTTTTACAGATCTGGTGCTCAACCTTTTTCAGAGCTTTCATCCCTTCCATTTCTGCATCCTTTATCTTTAGGTCTATCCTTAGGATGGACAAGTCGCTTTCCAGACTGGAAATCTTATAGCGAAGCTCTTCATTTTCTTCTGTAATTAAACAGTCAGTCTGTGTAAATCCAGGATTTCTTGGAGTTTTGTTGGCCTTATCAAGTTCTCTTTTCAGGACTTCGATTTCCAGCCTAAGGCCATCGTTTTCTTTATGCATCTCATAACTATTCTTCATCATCATGTGTTGAAGATATTTTATTTCCTCTTTTAAACTGTGGTTTTCATGTTGAAGCTCCTTAAGAACACTGTTTGTCATGTTGCCACAAAGTTCCTTGTGTGTTCCTTGTACTGTCTGTAAATCGTTTGAAGACATGTTTAAATACTTTGTAAAAACAAAATATCTATAAACCAGTGAACCTATTTCTGTCTGTCTTTGTTTAATACTGAAGTGGAAACCTGACAGCTTTTTATATCATAGAGGTTCTATTGGACACGCCCAATGCTTTGAAACGTCACTCACTCGAGAACGTCATGATGACGCCAGACCTTGTGAGTCTGGACGAACTACACTTATATTCACTACAATTCCCATGAGCACTTTCGCCGTGACATGCCATACAGCAGGGATCACCAACTCTGGACCTCTTGAGTCAGTGTCCTGCAGGTTTTCACTGCATCCCTGCTGCAACACACCTGGTTCAAATGAAATAGTCAATAGTCAAGGTCTACACCAGCCTCTTAACGGCCCATTATTTGAGTCAGGTGTGCTGCAGTATGGAGATATTGAAAACCTGCAGGACACTGGCTCAAGAGGTCCGGAGTTGGTGATCCCTGCCATACAGCCACTGGTTTGCGTGCTTGCCGTAGCGCATGTGGGATCGTTTGCGACCGGCTGTCTGAACAGAGTGCAGCTAAAAGAGCGGCTGAATTTAAACAAATGAAGTGACTGATAGAGGAAAACCCATAAAAGCTGCAGTGGTTTGACTGTAAAGAACCAGGCCGTCTGCAAGAAATATAGGAGGCAGCGCTCGCGCAGTACAACGTGTGCGGCGTTCAAGTATACTCTGTATACATACATACATACATACATACATACATACATACATACATACATACATACATACATACAAACAAACAAACAAACAAACACAAAAAATATGTTGGGAACCACTGTTTAGGGGCTACAGCATAATGGTGAAACACCTTTGTAAATCATTATTCATCTGTATTGTTAGACAGAGTGAAGTAATAATGTAGTTTGGTCCCAATAGAGAAAGTCATTTAGACATTCAGAAGACTAATAAGATTGTGAAGATTTAAAAATTCACACACAAAAATGAATACAACAAAAGAAAAATTATTTACCTTGCAAAGTATACTGAGAAAAAAAAAACATTCTAATGGTTAATGTGATTAATTTTGTGTAGTCATGGTATGGGTGATTAGACAAATGTCAGCTTAATTTTCAAAAACTTAGTTTGTCTTATTCAAAATGCTTCTAGTAGCTGAGAGAAATGGACAAAGTATCACAGCCATTCCCTAACATCCCTGTCAACAAAGCCTTATGGAAGGCATCACTGTATTTAACAAATCTAATTATGGAAGATGAAGACAAAGAACAGAGCACTTTAATGCAATTTTAATTGAATTACAGGAACATTTCCTATTAATTTGACTCAGCTTGAGAACATAAGACAAGTTACAATGAGTTACAAATGTCAAACAATTTTTCTTATACGCACATAAAAGCAACTCGTGTTCATCTTTGTGTTTAAAACTGCAAACCGTTATTATTATTATTATTAATTTATTATTATTGTTATTATTTTTATCATTATTATTATTATTTTTTTTTTTTTATTATTATTATTATTCATAGCACTTTTATGTTTTTCATCATTTCATCTTCTGGTAATCAATTTATATTTTAAAGTAGAGACATCTCTACTTTCAGTAATGCTGGGTGTGTATTTTTGTGTGTCTGTGTATGTGTGTGTTTGTGGTTGCCCAAACTTGGATTAGACATGGTCCAACTGTAAAAATATGCAGCTCAGCCTGAAGATTTAGGGTTCAGGTTTCTCCAGAGACCCAGTCAGCAGACTCAAGGCCAAGCAGGTAACAAAAGATACCAAGAGGCAGTTTCAGATCTTGAGGGTATAAAGATATCAAGGGAAAAACCTTATACATTTTGTTAATGCAACTTATATTTTAGGTCTCATGTCAGGATGTGGAGCTAAGCCTATTATATTTGTAATGGTTAAAAGGTTGGAAGTGGAAAATATATACATAGCGGAATATATATATATATATATATATATATATATATATATATATATATATATACACACAGGCATTTCTGTGCCTGAGCATATCATAGAAATGGAGTTTAACGTGTTCATGACATAATGTTTTCTTGATCAAAAACAAAATTAGGTTACTTAAATTTATTTATTTATTTATTTATTTAATATGAAACCAGGGTGGACCATGTTTAGATTGACTTACAGTGTTGTTGACAATAGGAGCACGGGTAGCTCTACATTAAAAGGTTTATTCAGCCGATGTAACCTTAAGGCTGCAGCATTAAAAAGCTAAAATAAATAAATAAAATAATAATAATAATAATAAACCCTTATCTTATTCTGTGCAATGAACCTGTGTAAGATTTATAAATGTGAAACTATGAGTTTTTTTCTGCATTTGAGTTTCAAAGTTGAAAAACTTTAATAACTGGATTTAAAAAAGTTGAAAAAATCATTTGAATGCATCATAACTGGACAAGCATTTCAAATCACTCAAAACATCAAACCGGTTACTTCTGTTTCAGTTTTGGTAGGTTTTATTCAGATTTTGTCTATTCTTTGAAATAATTTAGTGTTGCTTATGAGAGTAAACTGTTAATAATTTATTTAAAGATTTTTATTAGTCAAAACAGTAACTTGCAGACACATATAATGCACAGCCTTTTCAACAAATATGTTGAGTTGCAGAGGTTTAAAGAAGTTCATTTCCCTTTAACAGCATGGTGATAGTCTTGAAATGTAACACAGTTTCAGACAGAAGATGCAAAACAATGTACATACTGGCTCCATCTGCAAACTCACTGCATAGCCTATATTAGTATGTTGTATGTTATGTTTTCATATAAACACCATTTCAGCTAAATATAATATTTTAATATTCCTGAAAATCTGATCAAGTTGAATATTTGTAAAAAAAAAAAAAAAAAAGTGAATGACATACACATTCTTGAGTGATTTAGAATTAAAATATATCACTTCGCAGTAAGATGGCTTTTTCACATTATAAACAACTTTGTTATTTATACTTTAATAAAATAGCTCTGTAAGAAACTAATATTTGATTTTAAAAGTTTTAAGAATCTCAGTTGTGAACGCTTTATTATATCATTTCATAGTTGGTATTATGCTCTAAAATCTGCAAGGTTTCAAAACTCACTTGAACAAAATCTGAATTTGATGTTCTTTTCATAGCTTTTATTACTGTAAGATAAATAGTGGCGTAAACCAGTTTAGAGGCTTTAAACATGTGTTGAAATAAGGACATATGAACTGAAACTAAGCTGATAGGCCTCACTTTAAATGAAACTTTGTTGCACTGCTGCCTGAGGTCTCAGTTTCCCAAGTGTTTTTATACAGTGTCAAAGTGAAGTTAGTGTCATGCACAATTACTTTTGCAACAAATTAAGCATGCCCAGAAGCCCGGTTAAATAGACTGTAAACTAAAAAGCATGCCATCAAGCAGTTTTTTATGACCTCAGTGTTCACATTCCATAACAATGAGCTGAAATGCCAAAATGATGTATTAATAATAAAAAAAATACATAAAGTTGAAGAGGAGCTTCTCAGTCTTGAATTCTGTCTCTTTTTGCAAATGGCTTCTGACTTTGAACAACAGGGGTCCAGACAGCAGAAACACACAATGAGTCCAAGGCTGCTAATAAACCTTGAACCGCAAACAAATCACAACACACCCCACCGTCATAACCGCCGTTTCCACCATTGATTACTTTTATTGGGGCAGTCCAGAGAGTCTGCATGTGTCTCTTTCTTGGTCTGACACTTTCTCTCAGTCTGTGTGAGAGTGGGAATGTGGCTGAGTGTATTTATGTGTGACGTCAAGGAAGACAAGGAGATGAAAGGGTAGATTGTGTGTCTGGTTGGAGCTAAAGGAATTCAACCTCATGACCGACAATAAACTCAGTTACAAGGCAACTGAGTTTATTGACACCCCCCAATGTAATCTAAAACTATACTTCTCCTGCTGATTTATTTTTATTTTTGTCATTAGGACCAAAACATTGAGCTATTTTCATTCAAATACTTTCAAGGATAGAGTGCAGGAAAAGTTTTTGTTTTTTGTTTTTTTGCTATAAATTGAAGGAGGCAGTTTGGGTAAACAGTGGTTTGTATTAGTTGTAGCAGCAGTTTGAAATCAATAGATAATAGCTGGACTGAAAATGATGTAGCTGTTGTGGTAACAGTGGTGGTTTTAAAAGAATTAGTTGTACATGAAATTTTAGATGTTAACAGCAAAATTTAATTCTCTTATTACAGATAAAAGCTCAGAACATCTCAGTCTGGTGTGTAAATAAAATAGAGATTTAGGTATATTTCACTATCATTACAGCAGCCTGATACATGACTAAGAGATTGTCTTATCTCCAGAACTTGTTGGCATCCCCTCAGTGCAATGCATTGTGGGCAACGTTGCCAGCATCATCTCATTGCCTCTTTTAGTGTCATATAAATTTATACGGCAGTCGTGAGTGACTTTTACACAGCCAACACTTCGCGTTCTTTTACAGCAGCTTTAGCTTGACCCTCATCTTCATTACTGGGACATTTATTATGACACTGCCACCTACAGGCAGTTACGACACATTTCATTCAATCGTTGCTACGTGCCTCTGGCCCAAATCCGTCTGGGTGCAACGCTGCTGAATTATAGGCGCTTAAACGTGCATGTCTTTATATTATCACTAAAAGGAGTTGTCAGATATAGAACTTATGTGCTAAATGAAAAGGCAATGAAATGCCTTGAATGCTGAAATACAGAGTTGGCAGTCTAAATAGTGAGTTATTTATGACTAAAAGTGGACTGGCTGCCAAAGCTGGACATAGAAAGTCACATAACTCTATTTTTAGACTATTTTAAATAATAGGAAGATCCATGAGCCTATATTAGCACTTTTGTTTAGATTGAACTTAAAATCTTATTTACAATATATCTGGAGTTATTTGCCCAAATATCCCCAAATAGTGATATACATGACCAAATCAAGCGTTGTTTTTCTTCAGATGAAAACCTATTTTTTGAGCCCTTTTCAATGTTTACATTCAGAAATTCTTTAAAACTTGCACGCTATTTTTCCTCGTCTAGCCGGCAGATGGCGCACAGAACGCATAAAAGAAGAGCGATGAAGGTCAGCATTGGAGGCCTGCTGGTCATCTTCTCCAGCTGAAGGAATTTCACTTTTTACACACAAACACGAACAACATGACGAATTGAAGAAAACCAAATAAGTAATCCAAACAGGTTGCAGTTTTATTGACAGCTCTACTTCTAAAGAATCTCCTAAATTGGGCTGTGATCAGGTTCATTTGACCGGCTGAGACGATGGCTTATACTTTTGTTGTTTGTAAATCGAAGCGATTAGCTCTGGTCACTTTAACTAAACGGAGGTTTAGACGCTATTAACCCTAACGAAAAATGCAATTTGGTTGCAGCTAACTTTATGGACATTGGAGCGTCAGATACAAAATTAATCTCGAGATATCTGTTAGAAAATATTTTTTCATAAAATCAGCTAAGGTGGGAAGTAAACGCTTGAGATAAATGGAGATATATTATCCTATTAACAATAATTTAAACGAGGATTTAAAAGGCTCCGATTAAAGCTGTAACTACATTTGATCTAAAACTGGCTCACAGTAGCTTGAGTGTTCATGTGGCATCTATATAATAGCATGAATATTGTTGTGATTTTTGTCCTTTTAACAGTAGATTTTAACAAGATTGTGATATCGTCAACAATCTTGTAGCCCATATGTTTGAGTTAAAAGAAATGAAAGCGTCAAAATTTTCATACCTTTTTCATACCATTTTACATAAAAATTATATTTAATTTCTAGTAGATTCAAATTATATCATTATAAATTATATTTGCTAATAAGACTAATCAAATTTCAAACATGCGCACAGCCAAACGTTTCAACGTCACGCTAACCACACATGTAGCTTATATATATATATATATATATATATATATATATAGATAGATAGATAGATTTATTGGTTAAAGATGTTCTTTCCCGTATATATATATATATATATATATATATATATATATATATATATGTTGCAAAGCAACCTTACTCAACGAGTGAATAAATTAAACACGTGGCAAACAAAAATCTGATGGATCTGAAGAGGATTTGTCCTCTGTCCAAATCCAGATGATAACAAACTGGAATCTAGAACATTAGTTTCAGCCGTAAACACACACACACACACACACACACACACACACAAAGCTTTGGGTCCTCCAAAATGAATTTCCAGGGCGAATATACATATTTACTGTAAATTGGACAAATCAAGGAAACCACTCGACCACTCCAACAAACGCCCGAGTAAAATTTAGGCATTCAATGTGTAAAGAAAATGATTTAAAAGCAGCAACACCATTTTCCAACAAAAACTGCTACTTGCTATTTATTCAGCTTGTAAATCCACTACAGAATTTGAGAAGTATAAATCTACATCCAAGTCCATCTGCAGCAGGCCTGATTTCACATATCTGAACACAAAAGAATGATTTGATTTATTTCCCATACTGGCTGAATACAGTCTAATCATGTGATCCACAGTGTAACCAATTGGCAGTCGAGAAGAAGGTAAGGGCAGGAAAAAAAAATACTACCATTTTAGGGGAGGATGTAAGCCACTATACCAGCCCATCTAACGTTTTACAGTCGCACTTAAGTGTCTTTTATTGAAATAATAAAATAAACATGTCGCTAACGAATTATTATTCCATGATGGGTCTCCAGACCGAGGAGCCGTATGGTGCACATTTCATCCCGGGAGGCTTGCAAGGTTCGACGGCCGGTTGCGCGAAGCCAGCCAGAGGAGCGGAGGAAGAGGAGGGGACCCCTGGCTCACACATCCCAGATTTTTCACATTTTTCCAACAAAGCAAGCCTAAATGGCTTTTCTCCTTGGACAAACACCACTACTTCCCCTTCGCCATCTTCTCCACAGCTGCAGTCCGCCCCTGGTGCCTCCATCCCCGGCCTTTTTCATCCACATCCCCTCCTGAGCCACCACCACCACCCCTACTACGGTCCACAGGCTCCGACCCACGCCGAACACCTTGCAACCGCGGCCGCGTCCGAGAGCAGGTTCGTCCGCTGCTGGGAGGGGGCGACCCCCACTTCAGAGACCGCTTTGTCTCAAGTTTCGGCAAGTTTCCCCGCGTGTCTTCCCGTCCAGGGCGACCTCTCCAATCCAAGCCCGACGTTTAACACAATTAAACCAGAGAGTTCCCCGCTGTCACACGAAAGCCCCGACGAGTCCAACTTCGCCAGTCCGGCTGACGTGGTCCTGGAGCGGCTCGGGACTGTGGAGGAGCTGGGAAGGAAGCCCGAGCCAAAGAAGGAGGACGAGGAGAGAAAAACACAGCAGCAGCATGACCCGGGTAAAGACGTTTACACTAATCTCAGGAATGTTTATTAGCTCTGAGGAGTGCCAACACACAGGTGTGTGTGAGTGTGTTTGAGAGGGGGATTGTATGTAAGCGAGTGTGTGGAACTTTTATAGCCCTATAAATGTCTTGTAAACGGTAAAATATAAAACTTTATTGTCCATTAAAATAATTAAGGTGCTATTGTTATTTAGCAATTTGTCACTAAAAGAGAAAAGCAGGTTGGCTTGCCGTGTTTTTTTTGTTTTTTTTTTTTTTTTCTGATGTGGAGCAAGTAGAGACGTGTTTTCTTCATAATCAGCCAAACATATATGAAAACTTACGGGGATGTCTTTCATGAGATTTAGGTTATTTGCAGTCTTTTTTTTTATACGAGTTACACAGACTAGTCATACAGCATGCCTCAAAGTATTACTGGTAGTAGTTGGCATATTTTAACTTGAAAAAAATAGGCCAATATATTTTTTTAATCCAATCTTGCACTTTTATTGCATGGCACTCTCAATGAGATTGGAATCTATCCGTGTAGAGAGCAAAAAGCAGCCACAAGAACACAGACAGAAACAATACAATACAATAATAAAAAAAAAAATCAATAGAAGAGTTAGAAAGGTCATAAAAAATGAGAATGGACTTGTCTGCAGCGAGTTTGTAAGCTGCAGTTCTGCCAGTTTTTGTGTGGATGATATAAAATCTTCATTACGTTTATTAACGTTTAGGTGTATCTCTGGCTCTTGGTTAATGATTTTTTTTTTAACTTGGATTTTGCCTTACATAAATATTTTTCTTTAAAACTCATGTTTTAAAAAGACAAGTATTATTACACAGGGTGTATTTATGATGAAGCAATTAGTTGCTTGTCATTATAAATGATCTTGTCTAGTTTAAATAAAGAGAACGTGTGAAGTAGTTAAACTTAATCAGTTTTTTTTATTTAGCAGTTTTAAGTTCATCACAAGAGATAAGTTCAATAACATGTTTTCCCTCTGTGTGTATGTGTGTGTGTGTGTGTATGTATATATATATATATATATATATATGTATGTTATATATGTATATACATTAGTTGATGAAGTTTTAAAACAGAATAAGTTTTAAAACCTTTTCAGCAGCAACAAATGAACTAAAAATGTGTTTAAAAGAGATTTTAAACAACCAGAAACATATTTAATCCTCTATTGCCATTAATTCTAAAGTTCAGACATGGCAATAAAAGATATCCTGTTACTTTTGTACTTGGCCAGAAATAATGTCATATCTGTTTCGGATACTGCAGTTTAATTATGTAATGTAGAAGTGAAGCTTGTGGCTGTTTGCCCACTCAAACTGAGATTTAGGCCATTTTTATTAGTTTATCCACCTCCGCATTTATATTTAGTGTCTTTCCAAAATTAATCTGAAAAGGGTCTATAGCTGGATAAGAAACCACAAACTTAATTCAGTGTACCATTATGTGACATTTATTCAAGTGAATCAGTTATATTTTTTGTCTTTATCAAACAAACACATTAAAAAAGAGTGAGCATGTCTTCATTAATGAAGCCCTGTTTGGAGCATGTGGTGCTGTTTCTTTTCCTAATGAGCCAAAAGTTGTAGGTTCATAAAGTTTGTTTCTTAGTATGTGTTCTTCAGTCTTTGAGCCCCATCACAGCACACACACACACACCCATACGCACACCAGCAAGAGCAAAGTAAATATACTGGTGAGTGCTGTAAGTAAAAATCCATGCCTCCACGTCTCTTGTTTCGCAGAAAATCCATCAGCCAGTTGGATCCATGCCAAATCAACCCGGAAAAAGAGATGTCCATACACCAAACACCAGACCCTGGAGCTGGAAAAGGAGTTCCTCTATAACATGTACCTGACCAGGGATCGGCGCCTGGAGGTGGCAGGACTTTTAAACCTGACAGAAAGACAGGTGAAGATCTGGTTCCAGAACAGGCGGATGAAGATGAAGAAGCTGATGATCCGAGAGCGGAGGGGTATCAATGAATGATAGATCTGGAGGGTGGGCACGTTTTTCCAGGGATGGGAGGAGGTGGCGAGGTTATAGCTAATGAAGGAAATGCAATGCTCCAAGATACCTAACATCAACAGCCACGATCAGCTGTTACCAAGCAACGGATTGTGGAGTTAACATATAGCCGCCTTAGGAAACTGCAGTGGTAAAACTCAGCTGGGGAGACCTGGATGAGCTGTAACACCTTTAAAAAATTCCTTTTTTTAATGTTAGAAAATCTGCATGTTTGAAAATGAAGACGACCTGCTTCATTTACAAGGAGATACAAGAGATTTCATATCAAAGACTTGCTCATTCAAAACCTATTTCTGAGGTTGCATATCTGTCATGGCTGAAACTGGAAGCATTTGACACATATTTGACTTCCCACAAAGTGCCAGTGCTTACAGCTAAAATGTGAACCGTGTTTTGTGATTTAACAGTGAAACTATCATCCTCATGAGAACATATTTAAGTAAACGAGACGAAGCTATGTCCTATGAGTGACTGCAAAGTAGAACACTTGCTTGTATGGCCTACATAATACATGCAGGGTGTTAGAAATGAAAGAAATTAAAATGAATTACTTGCAGATAAAATGGCAAAACTATATGAAAGCTTACATGATGAGGAATGGCCTCAAACAAACAATAGAGTGGCAGAGATTTAAACATAAACAAAAGAAGATGAATGGCTCAAAGTTTATAAAATGTTTTCAAATTACTAGTTTAGTGTACTGCGATGGACTTGTGACCTGCCCAAGTGTACCTTGTCTCTTGCCTGCTAATTGCTGGGATGAGCTCCTGCTTCCCCACAACCCTTAATTGGACAAAGCGGCATAGAAAAGGGATGGATGGATAGTTTACTATAATAAAAAAATTGTATTTTTAAATAATTTGCATGTTTGAGTGTTCAAGACAGCCTTTGATGTCATTAATCTTACAAAACAAACAAACAAAAAAAAGTGAATGCATCACATGCCACAGCCCTTACACAAGTATGTGAAACATCTGAATGTTGTATGTAGCTAAAGGTCACATGGTCATGCAAATGTGACAAACATGTAAATGTGTTTGAGATGTGGTAAAGTCATATTTGTAATGCTTTGGGCAAATCATGGTGAACTTCCTTTGAAACTCAAGCTGTCAAACAATCAGACGTAAGATATTAAAGATGATTATTTCCTCTCTAACAAGCCAATACACATTAATAAGAAGAGATGCTACCAGTGTATTTGGCATATTTGATGTACTCAAAATCATTTTTTACATACGTTCTCTCACTTTAAAATCATATGAATTCTATATGAAATGGAAATTCATATTTTTTTGTTAATCTTTAGAAAAATTCAGCTTATTTTAAGATTGATGCCAACAACACTTTTGAAAACGTTGGGACAGAGCTGGTTAAAAGATTGGAAAAGTAATGTAGAGTTATGAAAGATACACAAGTCAAACTTGGAAAAACTGACATCAGGTCATTGATAGGTATATGAGATGCTGAGCGACTCAGAGATGCAGACATTGAGGGGTTTACAGTCAGACCAGTTTGGTACTTAAGTCATCAAATGTTTACAATATTATTAACAGATTTAGAGAATCAGAGGAGAAGAAATACTGTGATGGAAATAATGGAATGGACTCAATATTACATTCTCAAAAACATTCTCACTGAGCACAGTTTGACAGTGATTTCACTAAGTCATCGAAATATATATATATATATATATATATATATATATATGTATATATATACATATATACATATATATATAAATAAATTAAACAAGGTCCACAAACAGCACTGCTGTTTCTGAGCTCATGTTCATATAAGATGGAGTGAGGAATGAGAAACTGTGGTCTAAAGATTTTAAATTTTTTGGTAATAATGTGTGCTGTTTCCTTAGGAAAAATAGTGATAGCTGGTCCTTATGATACCATATCATAGTGATGGTAGGTGGTGTAATTGTGTGACCTTATTTTGTGTGTTGTTTTCTAAGAGGCAGCATTCAGGCAATGTGATGCAAACCTCTTTTAATGTATGCAACACATCCCTTCCCCCCATCCCTTGCATCCCTCCCTCTAAGTGTTTGTTACCTAACCTTTACCAACCACATCTGAGTGTGAAGTATAAAAATCAAAAGTTTTTGGACAATATTAAGTTGAATGGGGCTCAAACCAGGCTCTTTCTTGTGACAGTGGTGTAACACCAGCTTCCATCCCCATAGCTTTTCTATAAGCCTTATTTAACTCTTACAGTTATCCTTTATCTTTACATGAGACAATACATATAGGCTGTTATGATTGTAAAAGGCAGGTTTAAGCATTTAATGATTTTGTCAACCAGAAAATGCAGCACATTTTTAATTTTTTTTTCTTATTGTGAACCTGTTATGTTTTGCACTGTGGAGATATCAATTCTCCTCTGAAACGGGGATGTGTCAGCGCATAATTATCATCATATGTTTGTATTGGGGTGCGTTAGTTCACAGGGAGGACTTGCACCTCTGTAAAGGCACTATCAGTGCTGGAAGGTGAATGAATGGCTTTGCAAGCAAAATGTATATTAATCTTGCCAATATTATTTCCAGAGCAGATCTTGCTTAAATCAGCAAGACAAAGGCAAACCATATCCTTCAAGTAATCCAATATCAAGGCTTTGCTTCTAGTCTGACTGGCCAGCCTGCCATTCAGACTTGACACCCACTGAAAAGGCTTTTTATTAAATGAGCAGTAACACAAAGGAGACCATGAACTGTTTAGCAGTTGAAATAAATTAAGAAAGGAAAAACATTTTACATCCTTATTTGGTTGCCTCAGAGTGCTGATAAAAGAGGAACTGATAAAAAAAAAAAAGTTATAAACAAACCTGTCTCACCTTTTTTTAAAAAGAGTTTTAATCTGTTGTCTTACAGGGAATTTAAATTAAACATAAAATTCCTACACATAGGATTCAGTTCTTATTTACATTTAACACAGCCTCAGTGTTCTTGGAAGCAGGGTTAGATTTAAAACAGAATGTCCACCTCTTTCAGTTTTAATGAGAGCGTTTCAGCTCAACATCGTGAGAAATATGTCTACAACCTCAAAGGGTTTTACATTTGTGACCCGTGAATGGATTAACCAATCACCAAAGTTTCTGTCAAACGTGTGAGATTTTGTATATAATTAAAGAATGAAAGCAATTAATGAAGTTTAATAGAACGTACCACAGGCTTCCTAATGTATAACAGGTGTGTGTGCGTCACGCTAATTAAAGAAATTCTGTGTTACAGCTAACCGTGGTCTCCCCTAAAGTTGGAAGCAGAGGGGACTTTTAAATATGTTGTAAACTTGTTTTATTTGTTTTTTCTAAACTTTGCATGTAGCCTTATGGGCATATTTGTTATTGTGGTTGTTGCTGTTGTTATCTATGTATATTTGTTGTTGCTGTGGCTCTGATATGCAGATATGGTCATGCCTATTCCACTATACATACACACACCAGTCATGGCTAAGCTATGGCGTGACAGCAGTCTGTTGTTTGTTTTTTCTGTTTACCTCATCTAAGAATAAACATCTACAGTACCTGTAAGACGCTTTTCTACCAGGATTACATGTAGAATCAACGCACAACTATTCAGTTTAGGAATAAATAGATAATACGTTTAACTGTTATATTAGGAATATATTAAAGGTATCTTGGTGTGTGAGTGTTTTTTTTCTCTTTTTTAAAGATGAACAGATGGACTAAAAGCAACACATTCTCTGGGAGAAAAAGAGGGACAGCAGGCTATGTTAGCCTACAGCGGCGGGCCTGTGCTGTGATTAAACTGGAGTCAAGGTGTGATCAATAAGGCCTTCATCCAATCATTTAGACTAAATATGCTGCTCATTGTGATTTTTAATAAATGAAATAAAAGACTGATTATATCGGCATTGTTAATCTGTTATTTTTGTCTGCTTTCTTTTTAATCTTTGGGGTTTTCGGGCGTCGGTTCACTTTAGTTTTTAAGTTTTATACCTGATATTATCATATCATAAATAATACTTGAAGAGGCTGTTGTTGTAGTAAAGTATTTGACCATATTTACGAGTGTATTAGCAATGAAAACGACTACATTTTCAATTATGTTAGATAAGCTACACAAAAGCATGTAGTTTGTTAGAAAAGAAACATTGGCTTTTGCTTCACGTCATCAGATTGATGAGTGTTATGCCATGATCTTACAAGAGAAAAATAAAAATCAATGTGTCAAGTCTGACATTTACCTGGATTTTAGGCCAGTAATCCGATTTTTAAATGCTTTTTTTCATTATGATTATATTCCATTGTCAAGGTGTCTGCACGCTCTCAGGTATGCAGTCTGGGTTTGAGTCGGCAGAGACGCATTTCTGCCTCCTTGTTTTGTCAAAGTCAGTGCAGCGCCTCGTAGTTTCCCTCATTTATTGCTGCTATATAATCTCAGCGCTCATCCTACTGCAGGGTCATAAAGCAACAGCATGCATTTGGAGAATAAACGTGACTTTCCGCCCAGCTCAAGACACAGAGACGCGCACACAGAGGTACCATAAAGTCATTTAGCCCAGACAGTCATCGTGACTATATGGTTTTATTGGACACCCTTTTCCTGCCTTAGAGCCTTAACTATCTTTCTAAATGTTAAAGTCATTGTCTGCAGATGAGACCAGACAACCTCAGTCACACATTACAGACGCCTGTTAAAATAAAATTAAAATAATCAAAACTACTGGCTGTATTTTAGGATATTAACGCAGAAGTGTGACCGTGATGGACAAAACAAGCCATACTAGCTTGATGTCCCCATTTGTTGGATTTTACCCATTCTTTTACAGTGGTTGGTGTTATTCCTTAGAAAAAAACTACAAGAAGCATCTAATATATGTACCTGAATTAAGACAAAAAAAAAAAAGCTAGCACATGCTTAGACAGACTTACAAAAACATATAAATGCATCTATGTTTTCATTTGTTTATGGCAAACACGAAACATTGATGTTGGGTTATTTAAGAAATCACTGTCAAACTTATCCTGACTTATTACGTTAATTAAAAGAAGTTCTTTTTTTATTATATTTTTTTCCCTAAAGACTATATTTGTTTGCATTTACAATTTAACTGCCGAAAATTGCTTTTCTCCAGTTAATATTAGAACTCAAGCCAAACCATATACACTCATATTTGCTGCCGAATTATTTTAACAGAGAACAAAAACATGTAGTTTTACACTTAAACAAACGAATCAGATAAAATGAATCTCTGGTCCTAAATGAGCTAAACAATAATTTATTGTGCCGGAGAAAGCTAAATCCGCCGTGTTACAAAAGAAAAAAAAATCTTTAATGGGAAAGAGCTAAGCATATAAGTCAAGTTCTAAATTAATAAGAATAAAATAATGTTGATCATTCTATCGTTTGTAATTTTAAATAAATATGACGCTCATTGTGAAAAACATTTTCATTGCATTTGCTGAGAAACCTCGTTTCAAATGGAAATCATAACTGGGGGAAATTCATAGACAAGGATTCAGTTTTTCTCTACAACATACCCCTGTTAACTCAAACTCTCTATGAATGACTTGAAATACCGAAAATCTTAAAAAAAAAAAAAAAAAAAAACAGTTGCCGCATTGTGTAGTTACACACTCCGTCCACTGGGTGGGAGTGTTGTTGCATCCGTTGTTGCTCTGCAGCTCACTGCTTCTGTAATAATGAGCACCCTGGACACATAATCCAGCCATTTCACTCCAAATTTAATAAGAACTTTGACATATAACTTTCACAATAAGACAGCAAAAGAGACATCGGACCAAACATCCCCAAATACTTCTTTTTTAGCCTCTTTTGGTGTTCAAGAAATAGCCCTAGAAAAACAGATGTTTTAATAAAACACTAACAACTGAATATTTTATTTCGGAAGACATTAAGATTCCCTTACAAAACCTTTTCAACATATATTTTAAAATTCTGTCATATGTTTTTTCAAGAAAGGTTAAAAGGTTTTCTAACATTAAACAACATTTAAAATAGTTATTTGTTTCTTTTGAGCCTTTAAGACTCACTCAGAAAGAAACATTCAGTGTCTTTTTTGATCAACTTCATTGTATCTACAAAACTTGAACAAATCAGGAATTTGATGCCTTTAACACACACGAAAACTTCAGAGTGATAAAGAGAGAAAGTTTAAAATAGCAGAATCTTCATTTCATCTTCACTTCAAAAATCGTAAACTGTACAAATTTTTTGTGAATATATTCAAATTCGAGAGAAATCTCAGTGCATTAGGGGAAGGATGGAAACTACTGAGATGGAACCACATTAAAGCTGCTGCTGCTAGAGTTTTAACCAGTACTAAGAGATCTGAACACATCACACCAGTTTTGAAATCTTTACACTGACTTCCAGTCAGTCACAGAATAGATTTTAAAACCCTTCTGCTTGTTTACAAATCCCAGAATGGTTTAGGCCCAGAATACATCTGTGATATGTTCAGAGAATATAAACCTAGCAGAGCTCTTAGATCCAAAGACTCTGGTCAACTAGTCCAAACCAGAGTCCAGACTAAACATGGAGAAGCAGCATTTAGCTGTTATGCTGCAAACAAGTGTACAAACTGCCAGTGGAGATTAAACTTTCACCAAGACATTTTTAAATCCAGGTTAAAAACCTATGCATGAAATCTGCATGTTAACTTTTTAACTTAAGTTGCTTTTAATCATTTTAATGTGATTTATTATTTTATTGTCTTTCCCCACACTGAAATTTTTATTTCTTGCATTTTATCTGTTTTATTTCATTAATTGCATTTCTTTTAATCTTTTTAATCTTTTTTTTTAATTATTATTATTATTATTGCTTTCTGCACCCTGCTGAAATGTTTTATGTAAAGCACTTCGAATTGTCTTGTACATAAATGTGCTATACAAATAAATTTGCCTTGCCTTGCCTAAAGTACCTTGGAAAGCCATTTTCAGTCAACATAGTCCACAGCTGCATCCAAAATGTAAATTCTCTGGACATTAGTTCATCTCAGAAGGAAAGAAAGACAATGGACACATTTTATTTGTTGTGTTTCAGGTGCTTTGTGGGGGAAATGAAACCCAAACAAAAACAAATGCCTGGTATGCAGAAAATGAAAAAGGTCATCAAGGTTATTATCAGTGAAAGGTGCAAATCTAATTATATGGGGGTGCCTCGTGCCATGGCATTTCTGGCTTACACATGCGTGAAACTGATGCAGAAATTTATGTTTCATCAGTGTATGTGTGTATGTTGCCATTTTAAGAAATAGATTCTATCAAGTCTTTTCCAGAATGTTTGTGGTTGCTTAACAGGGCATTGGCTGACCATATTCTACATGGCTTGTAACAATGTAGGGTGTGTGTGCTTGAATGGACTGACTGCAGTTCAGATCTGTCTTAGTGAAAACGGAGGGAGCATCGCATCAGAAAACTACCATCGGTGTAGCATCTGAAAGCTTGTCTTTAAAACAGACACCGATTCTTTGTGCAAAGCTCCAACAACCATTCCCAGTTCTCAGAATCTGGGAAATTTTTGGGATGAAAATTAAAATTTAGCTTCCTTATAAATACAGGTGTGTCAGCTGCAGTGAAGACACTGATAACTTTTAACTTTGTACTGTCTGTTAAATTTAAATAAAAGTTTAAACAGTTGTTTAAGTGTTCATTTTCATCAAACATGTTAAATTAACAAGAATTTTAATTTTATTTTGTTTTTCAACTTTAGAAACAGTCAGTACTTTCAGACACATAAAAGTAAAAAGTAATTACACACATTAAGGAATCCCATAAATGAAACAGAAGATAAAGTCTATTTCTTATTCATATTAAGAAAAAGTTCTATTATCCTGTCGTTTTTCAAAGATGAGCTCATTTGGAACCCGATTCTGCAGCCAAAGCTGTGATGCTATTTCCGCTTTCTGATTCCTTTTCAAAATAAAACTTTGACTCAAAGTCTCACACAAACACAAACACACACACAGTATCTTGCAGCCGCTACGCCGGGGAGAGTGCTAATAAAACTGAACAGAATTTACACATTTTCTGAGTAATTAAAAACGATTTAAGAAGACAAAAAGGGGGGGAAAACAGGTTGTAGAAATAAAAAAAAAAGATAAACGTTATGAAAATCTGTAATCTGAAATGCAACTAATTTAATAACGTGTTCGTGATACTATTTTACTTTGGCTGGACTGTAATCAAGGCGTGGTATAAAGAATAATAAATTACAGTTTCCTTCACTGCTATAATCTAAAACCTTTCTTCCATGTCACATTTAAGTAAATTAAACAAAAATGCTGGGGCCACAACTTGCGGGAAATACTCAAAAATAGGATAACTGTTTTTTTTTTATCACATAAAACAAAATAAATTGGCACCGACTGTGATGGGAAATGGTACATTTCTACTATCAGGTTTGGAGAGATCTTTTGGAGAGTAAATCAGCATAGTCTTGTACAAGATCACACACACACACACACACACACACACACACATATCATATATATATATATATAGTGTATATATATATATATATATATATATATATATATATATATATATACATATAGTGGCATAAAAGATGATAATCGGGCCAAAAACAGATCGATTGCCCACTCCAGTCGTTTCCAACATCTGCCGCAAAAGAAAAATACCACAAAAGAAAAATACAAATTTATTCACTAACTTACTTCCTTTCAGTAGATGTGAAAATACCCAGCGTTAGATTAATAAAATACATCTGTCTGTCTGAAACACAGTGCTTATACTTTCCAGAATCTTTTAGATAAATCAGCCCAATGGTGAGAATATGTTGTATTATCCGAGCATCAAAGCAACAGAAGAAACGCGTTTGCTTCAGGCAGAAACAGCCGAGCATCTTTCGATTAATTCCATGAAAACATCATCCTTTTTAAAGTTATCAGGACATTTTTCTAACCACTGCAACGAAAAGAAAATGAATAACGATTTCAAGAAATTTAGTTAGATTGCTATTTTTAATGATAGCCAACATTAAACGGGCTTTGTGTGTCCGTTAAATTTCTTTAGTGTTTAGAATCAGCCAAATTGAGTGAAAATTTAGTTTATTTACATTATTTTAATGGAGGTGAAATTGCATTAAAACGTGGTACATCCGGTTAGTAATAGGACACTTGTTTTTACTAAATATAAATGTTGCTAATTGTAATATTTTTAACGCTATTTGTGTGTTTGGGATTAAAAAAATAAAAAGTCAAAAGAAAAGACAGGCTCGTGATGTGAAAGGGACAAAAAAAATAAAAGTAAAAGACCTTTAAAAATGAGACTGGATAGAAATGCATTTGTTTGTGCAAAGATATAAAAGCTTTTTTTATTTTATTTCCAGTTTTCTCTGGAGCACAGCCACCACAAATGCACTCTTTTTTTTTCTATCTGCACATCTCTTTCACACAAACACACAGACAGACACACACAGAGGCCATAAAACCGTTTTACGAGCCAACACTACCGGCAATTGGCCGCTGACGTTCGTGTGTGCGCATGCACCGCGACACCCTCTCGGGCAGCCTTACCCCGCGCGCTCACGTTAGCACAGATCTGCACCTCGACATCCGCGCGCCTCAATGGTTGGTAAACAGTTTATCATTTCTTTATCCCTCTTTTTCATCATTATTCTGCCATGTTATCCAATTCTTCATCTGTTTGTTTTATCCGTTAAATGTTCACTTGCGGTGTTGAAACACGGAACAAGTGTTTATTTCTTTCTACACATTTGGCACAAATTAAGATGATCAACCAATAAGATGTTAGACAAAGATGTAGATTTATTCTGCTTGTTTTTATCAGGGCTAAACTTGTTTTATTTTTTCTTTTTCTTCTTCCTCACAGTAAACGAAATGTTTTCTGATTCTTATTAATTTGTTTGTTGTCTGTTTTATTTATTATTTTTTTCCTGTTGCTCTCAGGATGTTGCAGAGGAAAATGGAGTCCTGCACAGCACTCACAACAGGTAACAACACGAAGCTTTGACATCAGCACAGAAACGTAACCATTATGACGCTATATAATCATTTTAAGGGTAAATGTAATGCAGTATCAAGCAATGTTTAGTTGATCAAAGACTCAGTGGGCTTTGTTTTATGTGGCATTTAGAACAATTTAACTCGGAAAAATTTCTGCGCACTGCACTTCTTTCATAATCTATATGCGAATTTATAATTTCATTGACACAAAAGGATCTATTGTATGTACATCTAACAAGGCCTGTAGCACAGAGGGACCGCTGTAGGCTGTTACTGTTCCTGTATTTCTAAATGTTCCAATAAGGTCAAATGGTTAGTAAAAGGAATACAAAGAGGCTTTACAGCCACACTATAATTTAATATACATAATTGCATTTGGATTATTACCCAAAAAATGATTCAGAAAACTCCCAGCTATCCATGGGTTTGTATTTGATCTATTGGTTTAGTCTAGTGAGGTACCCTCCAGAAGTTTAGATCTGCATTCATTAGTCTTAGTTTTAACAAAGACTTACAGTATTCTTGATGCACATTCATGCACAAAGGCAATGGTAACAGTTTCATTCACTAAAAAACTATTCAAGATGATATACCAAAAGGTTATAATGCATTTATTTATTCTCTGATGCACACTCTACTATTATTTTTGTATTATGCATCTTCCGATGTGTTTTAAAGTCTTTATGGAATAGGAAATTGATTTCGTATTCCTTGTCTAGAAATGGCACTTGGACAGATGGACAGAAGCAGACAGAAGGAATCCTTTCCCCCTCTCTGTTTTTGTTTTCATTGACGCTATGTTTTATGAGGGCAGCCTGAGTGTCAGAGAAACAAAGAGACAGTATTTTCTCTCCCCCCTTTTTTTCTTAAATTTTGCATTTCTTTATTTCATGAGGGCAGCAGTTGGGGTGTGAGAGATGGAGAGAAACAAAGACAGTATTTCACTGGTGCTGCTCAGTCGAGCTCAGCTGGCACTCAGTATTTACAACCTACTGCAATGCGGCAGAGAATCTGTGTGTGTGTGTGTGTGTGTGTGTGTGTGTGTGTGTGTGTGTGTGTGTGTGTGTGTGTGTGTGTGTGTGTGTGTGTGTGTGTGTGTGTGTTTGTGTGTGTTTGTGTGTGTGTGTGCGTACAAATGTGTATGTGCATTCATGTGTCAGTGTGTATAGAAACACAAGGAGATAGGAAAGGCAATGACGCAAACATTAAACTAAATCCCACAGCAGACAGAAAGACACAAAACCAGGGAAAGACAAAAGCATGCAGACATGTGAGATTTGTTTGTTACTTAAATCATACTTGTCTCTCATTGCAGGATAGTGCAAGATCTAGATCCAGACGGAGATGGAAAAAGCTGAATGCAACCTACAGGTTTGTCCTGAAAAACAAACAAACAAACAAACAAACAAAGTTTCTATAAACCATCATTGAATCTGAGCATTGAGGACGAGCATTTTTATTCTCTTTGATAGTAAACTTGATCAGTTAACTGATCAAATCTTTCTTTATATTAAATTAATCTTTCAGAGCTCACACAGCTCAACGCAGTTAGAATAATCTGATAAGGTAAAACTAAACAAACAAAAACAGTATAGCTAAGCTGAAACAAATGGATAAAAAAAAAGAAAAACTATTGAACCACCATTTAGATTTGTCTGCAAAATGTAATGTTGGAAAGCAACACCAGGGGGTGGTAGCACTCAAGGAACGTGTAACAGGACTTTCCACTCTGCTTATGTGTGGGATTTTTTTTTTTTTTTTTTTGGAAAGAATAAAAAAAATTTGCATGGAGGAGGGCTCTGCATAAAAATAAACAATGTGAGGGACAAATAAAATCGACTGATTCATATGAGATTCTTAAACTTTCTTGTTTTTGTTAATAGGTATTGGGAGAGAAAAACCCTTCATATGAGCCTCCAGCTGCTTGCTGCGACCTTGGCTTCACAAGGCTGAGGAAGCATTTATCTTATAAACACGAGGTGGCGCTATATACACTAGAATAATCTATTAGAACAGCTCTGCGGATTTTCTTCCACTTCATCCTCACCTTGCAGCTCAGTCCTCTTGGAGGTCGTGAGAACTCAGTTCTCCCATTCACAATGAATGCACCTAAACAGTGTGACTGTCTCTAGTTTCAGTCCCGAGATAATTCTTGTTTGGTCTGAATGCGACTGTGTCGGAGGTGTTATTAGGCCTGAAAATGATGATTTACAAATGGAAATATTAAAATAAAAAGATGAATAACTATAAATCTTAGATATTGTGGAGCAGTAGCTGTTGTGCCTTTGAAGGGTATGTCACGACATTTCTGACTAAAACTTGGTTGTTAATGTTGGTTTAAGGTATAGTAACTGTCTGCAAAAGATTTTAAAAAAGAGAATAAAACAGCCCCCCATAATGTGATCATTTAATTATATGACATGACTTAAATCATCTGATCATTTTGCATTAATTGTGCAAATATTTGTTTTTATATCAAATATAATCAAGTTAATCATTTATTTTAAAATCAAGATCAAGATTTTTAAATGTGACTTTTGGTTTAATGTTTTTTGAGCAGCCTCAGAGTTGCTTTAAAAAAAAAAAAAAAAAAAAAAAAAAAAAAAAAAAAAAGCAATGCGGTGTCCAGTTTGACACAGTCACAAACACAGATCCGCGGTGTGTTTTCACAGAGCCAGTTTATGGCTTTATTGCTCCCCATTTACGGAAATCAAAGCAGGAAACAAATGCTCCAAACAGCATTCCAGACACATCCGGAAAAACTGAAACAGTCTTGCGTCTCAGCTTATTTTAAAGCAAAGCGCGAAGGGGTGTTTTTACGCACGTAAAATCTCATTTTTACGCACAAAAGTTTGGGTTGGTTTGCATTAAATATCCGTTCCTTTGCACATGACAAAACGTGCGAAATGAAAAAAATATTCTGGAGATAGAACATTAAATGTTTAAAGTAGTAAAAAGGGGCAGACAGAGCTACACAGAGGGGAAAAAAATCCCAAAAACGGTTAATTCTGCAACAGCACAACCCCCTCATAGATTAAAGGTCTTTTTCCTTTGGCGCCATTATCGAATAAAGTGGTTCGTGGTGCAGGGTCTAATAATTTATGAACCCTTGTGGGAGTAGCAGGGGGAAAAAGCTGAGCACGTGACGGTAATAAAGTGTGTTTTATTGCTGGCGTTTGACAAGCCCCAAAATATAACTCAGAGAGAATAGCCGACAGGCGGACAGATGGGACTGGTAGCCGATATTTGTCCGAAATCAACAGAATGCGCTTTGTATCTCTGAGAGAAACAACACAGACGGATCCAATAATCAGTCTCGACCCGCTCCAACGGGACTTTACTGTAACGAACGATCGTGTTTTAACGCGAGATCAGGACGGAGCAAGTAAGTGAGCCTTGTTTTCATATTTGGTGATATGAAGTTATGACTGTAAGGGGCAGGGGGGGTAAAGACAAGGTTGGGGGATGGGAGTACTCTCCAAGTTAAAGTGGTGGTCGGGAGACCCCAAAGGGCCCCTGGAGTGAATGAGGGGGTTCAGAATTCCACCTGTAGTCCAAAACATACTAATTTAATTAACTCAGTCCACAAGTTTCGTTTTGGCTTGAAAGGAAAGTTCCTTTCAAGCCAAAACGAAACTTTTTTTCTGGAGTAAGAGTCAACATGGCTTCTTTTAAAATATTTATTTGCGTGTCTACAAATAATATTTCGCTAAATCCAATCAACACACTTCAGTTTAGACAATATTTGTAAGGGGGTGCGGACTCTATTAAAACTGGGACAACTGATATTTCAACTCAATCAAATATTTTAATGATATTTCTTAAAAAGAAGTTATTTAAAGAACTAAACGTTATCAGTACAGTAGGTTATATTCAAGAAATCTTTAAAAATATATTTGAGGGTCAGGGGAAATGGCTCTTACAGGAGCTCCGTTTATCTTCAGAGTGTATTAATTAATTATGCGATTTCAGAAAGAAATTAAGTCTCTTACGTGATTCTATGTGGAAGATTTTTTTCCCGTAGGAAGCAACACTTCAGTGTGTTGTGTAAGTAATGAACATGCGAATTTCAGCTTGCGTGATTTCCATGAGACGTTTGTGCTGAAGTTACAGTACAGTAAGTCACCATAATCTTATTCAAGATAAATAATAATAATAATAATAATAATAATAATAATAATAATAATAATAATAATAAAATGCGTATTAATAAAGTTTTATAACAAAAGATTTAACTTCACTAATTGAGGCTGCATTGATTTCGAGTTCAAAATATTCGCATTAGTGGATGTTTGTGTGTTTGAGTCAGGATCACAAAAAGTTTTAAACCAGCAGAATAGAATATTTAGAACACTCACAGATTTTCTTTAATTAGAGAAAAATAAATCAATCAATTTGAGAAATACTGGCAGGCGGAATATTAAACAACAAAAATATTTAGAATTTATTGGATTCTGCACAAAATTCTGCACAATATATATATATATATATATATATATATATATATATAGCCTATGTATGTATGTAAAGGTTTCCACCACCACCTTTGCTTTTTCCCAGTCGAAGTCTGTCAACAGTGTGTTATTTTATTCCGTAATAAAACTGAATGATTAAACAACCTTTTTATGTTTTTAACTCTGATATCGCCATAATTTTATGGCATAAAATAGATGGGATTTGTTTTTAGTTTGTTTTGCATAGACTTCATTCATTCATTCATTTATTCATTTACTTGACACAATCAAATTTCATGGACATGAATTAATCTGATTAAATTTCAGACTTAATTAGCTAATAGCCTAATAAACCAACACGAATGATTCTAGAACAATGGATCCTACAGTTTTACAGATTATATAATTAAAAACAATTTTTTTTGCCGTCAAACAGCGAATGGATATTGCATTTAGTTTAATTTAATTTAATTTAATTTGTTACCGTACTTTTTTATTTCTAATTTAGCCATATTTTTGGTTTCTACGTCTTCCC
This sequence comes from Melanotaenia boesemani, assembly GCF_017639745.1. Taxonomy (NCBI): domain Eukaryota; kingdom Metazoa; phylum Chordata; class Actinopteri; order Atheriniformes; family Melanotaeniidae; genus Melanotaenia; species Melanotaenia boesemani. Next base: position 26,988,231 of record NC_055697.1, on the reverse strand, counting down.
GCTGCCCAGTCCGATACGTTGCATGGGTTCCCAGGGCTGGAGGTCGCAGTTAATGTCTAAACCGGGTTAAAGCAGCATCCAGCTCGGCTTTGACCCGGCAGAGGGCCGGGGGTGGAGGGGTGAGCCGGCGGTCAGCCTGTCTAAGATGAAAAAGTGAAACGACCCCAAAGAAAAGCCACAACTGAATAGCGTTATACCACAGAGCCAACCCTGGATTAGAGGCGAATTTATTTATGCATCCTTTTATAAACACGAACAGGCTGTTTGTGCCAGCTAATGTTACTGTTGTTTGGATGTGCAGTCATGCGAGTCTGTATGCAAAGTCATAAAATCAAAAAGCATCTAAATTCATTTCAAGAATATTCAGAAAGATGTTTTTAATTCCCAATTATGGGCGAGGGGAAGCTTATAGCAAACAATGGTCCAGGATATGTTGTGCAGTCATAAATAAATAAATAAATAAATAAATATATTACAATCTCACCCTTTTTAAATAACGTTAATAGATTTTAAAACAGAACCGGCTGCAGTCTTCATCTTCTCACGCTTTGCCCCTTAACGCCGGAGCAGCATTTGCTTTTGCACAACAATAATCTAAGAGAAGGAGAACCAGAGGAACAATGGGCTCGCGACTCCCGCAGGCCGCGTGAACTCTGCGTGGTCCCCACCTCGAGCCCCTGCGTTGCCCTGTCCAGCGCGAGGACTAATGAAACGGTGAACCAGCGGTCAACGATTCTGAATTGACCCTCACGCGACCTGACGGCAGCTAGGCTACATTCTTAAAGAAGAATGCTCTTTGAAAAAGCGAAACATCACTCTGTTGTTGTTGTTGTCTCTAAAAGAAGTCCACCAAAGTTCAGATCTGGGGAGCTCCTTTCAAAAGGTGCGAGCTAATGACTCCTGGTTTCAAACGCCCCTATTTACCAGGAGAATCTAAGCTGGAATCACTGTGAAAAATGAAAGTTTTTAGGTCAAAGTCCCTCTGTTTTTTAACCCATGGCATGGATTAATAGTTTAAACTGAATAGAATTTAGCCCATTTGGACATCTGCAGAAAGGTGCACCTTCATTACTCAACCAAATCAGCCTGAATTGTTCAGGATCAGCGTGTTTGTTTCAGCTTAAAACTCTTTTGTGTTTAGCTTTCCCACTGTTTAATGTGAAACCAATCATGCGCTACATAAAGTTTTGCTGTTCTTCTCACTCTGTGAAACCCAAATCTTTTTTGCTTCAGAGCGACAAATGGTTCTGATAGAGCTTTCACCAAACCTCTCACTCAGCTAGCCATGGGAATTTAGTGGGATGTGTAAACAGCAAAAAAAAAAAAAAAAAAAAAAAGGTTGCCCAAGGCAAGAAATGGAAACATAAACTTCCAAAGGTATCTTGACCAAAACTTAGAATACAAATGTAGCTGTCAGCAATATTTTGTTCTTGAATAAAGATGTGAGAGTGAGAATGGAAAAAGAAAATTAGCAGGACCAAAATCAAGACCTGCTGTGTTCCAGCTGTTTAACATATGGGACACTCCATAACTGATTGTTTTAGATATGAGCTGTTGAAGCAAAAACATTCAGCATGACAACACCAGCTATGCTTTCATTAATTTTTACTCAAACAAGCTTGATTAAAACTCTTGGTGCTCACACTGCCAGCTGATGGCAGATGTTGAATGGTAAACATTTATTGGGGATGTGAACAAGCATAAACAGCAGGATATAAATGAGAAGTTTAGCTTTGCCCTTTAGGCTAAATCTTTTCAAGCACTGAGATCCTCATTTTAGTCCAATTTGAAGCCCAGGGCAAGCTCAAGGAATGACCACCAGCTGCCTTTCAAATGCTGCTCATGGTTTGTCGCGTGTAACCCATCAACTTTGTCAGGGGGACAACTGTCTTTAGAAGAGTTCTGGCAGGCTGCAAGATGACTTTCGATGTCTGTAAAATATGTTTCTTGCTTGTTTTCAGTTGTTGTAAATGACTTTACTTGCTTGCTCATCCAAGTGAGGCCACCACTGATGATTTACATCACATTCCCTGAAAGAAAGGTAAAGTCAAAATAGACAGTTTTTAAATATATGATATCTAATACATGGTATAGTAATTTAATGAGACATGACAAACTCTATTGCACATATTTTTTATCACATGTGACAATATTGCAGCAAATCCCCCCCACTGTGTTAAAGACATATTTCACAAACCTGACATCCACCAGCAATGCATAACTGAAAATGCCAGTCTTAAATGCTTTTGTTGGTTTAGTGTATCATAATTGATGTGGTATGTCCTATAATGAGTTATTGATGCCAAAAGCTGCATGTTACAGCACCATTTGTTCAAATAAATTACGCAATGACACCAAACAACGGGAACATGCACATCTTAAAAATGAGAGGCTTGGTCTAGCAACAGTTGTAAGTGCTGTAATTACGTTGGAACAAAACATTAGTCAGTTCCATGTCTTCTGTAAAAAGAAAAAGAAATTTCAAAGTGAGTGTAAATCTCTGTCAAAAACAAAAAGAAGTCATCAGCAGCCAACCATGAAGTGAAGCTTCGCCTATATATACCCTGTAGAACCGAATGTGTGTGGAGCTGCCTCAGTCACAGATTGGGTTCTAGGGGAGTCTATGGGTGATGACTAGCATCCATCAAAATCCATGACAGGGAACAAAAAGCGGATGGCCGTTTGCTGTGCTTTTGCTTTGCCAAGGGAGCACTCTTTCTTCAGTCCTCCTTCATATGATTTAAATTGAAATTTTGCTTAGAGTTTGTGTAGTGTTTTGAAAAGAGAAGCCTGTTGTCCTTTGTTGCACACATGGGTAGCTCCCGCTGTGTTTGTGACTGCTGATCTGTTTTAGTCTGCTAAGTTATATTTTGATGAAAAAAATGGAAACATTAACCTAGGTGCACATGTAAACCTTATAAACTCAAAATCAGCAACACAGATTGCTTTGGAACTTGAAATCTAAATATTTTGGATGAAAGGCTGCATTATCTTTTGAACACTTACAACACAAAAAGAAAAAAAGTACTCACAATCTCACAATAAAATATGGTGTAAATACATCTTGTTGGACTGTTTTCTTTTAGTGTATGACTCATTTTATGTTATAAATGCATTGCATATTTAGAAGAGTGGGATTTTCTTTTCTTTTTTTAAACCGACAAATAGTGAGGTTTAGCCAATAAAAACTACTTCCCATTCATTATGGGCTTATAGGAGGAATGCCCCAATAAATCAGATACCCTCCATACATTAATTATTTCACTCATACTGTCAGTATTCCAAAACCTAAACCCATCACATCCTTAATGTGCTCTTTTCATACCTCTGCCAAGCAAAAACAAGCTCTTCCTTTTCTCTTTACAATGCAATGACACATCACAGTTATTAAAGGTTCTGGCTGAGCATCAGACCTGCTGCCTCTTTAGACAGCAGCTGCGGCCAAAGAATAAATCCTCAGGAAATCCTGATATAACCCGGATTTATGGGCAATTCCAGACCGCAAAGATGATGTCCTGAGTTCTTGACAAGTGTGATTTAGGATTTACAAAAGAAAAGAACTTATTTCTGCGGGGGGCAAAAAAAGAAGAAAAAAAAAAAGCATCCTCGTGCACCTTTATAACGCTTTTTCTTCGTGTCCTTTCAGAAAATCACTGCTCTTTTTCACCATTTTCGATTTTGCATTAATTGAGCTTCATTTTTTAAAGAACCTGTCGCATTTCTCTCCGTATCAACTCGATTTAGCATCATTTTTTAAGCAAAGCAATGCATTGTACCCCCTCCTCTCCTCCGGCTGCGTTGGTGGTTGTGAACGGGACACCTCAGCCTGACCCCGGCCTAACAAAGCCAACTACTAGTCACTGTCTGGGAACCTTTTATCCTATTCTTTCATTTGAGGCTTTTCTGACCAACCACGTTTTGTTGTCCGTCCTTTGACTCGCCACAAGGCCAAATATGGCCCCGCTATCTCTCAATATGGGCGAGATTAATTTTTCAGCTCCGGCCATCTGTGGGGGGCAAAAAGGGAGTCAGCTAAAAGTCATAAATCTACAGGCCGGGCGTTTTCAATAGGTGCTGCCTGCGGGAGGGGTGGGATAGATAGATAGATAGATAGATAGATAGATAGATAGATAGATAGATAGATAGATAGATAGATAGATAGATAGATAGATAGATAGATAGATAGATAGATAGATAATTTATCTGCTTCCTAAAGGTTATTTTTTAAGGTCCACAAACGTCTAATGGTGGTAATTTTCCTAGCAAGCAAATCCTCATTAGCGCTACGATGCCCATTTTTTTCTCACCAAATTATCCCATTACGTCTGACATAAACAACCCAAAGTGCCGCCTCTCATTGGCTGGCCACAGGGTCATGTGAGCCGCACGGCCGTCCGTCTATTTGACAGCCGCAGGATGGCTAGATGCCAGAGGGGGAAAAAGAGACAGAGAGAGGGGAGAGAAAGAAAAATTAGTATTCTCCTACTAGCCTCGCTATAAATCAATCATGGAGTCCTACGTGGTGAGCTGTAAATATGCTGAGCCGCAGTTCCCGCCTTGTGAAGAAGATTACAGTAATTTTACTGACCAAGGGGGGTATTACAACAACCCCCAGGACAGTGGTAGTTACGGAGGGGGCTATCAGCCAATGCAGCCTCCTCCGCCTCCATACACACCACAACAAACCGGCTATCAACATTCTTTGCAGGGTCATCACCGAGAGGATGGAGAGGACCACTCGCAGCATCACGGTGCGACCTACCCGGCCTACAGAGAGTCAGACAGTGCTGGTAAAGAGCGATTCCCCGTGGGTGACCTGCAGAGCCAGGCCTGGATGACCTGTGCGACTAAGTCCGCTCAGGTGCAAAGGAAAACGGCCTACCAGGGCAAAGACAAGCCGCCCATTGTTGTCTACCCGTGGATGAAGAAAGTGCACGTCGCTCACGGTGAGATCAAAGATAGTCTTAAGATTTAAATCTCCCCAGCTCGACTGGCCATTTAATTTCTGCGTCATTTAAACTTAATTTAATTATTTATGTCTTCATGTGTGTGTCACTTCTTTCTTTCTTTCTTTCTTTCTTTCTTTCTTTCTTTCTTTCTTTCTTTCTTTCTTTCTTTCTTTCTTTCTTTCTTTTTTCTTTCCATTTGTGAGCATCGTTTTTGTTGTCGGATTATTTACGATCTCAGTGAGAGCCAGCGAGAATTACAGCCCCTATAAAGTTTTATGACCCTGCCACAATGTGTATGCGTGTGTGTGTGTGTGTGCGCGTGTGTGTGTACGTGTGTGCTTGCTCGCTCTACATTGTGCGTATCTGATGTGGCGAGATGCGGCCAAACAGAAAGCTGCAATTCAAAAGTAAAAATAATTTCTTGGACCTTATCGCAGTCAACCACAAATTAAGATTAACACACACACACACACCCACACACACACACCCACACACACACACACACACACACACACACAAGAGAGAAAGAAATGCAGCCATGTTTAGAGAAGAATTTGAATTTATTTAATAATACAGCCCAAGTTATTTTTAAGCCTTAAACTAGTAATAAAAAAATAAAATTAGCAAATTGAAATACACGATGCTTCAATGCCAAATAATAATTGAAAAAAATGTAATTGTCTTGTATCTCTTCTGATTGTATCTTTACAGTAAATCCAAATCACTTGGGCCCGGAGCCAAAGCGGTTGCGGACGGCCTACACGCGACAGCAAGTTCTGGAGCTTGAGAAGGAGTTTCATTTTAGCCGTTATCTCACGCGCCGCCGCCGGGTGGAGGTGGCTCACGCGCTCTGCCTGTCCGAACGGCAGGTGAAGGTGTGGTTCCAGAACCGGCGCATGCGCTGGAAGAAAGACAACAAGCTGCCGAACACCAAAGGAAGGAGCAAGAACAAGAAAGCAACGGACAACAATAACAACAGCAGCAGCGATAACGTGAAGGCGGTGATAAGTGTCTGAAAACTGAATGCAGGAGCAGAGTTTCGCCGTCAAAGGCAGCCATGTTAGCACCTTCACCCCAAAACCAAAATTACTAAATGGATTCAGAATGACTGATGTCCTCTAACAATTCTACACTGCTTTAAAAAAATTCAAGACTAGACATGCATAGATCGACACAAAGCTTTGTGACTTCGTTAATGTATTTTGTTTTTATATTCTGATTTAAATTTCAAATAATTTAAAAGTTATCTTTTATCTGCATCTAGTCCCAGTCTTCTATATTATAAACCGATGAATATGGAGTTAGACTGCCTGTTTCCTCTCTGGTGCAAAAAAGAAATTTGTTTCATGGCTGGAGATGCGACATGAAAGACGCAAAAGCATGGTGCCTGTATTTAGTGCCAAGCTCTCTCACGACGATGAGAGGTTTTTTTTTCCTTCTTTTTTATTTTATTTGGAGAAAACAGGGTTTTTATTTCTACAGGGTAAACATAAGACAGGGTTGTATACTACCTAATATGCACGTTATCAAAATGTTCCACTAACTGGCGCTTTAAGGGTAAGAACAATAAACAGAAAAACAGCAAACATCAGCAGAAACAGCTAACTGACTTGCTGACATGACTTTTTTTCTTAATGGTTGTAATAATGTTATAGCTTTTCGTAGGAATGTAGCCATATTGTGCAGATGTATCTTTCCTTTTTAAATGTCAAAAACAATAATTTGGGGGATTCAAAAACAGACAAATTAGAGGTACAGGTTTGCAATGCACAACACTGACTAAATCCAGCTCGTTTTCTCAGGTTTACAGGGTTTTAAGAAAATAACTTCCAGAAATGTTTGATAAAGGTTTAGACTGGCCCTCAAATGTTGCATAAAAATACATGTTTTCTCTTTGATTCCAGTTTGATATGCTATCAAAGCCTGTACGCCAGTACTTATCGTTATTATTTAGCACCATATTTTATTCCTTCTTAGCGACCACCTTATGTGTTATTTTATATATTAAGTTTTTTGAAAAGAAAAACTCGTGAGAATTTTATATGTATAAATGTTTTGATAAAATAGATGAAAAAAATAAAATAAAAAAATGTTTTAACAGCAGAGTCCTTAATATTGTATTCCAGATGTTCTGTGTTTGGAAAATGATCATCTGCGACACATTTTGTCACACAGAAAACCAAGAATTGGGAGCTTCATGACTCAGCTAACTGCATTTCAAATGTCGGGATTGTCCCCTGTGGGTGGATTTACATTGTCTTTCGAATTATTCGCGGGAAAGTGTGTAATCATTAATGCAATGAATATGACTACATTACGAATGCAGGATATAAGTTAAAAAACTGTTTTGCTGAAGTTCTTAAAATATATAAATGTTAGCCTATGATAACTAGTGAGCAGACTTCAGAAATCCTTCAATGTCCGGCTTGCAGCTTGTTTGTTTCTGTGCGTGCGGTCCTACAGCAAAGTCATAGAGATAGGCCCGTAAATAAAGTCCTTAAAATAAATTAATAGACCTATAATATCAAAACTTGTAACTGTGAGCTTCTATAAAAGCTACCAGGTAATCATTATGGTATACGGTGCAGGAAGACACTGTAAAGTTTTCTGTGGCATGGTTGAGTTAAGAGGACGGAGCGCTGAGAGCCGTTAATTGACAGTTTCCGGTTGGTGGAAGTGAAGGAAAGCCTAATGATAGGGGGGGCATGGAGCAAGTCTGAATACCACACACTAGTGAGTCAATCATGGATACAAGTTGCAAGGCCGAGAAGCGAGCAGATTGTAACAGAAACAAATGGCATAAATTTATGCATGTTTGCAGTTAATTTTAAAAACCAAATTATAACTGAACAATGCAAATTAAAAATGGCACAAAATATATTTTGATATACATTATTAATACTTATAGCCTTGTTGTTTTCAGCGTGCAATAAGTGTATTTCACGTTTTTAACTTTTATTTTACACAATCCTTTCTTTCTCCTGAATGATTGGGATGAAGCTGCCTCCGAGCGGTAACATTAGGTAGTGCAGCCAACCCGATCGATGGGACCTTTTAGGCTGAGGCATGGGTAATATGCTTTTTACATATTTTAATTTTTAACAAATAAACATATAACTTCGTGTTGTTTTCATTTCAACCATTCGGACTAATAAAATGGTTTAGTGTCTTAAAAGTTAATTCTTTTAGGGTAAAAGAGAGAGAGAAAGAGAGAGAGAGAGAGAGAGAGAGAGAGAGAGAGAGAGAGAGAGAGAGAGAGAAAGAGAGAGAGAGAGAGAGAGACGGGGGGTGGGGAGAGTAGCACAGAATTGAATAAATTTAGCAATTCAGAAGTAGTTAAGTTCAGACGTCGCTTTAGACCAAAATACAGGCGAGAATTCTATTTGTTAAGGCGGTTCAGGCGTAATGTGGAACCAACATCTCAGTAACATTTTCTCTTACGGACATTGATTGCAGGCGGACCACTAGACGACTGCAGAACAACACTTGCCCTTAACCTGACATGAAGTACCTTTGAGATATTTTTTCACTATAATTACTGTGAAAAAAGATATTATAAAAGCGCAATGCCTCTTGCGGCTGATGCTTTCGTGTCGCAGATAGCAGGTAATGTTTAGGCTTTGTTTGGTCCTTTCATGAATGTTTATTTGGCTAACTTAGCTTGCTAAGTCATGTCAGCTAATGGTATAGTATTTTTTCAGTCGGTCATATACATAACAGTAATCTTTACATGTTGAACAAGGCAGGGTAGTATGACAAAATTCTATACGATAGCTGCCTTTGTGAACATTATCTTTCACAGCTTAAACGCTAGTTCTGCTGCAGCATCCTGTTATAACAACTCCGTTGTCGATTGCGCTACAAGAAATGTTTGTCGAATATCTTTAACATAAAGACCTCTTTTTTCTCAACTACTGTAAATTTATAAACCAGAGGGGGCTGCAATGTCATGGCAGAAACTCTACATCATGGGTCATGCTGGTGGTAGCTATATATCCATGCACAAAACCACGACTTGCCTGCATGAAAGCGGCATTAAGTAGTATTGGTAAAATGAAAGATGGCCGGTTTTCCTCGGTCAACCCGGTGTAATGCTCCACACATCTCACCTGAGGTATTTCTCTGGTGGCGGGAAGTTATTTTACAGCATACCTTGCTTAAGCTAGCATAATAATCTCTATGGTAGGATTGAGTATCCTGGTCCCGAGCCGCTTCGCATCGGAATAGAGAGAGAGAGAGAGAGAGAGAGAGAGAGAGAGAAAACACTGAATAACGTACGTCAACATTTCAGACATTCAGTGAGGTATATCTTAATATTTTTTGGGGTTCCAGCAGATGTAGGTTTGATCATGAAACAAAGCAGATGTTACAGAGAGATGTAGGCTTAAAAGTCCCATTAATCAAGTCATTATTCGATGTTGTAGCTTAGAGTAAAGTAAATCAGGGTAGGCAGATAAACAGAGGCTTCTTTCTAGTTAAAGCTAGAGTTATTGTAACAAGTGGAAATATAGATGCATCAAATAAGGAAAAAGCCATTTGTGGTGATTTTTGAATAGGATCACAAGTCTTAATGATGATTATGATGATTAAGTCAACTGACCTGTGTGCACTAATTATCTTGGCATTTGTAAGGCAGACCAGGTTCAAAGGTACGTTATAATCTCATGCCCATGGTCATCTGGTAGAAATAAACCAGATGTGCTGGTTACCAGCTGCAGTGAAAAACTGATAAGACTTCTCTTCTGACATTGAAATGAATTTGTTTAGTACTTTTAAATAAGAGAAGAAAAACTCTGGCAAATGGGATTTGACTGAGAAGATGGTGTCTGTTAGTGCAGTTAACTTACACTCAGGCTTATTGAGATTTAATTTTGAATCCACTGCATAGTTAAACAGAAAAACTACTCTGTTATTTTGTGTGTTCATGCTTGCCTGCATGTCTGTTTTTGACACGGATAGCTGCTGAACCTTGGCCTGAAAATGCGACCTTGTACCAACCACTGAAGGGTAAGTCAGGCTATTGAATGAGCAATGTGGATTGTTTGTATGACCGTCCATGTAATTTTGTAGAATAATTTGCCCTTGTTTCAACAGAGGATCAGATTCTGCTTTCAGACTGTGCCTCATCTCTTGCTGTTCAGGTGAGCTCTGTTTTCTCTGGAAATTTATCATGTTTGGATATTTTTTCCACATACACTATGCATCCCTCTTCATTTCTGAATTATTTAGTACATCTAAATAAGAACAGTGCAGTTATTTGCAAATGATTAAACCACATTATCAAGAACAGATCAGATGTTTACACTGAGAAATAATACTTTTCTATTTAAAATATGTTTGTTTTGACTTAAATGTCATGTTCAGACGAGGGCTTGGCAACAAACATGAAAAGAAGTCTGCAACTCTAATAAAATGTCTAACAACTATATAACTTAATTTCTAAAAGGTTAGTAATAAAAACAAAACAAAAAACAAACAAACAAAAAACAAACAAACAAACAAAAAAAAACAGCATAATAGAAAGGCTGAATGATATAGCTTTTTTGTGTGTTTGTGTCCTCCATGTGTCCGGCTGGATCTGCATACTATATTCATATCTAGGTTTAACAAGACATCTGGCAGTTTTTGCTGTCTGGTGCAAAGTTGACTTAGCTGACTGCACAGTGCCGACACAGACGTTTGAAAGTAAGGACAGAAACACTGCAGTAAATGACATCAAACCATTCAGAGAATCTAGTCAAATCGTTGTACCTGTACCATGGAGACAAGTCTGAAGCTCTGATTCAAAGGGCATGATTCTGCTGGATAAAAATACCTCATGATCATAGGACCACTTCTGAAAGGCATTGTCATTCAGGAGCTGGTTGTGGCAACACCAAATCCAAGTTAAAAAACTCTTTTATGCAAAGAAAACAAAACATACTTTGATCCTAAACTCATTTAAGATGGATTGAGAAGTAAAAACTGTCTTGTGCTCTGCCATTTAAAAAAAATTAAATTCCTTCCATTCAGGTGCTGAATGGAAAGAGAAAGAATGAGGCACATAAAACAGAAACAAGAACAGCTCTTAGAATTTTGGAAAATGTCCAATATGGTGTTTGTAGTGACATCTTGGGCTCAAGTTTGTAGACTGTAGCTAACTGAATAACCCGCACCTTCCTTCAAAATACTTCTTTCATTTGCAGAATGAGCATATTATTAAAATAACTTTCAACAGTGGATGTATTACAAAAGTTGGCTTGAAATCAATTGAGAATGAGTGCATTGTGTTTTTTCTTACTTGTTACACCTTGTCCCAACTTTTTAACTGTTATGTGTCTTCTCTGCAGGCCTACCTCCGGATGTGTGGTCTACCAGTGGAGGTGGTTTACAGAGCAAATGCTGAATACATGTCACCGTCTGGTCAGTATAGATGCTACAGAAACAAATGTCATTAGTCTGAATAGAGTTTAAATCCTAGTACTGATATTTCCTCTCAGTTTTTGCCTTTTAGTTTAATAGCAAAAGAAGTTAACTTTGTACACTGTCTGGCCAAAAGAAAAAAGAGTTAACACCTATGTTGAACTAAGCAAATAAGTACGAGCCCCCGATTGGACAGTTACTGCATGGCGATTATCTTTCATCTGGCAATAAGTTATTTAACCTCAGCTGATGCAATGAGTCGTTTCTCATTTCTTAAACAACCACGTAGAAGGACAGATTCTGTGGTCATAGAGAAGATATTAGTCTGTTTAAGAAGGGTGAAATCATTGGCATCAAGCAGAGAAAACATCTAAAGCAGGGGTGCTGAATTCCAGTCCTCAAGATCTACCATCCTGCAGCTTTTAGATGCAACCCTTCTCCAAAATACTTGAATCAAATGACTGAATTCCCTCATCCACATGTCATTCACCTCTGCAGAGGCCTGCTAACGAGCTATTCATTTGATTCAGGTTTGTAGGAGAAGAGATGCATGTAAGAAGTGCAGGATTGTAGATCTTGAGGACTAGACTCCGGCACTCCTGATCGAGCCATCCATCAATCAATCAGTCAAATTTTTATTTGTATAGCCCTTTACAATGACAAGGCATAAAAAACATAAAATAATTGCAGAGTATTAAGAGTCTTCCAGAAGTGCATAAAAGGAACAAAATAAGAATAACAAAATACACCTAGAAACAAGACTGCCTAGTCAGAAATACAAGCCAATCTAAAAAAGTCTGTCTTCCGCTTCAGTTTAAATAGGCTGAGATCGGTAGTAATGCGAATGTTGGGGGGCAGTTTCTTCCACAGTCAAGGAGCAGCAACCACAAAAGAACAATCACCCCACTGTTTGTATCTCGACCTTGGGACTTCTAGTAGAAGCTGACCCGAAGAAGCCTTTTCTGATCTATTGTGATTGCATAAACTATTAAAATTTGGTAAAGAACTGTCCAACACAGTTAAAATCTGGTGGGATAGTGGGGAAGTATCGTTTTTAAGGAAGAAATGTGGTTGGAAGAAACCCTAAATGATCACGATCGGAGATCACTTGAGTGTCTAATGAAATCAAATCAAAGAAAAAAAAACTGTAGAACTTGTGGTTATGTTTAATAGTGCAAGTAAGAGCATTTTCACACTCATAATGTTAAGGGAATGCAGAGGATTGGAACTGAACAGCTGTGTAGCTTTAAGAAAACCACTAATCAGTGAGACTAACTGGAGAAAAAAAAGCTTCAGTTTGCTAGGGAGCATAAAGATTGGACTCTGGAGCAATGGAAGAAGGTCATGTGGTCTGATGAGTCCAGAGTTATTCTGTTCCAGAGTGATGGGAGCATCAGGGTAAGAAGAGAGGCAGATGAAGATGAAGTGCGGCCATCATGCCGAAGGCCTACTGTACAAGCCTGAGGGGGCAGTCTATGATCTGGGGTTGCTGCAGTTGGTCAGGTCTAGGTTCAGCATCATTTTGTGGCCAAAGAATGAGGTCAGCTGATACCTGAATATACTGACCAGGTTATTCCATTAATGGATTCTTTCATCCCTGATGGTATGGCCATATTCCAAACTGACAATACCAGGATTCATGAAACTCAGATTGTGAAAGAGTGGTTCAGGTAGCAGGAGACATCACACATGGATTGGCCACCACAAAGTCCAGATCTGAACCCTAGTGAGAATCTTTGGGATGTATGGAGAAGTCTCTTTGCAGTGGCCAGACTCTCCCATCATCAATACAAGATCTTGGTGAAAAATTAATGCAACACTGGATGGAAATAAATCTTGAGACATTGCAGAAGCTTATCGAAACGATGGCACTGTGAATGCTGCCATCATTCAAGCAAAAGGGGGTCTTTGGTTGCAACTTTTTTTTTTGGCCATGCAGTGTATCTCTCAATGTCTAAACACAGTATAGGGCTGGGCGATTAATCGATAAATAGAATTTTCCATTTCTGGAGATTTATTTTTGTGAAAATCGGGATTTTTTTCCATAGTTAGTTAGCAGCAGACTTAGCCCTCCCTCCACACCAAAACGGTGTTTGTCTGACAGAAGTGGTCCTTCACTCACGCCTGGGATTTAGCTGTGCGTATAACTGCAGTGAGAAATGCCTCTCTCTATGAGATGCAGAAGTCAACTTTAGCCCACAAACCCTAGTTAAGAGATAACCTTCATCAGGGGAATTATTCCTGCAGTGGATCCTGTATGAGGATCCAGATGGAAAGAAATGACGCATATTTCTATGTAAGATATGAAGTCCTTTATATGGTGGAAAAGCTATGACATTGTATGCTTTATTTTTGCTGGCATTCATATATATAAACAAATGTTTTTAATAAGTTTATTTATGTTTTGTAAAAGAAAAAAAAAGTCAATTAAAATCGGATTTGGTTATAAAAAATCGGAGATTTTATTTTTTAGGCCATATCGCCCAGCCCTAACACAGTACTTTGCTAAGATATCAATACCACTACTGTAGCTGGTTCAGAAAGGGCAGCTATTCAAAGAATTTTTATTGATTGCCATTTTTTCCTCTCCTCTGTTTCAGGTAAAATTCCTTTTATTCATGTAGGGAACCAGGTGGTGTCAGAACTTGGGCCCATAGTGCAGTTCACTAAAGCTAAGGTGATGTAACAGATGTGGAGCAGCTTTTAAATGAACAGATACACTTTAAATCACAGAAGCTGTTGATTATCTGATTGCAAATCATATTTCTATGCTTATACCATACTGTTACTCTAATCATTTTTGTGGAGGAAGAAAAACAAATCGTGATTATCTTTTGGTGCTCAGGGTCACTCTCTGAGTGACGGCTTAGATGATGTTCAGAGAGCTGAAATGAAAGCTTACATGGAGCTGGTCAACAACATGCTGCTAACTGCTGAGGTACAAACACATGTAGCACAATACAGTTCAAACAGGGTGCTGATAGTAGAGCCTAAATACAGCGAAACAGCCTCTCATCAAGATTCCCTTTCCTCTACAGTTATACATCCAGTGGTGTGATGAAGCTACAGCTGCTGAGGTCTGTATTCTAGTCATCCGATATTGAGAGCAGATGTAAGTGAACTACTCATGGCCTCTTTTTCACACATTTGTTGTAGATCTCTCGTCCCAGGTACAGCAGTCCCTACTCGTGGCCTCTCAGTAGCATTCTCGCCTATCAGAAGCAGTGGGAAGTACGCAGGAAGATGAATGCAATCGGCTGGGGAGGGAAAACACTGGAGCAGGTAAAGCACCAACTAGACAATGATTTGCCTGATGAATCAAATGTACTTATTTTAAAATGTAATTACTGATGTTCTTGTTTTACTTATGTTTTAGGTTTATGAAGATGTGAGTCAGTGCTGCCAAGCTCTTTCTCAGAGGCTGGGGACACAACCATACTTCTTTAATAAACAGTATGTATTCTGTCTGTCTGTATGTGATTGTTTTGCTGCTACATGGCTAGTGTGTTCCTAGAAACTAGTTTTTGTTGGTTGATGTTTCTGCTTCAGTAGCTACTTTTTATGGGGATTGAGCCAAAAATGTGGAGACGTCTCTTGGGCACCACCTAGTGGTGGTTTTCATTTCTCTTAAAAATATAGTTTTAACCATTTTTAAAATCAAAATAAAAAATGTAAGTGAATCACAAGTAGGTGCAAAGAAGGTTCTCATTTTAAATAGTAAGTGGTAGAAAGTATTATTAAGAATACTCATGTGTTTGAACATTATACATTAATTTGAACATTTGCAGATGTTGATTATTAATCTAATCTGTGCCAGACACTAAGATTTAGCATGCTACATATGCAGCTTTTGTACATATTAATTTAATGCTTGAGTTCAGCAGTAACAAACTACATATCTTGGTATGTTGTAGGCCTACAGAGCTGGATGCGCTGGTTTTTGGTCACCTCTTCACTATACTGACCACCAGACTGACCAGCACAGAGCTGGCAGAGAGGATCAAAAGTTACAGCAACCTCCTGTCCTTCTGCAGACGCATCGAGCAGACCTACTTTGAAGACAAGACTTCTTGAAGGACTGAAAATAATTTCTGTTATATCAACATGTACATTCTACATTTTCTTCTCTCATTCCCCTTAATTCTACACTGAGAAGCTAAAAACTGCCCATACCTTCAAACCTGACCATTTTAATTATTTTTCTTTAATTCCCTTTGCCTCCTGCTTGTGTATTGCTACATGCAGCTGATAAGACTGCAGAGAAGCCAGTTCTTTTAAGAATTTTGATGTGTCAACAATACATGAATAGATGTGCCAGAGTGGGAGATCTTTATCAGAATCCCAGGAAAATAATACACTAAAATTGCAGTAAATGCTACTCTTTGGGATAATTATCAGCATATGTATACTATATGAAATATATAAGTTGAACCCATGTCAGAGTGATTGTTGAAATGCAGCAAAGTCAGCCTGATTAACCTTGATTATTTTAGCTGAACAAGTCTCTAGAAATAGATGAAAAGTCATTGTTAATGATAAACAGAACCTTCAAAGCTTTCAGAGATTAAATGTCGGTTTCAGTGGTACATTAGCTGGATGAATGCTCAATACAGAGATGTTGGCTTATTTATTTACTCTGTTTCTATAATTTTTTGCTCCATTTCACCGGAATGTTGTTTCCTGTTAGATATACCATTGTAAACCCTCTTTAGTCACCCTCACTCTGAGCGGTGGATTATGGATTTCACAGCTGTGTCACATGACCGCCCTTTCAGAAGGCAGAACTCCACTTGACCTGACTTTGAGGTCAAATGGCATGCAGTGTTTTTCCTCTTGGGGACTTGCAAGCTTGCAGGAAATGCAGAACAGTCTTGGTATACCACAACAAAGGATCAGAGTTGTTTTCTTATGTAGTAAAACTTTGAACATAATGATGAGGATGTGATTTATTCTTGAGGTTTTTCCACATTGTTTTTCTTTGTGTGAATGGGAAGTGCCTACATGATAAAGAGACTCCTCTCAGTAGACCCCCACCCCCCCCCCGACCACTTCACCTAACACCAATAAAACATATTTGAAAGTTGATGTTTATTCTTTGGTATAAAAATGCACCTTGACACACAGCTTAACACTTTCCTGAAACATTTGTAGCCCAATATTATTAAGGTTAGGAGAATGCTTCATGAAGTTTAATTTTGTGGTTGCTGAACCACAGACTTGACTGTTTGTCCCTCCAGGTCTCATACAAGCTCACTGGTAGCGTCTGATCACCTCTAATTGCCCTGCGACTGATCAGGTTGTGTATTTGAGACAGACAGAGCGAGTGTCTGTCTTCCAGGTTTCCTGTGAGGTCAGGGTTTGACCTGTGAACTTCCAGGAGCTGTGACATCATGAGTGATGACCCACAGTGACCAAATGCTGCAAAACTGGAGGTCATCAGTTGAACTGCAGACAGCGAAATAAACACAAAGGTAAATCCAGCTGAGGAAGAGTATTGCAGACTGCAGTCATTTCTGCTTTTACAGACCATGACTAAGTTACAATGAATTGTAGATATTAATTCCTTAACTGTACACTGAAACTCAGGCGTACACCAACCCAATGAAGACGAGATAAACTTAAGTTTTATAACCAATCGTTCTCCACCGATGAGGTAACAGCTCAAGAAAAGAAAAATAAATTGGCTGAACGTTATTTGTAACTTAAATTAGTTCTTGGTCAAAGTAAGAGTTCTAAGGATGTGGCATTGTACATACAATTAGCCTGACTTGCAAAACCTCACAGGTCAAACCAGATGAGCAGAATTTTCCCTGATTGCCCTTCGTTCTGCCCTCCTGCTAGGAGACACTGCTGAAGAAGTCTGTAGACATGCAGGGTGATTACCTCTAGTTCTGTGATTCTCTTGTTAACCTTTTAATGTAATCACAACATTGTCCCCTCAATGGGCAGAGACTGCTTCAATATGCAGCTTTGGTTAAACCATTATTTTAAGGAGCCCCTGCTCTTCGCAGGATGAGATAACCAGCAGACATTAGGAAGGCCGAGAATTAAATGTTCAACATGTGGTAGTCATGGACAGACTATAAAAGACATTTGTGTTTCTTCTCCATCTTTTGTATATTTTTGATCATTTTTCATATCTAGTGCTAATTTCAATCTTGTTAAAAATTATTTGGTCTGTTCATTTTATGTCTTTATGGTCCCAGTTTAGTTCCACATCATAGTTTTGTGTCTCTGTTGCCATTCTATGTCACATAAAGCAAATTTTGTGACATTTTTGGGCATTTTCCATGCATTTCTGTTGGTCACCTGTAGATGGGATATTTTACATCTTTGTTGGCCTTTTTAATTAGAGGAAGAAACTTTGGGACTAGATTCACTTAAGTGTTTGTTTTTATTTTTCTTTTCAAACGACTAAGTTATCCCATTAGTTAAAAAAAAAAAAAAAAAGTCTGCAAGTTGTAATGACCAACTTTCTCCAGAAGGGGGCAGCGCGAGGCTACAGAAGGGTCTTGTTGCTGCAGATTTACTGATAACCTGACAATAAAGATTTTGGCAAGTCTTTAATATCTGAAAAAATGAGGCTAAAGAGAGAGTAAACATCCTCCACTCAGAATGATGTTGTGTTTTTAATTGTAGTTTTTGTTAATTATCAAAAAGAGAGAAAATAGGAAGAAAGTTCTGAGTTCTTATTTTTAATGATGTGAAGCTCTGCAGGGGGTTAACACCTTTTTTCATTGCAGTAGTTGGCAGTCACATCACCATGTTGTACAGCCAGTTGCATTGATCGGCATTCTGTCTTTATATGCATGCTGGAATATGATGCAACAAAATGCAAAAACAGGAGAAATTTAAATGAGTAAAGCTGAAATGTAGATGTAATGTCTTTTTGCTTTTGTTTTTCTGATGAATATTGATGCTTGATACATCATTTCATCACAGAACTGCTGACAGTTTTCCCTCCCAAAATGCTTTGGATTTTTACCCCTTTTACACTAACTTTCACTTTAAATAAACATTTTTTAATTAATCCTAACATCATTCATTCTCCAGGGGAAAAACATAATGCAATAATACTGTCACATAGACAAAAATAATACTGTCACATAGATAAAAATGATGATGTGTGCACCATCCAATAAATGAGTGTTTTTACCACTTCTTCAAAAACATGCACTTATGTTTTCAGTTTAGTTTACAGGTCTTTAAATGAAAAAGACAGCTGTCCTAATTACGAAGATAAGTGTGTGTTTGTTTGTGTGTGTGTATGTGAGGTAGGTTGTTGAAATGCATTAAAAAAGTTTTTGTGTTCAAGGGTGTAAATGTGCATTTGTGCGCGAGCTGTGATGCAAAGTGTCAGATTAGACGATGTGTCTGGAGGCGAGTAATTACACAGCTTGATAATCAGAGTGAGTGATGATTCATAATCTGGACTTTAAGAGAACATCAGCAATGAAAAGAAGATTGTTTTCTGAGTCACTTTAATTGCATCCAGTAGGTGGGTTGAGCTGGTTTATGCATGTGTATGCATATGGTGCAAATGCTTTTAGTCTGATAAAACCAATGCAATATGCTTCTCTAGTGGTGATCCAGTTTATGTCTAATCTCATTTGCATAAATTGGATCAGCATGACTTCTCAGGTGTCAAAGCACTGATGCAGCTTTAGTTCTTTGGCCGCCTCAAGCAGGCAGAGAATGAGCTGAGGGACTGTGGGTCTGTCTGTGTAAGCTATGCACGCACAGAAAAGTCTGTGTGCATTACATCTTTACATGGCAAAATCAGCACACCCTTAAAAAGAAATATTTCACTGAGGTTTGGTGGTTGACTTTTGCAAAATATAATGTGACACAAGCCCTGACATTCACTGTTTCCCACCACTTTGCTGTGACTCTGTGCCAGCACTGCGCTGCAGGAAATCCTGCCCTTCTTGACTCGTATCACATACTCATGGAAGAAAAAAGAAAACTATCTGCTTGTAGTAATTTTCAATGGAACAAAACATATAATTACCTCAGTTATTTAAATGTTAGAAAAACCAATTTGAATGGTCATGCTTAAAGTTAAAGGACAACTGTGCTGAATTTACCCAAATCAATTTGATTTGGATTCATGCAGCAGCTGCAAAAGCTCCTTCAAGATATCTTCTGTCTCCTGCAAGCTTTCTAAAATAAAAAGGATTATCTCAGATTTTGTTTGAGACTTAACTGAACCTAACAAAATTGGATTTAAAAGATGTGGACAATAAGAAGCATAAAATGATCTGTATGCATAATCAATGATTTTGTGCTTGTTGGCTTGTTACATCCCCAAACCTCTGCAACTTCACTGCAACAGTTACCAGCTGGTGAATAGTTTGTTGGTAGGTTGGGCTAGAAAAAAAAGCACAAGGAAAGGGTTTCCTTTGTGAGAAAACGAAGCATTAGAATACAGTTCATATCTTATCTTACACCTAGGATTTCCAGCTCCGGTCCTCAAGGGCCACAATCCTGCAGGTTTTAAATATTTCCCTGCTCCAAGCTCCTGATTAAAATATAGAGGACATCCTCAACAACTTGTCAAGTTTTTCAAAGGCCTCCTAATGATCCATCTGATTCATTCGGATGTGTCGGAGCAGAGAAACAGCTAATGCTATGTTGACACTGTAGGTTTTATGATCAGTTTAGATTTTTTGCTGAGTTTCACCTTTTTTTTTTTTTTTTGTTTTTGCCATGTTGTTCACATTATAACTGAAATACTGACATCAGACTCCAGCGTGAACAGTCTATGGCTCTGAAGCAACTTGGATGAAATGCAATGTTCAACCCCCTTTGGCACACATTTGTGATGTCTCACTTTAATAACATAAAAGTCAGATGAAATACATCATGATCTTTAAGAATGAGTATCCCATTTAGTACCACATATGAAAGTGGCCTAGGTTAGATTTGAAAAAACAAACAAATAAACAACAGATTTGTGCTGTTCAGACTGTGATAAAAAGATCAGATATGGGTCACATAT
Source organism: Melanotaenia boesemani (assembly GCF_017639745.1). NCBI lineage: Eukaryota > Metazoa > Chordata > Actinopteri > Atheriniformes > Melanotaeniidae > Melanotaenia > Melanotaenia boesemani. Next base: position 26,967,879 of record NC_055697.1, on the reverse strand, counting down.
GGAAAAAAAAAAGTTGAATTTAAGCCACTTTCGAATGCAGTGTGAACGTAGCCTAAAACCTGCAGTATGGTGGCCCTGGAGGACTGTAGGACATTCCTGTCCCACACCAAGAATGTTCTTTTAACTAAAGCAAGAACAACAGCCATAACCATACAGGTGCATTTTAATGATCCAAACACTGTCTCTGCTTAGAAAGATTTATGTCTTCAGCTAAAAGTGGACTGTATAAAAAGCTACAGGTTAACATCTGCTTCTACATTTTATTTGGTCATATGTAGCAGTAGTTTATCAATGTCAAAGTATATGTGATGCTTTAATATTTGTCTTTGGGCTCTGTTTCTGTCTTTAGGTACATTTCCTGCAAAGTTTCACATTGACCTCTGTAGTGTCTCAAGGTGATGGATATGTGAGTGTGTGCTGTCACACAAACTATGTGAGGCAAAGCAGTATTGATAATCCTCTCCTATTGTTACAGTCATTCTCCTTACAATACTAAGAACACTCTTGCACTCTCATGTTTAATTACCTTCTTCTTTCCTGACTTCCGTGCCTCATCCTATCAGCCATGTTGGGTCTAATTGTCATGCTCAACCTCATCCTCCACAGTTCATGCAGATAAATCTGCTTTGCTGCTGCAGACTAGCTCATAATTTACATTTGGAGGAAAAAAAGCTAAATAAGTCTGATTTGCCTTAGGCAACGCTGCTGTTTACTCTAATAGGCTTTAACATTTGAATGTCTCAGGCTCTCATTTTCACGACTCATCTTACAGTAATTCTCAGTTTTACGTACAGATCACCAAATGTTTTACTCTCAGCCTGGCAACATCTGTTTAGAAGAAAGACTAAATGCTCTCTGCAGTCCCACACAAAAAATAACACATATGTTCTCTTAAGTTGCATGTTGTAACTGTCTTAGACTTTGAGTGTAATGTACAAAGAGTTAACTTTAATTTTCTGTGAAAATAAGATTGCTGCACATGCCAGTACTTAGTTCTTTGAATATAAATATGTGTTTAGAAATTAAGGGAGAGGGGGAAAAAAAAGACCAACATGCTGAATTTGAGCCCAGACTCTGTGTTGGAGTTCTTCCATCAAAGCTAAGAGTTTCATACCCAAACACTTTAAATCCTCTTTCAAGTAAGCAGTTATTTGATGATTTTGTGCCAATGTTTGAAAAAAAATCTAATATTTCTGTTCTGCTTGTGACTCCAGTGATGATTTATCATTAGCTTTGTGGTCAAGACAGCAATTACTTTGCTTGTTTCAGAAGGGAATCCTGGTTCCATTTTCCACCAGTAAGACCCATTTCCATCTGTCTGTGTCTGGTTTACAGTACAATCAGTAACTGAGCTGCTGGGATGTGTGTGTAAACTGAGACAAATGAAGTGTGTTTAGTCAAATCTTGGCAGAAAATATGAGCATCTTTTGAACATAATGAGTATACAGTTGACTGGAGGAGAAGAGGATTACGCTGTAAGAAGGGTTTTATAACCGTCTTCATGATATAAGCATGTCACTGTTGGAATCAAGTCTAACCGCTGTGAACAAATCTTAGTTTCCAGTTTCACTGACAGAGCAAACTACAAACCTTTTACAGGATCTATTTCACTCTCAAATAACTGAAACTGTACTTAAAGTATATAGAAATCTTTTCATTTTTCCCCAACCCGTGTATTGTTAGCTTTAATTGCACACACATATTATTTGTGACTATTTCAACCCATTATTTTAGAATCTGATTTTCTCCTTTGCTTAATAGCCACAAGATGTTTCCCTTCTACAGAGTGAGACATAGTCATTGCCTTTATTGAAAAGCATATACATTTTCATATGTGCCAACAAAACAGGTCATGCACATACATTCATGTTTATACATCATTACCCATCTTAACATCTTAAAAAAATCCTTAATGTTCCCTTAAGTACATTTTTATATCAGTTCATAAGTGTCATAAGTATTTATCGGCTCCTACTTCTACTTCTCTATCCACTGATGGGAACAACAGATAGATATGCTTCAAATTAAGCCACTGCTCTGCAGTGACATAAAAGATCTGAAACTAAGAGTAACAACAACGAGACAGATTAATTTTGTCCACCAACTTACAGCTCAGTTTCAGTTGAAGTGAAAATGACAACTGAGTTTTGTGATTTAGTCAAAAATAATAAACTGGCTAAACTGTGGTCAAATATAGACTTTAAATGACTTTATATTGCTATCCCTTTGTGTGGCCATAGCTTTGGGAGGTTGTAGTTAATGGATGCTGTTCCAGGTCTCCAAGTATGCTGCAGCCCTCCGAGCACTGAAAGTAAACAGGCTGCTACTTGCAGTTACTTGCATTGATTTAATCAGTCTAATCCAAAACCACATCAGTTTCAGAAAAAAATGTTAATACTCATTTTAAATGTTTTTTTTACTTCTTTGAAAAGGAGTTAATGCAAATAAATTATTTATGTATTACCTACATTTGTGGTAGCTTATGTTTTGATTGTCATTCTTTGTCAATGCCTTAATGTCCCACATTTCTGTACTTGTTCTTACGTGATGACATCCACCACATCTCCCTAAACACATGGACCATGTGGACCTTAGAGACATTGTCATGCGAGAGATGTCAAATTTGACTCTAATTCTAAACTCATAATGTTTTCAGCAATCATTGTTATTTTCTACTTCCCTATGATTCCTCACTTTTCTTCACCACTCTCATGGTTAAAAAAATGGTAGAAAGTAAAGTGCAAAATACACAAAACAGTCATGAAACTCTACCTGGTTATTGCTGATACTTGTTTACATTTATGTGATGTGATTCCTGTGATGTCACGTACAGAAAACCACAGCCAAGTAACATGTTGCCATTTCACATTCTACAACCATGAATTATGCCACTGATGCATTTTGGACAAGTGGATGAATGTATGTATGACACGTCTTCTCATGAGACTGGGCTGAATGAACATATGGAAGGACAGAAACAGCTTTAGTGATAAGCTCTGACACAGTTACCATTTAATTCACAAGTGACAAAATGAACATATTTGCTTCTACAGAATAAACATTGGCTGATATTAAATAACAAGCAAAACACACTGTGGTGAAAAAAAAATAAATCATTTCCTTAATTTTCCCTTAAATTCTTGTGACAAAGCACAGGTCATTTTGATTGTTATCCCAGAAAGCTTTATTTTCTGGGTATGGAAAAATGCATGATGTACTAAAAAAAAAAAAAAAAAAAAAAAAACCCAAAGGGGATTTGTGAAACTGGAGGTATCCAAAAGGACACAGTGGTGTGTAGAATTGTGCATCTAAACACAACTACTTGCAAATTATAACATGACATCCCTGACAAAGATTGGCTGAAACCACCACACACAGATGAGAGACTGAATAATTAATATTATACTTAACAATTGATTGGATTTTTATTCTTCTCTAAGAAGGCAATTGATAAAATATTATGATTATATTCAAGCTTCATAAAAACCAGCTGCTCTCACATGGGCTGCGTGCAACAGTTTCTGATTCGATGAAAGACATCTTTTATCTTCCAATCGAAGCACTGCATAGACACGACACTTGAGTGTGTGAGGTACAATAACAGTTATGAAGATTATTTCCAGATGGAGAATGTTGTGATGTAAAGAAACTGACAGCAGGCAAAGAGTAACTTAATGCATGTGCTGATACAAAAACACCCGACAGAAACGTGCATGTTTGCAGCGGTGGTTTACTTAAATCAGAAAGTCGATTTTAATATTAAACAGCAGCAGATGGCGTCTTCTGAAGGGAGGAAAACAAGCCCCGATATCTCCTGCTAGGCTGAATGTATGCAGACACCAGCAGGAACAATGCAAAAGCAAAAAGGGGAAAGCAGCATTTTTAGCAAAAATAGGAAGAATAATAACCAGTGCAGTTTTTAACCTGGTGAGAGTACTGTGTGTTCTCAGCGTGACATCTTCACACTCTGCTGTTTGTGTTCTTAGCAGTTGAGAGAAGAGGGAAAGGTTTCAATCAAGAAGCACACAGTTCTGATGGAGAGGGCGAGTCATTTCAAGCCACATGTTTTACATGTTAGTTAATGTTGTTTAGCTGTAATTTGAGGTGTGTTTCATTTCCTGAGGCTGTCACTCTTTCTCCAATGACCTCACTCTGAGTTTGTGCATGCACGAGAGGCCCTTTGCGACCGAGGGACTTAACTGGCCTCAGAGACCCCAACACCATGTAATCACACACATACACATGTGTGTGCACTGAAATTTAATGATCATGTGAAACACAGAAAAAAAGTGCTGTGATACATTCATGTGTGTGCAGTCTAAACACTGACCTACATTGCTATTTTTACTGATTAGAGGTTGTTCATAATGAGACCTATTACCATTAGACCTTAAACAACACGCAGACGCACACATGCAGATACTCTCACATCAACCCCCAACCACGCTATATGTTCTGCCTTCTTGAGACAGGTTTTAAGGAGTCTGATCCAGCAGTTTAATCCAGAAGGTAAGTGGATTTATTTAATTTAAACTTCCTTTCTGTCATCTTTTATAAAGTCTTTTGTATTCATCTGAGACAAGAAAAGTAAAAAGAGCTTTGTTATGTCAGAAACCTTAGAGGAGAATTTGGGGACAAACTATTTAAAAAGTGCTGTGTTCTGTTATTGTTTCTCTTTGTATGAAATTATTTTAGTTATTGGCTTATGAAGAAGAATGCATATACACTATTATCAATGGTACTGTTTTAACAATGGCATTGTCCCTGTGCTGGTTTTGTTTTTTATAGTCTTTGCTTCTCTTTATGTATTTCAGTTGGCTACATTCAGCACAGCTGGAACAGCTCTCTGTGTGTGTTAGAGATGTTTACTGGAAACATGAGAGCTGAAAGTGAAAATGTGTGATTGGGGGTTGAGAAATGTGCTCCTCATGTACTTGTCATGTTCGCAGACTGTACACCGGAAGGTGTGTGAGCAAGCGTCTGCTTTCTTTCTTATTCTTGCCTTACTTTCCTTTCTTAAATTTCCTCCCTCCTGCCAATTATTTCTGTACATGCTGTATTTAGAAATGTGCTGTGTTATTCTATTTATTTTTCCATGTATGTGATTCCGTTGTTGTTGATGACTGGCCAAAATGTTTGGTAATTTAGTCAGCTAAAGAAAAAAATATAAGACTCAACTCATTTACTCAAAGTGAATAGTTGTTCAGCTCAAACTGATATATATCAGTGATTAAAAGTAAAAAAAAAAAAAAAAAAAAAGAAACAGAAACTTTTAGCAGAGATGGGCCATTATGTGTTTTCATGACAGGGGATGACTCAGACTTTTCCTGCATTTATAGAGCAATTACCGTCACTCTCCACCTGAACAAATAAGCTGTTGCTGTCAGGGAAAAACTATGTATCCCTAAAATGTAAACTGAGGAAAAAGGTTACAGACATCTGGTGACAATACATCAGTTTGAAAAGAGCCTTAAAATCATTAACAAGTAATTGTCTGGTAAGTGCTGCCTGAGCCCCAAAACCAGAACACACAGACATTAGAGGTGAATTCCACGTTTTAAACCACTCTGTTTTTCCATCTTATGAAGACTAAGTTATCGATATAACACTCAGAAAGCCCTCTTTGATCATTAGACATCTTCTTCAAGGCTGATTGCTGGCAGGCCAAATCTGATGCATTCTGTAAGTTTGCACTGACCAACACATGGAGAGCTGTCTGGGATTACATTGCAGCAGTGCTGTGGTTTCTCAATAAAAGACTCATTCCTTGGGGATATCTACAAATTAGAAACTGTGTAGCTTCCACCATTAATGAAACTACATAAATCTCATTTTGACCTACCTAAATATGGCACAGGAATGTCCCACAGCTTCAAAATGTATTAGCAAACTCTTTTGTCCATAGACATAGAGTCCATAGAGTCATCCAATATAAATTTTTTATTTTACAAGATATTTTACTCAAGGTAAATGGCTGACTATTCTTGCAGGCTAATTAAGGATCATCTGGAGAGTGGAAATTGAAGAGAGATAACTTTACAACATTTTATGAGAATGAAATCCATCATGTTTTTAAGTAGTGTGTATGTCCTGTGTTCTATGTCTGTGGTATGGTCGACTGTTTTCCTTTAATCCTGTTCTATATATTTTATAAAGGCTAAATAATTAGGATTTTGTTATGTAAAAATAATTTAAAATGTTCTCATTTGTTGCGAGGGATAAAATGAAGCTTCCCTATAAACAATCTGTCTCTCTACATTAACAACGTTTTTATCAAGTGTTTCTCCTTTCAAAGTAAGAGTTACGTGACGGAATATCTTCGGTGCACTGTGTAGCTCTTTCCTACTTCCTGGTTCCTTAACCGATTATATCCGACTTCCCACAGTTGCCAAACAACACAGCGTCTGGTATTTTTTTTGTTGGCAAAAGAGCAGCAGCGTGCAGGTATGGAAGCTAGTAAAAGAAGTATAGTTTCGGAAAAACCTAAAAAGCATTGGCATCCTGCTAAAAATGCAAATGACCAAAAACGGAATGAAACAAGGATTAATATTGGAGAATCTTTTGAAAGGTGGAGAAGTCTGAGAGACCAAATTAATGTCAAGATGGATGCAGAGCTGGCAAAGTAGGTAAGCACCGGAATTTTGCTTAAATTAATCAAAAAGTTTATCTTGATTTACAAATATTTTAGTCAGTTTTATTTCTCGGCACTTATTAAATTAATTGGTGTGTAATTTGTGTGTAATTTAGTCTTTCAACTGTAGTTCTGATTTGAAACACTAGGTGTCAATGTTACTTATTTTGCCTTTAAGTAGATCTTAAATGCCAAGTAAATAAAAAAAGGTAATGTTGTTGGGTTGGCCACAGTTTCTTTGTTTTTTTTAAATTATTATTTAGCAGAATGAAAACTAGAATTAATGTCTGTTAAATAGCTGAGATGTCGCTTCATGCTGAAAGCCTCAAAACGTAAAAAAGGACGAATGTAATTCTGTTTAACCTTACTCAGGCAGGATTACATTCACAATTCTTTAAGATATGTATCAACTTCAGTGTGTGCTTACCAATGACAAGCATATTAAAATGAAAAATATGTTAAAGAGTTAAAGCCAACATGTAGATCGATATGGTTCCTGTTCGTTTTGTGGACTCACAAAAGCTACAGGATGATGTGGATCTTGTCCGAGTTTCTGGAAAAGCCATGGAAACTTACTTGCCGCTGCTGTCATTCCTGACTGAAATTCTTACTAAAAACTACAAAATAAATAAATAATAAAAAAAAAAAAAAAAAAAGAGAGAATAGAGGCAGATGAAATGTGCCCCAACCCCCTTACTATATGTAAGTCTGTAATCATGACAATATATAACCCCAATGTTAAAACTGTATAATCAAATCTTAACTATTAAGTAGGTGGCATACTCTCTAAGAAACACCCACACATACACAGTGCTTAACCACAATGAAATCTGTTTTTTTTTTTTTTTTTTTTGCAATAGCAAACTATTACTCTGAATCAAATCAAGCAGTATTATTGAGTCAAACCTGCACAATAAAAAAAAATCAATTTAATTTTCTACTACCTTAATTATAAAGATGTACATCAACACATACACACACACAGACAACAGTGGAAACAGCTCATTTAAGCAAATTAGTTTTTCATTAGACATTATTTGTCAGCTGGTTGCACACGTTCCTTGACACATAATTAAAACAGACTTTGAACCAGAGCTTGTGGCTAATTGAATTAATCAGGAATAGGAGCTTCTAACCATGGCAGTTAGTAATTTACTGTAACAGTCAATTTATCCATACATCCATCTGCAGTAGACTGGATCACTGTACTGGTCTTTAACAGGACTTCCTAAAAAGAGCATTAAACATCTACAGCTCATCCAAAATGCTGCTGCTAGAGTTTCAACCAGGACTAAGAGATCTGAACACATCACACCAGTTTTAAAATCTTTACACTGGTTTCCAGTCAGTCACAGAATAGATTTGAAAACCTGAATGATCATTTACAAATCCCAGAATGGTTTAGGTCCAGAATACATCTGTCAACTAGTCCAGACCAGAGTCCAGACTAAACATGGAGAAGCAGCATTTAGCTGTTATGCTGCAAACAAATGGAACAAACTGCCACAACTTTCACCAAATTTAGAGACTTTTAAATCCAGGTTAAAACATTTTTTTCTCATGCGCCTATTCATGAAATCTGCATGGCAACTTTTAACTTATCTTGCGTTTAACGTTTTTAAATAATTTTATGATTTTATTATGATTTCATTGTGATTTTTGCTATTTGTTGCTGCCTTTTACTACTGTTGCTTTCTTTGAACCATCTGTTCTGATTTAATGTTTTATGTTAAGCACTTTGAATAGTCTTGAACATGAAATGTGCTATACAAATAAACTTGCCTTGCCATTTTTTTCAGCAGATTTTAACCACCTAACTTTGACAGTTGTTCTTGTCAATGCATTTTGATTGATTTTAGAAACACACAGACAGACAGACAGACAGCCACACACACACACACACACACACACACACACACACACACACACACACACACACACACACACACAAAGTGGGCAGTGGTGTAGAAAAACCAAAATGATGCAAACTATTCAGATCCTCTTAATGATGCTAATGTCATTATTTTGGTGGAAGATTAATGGGAGCTATTTATGGCTCATTAATCCATACTGAGTGGGACTACAGATTAATTTGTTAATCATGCATCAAATATAACTCATGCCACCGGCCACTGACTTAATACTTCAGGGTGTGTGTCCATCTTTTATTGCTTGGGTTCACCACAAATACCCTCCTTAGGCTTTTGTTTCCCTTGTTCTCACTTCTATTTACTTATTTTTTCCCCATCATGCCTCACTGATGTTTTATAGTGTCCGATTAGCCTTTAGCCCCAGAGCTACAGAGAAACTGGGCTTTGGTCCTAAAATCCAATTCTTCCATTTGTAGTTTTAGCTGCTTTGCCAGAAATTGCAACATGGTGAAATAGTTATCTGATTTTTGTATGCTAAATAAGTGCTACACTCCTCATTCTGGTGGTTTAATTTATTTGTCACTAACCCTGTTTTGTTGAGCTCCATGCATTGTTTTTCAAGCAAGGTCCTTTTTCACATTAATGCAGTTTTACAAATGTCTAAATCAAAGTTTAAAAGCCATCAAACATCTCTAAAACTGTCCAGGGATGTCTGTAAAACCCTGCTGTGGATCCTAGATGGTCATGAAAATGGACCTCTTGGAGTGCCTTACCATGACAGTCTAAGGGCCCTTATCATAGATGGCTGTCTCAAGTTACAACTGATTGTCTTGTTTTGCATAAAACCCCTGGCTTGGTTTTAGTCATAGCGCCATAAATCACACAAAAAAGATAATATTTGGTTTGATAATTTTTAACTTTATTTCCTCATGTCTAAAGATAGATTTATACATTTTTGTGCATATTAAAGTGTAACTACAGCTCACTAGCAAGATGGAAAGCGATATTCACTATGCACCTATGCCACAAGGCGGTCTTTGATGTGGAAGACTTTCCCCTCCTAAATCTCCTCAGCTACACATGAACAAGGTGGCGCTGAACCGTATCATGGGCAAGACACATGGGAGGCGACGTTGCTCCTTTTTCCTTCATTTCCTATGGAACTTCTGACTCTTCATCCATCATACTTTGTCTGTCACGAACCGGTTTGAAAATGTCAAAATTCTCTAATATCATAGCCAATCAAATTTCTTAAAGAAAAGCGATCTCAGAGCGCGATGCACGACACTGCTGCCATCGCTGCTGTCAGTCGAGTCCCGTGTGTTCGGTTTCATGAGGGTGGCGATGAGTTTTGCCTGTTGATGTTGTTGGTTGCCTCCCATGTGTCTTGCCCATTATTCTGAGCCACGTTGTTAAGCTGGCCTGTCATCAGCTCCAGCAGACTCTCAAAAGCTGTGGCGACTCGCAGTGTTTGTGGCAGCTGCAGGAAATGCCGCTGGTATGATTTTAGTTGCTGTCTGTCACCAGATGAGGATCAGCAGGTTAAGAATAAAGTCCGGTGTTACTTTTACACCCTTCAAAAGCACAAAACCGTCCCATTGCAGAAATATTTTATCAGAAACTCTGTGAAAGAATAGAAGTATGAATGAGCAAATCTACACCATATAAGTTCACATCCCTTCATATGCATTGGTGGGCAAGGTTTTCTTTGCCTGCTAGGCGATGACCATAGACTGTATGGACGGAGCCTCCGTGACGTCACCCGTAGGTTTCTGGAGAGCAAAAGTGAAGCTCATTGGTGCTGTTCCTACTGTCGCCATCTTGATAGCGTCATGTATATCGTTAGTTCCAGAAAATCCAAAAAGGACAGAGAGGTCAAGCTGAGAGGGGGACTGTGAAGGTGGGGGTGGATGATTGACAACCATCAAACTCAGAGCTGCCTGGAGCTAAGAGCTAACTGAGCTAACCCGAGCAACGGTAAATAACCAGCTAATGGAAGTAGGTTGGCTAAAGCTAAGCTGTTAAATTCTTTACCCACAAAATCCCGTTTTTAAAATAAATTTAAAAAATACTAATTTTATCAGCAGTAGGCTATATGTAGTTTTCATCACAGGTAAGTAATACTGTGTTGTTTATAGCTCAAAAAACACATTTTAAGTACATTACCCTTTTAAAAGGTCTGCAAATTTAAAGAACCTAAATATGCAAAGGGAAATATCTTTTCCCACTGCAAACTGGCTGATGACAAGTTGATGATTTAGACTTTTTGTCAGTTACTTACCAACACCACTAGAGCAGGGTCTCCATTCCCTAATGTACCAAATCTGAAAGGGGGGCAGCATGGGGTTTCCTTCTTGTGGCTGCAATTCATAGAGGAAGTTGTAATTGGAAATAAATAAATAGAAAATGTAAAAAAAAACAAACAAACAAACAAAACAAAAAAAATACAACAAAAAACAAAACAAAAAAACTTAAGAAGCCAAGTTGCAACAACTGTGGTGGACATCTACAAGAAAAATAGTTACTCTTCTTCAGCAATGACTTTTAGATGCTGGTCAATCACTGGTTTATTGTTTTCCATCTCAGAAGGGAAACGGCTGGTGAGTCATGTCATTTAAATCTTCAGATGTAGTTAGCAAAGTTTGCTCCATTTGCCCTAGTGAGTATCAAGTCTTTCTTAAAACAGGCAAAGATGTAGATTAATATGGCATAAACTAGGGACACTCAGACTTTTGTGAACACCACAATCATTGTAAAAAGTTTACAAGAAGGAACTAAAAACAAATTTGTTCATGAGAACTATTGATTGAGGTCCATTCTGCAACCTTTTTCTGCCGTTTTCCTGGGAGAGTCTTAGAGTTTGACAGAAATTTCTTAACAGAAATGTTCACGGTTTCATTATCAGTGCTGGGTGATTATGTATTACTGAGGTATAAGTAATCTTCATCATTTCCTCCACCTGACAACGTTATTCTACCAGGATCCTTCTTAAAAAAATCATGTTAAAAATTGACAAAACATAGAGGTCACATGAGACATAAATACATTTACAACACAGACATTAATTCATCACATGCTGAATTTATAGTAAAAGAATAAAATAAGTAACTGACTTTGCTTAGAGTCAGGAAGAGGAAGAAAACAAGTTATGGATGGAACCAAACTCTAAATTAGGGACCAAATCTGAAAAAGCTGTATTAAGATAGGGCTGGCAATGATACAGGAATTTTCAGCATTGAAAAAATTTTTGTGTGCACAAACATAAGTAAAGTGGACCATGCAAAACACCTTAAAACCCTTTTTACAGATTCAGTGCAGACTAAATATGAAAATATGCATATACCAGGGTCCATTTAATTGCAAACTAAATTTAGCCCAAAAGTAAAAATAATAATAATAAAAAAAGGTTATTTTGTCCTAACAATGGACCTCATTCACCAATAATTTCTTGAGCTGTTTTCATAGAAGTTTCTTAAAATGAATTTCACCTATAGACAATAGACCTTGTTTGATTAACATTTGCTTTAGCTGTAAAAACGTTATCTTACAAATACTGAAGTTTTGTAAAGTTTGACCAATAAATTTCATTTGTATGCCACCATTATTTTTTATGTTGCATATTCTAAAGAGCTTTCTGTCAGTGGCTTTTCATGGTAAGCGTTAGAATCAAATGTTTTCTAATAAAAATCAGAAGTAGAGCACAGACCTCGGCCAAGCCATTGGGTCAGTACCCTCTATATTTTGAAACTTCTGGATCACTTCATCCAGAATATTAGCATGATCCGGATTAAACAGTGTCTTAATATACAGTAAAATCTACTATAATTCTATAATTTTATCTTGAATATTTTATTTTATTTATTTATTTTTTGCCCATCTGTGGTATATTATCCAGAATGCTTGGCCATAAATTCTCTAATTTTGCATTCTTAGCTTGACTGTTTAGCTTAACTAGACACAGCTTTAATTTGATAACTAGAGAAATAGTATTGTCCAAGTTATCTCTTTTTACTTTCAGCCTCATGACACCCAGGAACTTGACAGGAGGACAGACTGATATTTGGATTGATCCCTCCAGCCCTAGTCGGTGTGTTCAGAGCCAAGAACAACTGTGCCAAAATAATGCATTAATGTGCCCATCCCTAATAATATTATAAAATAAAACATGGTAATAGTCCTGTGATAGACTGGCAAACTGTCCAGGGGTTACCCTACCTCCTGCCTGCTAATTGCTGGGACAGGATCTAGCTTCCCCATGACCCTCAACTGAAATAAACGGTACAGAAAATGGATGGATGGATGGAACATGGTAAATCACACAGACAAGTACATGTTTTTGTTTGTGTAACGGCACATGAAAACTCTCAATAGTTTTTCAGCTGTTTTCCTGTCACTGTACCATTGCAACTGATCTGCTGTTATCTGTTTGAGCTGCTGCATCAGCCATTGTGGAAGAACACTGGAAACTTCCAAATGGCAGGACTAAATAAAGCAATGGGTGGTCAGGGTCCTCTGTGTTCAGGTTTGGTCCGATGGTTCAGGGTTGGTTTCATGGTTTAGAGCCTACAGAAGGACATAAAGCATCTCCTGTTTCTGATGTTTCTGTGTTTTTTGTTAGCCAGGCTGAACTGTGCTTTAACACCCTGTAGTGTGTTGTTGGTTTCAGCCTTTGTTTATAATGGCCAGCCCCATTAGCCCCTTTAACATCTGTGGTCAACAAATTGTCTTGAAGGAGAGAACTGTGGCGAACATAACTCCGGCTTCATACAAAGTTCTTGTACACTTCTGGTCATAACTTTGGGAGCACTTTCCCATTAAATCCAATTGAAAAGCTTCCCAAAACTTACGACTGGTAGTGTATGTAGTAGCAAGTGTTATTGCTGTGCCCCCTTGGATCCCTCTTAATTTAACAGCTTCCTGGATGCCATGGAAGCGGCTATCAAACTCATCAGCTTGCTGTCAATGTCAAGAAATTGCCAGCCTTAGGATAAAATTGAAGAAACTGTGTCTCTCTGCCAGTCCTGTTTAGCCTTTTGAAGTTATGCAACTTCCTTGCACATTGTTTGAAAAATGTGTGCTTGCTTTCAGAATGCAATATCCATAAATTAATTAGAGGACCAAAGTGAGTTCTAGATAGTACAGTAAAAAAAATCTATGTTTTCAGTGGTGTAGCTGTGAGTGAAGTTCTTGCATCAATTTGCTTCTCAGTGAGAACTTTCAAAGATTCTACATGCTAGTTTGCATGTATTTTGGGGGCTGTCACCACATAAGTTATCTCACATAGCTACAGGCATAACTGCCAAATCTCATTCTCCAGCAGATTTGTAATGTGATCACCTACGCGTTGAGGAAGTAGTCGGAGCAAACACTAGTTCTGAGCAAGGTTCCCTGCCAACTTTTGACTCTGTGCACACTTCACAAGGTTTGTTGTTGACATCGGTGCCAGCATAATTAAAGATATAATCCTGTTCAGTTGGTTGTATCTGAAAATGTTTCCCCACAGCAACAAGCTGCTTAATGAATACTGCCCGATTTGTGGAAACTACACTTTCAAAGAGTTTGTCCTAAGCATGGTGGGAGCCCTGGACCATACATAAAGCTAACACTACTACACACAGAGCCACATTTAAAACCTTGGACATCAGCTAACTGGGAGTTCATGGAAAGTTAATTTAAAGATTTTTTTTATAACTTTGCTTGTGCATGTGAGGCCTAATTTGGTTGGAACATTGTAAAAGGTATTTCTGTCAATGATGCACAGTGACAGAAATTGTTAGATATACTAATGTTTTGTTTGAAATCACAAATCACGTGTGATCCAAGGTTGTGTCCTGTGATTTTTAAAAGCAGCTCCTTGGATTATTTTAACTCTGACCAGTCCTGTCTTTTCCAGATTCCTCAAATCTTACAAAGTACAACAAGCTGTGTGGAATTTATAGCAGACCTTTTTTGAAGAAGAATTTCTGACAGTCATGAAAATGACAAACTGTTCCTTTTGATTCCAGCAGGAATAAGCACGGTTTACCACTTCTAAAGAATCCTGGTACAGGATATTTGGTTACTGAAGATGTGCACTGCTGAAAAAAAAACTTTCCATCTTTTTTCCATTTTTTGCATCTTACATCCTTCAGCAAATGCATGCTAGCAGATTTGCACTCTTTTGTATACTGGGCTTTAAGTGATTCATGATACAGTGTCTTGCTTATCAGACAACAAGTGGAAATGTGAAGCAATTAGCTAGACAACCCCTATAAAGGAATGGTCCTGCAGGCGGTGGTCACAGACCGTTTCCCTGACTTCATTTTTCTGGCTGATTTTTGGTCACATTTGCATTTTGCCAGTTCCCTCATCAGTGAGGCAGTGTACATAAGGAGATGTGGAGGGGGCCGTAAGAAGCGAAGCAAGCCAAGACAAGTTTATTTGTATTGTACATTTCATCTATAGGACAATTCAAAATGCTTTATATAAAACATTAAAAACATTACAGATATTCAGAAGTAAAAGCAACAAATAGCAAGAATCAAAATAAAATGAATTACATTAAAATGATTAAAAGCAAGATGAGTTAAAAAGTTACTGTCTAGATTTCATGAATAGGTGTATAAGAAAAGAAATGTTTTTAACCTGGATTTAAAAATGTCTACATTTGGTGAAAGTTTAATCTCCACTGGCAGTTTGTTCCACTTGTTTGCAGCATAACAGCTAAATGCTGCTTCTCCATGTTTAGTCTGGACTCTGGTCTGGACTAGTTGACCAGAGTCTTTGGATCTAAGAGCTCTGCTAGGTTTATATTCTCTGAACACATCACAGATATATTCTGGGCTTAAACTGTTCTGGGATTTGTAAACAATCAGAAGGGTTTTAAAATCTATTCTGTGACTGACTGGAAGCCAGTGTAAAGATTTCAAAACTGGTGTGATGTGTTCAGATCTCTTAGTCTTGGTTAAAACTAGCAGCACCATTTTGGATGAGCTGCAGATGTTTAATGCTCTTTTTAGGAAGTCCTGTTAAAAGACCATTACAGTGATCCAGTCTACTTGAGATGAATGCATGGATGAGTTTCTCTTGGTCTTTTTGGGAGACTAAACATTTAATTCTGTTGACGTTTCTGAGCTGGTAAAAAGTTTCTTAGTGAAGCTTTAATGTGGCTGCTGAAAGTCAGATCTGAGCCTATCAACACTCCAAAGTTGCGAACTTGGTCAGTGATTTTAAGAGCCTGAGTCTCCAGGTGTTTACCAGTGCTGATCCTACTTTCTTTGCTACCAAACAACAATCTCAGTTTTGTCTTCATTTAATTTTAGAGGACAACAACCCAGCAGCAGGACGGATATCTGCTCATTTGTACAAGGAGGAATAGGAGAAGTGCTGCCAGAGCCTTACAAAATGACCTCCAGCAGGCCACTAATGAGCATGTTTCTGCTTAAACTGTCAGAAACAGACTTAGTGAGGGTGGTATGAGGGCCTGACGTCCTCAAGTGGGGCTTGTGCTCACAACACAACACCATGCAGCCCAACTGGCATTTGCCAGAGAAGAACACGATTGGCAGATTAGCTATTGGCACCCTGTGCTTTTCATAGATGAGAGCAGGTTCACATTAAGTGCATGTTACATACGTGGGAGAGTTGGCCTGCAACATCCTACAGCATAACCGGTTTGGCAGTGGGTCAGTGATGGTCTGGGAAGGCATATCCTTAGAGGGCTACACAGACCTTCATGTGCTAGCCAGAGGGTCCCTGACTGCTATTAGGTACCAGGATGAGATCCTCAGACCCATTGTCAGGCCATATGCTGCTGCAGTGGAGCCTTGGTTCCTTCTAATGCATGACAATGTTTGACTTAATGCGCCAGGAGCATATCAGTAGCTCGTGCATGACAATGGCATTGATGCTATGGACTGGCCTGTCCGTTCACCTGACCTGAATCCAATTGAGCATCCCTTAGAACATTCGTCATCTCATCAGGAGCATGCCCAGATGTTGTAGAGAAAGCAAATAGGCACGTGGAGGACAATCACACACTTCTGAACTTCATTTTGAATTGTCCTGAAGAATTTCCACAGAAGCTGGGTCAGCCTGTGATCTGATCTTTCCACTTTAGTTTGAGTACGAGTCTGAATCCAGACCTCCATGAGTTAATGATTTAGATTTCCATTGATAATTCTTATCCTGTCTTATTCTCAACACACATTCAACTATGTGATAAATGAAGATATTTAACTGGAATATTTCATTCATTGAGATCTAAGATGTGTTGTTCAAGTGTTCCCTTTATTTTTTTGAGCAGTGTATAAACACAAGATGCAGTATTTCAGAAACACTTTTCAAAAGTACAGTTTGAGATGAAATACTGTCTTTAATCAGTTAGTGGTCAATTAAACTCAAGGTACAACCGTACCAAAAGCTTTCCATAAAAGTAGGAGTGATAAACACCATTTATGGCCACACTGCAAAAAATTAAAATACAGATGAGAAAAAAAAAAGCAAGCTATCTTTCAAAATTATTTGAAAACGTGGGGGTGGGGGTTTACTTAAAAATCGTTTATTAACCTTTTTGTAGAATTTCTGAAAATTTGTAAAGTTTTTTTCTGTCTTCTTGAGTTGAAAAAAAAAGAGAAAAACCTCCCTTGTCATTGGCCAGTGCTTTGCATGTAGCTTTACAATAATAATTTGATTTACAGTACAGGGGAATTACAGTAGAGAGCATGTAATTTCCCATAACCCATTGCACTTTACAGTATTTGTACTTTATACATGTTTTACAGTATCTTACTGTCCATATCAATAAAATACTGTTCATATTACAAAAATCAGTTAGTGCATCTTTGACAATAAATTAGCTAATAAATGTATGTTATGATTGGTATGGTTCAGATTTGGTTAAGTGTATTTTCAAAAACTTGGTTAGGATTAGAGAAGGGTTCTGGTTTTGGTTAAAAACTATTTTATAAAGTTAGAGAAACATTAATGGTTTAAGGATTGGGGTCAGTATCATATATAACAAAACTGATTAAACTGAGCAAAACACTACGTATTTACTGCTTGGGTAATCTTGGATTGTAAACTATGCATACAGTAAAACATACACTCTGAAGGCTTAAAAATAAAATCCGGATTTGTCCTTTAACCCTTTAAATCTTTTCATTCTTTTAGTTTTCTGAGTCTCTTTTCATCATATATAGATAATGAAAAACATGGAGCAGGTATTACAATTCTTGCAGCACTTTATTATAATCCCATTCCTTTGAGTGGGGAAGGGGGTTGTGGGGGGATTTTTGTGTAGACATTAGCACTGGATAAACCCTCTAACAATCAATTTTCTGTTGCTTTCTGGGAAATGCTTCTTATTCCACCATTGCAGGAACAGTGGAGGAGGATGATTGTTTGAGGGGGAGTGGAAACTCAAAATCCAGAGATAGATGGGAAATTCAGAAACAGATAGGGATTTCCTCTCCCTTTCCAGAGAATCTGGCCGCTCCTAATAACAAGCTTAGACCACCCCCCAC
Organism: Melanotaenia boesemani; assembly: GCF_017639745.1. NCBI lineage: Eukaryota > Metazoa > Chordata > Actinopteri > Atheriniformes > Melanotaeniidae > Melanotaenia > Melanotaenia boesemani. The sequence goes on along the minus strand of NC_055697.1, from coordinate 26,949,874 downwards.
CCTCTTCCATCTTATCTAGTGGATAGGAAGGCAGATCATCCAATAGCGCTTTAAACACACACTCTGCTCAGATTAACACATGCACACTCCAGATGCTGTTGTCGCCTGGGATAAAATCCAACCACCGCTGCCTCCTGTGTTTATGACTGGGCTTCAGTGTTTTCTACCTTTGTCTCACCTCTTCATTGTGGCAGTGACCGGGGTCAGTGACCTTTAGTGCAGGACTTAGAATAAATGCAAGAAGTTAAAGGATCAGATTTGTTGTTGTTGTTGTTAACATGGAAAGAAGTTCTGCCAGACTACTTTGGCATGGAACTAACTTGGGCAAATAATCACAAAATTATTAAATGCATAACAATGCAAAGATAAATGTCAGCTACTTCATTAGCACTAAATACAAGGAAAAGGACTGATGATGGCAAAATACTTAGTGTGTAAGAAAACCAAATGAGCAGTAAAAAGGAGAAAATGCAATATTATAAGGTAAACGGACAAATTATATACTGTTTACCACTTTATGTCCATATCGGACTCGTTGGGGAACAACAACACTAGTCAGTTATAACCTGAGGACTACTTACTGACCTACCAACCCATCTCCAGTAGTTTGATAGATAGATCTATCTGGTTTGTTTGAACCACTTAGACAAAAATGAGTGATGTAAACTTTCCGAGTATATGAAATTATGTTTCCAAATCACAAAAGAATGTAATGTGTTTTTTTCTGTCAACTGTAGCTGGTGACTGACAGTTCTCACACCAGATCAAATGAACTGCACTAACCAGGCAAACAGAGCTGATTTAGTTTAACCCATGCAAGACATTAAGTCATTTTTAGGATCTTAACCCTTTAAATCCTAGTTTGAATATTTTAATTATGGCCTCATTATTGAAAAAAAAGAAAAGAAAAAAAATGGAATTATTTTCATATGAAAAATATAAAATGGGAATGGTCTTTGGTGGTGATCAGACACTAAATTAGATGTAATGCCCTTTGTATTTTTTTATGTTTTGTCAGAAAATCCCTTATTTGGCAACAAAATTATACATGAGCATTTTATTTGACTTTTTTTTTCATAACTCACTTAAACACCTTTATACCTTCCTTCATTATAAGACTTTTAACCCTTGAAATGACAGTTTAATAATTTAAATTAATAGACAAAAGACATAAAACTAACATTTTCTATAAAATAAACATTACAGGGCAGAGGCTTTGATGGCGATTAGAGTCTTGGATATATGAAATATCAGCAACAAAATTTATTTAATGTCATTAATATTTTTTATGTTGTAACAACTACTTCCTAAGAAAGTTAATGATATGAGAGTTTTTTCTTGATTTCACCAGATTAATGTAAGCTCTGACCAGGGTAAAGGCAGACACATACGCAGGCAGCAGTGTGAGAAGATTTGATCCAGTGTGGTCAGCAGAATGAGTACAGGAGCATGGAAACAAGACTACACAAAGACTAGGGTGAACTGATGGTATAAGTCACAATGTGGACAGGTGTTGTTCATGAGACTGATGATGATTGATCACAGGTGGCATCCAAGATGGCAGAGGCAGAGAAATGATGGGTATTGAAGTCCGAACCAGGGATCAGTAGACGGAGAAGATCAGTGCCCCGGTGGAGGAGGCGCAAGCATGACAATTAAGCTGGTTTCCCATTGTGGGCAGATGCAGAAAATCTTTTGACCGTTACGTTATAGAAACATGGGACCACCACAGAAATGTCCCCAAGAGGGCGGGAGGCTTAGATCAAACAGTTCACACATGAATCACGCAGAATTGTTGTTTAAACGCTGCAGCAGTCTCTTACCGTTGCTGTAATATTGCAGATTTTCTTGAGTCACAGCTCATTCAAAACACAGACAGCTGCTAGGTCTTTGAAATGTGTTCTTAAGTACTTTGATTTTTGGAATTTAGGATTTAGGAACATATCATTTATTGGTCTTTTCAGTTGTTTGAAGTCATTTTGGTGTTGATATAATAAAAAGGAATCAAAATAAAAATGAATCATATAAATGCAAAAAGGAATATAAAAAATATTAAATATGATACAAGAGAAATATGAAAAATATATCAAACTAATACATTTAAAATGTTTTAAGTGGTATGAATAAGAAGATTTGTGTGAAGTGACTGAAAACTTCTTTTTGCATAATAAACCCATTCTTATATGCAAATTTGATCTTAAACGGATGAACATGGCGCAAGCTTTCATGTGTCAACCCTCTAGTTGGATTTATTATCTGGACACAGATTGTAGCAGGTATGATATGTGTGTGATTGTGTGAAGGATCTCCATTATCTGCTGCTAGGTTGCAGCAAGGCTTCTGGGGGTCCATATATAGAGCATCAGTACAAGAAATATTGCTCTATTCAAACAGATAAATCACGATACAATTTAACACCCACACCTCAAAACCCCAACCCACCCCATGCCCCCTATCACCCCACACCTAAAAGGTAAGAAATTGAATTGAACATAAAATTATCAATACTGAAAATGAATGAATGAATGAATGAATAAATAAATAAAATAATTGAACACTATCAACAATAGACAAAACAAAACATTCATATCCAAAAAAACATACATGTGCACATACAGAATCACATTAAAAAATATATTTTCCAAAGCAATTTATAGTAACAACAATGAAAACTCAGTAAAAATTATTTAAAATATTTTACATTTAAAAGTTTTTTTTTTAAACTCATTTTACATGTCACTTTTTTAGGGCTAGTATAAAATAGTTTTCCAGCCAGACTTATGTGCTGTTGTTTTTAGTATGCAGATATTTTGAGGAAGTGAAGAGATTCTTCCTATTATTTAGTTGACCTCTTTTAAACTACATATACACAACTGGGACATGAAATTAGTTTTCATTTCATGTGATAATAGCTCCTTTTTGTGTATATTTATTCTAACTTTAAAGTCCTCTTATGACTGAACTGACCAAAAACACAGAACTCTGAATGCTTTTTTTTTTTTTTTAATATCTCCTTCCTTAGCCTGTTTATTTTATATTTAGCTAGCTACTTCTTTTTACATCTAGATCCCTAGGGGATTGTCGAGATTGCAAAAATACAAAGCCTTTATAAAGTAACATGTACTGACTGTGAAAAGGGTGAAAGAAGGTGAGGATTTGTGTAAATGGGAAGGGAGAGAAAGAGGATTTGGGTTTCGCTTGAAAGCTGTATCACTCCTCTTAACTCTTATTTCAATTCATCTCTGTTATGGAACAGAAAATCCACATAGTGGAATAAACCTGCTAAGATTTGATTTACACATGGTATAGTGGAGGCTGATGGGAATTCCGGCATTCCTTTTTTATCTTATGATCACTAGGTTTATGTCCATGTTTCACAAAGGAATATATACCAAAAAACAAAGGTAAACTGCTACTACACAGGGCATTCAGTGTTTCAGTTTGTTGCATCCTTTCTAAGACTTAGCTTCCCCAGAGCGTGGGGATTACCAGACAGAACAGAACCTGGAGAGGAAATTGAGTAAGGTGTTCAAAAAGAGGACTCAAATGCAGATGCGAGTTAGTGAATTAAAAATCAGAAGATGATTCTGTATGTTTGAAGTTTGGGTTCATGCTTTTTAGACTTCTTGGATTTCCTGCCCTGCAAAAGATTCTTATAAATATTTTTATTAAAGTAAGACCCATTTGAAATGTTTCCTACATCAAGTCCTTCAGGGACAAGGGTAATATTTGTCTTAGCAGTAGCACCTATTAGTAAGCCAAGGATTGCATCAAGTCAAGTGTACCACAAACATGTCTTTGTGGTGATATTTTGTGAGACACTATCAGACAACGCCACCCAGCAAAACAGGGACTATACTACAAGTCATGGTTTGCTGGGAGCAATCACAACAGAGCAGACAAACGATTTCAAGTATAGAAGTAAATTTTATTTCAATTAATGTCTTATTAAAATAAGAAAAAAATAAAAATAAAAGAGAAGCCGGCAGTGTCTCCACACAAAACAAGTAATACAAACACCAAGGTAAGAAGTTAGGCTAAAATACAATCAAACTACAAACAGCTCAGTCAACTATAATTTATTTGTAGCAGGCCAGTCTCAGTAGTTTTCCCTTGTGTGGTTACAGTATGTTTTTTTTTTTCTTTGCTTTGACTCACCATCATACCGGGAGCAGACAGATCTAGCTCCCATAACTTCCAGCTACCTCACAGGCGACCACTTTGGGGTGGGCCGGAGACTATGTAGATCCAGGGCAGAGGATATCACAGGCCAGAATCCCAGTGGCAGCTAGACAGAGGTGGTCACTTGTCGCAGCGACAGGGAACTACATACAGGGATTTATAAATCCACAGATTCTGTGCAACTCCACACAGGAAACCAGACACAGCCACCAAAATATTTACAACAATAACTAACAAATAGCAGCTTGGGGTAGGACACACACCAGGGACTCATTACTGCCGCCACCAGTCTGCTTTTTAGCCTCTTTGTCCCTCCAGTGTCATTTGGCCAGCAATCATCTGCAGCTGCTACTACTATTCAGCAGAGTTCAACACAGGTGGGGAAAAATGTGTGTTTTCCTTAAGTTTAAAACCAATTCCACCCCCATAAAAACATAAAACTCATGGCAAAATATGTACATACATATAAAATGAAAAAAAAGAAAATTACCATTCTGAGCACAACACAACATGCAAAAAAAATATAAGAAATTTTATCACAATTCTCATTTAGTCTCTCTGTGACAATTTGATCAATTCACAAAACATAACTGCAGATTTCAATATTCAATAGGTTTGCTTTCCTTGCTTAACCTTCTGGACATGGGTTTATCTCTTTATTAGCATAATCTAAGAATTAAACTTCTAATAGCTACATTAGTCCACATTCCAAAACAATTAATTTTTACAGTGAGGGCTTAGAAATTGTACGATTATGTTTTCTGTGCTCCTTTCCTTATAGAAGCAAAGCTCACTCCTCACAATAATATGATATTAATGCTTAATGTCTCTTCACATGGCAGTACTGCTGGTGTACCCACAAAATAAGCAGGAGAAGTTGCTTGAAGGAGTTAGCTTATTTGTAGACCTTATGAAGACCATGACTGAAACATCAATGCTTTAATGAAATTTATTAAATAGAGAGGAAAAAGAAGGGGAATCTGTTGGTGTAGATATTCAGTCATAATGGTTATAATAAGAGCTTGTTTAATGGGAACTGGCCATCTTTTTCATGGTTTTTAAATTAAATTTGTGGATTCATATTTTTCTTCTTTGAGTAGGTGAAAGTATTTTAAAGGTCACAAATCCTGACAAAGTTCCAGAGGCAGGTGAAGTACAATAATAAAACTTTATTTTAAAAAAAGAAGGCACTGCTATGACAGGAGGTTCAGTAGCATCAGCCAAGAAACCGAGTGCACTAAACCACAAACTTACCTGGCAGATAGAAGGAGCACACAACACAACACAAGGTAGATGTTGAGGCACTGAACAAAGAAAACCCCAAACTATATATACTGAGGGAGATAATGACAAGATGTACATGAGGCAAGCAAATTTAGACCTGACATTGAAACAAGAATGGAAGCAAACTCACAAACTCAGCAGAATACACAAGGGAAAATCTCTGGAAAAATAGGAAGCAAGGATGTGAATCAATAATAAAAAAAAAACTAGAATACGGGCAATGGAAAAACCAAAACACAACAGTTAAACACAGAAATGGAAAACAAAGCACAACTCAGACAATGCCAGTAAAAGCCTCTTCTGCTTTAGGTTACACTCTCAGTTGGCTGTTTTGTAATGAAATGCTGATGTAGATTCTTTTCCTCACCTGAAATCTAATTAGATTACTCACTTGTTCATCATGAGTCAACAGCAGTGACCAACAGGAAAGGAAACATGATGCCATGGCGGTGTAATAGGTGAATAGTTTGAATGGCAGTCGACTGAGGAATTCTTCTTCTGTGTAGGGTCACACCGACTTCCTCCCATTGAAACAGTAGCCACAGTCAACACACACACAAAGCACTGGGAAACCCTGTGACCTTTGTCTTCCTGTTGAGTTGATGGAAACTTCTGACCAGACCACAGCTGGACAACAGTTACTTTAATCTGACTGAAACAACTCCATAGCAGTCGCACCCATTTAAAAGCCATTAAAGGCATTGTTTATTGGTGAGCGCTTCTCAAATTAAAAGAAACTTAGAAATAAATAAATAGGATTATTTCAAAGCTTCTTAGTCATACAAACTTCAAATTTATTGGCCATATTTGTGAATGTTTACATTTTCTGTAGTTTAATCTGAACAACCTTTCCATGTTTCGATGTTATGTTCACTTAAGGCAAAACTTCAAGAGAAAATCCCTATCATTGAAATGTTGCTAATTTTGTCTAATATAAATGCCCCTCGCCTGCAAATGGCTTGGATAGGCTCCAGCTTTCCCGCGAACCTGAATTGGAACAAGCGGTTTGGAAAATGTATGTATGGATGGATGTTTTGTGGCTTCAGAGGCTCCAAATGATGAAAAATAAATAAAGAAAAACTCAAAGTTGACATCTGATTGGACACTGTTTCACTTTCAGAGATAACCATGCAGAGAGACTATAAGGACACAAAAACATGCACCATGTACGTGGCCCAGAATCAAACTTTTTAAACACATTAGAGGAAGATTGACACAGCTGTTAGTAGGAAGCAAAAAACCATGAGAGGAAGGGCTGGACTGAGCTGATTAAGGATTGCTTAGATGAGATTAAGACTTTTTTTTTCCCACTTCCTCTCATGCAAATGAATATGCCCTACTGAATCACACTGCTATCCCAGATGTGCACGAGAAGAAATCCTTTTATGGAAATATCTTTTGATGTAAGCCTCAATTTTCTCAATGGCAGTCTAATTTCATGTGTTGAAGACAAACACTCAGCTGATCAGTGCTTGACGGTAAATTCCTCAATATTTCACCCTGGTCAGACACGTTTGTGTGACCAACTGCCAAGTCTGTGACTAATTTCCTTTTGTAAATAGTCCAACAATGATGTGACCACACCTGCACAGATCAAAGTGTAATAACAAGTGACAATCTTGGCCGAGTATTCTAGCGTTTAGCTTTTAGATAATCTGTTCTCAACTTTGGGTTTTTTTACAGAATCCACATCCCAGGAGGAAATTTATGATGTTAATACAAACAACTTTCTCTCAGGAAAAAAAGGCACATATGGGAACTGATTCTACTTTTTAAAATTTAGTACTACTATAAAAATAACTGTTAAATAGTTATAAATTCAAATGATATTGAAATGTATATATATATTAAAATGAAAAGGCTAGATGGGCGGGCCAGACTTATAAATGGGCGGGTCTTATCCAATGTGGTCCCGCCCATAGCGCCAGGTCTGATCCCAGTGCATAATTAATATGAGGGTAGGCCAAAGAGCTGAATGCAAACTCAGTGTGTGCAGTGACAAAAGCACATTCAAATTCAAGTAATACTGAATTGAAAATTGACATTTTATAGTTTTAGTTTTAGTTTTATTACATTACATTATTTTTTTTGAGGTTTTGACTATATTTTGTTTTTTTTTTTAGCATTTTTGTGTATGAGATTTATTTCACAAATCTTGGTTACAGTAAAGAAAATATGCAGTTGTCTAATTTTATCCAGTAAACTAGAATAGAATTTGATTTCTGCTCTGCTCTAAATTATTGCATCTGATACGAAAGTGGTGTCTTGAAGAAGACTTGTCAACCTGGCTCCTGCCTGGCACCTGACAGAGAAAAACACAAACATCTTACACACTACAGTTCAATGGAGGAGAAGCTTGTTGCTTTATGTGATGTCTGCACATTATTTTAATACGTTACATGACCTCGCCATATCACACGGTGTCAAGATGTTCTGCTTATTTCTCAGATCTCTGTAGGAACAAGCAGAACACAAGTATTTGTGTCACTGAGTGATTCTTCTAGCTTATGAACAGTGTAGTTCTACATTTTGCTGTATTAAATTATGAGACCAGCTTCTAACCACACCAATGTTTTCTTACTCATTTGATTCTTGTATGTTCTTTTCTTATTGACAACTATAACAAATGCTAGTGCTCAGAAAACAGAAGAATATCACATGGATGCTCTTTGACTGAAATTTGATAATTTTTGATAATGATAAATGACCTGTATTGTTTTCCTTGTTGTTTTCTGTTAAAAACACGTTTTCAGACCGAATTAAGTTCATTTTTGGCATTGAAGGAATTACTGCTCTATAAGCAGCCTGATTTGGACCTTTTAACACACTTCTCTCTATCCATGAATATTGATTCCTGGAGAAACCTGCCAGCCACTACCTAATCCAGAAGCCACTTTCACATAGGATGTGATTTTTGCTGTGCATGGAGAGAGGGCAGGGCATACATACAACAAAGAAAGGTGCACACGAGGGCTGGGTATCGTCACTAATTTCCTGAATCATTTTGATTTGATTCACAACAGTCTATTTCGATTTGATTTTGATTAAATCCAATTTGATTTGATATTGATTCATTTACAGTGAATTGTGTAACACCACTTATTTTTCTTGAATATTAAAGACATTTTCCAGGGCGTCAAATATTCCCGCACCTGATAGATGTCCGGCATGTGGAGTTTTTGCGCTGAATAAAGAGACAAATGAAAACCTTGATGTGTGCACTACTGTGGACTACTGTGGACTACTGTCACGTTCATCTACCAATGCTATGACAGAAAGGCTGCTTTGCTCTCAAACACATTACTAACTAAACAGAAGCTGAGCAGGTGCTTGGAAAAGGTGTAGTTGAGATCCAGCTGCAGTTTAGATCTACACTATCGGCTCTTTGATTAAGATAGAGCAGAGAAGTTGGTGAATACTGTAGCTAAATGTCGGTAGCTTAGTTTAGTTGGTGGGGTGGAGGGTAACCTTGTGAAGTCTGGCTATTACCTGTTATTTATGCCACATATTTTTGGACACATGGTCTCTGTATGTCTGCTGGTGGGGGTGTGCACACCTGTCTTTGCACATCGGGGCAGATTGTGAGGATACGACCATCTACAGTCTGAAATGACATGCCATCATTTAAATAAAGTAAATAACATCAGTCCATTTATTAGAGATTAAGTTTAAGGGTTTGTTTTTGTCTTTTTGGCACGCAGAGCACATTAGACTGCTGAAAAACCGCAAGACTGAATTATTCTACAGAGCTGATAGATTAATTGAAACACAGCGTCTGATATGTGAAATCTTTATTCTATTTATGAAAATGAATACAAGGCCCATTTATTTATGTATTTTTTGCATCTAGACCACAAAAGATTGAAGTACGTACGTTCATGGTAACATCACTTTCTGTTGTTGAATGTGGTGGCGCACGCAGTGGAGTTAGCTGCTAATTTCAGCAGTAATATGCTGCAAAATATAGGAGAATTTAACCCATACTGGTGAACATCTGAGTTTGACAAAATCTCTGCAAGAGAAGCTGATTTTGGATGGAGGTGACACAGGAAACCAAATCGGTAAGTCAAATGAAACTAAGGTCACGCTATAAGAAAAGAGGACATATAAAAAATTGATCTCCAAGTTAATGAATTTTTTAAACCCATCCATAGTGCACACATACAAGTCATGTCCAAGTTTGGTGCCAGTTGTAAACAAAAAAGTATTCTGTAGCTAATTTTCCCAGATGAAGACTTGGATGCTGCATATATTTGTCAAACTGTTGGAGGAAAGCCTTGAGTTTACTTTTAAAGATGAAGAGAAAACAAGCAGCAGTTAAGACAGAGTAGGTTCAAGAAATGCTCAGGGACAAATAGAAGTTTGGGTTTATAGTTTGGACTCATTCATGGGCTACACTTGTACAATAACCAATTCCTGGCTCACTTCAGAGAAAAATGAAGCCGTTAGAGAACCAACTTTAGGCAATCAGTTGTTTGATAGAACGTCTGACAAAGAATCTGTGATGGATGTTTTGTTGGGATTTGCCAGATTCCCTCTGATTGGAGGTGTTGACATGTCACAGAGCGCTCTAACTAAGACAACCTTATTTTAACTTCAGTATGGAGTCTTCAGAAGGCTCCCTTGGTAGAGCTGTGTCTATATTAAGCAGTAAATAGACATGGATGGGTTTAGAAACAGTGCACAGCTTCTGTTTCATCCTATGAGAAAGCAGCTTAGACTATCAAGTCATTTCATCCAAATGACCTAAAGGGTAATTTGTTTGAACCCTCAAATGTGGACTTTAAAGAGTTTTCCACTAACATTTCCAGGCATTTTTATTACCTGGAATTTTTTTTTTTTTCAGAGTATAAGAATTTATGGTAATCTGCATGGTTTACATTTCCACCACACCACAGTTCCAGAAAATGTATTCAAATCAGGCTGATACCACTTGTTGGTACGGCAGTCAGATCACCTTCGGCTGTTGTGGTCATTCATCTTCTTATAATCTTGTTTTAGCCTCCTTTTCTGAATTTATTACTGTGTGCCCTACATTCAGCTCTGCAACCTTGTCAGCTATTCTTGTTGTTGTTGTCGTGCAGAATGTCGAAACTTGAAAGATCCACTGACATTGTCCATCCACCTCTCATAGCTCACCTTTTTTGGCTCCATTTTTCAAACAGTTGAAACATGGAGTGAAGGTTGTAGAAGTAAAATAAGGATGTTTGCAGCCACACACTGGCTTAAATGAGTGGTATCACACATCACTAATTTTTAAGTCTGAAAGTGGCAAAGAGTGAAACCGTTTCACCACAAGGTTTGCTGTTGTGCATTGCCTGAAGACCAAAACAAAGTGTCATGACCCACAATTCCCTCTACCTCTCCCCTCCATCCCCAATTTGTCCCATCAGCTAACGAATGTGCAAACACACTGAGCAAAACAACATCAAAATTTTGTGTGATCTAAGTAACTTATAACAATGTTATTTACTGTCCAAGAGAAGAAAAGCTTGCTCTGGTCAGCTCTTTAGTTGTTGCAATGCTTTTCACTTTGAAAATACCAGGCCAATGTTAATCTGGGTTATGTCCCTTTCTTCATCCGATAACTTCTTCGCCAATAACCATAGTTTTTTTTTAGATGTAATGTTCGATTCTGGCCGTCTGCAGGCGAAGGTTTCATTCCGCTCTCTGCCCTTTTGTTTCAAAAATTTGAGCTGCCATTGTCTGCTTGCTCTAGCGGTTTATAGGAAGGTAGGGCCGAGGGCTCGGAGAGTAGAGAGGCGGACGCGATTCACATGAATCTACATGAACTCACGGCCGGACGGCTGGTAGACATGGGGCTGGAGAGATAGACGGTGTGTGATGTCACCTACTCTAGATGAAATTACACCTCTAGTTCTTCACATAGCAATTTTTAATTCCTCCAATCTAGAAATGGTGAATTTCTGCTTATTGCCCTTTAAGACAGGGATCCCCATGTTTGGTCCTCAAGGCCCACTGTCCTGCAGACATTTGATGTTTCCCTGCTTCAACACACCCAACTCATATTAATGGCTCATTAGCAAACTTGTGCAGAGCTTGTCAGAGAGGTGTCTAATTTGAATCAAGTGTGCTACAGCAGGGAGACATCTAAGACCTGCACAATATTGGGCCTTGAGGACCAGGGTTGGGGATCACTGCTTAAAGGTCTGATGAGGATGTAGTGCACATGTGTTTCGTTGAAAAGTTTCACCACCCACCACAGGCCTGACATGCACACCACATCTTTTCAAGTCTTATTTGTGTTTTCTGCCTATTTGGAGGCAGTTTTCATTTTGCTATTGTGTAAATGCAATTTACTTTTAAATATGTAAAGGTAAAAATGTGGGATTTTTCATGGAAATGTGTAAACAGGGACTAAAACTCACACACACACACACACACACACACAAAAGCACAGCTTGAGCTAAAATATATTAATACTTCATTAACATGCCAGTGGATATAATTTTGACACATTCTATTCAGATCCTCTGACGACCAATAGTCTATGCATGGTTTTGAAATGTAATAAAAGACATCAGCAAATGACCCATGAGGCTATTTTAGTACAGTTTTAACTAAACAGGTGAAATTACTCTGACAAGGATGCTTACTTGCATTAGGAAATGAAATAAAAATGTGTGACATTTTAAAAGCAACACCCAAATCCTGAAGGCCATCCAGGGGGTAGTGATTGTACCTGCATATAAATTTGGCAGCATGTTTGCCTGTTTGTGCAATAGTTAATTGCAGCCACAGGGAGATCACTGAGCTCAAAACACACTGTCTGCCTACTTGCATGTAATATTTTAGCCATTCTTATGTCTCTCTACTATTTTGTGTGGTTTTGTTGATTCGTGTGCATCAAACACCTTAAAAGATTTTTTTTTCACTTTTGCGAATAAAAGACATCCATTTTTTACTTTCATGTGTGTGTATTAATTTTTTTAGAGCTCAATTTTTTCCAGTTGTTTTTAAATGAATTTGGTCCTGGTGGCATGTCAGCATGAGCTTGCGTGTGCATATCTTTGTATGTTTGGCAGGAGGCAACAAGGGCAGCAAGAGAGGAGAGTGGGGTTTTCTGATGAAATTCAGTGGCAATTTGAAGTCTCCAAACATTGAACCACGCAAGAAAAAGAGGCAAAGGGGAAAGGAAGAGAGGTGAAAAGACAGAAATAGGTTAGAACACAGAAAAATGGAAGTAGGCTTAGAGGAAACCAAAAAGAGGTAAAGAAAGACTAAATAAAGAGAAAGACATTTAATTGCTTCATCACACAGTTAACTAAGAGACATGAAAGCATTGCCTCAGTCTGTTTATTATTTAAAAAAAACACCCTGTGTGTGTGTCTGTTTGTGTGTCTGATTGCACTGTTGCATCTCTTGCGAGCTTTGTGTGTGTCTGCCAGTCTGTGTAATTACTCTCACTCCTTTCCATACAACAGCTATAGCTGCAGGTTTTGCCAAGTTGACATTCAAGTGATAATGATAAACAGCTCAGTCAGATTTGTTTGGCTTGCTTGGTGCTCTGTGCGCTTCTAGGGAGGGCATTTGAATCACACGGAGGGGAAAAACACCAATAAAGGAGGAAACACACATACGCACACATACACACACACACACACAAAGGCACAAGAGAGGCAGTCCTAGAGTCTGGCACTAGTTAACACCGTTTGGCAAGGAGTGATGAGAGGTTGCATCATCAGAGAGAGAAGGAGAGCGAGAGAGAGAGCAATCACCTACTGGAAACATCAAAATATTTTAACCTCGATGCTCTCTGTATCACAGCTGGATGACTACATGTCAACAAAAATCACAGTCTGCTGACCTTGAAAAATTACATTACATTTATGTGACATTTTTATCTTTTAATACATTTAGTGGTCATGTAAATCCACAGGGACGTACAGTGATCAGCAGAATATGGCTTCTAGAAAACTACAATATTTCTGTACCTGAGGCAAAATGATTAAAAAGAATAAATAAATAAATAAGAATGCCACTAAAGCAGAAGATTAGAAGGGAACACAATACATCATGAATATAAAAGAAGAGTAAACATTTATTATGTATCAAATATAGGGTGGATATAAATAATAAAAAAGCCAAACCAATAAAAGGCAACAAAAACATACCTTATAATATATTTTCTGTGTAAATATTAAATAGCAAACAGATTCCTTCATTTTCTAACCAAAATGCAGGAGGAATAACAAAAGGAAGCGTGCACAGCATGTTTATTTCTCCCTTTCTGCCTCAGGCAGTTTATACTGAGCACATTTTCTTTCGCACTGTGAGTTCATTTGAATTCAGTCATTTGAAAAGATAAAGTCTTTCTCTGCCACTTTTTTCCTTTATAAATGGGAACTCATTCTTTTCACCTTGTTTTCTGAGTACCACCAAAAATTCAAACAAGGGAAAACAAAATGTGTGCCAGTTTCACGGTTCTGCATTTTAATGCTCTGTGCGACTATGTGAGCTGGTTGTCTGTTTCCTCATTTTAAGTCAAACATCACTCACTTTGCCTGTAAACAAAGTGTTGAACTGTGCTGCTCACAAGTGCAAAATGAAGAATTTCTGAACCTCTTTGATTGAGACAAAAGTACTGGCAGGAATATGGCAAGTACGTTAAACATGAATGCTATCTCACTTTAGTAAAAAAAAAAAAAATAATAATAAATTTTTAATAAACTTGTGCTTTTCTAATTTGTTGACAATGATTTTAGTTGTAAAAATTCACAAGATGACTCACAGAAACAGATACTTAGTTCTAAAAAGGTCAGTTTCCATCTCCTTCTCATCTTGTCCATAGATTATCTTATAAGAAGATACCTGAGACTTAAAATGCTTCAGAAATTTGGTAGGAAAGTTACGCAGGAATAAAGTTTTTCCAATCTCTGTATTGCCTTAAAAATTCTAAAGAACTGTCACCAAAATTAATCTGCATTTTATTAGATAGGTCTTGTTTGTTTTAAATACTACTGAAAGTGGAAAATATCAGGATAGAAACATGGAGTGGAAAACAATAGACCATATGATTCAAGAGTACAGACTGTAGTAGCAATAATAAATCAATAATACATAAGTCCTGCTCTTCTAACCCCTTATTTACCCATCTGCATGTCAACATGTGTGCATTATAGAGTTGTTTTTTTTGTTTGAAAGGGTTATGCATGCATTATTGTGCCTGTTTGCCAGTGTGTGATTTAATGCAAATCTGTCTGTCCAGTTTTCCAGCTGTCCATGTAAGTGAATACTATATGTGTGAGGCTCTTCTGTCCCGCTATTTTGGACAGTTTGATGTGAATGAGGAGTGACTGCGTTAAAAGCCTTAACATTTTCAAACCCCGAATCACTAATCAGGATGTTGTCAGGGAGGAGAGGCATTCGGCAGAGCAATGCATTATTTAGCATATACTAGTTAGCATCCTGAAAGAAACACACACAAACACATGCACACACATTTTCTAATGTGCCTCTTTCTCACTTTCAGACGAATGAAATACTGAATTGAGAACTGGGTAGAGCGCATAAAACAACATGCTGTCTCTACAATAAAGAAGAAATGAAATGCACATATGTGCAAATGCATGCCTTTTTTCTCAGATATGCACACAGAAATCCCCCCTCAGACATCTCATCACCGATTCAACCTCTGTCAGGTTTTGGCCACAGAGCGGAGGGTGTGATGAAAGACAGCAGCAATAAGAGATAGACAGGTAGGAGATACAAGAAGAGACGAAGTGAAACAAGACAAGGCAGCTGGGAGGAGAGTCTGTTAGGGAGAAATTTGTAGGTCGTTATCTTGGGATTTTAATGGGGATGTTGCATATGGATTCTTGTAAGCGTGTGCATCTGTGCATGAGAATATTCACTTTATCCTTAAGTGCCTCCGAACCCTTTTCACCTCCCTTACCTCCATCATATTTCCCTTCTATTTTTCTACATTGGCTGGTCTCTGAAAATAGAAGCTTGAATCAGCATTTACCTTTAAAATAGAGAGCCAGGCAGGAAATGTGGTACATGTCATTTTCTTTGTTTTTATACTTTAAAATAGAACCTTTCCAGTGTCAATATAGCATTGTGCAACTATTGCAACCATTGAATGTTCCTGTGTTTTGGCTCAAAACCTTTTGTTGAGTGACTAGATTTCCATTAAATTTACTTCTGCATATCTCACCAATACAAAGTCAGAAAATATTTGTTACAAATGATTGGTCAATAGTTGGATTCTCTCGTGATAATACTGTTATTAAAATTTAAATAGGCTTCAAAAATGACAATTTCAGATTTCAGAGGATCCCTCTAAAGCTATGAAATTTTGTCTTAATGTGCACACTCATGTTCTTTTCTGCTGAGCTATATTATTTTCCAATCACTCCTTGACTTTATAGAAATATCAAAATAGATACGGCTTTGATACTGACACAAAAAAAGCAATCAATGAGGATTTAAAGGGAGGCATTCTCAGCATGCTTTGAACAAAAATACTGTAAATGTTTTTACACACAAGAAGGAATTATCACTTTGTGCCTCACTGTTTTGTTGTCTTGTCATCAGGGACTTATGTGTGGAATCACACGGTTCAGTCGCCACACAAAATATGTAATGGATATGTTGAACTGAATTTTTTTTAACCTAGCCTGCTAAAAATTATGTCCTGCAACTGATCTACAATCTAGTCCTCCAAGCCGGGCATCTCACGTGACCAAACGTCATCGAACAAAAACGAAGAAGAACACCCAGCATGGAAGGGGATATATAGGACGAGGTAATGATGGGGGTCTTGGGACTATTGTTAACAGAAAAAGCCAGAACTGAAAAAAAAATGACAGGAGACAGAGTGAACACGGACTTTATATCCTTCCTATTCCCTAGTCAGCTAGCTCTCTGATTGGCCACATTCCGTGTCACATCACCATCCACAGTCACAATTCATGAATCATCGGCTTTCCTCACACATATGAAGAAATTGGGTCATAAATACTGAACATGTTCAACATTTCCGATTCGCGGCTACGACCCATTTCAAATCTGATTATCCGGACAAATCTGATAAATCTCATAACACACCTCAGACCAAATGGTAATTGTACAGAAAAATCTTATAAGACTCAAGATAATCAGGTGTTGCCGTCCTTGGTTGGGGAGGTACAAAATCAGTACAAAAACAGCCCTATAATCTTTATGTGTGTACTAGGCTTTAGTTGTGGAAAAATGCCTTTGACCTCCACAGTAACAGGATCTTTGACTTGCTGCCTATTGAAACCCAAAGAAAAGCCAAACAGAGGAGTTAAACTCATCTGTCTGGCTGCCTCAGGCAAACTGTGGGTGTCCCGCTTCATCTCAACCATTTATAACAGGTCAGACTCAGCTGCACATGTATAAGTTAGTGTTTTTCTCAGTGTCTAAAAATTAGAACTGTCAAGCTTTCTATTATGTTCACGGTCAGCTGAACATCTGAGCTCTAAAAGTTTATGATGTTTTGAGGCCAATTTCGGGTTTCCACAAAAAGCTGTGCAGGTCATAACATATGAAATTTAAGTATTAAAGTTTAATATTTCTGTTGCTGCTATTCATCATCACAAAACATCAAAATGGATTTGATATCTTTGCTGCCACAATGGCTGTTCCAGCAATTATTAATGTAAAACACAAGTTTATGACGCTGTTTTACCAAAAACCCTATTTTCTGTTCTGTGGTTAAAAGATGTTAAGTTTAAAGTCAAATCCTGACTAATCCAGTGGACTTTGGAGCCACGGTGGAAATTGAGTGGTGATAAACAATGAAACAACCTCTCCCTTGACTTTGGTTGCAAAAACATCATTTCAGTTTTTGCCAGCATAAGTGGTTGTGACACAGATCCAGAGAGATATATGTTAGGACATTAACCCCTACTGTGCTCATGTGTGTTAGTACTTCAGTCTGACTTTATCATGCTTACTTACATTTGTGTGTGTGTGTGTGTGTGTTGTGTAAATAGACAAAGATCCCTGAGGACAAATGATGAGGAGATGATATCTTGTGAAGTGTGCCCTTTAAAAATAGCAGGGTCGCTGTCAACATTACTCGGCTCAGGGT
This sequence comes from Melanotaenia boesemani, assembly GCF_017639745.1. Taxonomy (NCBI): domain Eukaryota; kingdom Metazoa; phylum Chordata; class Actinopteri; order Atheriniformes; family Melanotaeniidae; genus Melanotaenia; species Melanotaenia boesemani. The sequence goes on along the minus strand of NC_055697.1, from coordinate 26,932,326 downwards.
AAGCACACACACACACACACACGGTACATTGTGTGTGTGTGTGTGTGTGTGTATGCGTGCATTAATCTGTGTGTGTGCACGTGCATTCATACATACCACAATGATCTGTGTGTGTATTCCAGAACATGCGGTCCTCTACTGTATTTGAGTTTTCCGCATGTGTGTAGACAAGTAACAGCTATTAGGATCTGTCATCATGCATGACTGATTTCAACATGCCCTGTGTATGTGTGTGCTAATAAACGTGTGAGTGCATTCAAAGAGGTATGAGGTGCATTTATCTAGAGCCCCTGTGACTGATGTTCATAGTAATGTGAAATATCGCCCAAGGGTGACATGGATAGAGAGAAAGAGAAAATGGGGTGGGAGGTAATAAAAAGGTGGCTGAGGAGGAAAAGGAGCAATGTAAAACAAATGATGTAAGGATTTACATATACATGTTAGTAAAATGTTTTTAAAATGTTTCATGTTTCCTCGTCACACAGCCCATAAATGATTGCATCATTAAATTTAAGCACAGTAGAAAGCTGCTACTGTAGACAAACACATACACCAGTGCAATGAAATGTAATTCAGGCATAACTAAGATTAAAGATTGCAAATTTAAAAGTCTGAAAATATCTGTTGCAAAAATGTGACCTATTTTCAAACATGTTAGATGTCTGGGCATGAAGCTTACAGCATCTCTGAAATTTTTATACTGACACTGATATGTAAACATAGCAGAGCGTTTAACAGATAGAAATCCACATATTTCCTAGGATGTATGTGGAAGTGTTTTCCTTCAGGATCCAGTAAAATTCCGACCAAAGCCAGCATGGGTGTAAATATTGGATTTTTACCCTCTCTAAATAAATGTTAATATTCCTATTCCTGTAACATGTGAAGAGACTTTATGTTCTTGTAGCAGTGTTGCACCCGCCACAGCAACAGCACAGTGTGGTTTTGGTTCATATGTGTGTGAGGAAGACCAGGACGACTAGCCTGGCTGTCTACTTTCAGCTCTGCATCACCTACTGGGGCCTCAGCACACCACTGCAGATAAAGACAGATCATGATTATTTATGCAGTACAGCTGGGCCAATCTGCCTCACCTGCTGCTCCCTGAACCCTAGCACTCCTCCTCCCTACAGCTAAACCGGAGCCACGCCCACCACGACAGTTTTTAAAAGGTTTTAGATGCATACCTGTTGAATAAGAAACTCTTTTTGATGCCCCAAGTAGTTAACAAATGAAAAGAAAATGATTTGCTGAAGCTGATTAAATCACTCTTTACATTCTTGTTTTTGAAAGTTCCTGGAGCCTCCTAATAACATCATAGCTGTTTTGACAGACAGCAGATTATTGTTTGATGATTATCCATTATGCATCTCAACCAGCTCAACCACCAATGCATCTTAAAGTTGCTAAATTTGTTACCAGAGACAAGAAATATTGTTTAATTGTATTGTTTAATCTTATTTTAATGTAGATTGACTGATGAGAGGACCTTCATAACTTTCTTTCTTCCTTTCGCTTCAGACGGAGAGGCAGCTAATGGTATCTTTTGCCCTTGAGTATAGTACGTTACACACTATGGCGCCTAGTGGAAATCAGTGCATATGTTAGCAATTTAGGCCACTAAGATCAGGGAAGCTAAGCCAGGAATACAGGCTTAACAAAATGATAGCTCATCTAATCACAGAAATAATATTGAATATTTCAATTTATCTGCTCAAGTATCCACGTTAAATTAGATAGATAATCCCTGTATGTTTGACCCAAAAACAGTTGCTAAGAATGAGGTAATATACAGCATTTCAGTCAAAATGAGTGGTGCCTGTGATGCAAAAACACACCGAAGGAGCCTATAGAACACATTTTGATCACTATGCTGAAATTTACATTATGCTTTTCTAACACCCTTCTTGTGGTGCTTCGGTGATTAACAATTATCAAGCAGCGAAACTAATGAATCATGACTAAAAATACACATCAAATTTATTTAGAGATCAGCCTGTGCGGTAATTAGCATTGAAGCTTTGCTCTTCAGCATGCAGGTGAGCTTGTATAGAAAGGTATAACCACCTCTTTTATTTAATGCAAGATTTAGCAGAGCATTTATTAACCTTTATCTACACAGCCAGCTCCCGAAAAGTAAAAGTATAACCTTGGATTCTTCCAGCTGGATCAAATAATTTTTTTTTTCCATCTTTTCATGACCAGATAATTTCCACCCTTGTTTTTTTTATCCGTATATATTTAACATTTCTTCATTGATTTACAGAATTTTATTTTCATGTTTTATGTCCCTTTATAATTGATCTTATGGGCAAACAGCACATGCTAGCATGGCTTTGGATAAAAAACTATCCACTAAGGACATGTGTTGGTGCCTTTTCTCGCAGCTTAATTCAAAATTCTTTCTGTTTTATTGTTGTACTTTTGTCAAAAGACATTTATTGTGCTTCACTACACTGGTTGTTACCCCCGTCTTGCTGGTGCATTTTATTTGTGTCCCCAAATATTGCAGGTTATGATGCAAGCAGTGGCCAAACTGCAGCAAGAAAGACGCATTTCAGCTCCAAGAATTCCAATCGATCTCTTTAGATTAAAATGTGTTACTTTGAGAAATGTTAGATTTTAAATACAGAAATAATGGCTTGATTTTCTTAATTGACAAAAGGCAAAAGGAAATATAAAGAAGAAATATCCAGCAGCCTCCACAAAACAGAAGATTATTTGCTGCTAAAACTGCTCCCTGAACCGTGGAAAATGTTCAAATACAGCAAAACTTTGTCATGGTTTTTAACAAAGAGGTTGGTAAATAATTTAACTTTTCTTTTAGGTGATAATTAGACATTTCACCAGTTTCCTGGATGGACATATGTTCAGCTGCTGTCAGTTCCTCTTTTATACACATCCTGTTAGGTACCTGCAGTTAACAATGTCTGGAATGAAATCTGTTGTGATGAAAGGTTGCGAACCAGCAAGTGTGATTAGAGGCTGAATATAGCAGACAACTGCTCCAAAAGTCTAAAGTACAACAAGAAAGTAAAACTAATATAAAAAAAGAAACAAGTTTCATAAAAGGTAATCAGAGAGTGCATTTACCTTGAAGCCTCACATACTCAGTAGAAAGAGATGCAGATGGGATACACAAAAACTTTTTCTCGGTTCTTCTGTTGCCCATCTGCAAAATTTCTCTTCCAAAATCCTCCCGTGAAAATCTACATGGAATAAAACACACACAAATAAATAAGTGCAGCAACAGATGAAGAAAACTAAAAGCATGCCTCAAATATACCCTCTGATTTGCTGGAACACAAAAACTCATTCATGCATGAAGAAACCCTGAAACCTGAGTCATAAAAATCTTGATGAGAATAAATTTCAGTTTCATAATTTCACTTTTGGACCTCAACTAGAAGATGATTGTGTGACACATTAAAAATATTCACTAAAAGTTGCCTTCTGCTTTGATAAGTGACCCTGGGTATCCATTTCATGCCATTAAGAACTACTGAATTCCATATTGTTACCATCTTTCCATTATTTGATTAGTTATATTGGAGCTATTGGAGATGTTTGGCATCTGAGCACATACCAGCAGAATTTATTACTTTAATTTGTGAAGCAAAAGTATAAACCTAGTCATAACTGAACCCTTATTATTATTATTTTTTTTTTATTTAAAGTACACATTTTAAAAAAGTAATTTGTGGGGAATGTCTCTTAGAAATTAAACTAAAAAGCTTGCATCTTACCACTAACAAGTTAAATTTAACTTTTTCACAAGTCACTTTTGTACAAACAACAAAAGGATAACACCTGAAAACCAAAATAATTTTATTGTCGTTAACTGATATAACCCATGTCACCATAGTTTCCAATGTGAACAAAGCCTAGAAAGTCAAAATACCAGTAAAGTCATGAGCATCACTGACACACAGAGAGCTGGGATTTGCTTTCTCGTATTAGCAGTCGCATTACTTGTTTTAAATATTGCAGAATTTACAGAGCAACATGAATCGACTAACAGAGCCTTTTAACCATGTGACCCACTTTTCAGCACCATTTCCAGTGGTGATTTATTTCATGCTATATGGCATGCTCTCTGAGAATGTTTATAAGTAAAGCATTGTAGTTGTTAATGACGAAAGGGGACCCTCTAGGCGGATAGACACTATTTAAAAAGATCTGTCATGGTAAACATTTTCCCATCTCTCATTCGCTTTCTTCACTTTCATTCCTCCGGTTCTCGATGTTCTGCTCATGTAGTCTTCTTCCAGTCAAACCACCAGTGGGGGAATATTGCCCATTTCCTTACATGTCCAGAGTGGAACGCAGATGCAATTTTTAGAGTCAAAGAGTTTTATAGGAAAGTAGGCCAAGAGCATGAGGAAATTTGAAAAGAGAAAGACAGGGAGACACAAATGGGTACAGGGAAAGCTATGTGTAAACAAAAGTGTTTCCATCATACATGTGACATTTTGTTTGTTTGTTAAAGAGACAACTGTCACTCTTGTACTTGTTGCAATAGGAAAACAGACAGCCAGCATGAGGACACACTCTTTGTTTCTTCTTGGCACACAGAGACATGTCACAAATCAAGGTTCCTGCTCATTTCAATTCAGATTTATCCAGTTGTAAGGTGATTTGTAAACAATCTTAGTGCTTTAGGCTAATTAAAAATGACATATAAAACATATTTTAAATAATTTATGAATCACATAATATTAATGATCAAATATTGAGATGGAAAAAGGGAGTTATAGATTTGAAGATAAGATCAGTTTTTAGTTGCCGTCTTTTAGCCTTTTATTTCTCTCTGGTGGGCAACTGTCATCCAGGAGTCTCTTATCTGCCTGAAAAGGCTGTTTTACACACCCTCACACATACATACCCATTTTCAGACAGGAAAATCTTTCAACCCCCTCAAGGTGAGAGGAGGGTGAAAGATTTTCCCTGAAGTTAGATGTTACTTCTTTGTCAGCAACAAGAAGACACTTAAAAAGTGTGGTTCACCAGGGAGACAAAAACATTCAATAGAGTAGAAGAGTGATAGTCTCAAAGGAAAAGGTGTCGTAACATTTTCAAAATGGTACAAGCAGGATGTATTAATTATCCTGGCACCAGTAATTTTATCCTCCATCCTTATGATGAAGAGGGAAAGAGCTTAAATACGACATTCACACTGCAGACAATTGCATTTTTTGAGAGAATGGCACTCTCACCTTTGGTTAGTTTAGTCGTGTTGGTAACCTAAATCCCACCACCAGCCTTTGATGTTATATATATTTAATATATATATATATAACATCAACATATATTTGCTGTCTCATTTAAAACTGAGTAATAGTCTATTCATACTCAGCCTTCATGACGAATCAGATTCAGAATAAATGTTGATGTTTGTTTTGTTGCAGAGTGAAACTGACCAGAATTGTTTAATTCACATGAGAATGAGTAAATGACAACAAAGACAGCCAGAGAAGAGGGGAGTTACAAAAAAAAAAAAAAGAAAGACCGGACTGCTGTTGCCACAGGAGAGACGTCATGTAAAAACACACAGCTGGCTTTCCTGTGCAATTCGCTAAATTACTGACGAAAATCTCCCCCCCGAAGAGAAAAAAAGGGGGGCTAAATAGAAGCGTGTGTCTGTGTGTGTGTGTGGCATGTCGTTCATCTCATTTACCAGCTTAGACAAGATCTCTTTTTCAGATACACTTACACACACACACAAAAGTCAAAGTCAGCTCTCTAAAAATTTTACTAGCTTCATGTGGGGAAATCTCTGAGGATTATCCTCAGTAACCTGTTTAACTTAATCCTTATCTCACACAAATGAATAATAACCCCCCCCCCCATCTCTCCATCTCGCTCCCTCTCTCTGAGACGGAGTGAGGAGTAACGCCTCTCTCACCTTACTCTCCATCACCCTCCCTCTTCTTTCCTCCCTCACACATTCACTCCATCTGCTTCATGAGCATGAGCCGGCTGCTTTCTCTGCCTCTCCGAGCTTCTTTGAGCTGTTCTGACATATGCGCTCTCCCTCTGCATCTCTGCTGTTTTCTTTTCTTTCTCTTTCTGCCAATCCCACACCTATCCATGTAGCCATCTCTTTTTGGACAGGAAGAGGAGCAGTAGCAGGGAGCACCGGCAAAGAAGACTAACCACAATAACAGGAAGAGGAAGTGGGCAGTGACCCGTGTGTGAGAGAGGACTGCAATCGGACAGCTGTGGTTGAACAGTATTCATGAGAAAACCACATCAGAGGCAACAGGAAGAAAGCGAGCAAGAAAGACTCAGAACCTGTTGGATTCACACCTGGGGTAAAACCTCAACAACCTGAGGAGGGAGTCAAGGCGATAAAGACATTTTGGGGTAAAAACTCTTCTTTTGGAGTAAGTCAAGTTTTTACCTGCTTGAGTAAAACCTCCCAGAGGAAGAAACTTTTAAAATTAGAGCTACATCACAGCAAATAGCTGCTGAGATTCTTTGAGAGTGTCTCAATTTGTTTTTGGAGATCCATCTTTGGCGTACCGTCTCATTCAAGAGGGATCGACATAGTTTTCATCATTTCAGACTTTCCTATCTGGCTGACAATCCAGAAAATGATTTGTACTGGAAAATCAAACTAAGGGCCAAATCTCTTGTACAACTCCTGCTTCCTTTTTCTACATTGGAAAAAAAAAGATAACAAGCAGCACAAGTGAGGATTGTAGAATCAGTCGGTGGTTTCAGCCTCTGTTGAGCTCACCAAAACCTAAAGCAAAGACTACAATTTGAGAGAGCAAGTGCACACCTGGAAAAATTTGGATCTGATCTGACTAGAAGTTCTACTTAACCTTCTTTTTGTTTGGTAAGTTTTCTCTTTCTGTTTTAGTTGGGGAGAAAAAAACCCTTATTGCTCAAGCGTTTCATGTGAGTGCATGTGAGCTGGTGCCAGACACCACATCTAGAGCTTTCGTGTTCAGCAAATGGGACTGTGAATATACATTTCCCTCTGATTGAAAAGCTGTGTACCGCAGCGCTGCCAAAAAAATGTAACCCAGATCCCTTGAAAACGCCCCAGGCTACTTTCCCATTCACTCCGGGGTGAAATACTAATGAATACTGGTATAGCTGTCTCAAAGAAGGCACAGAAATAACTTGAAATGATGGTGATAACCCCTTTAAGGACAGGCTGTCGGCCCCTGTCACTGTTCACATATGTTAGGCCAATGATCTCGGACAGCTCGGTGTAGATTTGAATGCTGTAATTGAGTCCTGGCCCCCATCTCCTGAGGGTGGAGTGTCATTCCTGGAGACAGACGGCTGTGGCCATTAAGATGGTACAGGACAATCTGTAGACACAGCAAGAAAAAATTTAACTAAATCCACCAGGAGGACCTCAGGTGTTTATTTTTAAAGAGCTCCACACTGGGGGGAAAAAAGTCATCACAGCTGTCAAGCTCAAGTTGGTTTAGCTATGAAGTATTGATGATGTACATCTAATATTAAAAAGTAGGGAAGAACTTGTCAGTTGAGTGCTGTCATTTTGTCAGCTGAAGACTTCCCAGATATACATATACAATGTGTTAGAGACCTAATTTAGCACCCCTTTCTGAATCAAAAGCAAGAAAAACACAAGAAGACTATTTGAGAAATTATTTTGGTATATTCTGAAGCTGCAGTTTGACATGTACTTGTCCTGGATTTTATTCATTTCTAAATAGGTAAATGTATGTATGTGTGTGTGTGTGTTATATTTACCCTGTAATTTCCTCTTTGATTTTTTTTTTTTTTTTTTTTGCGAGTCTGGACCGACAAGTCCAGAGTGATGGAAGTGATTTGATTTTGTTGTTACTTCAAAAGCCGTTGATGCAACTAAACCCAGTGGTCTAATTCCTGAAGAGGGAACTATCAGGGAAAATCCTTTGGGTGCCATCTGGGAGGCTTCAACCTTCCTCCCACACACTTGCAATCCCACGCACAGACACACCCGTACACACACACACACACACACAATACAAACACAAGATTCATGATTAGAGGCATTCATTCGTTCAGATATATGTCAGTGAGGTTGACAAGCTGTCAAGCTGTGACGATGTTAGTTCAGCCGAAGTCACTGATTACCGCTGAAAGACCCAGTTAAGGTTTTACTCTTACAAAGTGAGTTGTATTTTCCATTTAACATAGTACACAACATTTAATCTTGTATTGGAATGTTTGCTATTTTTTAACAATTATTTTCAAATGGGTTTTTAGGGATAAGCAATCACAAGAGAATAAATAAAACCTTTTCTGCTCATGGTGGGTTGCTTAGAGCTGGAGGTGTAAACAGAGCTTGGATTTTTTTAGAAGAGAAAGCTGACTTAAGTCTTATTTCGATTATTTTTTTTTTGGTTATTTAGATTATCTTTAAATGAACAGGTCCTATTTACTTAGAATGTTTGGACACCTAACAACCTGGCGATCTGTACAGGTTTACCCTGGTTCAAGCCTGCTAATTGCTGGGATAGGCTCCAGCTTTCCTGCCAGGTTAAATTGGAATAAGTGATGTTTTTTTTGCCCTCAGCAGAGACTTGCAGTGTTCATATCTGAGCTAAGTCAAAGTGAACATATGAGTCAATACATTGTTTTCAAATGATTGTTTTTCAGTCAGATTTGGAGTTGCCCACCATTATTCATAACTGTATTTAAATCTGATTCATCTGATTTGACTTGTTAACTTCATCAGTGAGGATAGTCTTTGTGGCTATGTATCTGTGTGTGTGTGTGTGTGTGTGTGAGAGAGAGAGAGAGAGTTGTGATGTGACTTGCTGGCAAATGGATTGTTAGAGGATTGCTGCTCTGTGATTGAACAGCAAAATCTCTGCAAAAGATGGACACTACAGGACAGGAATACAGAGGTTAATAAACCCCTAATTTGAGTACCAGGAAAGCTAAATAAAGCAAGATAAACAGTGTTAGAGACAAATATAGTAAGTGAAGACCTTTTAGGGATTCTAGGAGCCAGTATGTCCATAAGAAAGTGTTGAAATATGCTGAGTTTCAAACATTCACAGCACAAGAATAATCTAATTTAAGTGAAAACCTGTAGGCTAATGTAAAGCAGACAGCCACCTTTTTCATTATGCTGTAGGTTACATTATGTGCAAATACACTTTTTCCATAAATATTTTCTGCTTAAAATTAAAAGTTTGAATTATTGGTTAAAATTGAAGGAGAGATCATGTTTCAAAAATGGCATAGTTCAAGCAAAAGGAAGCAGGAAAGTGCATGGTATTCAGATGGTATTCAGATTTTTTTGTTGTGTGGAGCCTTAACGTGCTCATCATTATCATGTGGGAATGATAAATATCTGCACAAATACTGTATATGATGGCGGTATGGCTAGTTTCCTTAAGATATTTTGCTCATGGATGCATGTACTATGCTGCTAATCTCCCTCAGTTTTCATATTTCAGTTTTGTGCTTTTTAGCTGGGATGAGACATATTTGTCTTATGAACACCCTCTCATGAACAAGTTCTTTAGAGCCGCTAATCCTTCTCACAATGAGTAAAGCATTAAGATTTTTTGTGAGTCAGCTTATAACATTTAAAGATGCATCATTCAGTATCTGGAACTGTTCTATTGTGCCTTTAATCTTTATTTCTCTTTACCTAATCTGATCAAACTTGCAATAAAAACAGCAATGACTTTACTTGAAACAATACATTTTTAGCCTGACAGAAAATACTGCAAAAATTATACTCTGTGAATTCTTTTGTCAACAAGAGAAACAAAAAGAGTCCTTGGCTAACAATCACAAGGTGTGAAGATGTGATGAGTGACAGACAGATTAAAAGAAAGACAGATTTAGTCCCTCCACCGATTACATCATGGAGGAAAAAAATCAAATTGCATTTCCATCTTTAAAGCACAGAAATGACAAAAAGAGTTAAACATTAACTTCAGATGCCCTTCAGCGACCTGCAGGATTATGAAGTCTTGTTCGTTTCTGTGCTTTAGCCCTTGGTTGACTCAAACTAGGTCAGACCTGTTTGTCAGTCACAAAACATCCTGGAGAATGACAACTGTATCTCTGCGTCTGTCTGTTTTTGCACATCCGTCACAGTTACACGCGCTCTCTTGCCTGCGGACAATGTACAGATGCAATTACAGATATTCCTGGATGTTATTTATTCTGCATACCTCTAAAACACGCCTTTGATAGAAGCTGTAAATAACTTTGAATAATCTTCTAGTGAAATCTGTGTCTGACACTTACAGCAATTATTATATAAGACTGTCAAGAGCAAACTGAGGATGATTCTTTGAATTTAAATGCATCAGCCTGCATTTCCATTTTTAATGAAACTGTAAAGATTTGAAGCAGAATCTGCTTGAAAGGTGAGGTGGAGAGTATGACGAGGTGTTAAAGATGAGAGGTGATGATGAAGAGGTGAGAAAAGGAACAAGAAGGAATGACTGACATGAGACAGAAACATTTTGTAAGAAATTGTTGATTCAGCTTTCACCTAGAGAGTTTCAACAAGCCAGATGTGGAAAAATTAAAAAGGGAAAAAAGATCAAGTTAGTCAAAACACATTAGAAAGATAATGAAGAAAATGTGAGTGATCAACAGGCAGAAAGAAACTGTAAGAACCCCCCCAAAAAAAAAAATATATAAAAAAATAAAAATGAAATATGACGTAAGCTGAAGCAGCGTTGAACACTGAAAGACATAAACTGGGGGAGACATGCAGTCAGCAGCTGGAGTGAATACCAGGAAGGGTGTTTCAACTAGCTAATGACCGTAAATTACCGGACCCGTTGGCGTTTCCCCGAAGGTATTGTGTTTACACTCCCTGGTGCTGATAAGCGGAGGAGTGGACACTGGCTCCTCAAGGAGGAAATGCTCTCTGAAAAATGCCCTTGTAGGGAAAATGTCTCCATCGTCCCAGAAATGACTGCCTGTGCAGAACTTCGTCATTGGAAATTCTAAATACATGTGTAATGTTGAATCTAATGATGAGGAAAAATCCTGGAAAAGTCCAGTTTGTCTAAGAGGAATACAATCAGTATCTTAAATTTAGTTTAACTCCTCTAAAATGAATCTGTCATAAATTCAATCTGAAATTGTTATTACACATATATGACCAACCAAAGAGAAGATGTTCAACCACAGACAGAAAACTAGTGAAAATGCTAAATTAATTCCACAATGACATGATCAACTGTTCATGAAATGTTAAGACAGTCATTTCAATGAATGTCCTAAACACTTATTTCTAGCTATAGCAAGGGGGGGGAAATGAAGATTAGTTAATGTGATATGCCCACAATTACTCCCTTCAAATTACACTGAATGAGTCACACTCTGGAGAGCCTCTTAGAAAATGAATCACATTATCAGACTCAGTTTACCTTGTCTGATGAATATCTTCACATAAGTTAAGATTTTGGGGAATTATCCAAATATTGTGTTAGAGAGAACTTTTCTTATTTGGTGGAAGATTTAAATAAGTTCAATATATTTAAAGCTAACAGGATACTAACTCAAAGCAAAAAATGTAGCTCATTTGATTTTTTTTGTCTTCTTGAAAGTAATTTAAGTTCTCTGTGAGAACACAGTAGTGCAGAACAAGGTGTGATTGCTTTGTTTGTTCAGAACTTGTTGGAAGGAAGGATACGCACAGTTAAAAAGGACCATCACAGGAAACACCTCTGCTTAAACAGCAGCTATGTCTTAATGTGAGGTGAACAGGGGTGAAGAAGCCAAAAACGGTCAACTTCTGTAGTATCATGACATGTGGCGCTGCATATGAACAAAAAGCCTCATGCAATTCAACACTCCGTGGCTTTAAAAAAATAAAAAAACAAAAAAAAACATTAGAAATCCCAAATCACCAATATCCCGCCAACATAATTCTTTAATCATTCATGTTTGTGTTTGACGAATTATCAGAAGCACCATTGTGTTTGTTTCAAACTTGTGGTTTCGTAAGGATTCGTGTGACAACAAAACTCACACCATGCACATTAAAACACACACAGAGTTTAACATTTCAGCAATCTTACAAATTTATTGCTTGCCACATTTTGCACCATCAAAGTAACAAGTTGAGGCTCAACATCATGTATGATACATGCAGACTATATGCAAGAAAAATTCCACTCAGTCGACCGCGCACAGCTGAAATTCCTCAAGTATGTTTGTGCTGTAACACTCTCCTGAGAGTGGCAATGATAACAGCTGGAAGACATCAAACCAAGACTTCTGCTGATACAGTGGAGCTAGTTTCTCTTCTTTGCTTAAATCCTAAACATGTTGTTTTGCACATTTCTTTGTCATTATGTCCTCACTGATTTGCTGTTTTTACAGAGGTTGCCAGTATTGCACTGATCATCAAGTCATTTATTGCTATACTTCTATTGGATAAATAATAGATGAAAGTTGTAGCAACAGTAACAGTGCTGGATATTCATCTTTTTTCTGATAGCATCAGAATTCAGTCCTATGGCACCATCTCATCCTAGAACCCATCTCATAGTGTAATGTGGGCGTAACATTTTGGATTATTGGTACTTTTGTTTATAATAGTGAAAAATGGCACAGTGTATGTCTGACTTTAGGAGATCAGAACAAAAAGGTAATTACATTTGGATCTTACAAATATTTATTCAGCACAATGGAATGAGTCCAGAACAATGTCATGAAGCATAAGTTAGTCTACAGCAAGTGAGATTATTGCATAAGGTGGTGAAATAATGCCTCATGGACATAACATTTGATTAAGTTGTAATTTGATTCTATTTGCCTTTATATTAGAAACTGATCACACATTAATTCATATTGATTGCAATAAAAGAAGATGCACTTCAATTCAATTAATTGAGTTCTGAAAGGAAACTAAACAAGAGAACACAAAGTGACAAACAAAACCTAAACAAAAGGATGCCAAGTAAAGGCCAGAAATCACTGGTGAGTCTTTGTGCATGCTGATTTCTGGGGAGCTGTGTGAAGAGGTGAGGGGAGGTCAGCAGAATATGAGATTAGGCCATTAAAGAGAGAAGAACTGTGCCAGTATAATCCCCTCATCATAATCTCTCTTTCTCCCTTCCTGCTGCTAATGGCTGGAAGACAATAAGATGGACTAATCTGTCTACTGGGATGGCACAGACTGCGTTGAGATATCTACTGGAGTGCAGAGCACATAGGCTAAAGTGTTTTGAAGATTATTTCCCTGGCATTTCTGCTTTATTAGATAGAGCCCAGAGGGGGGAGACATGAACGATTGGGGGGAGACAGAGACAGACAGAGAGGGTAAGACAGTAAGAGAGATTGGGAGGGAAATAAAGGGGTGGAAAAAAAAGAGAAAAAACAACAACACTTCACTGACTGTTGGTGTTTGTACATTTTTATTTTGGTTAAATGACACTAAATGGCTTGTAGGCAGAAAAAGTGATGCAAGACATTGAAATGTCTTCCAACTTGTAACCAGTCAAACACCATATATCAAATGAGATGCCAGTTTGCTTTTTATTTATGTAATTCTTTTAAATCTCAAATTGAATATGAATTATTCTTATGGCCTCTGACAGTTTAAAAGAGACTGCTTGAGCCAGGGCAGCGAATCCCCTGAATATGTGTGTTATATTGAGAATCATATCACTAGTTTATGATGTAATACAGCTCTGAGGTGGTGAGAAACATTAAAGTTTTAAATATTTTGACTCTCAGAGCTCTTAAGGGTGGAGTCAGGTAGACATGTGAGTCATCCAACATTGTACAATATTGATGTCAACATAGCTGAGAAAGTCTCTTGTAACATTGCTGTGAATTTAGCCGCTATGATTCAGACTGAACCATTAAAAAAGTTATGAGTTACGAGTTAATAGCAACAGTTTGTATCTATTACATGGATTGTTGTTAAATTAGGTACAAAATGTCATGAACTTGTAATGACCCTAAAAGTTGTCACCATTTTATTTTATCTATTACCTTAAATTCACTCCAGCTTTATTTGTATAGCTCCAATTCATGACTTAATCATCCCAAGACTTCTCAACAACACACATGCATTATATATTTATGTTCATAATTTCTAAAAAAAAAAAAAAGAAGAAGAAGAATTGCCTAAATGAGGAAATCTACCACTATCACCAGCCTGTGTAGGAGCAAAGCTCAAGTATCTGCCCTCTGTTTGTTCAGCTAAGAATAAGCCATTATGTCCAAAAACTAAAGGTCCTCGTCATTTTCTGTTTTCTCTGAGAACAGAAGTTGGGGGAGGGGTTAAGAACCCCTGCCTTAGACAAGGTGATTAGTCATATTGAGGTATTGAATACGGACCATATTAAATAAATAATGCAATATTTTTCATCATGAAGATTTTAAGTAATTATGAAGCTACAAATATTTAATGATTTTATTGTGTGTACTAATGTTAATAGCATTATAATCCAGTAAAATATCATAATTTTACTTTATTTTTGTTTAACATTTTAAATCCACTTTTAAAGCACTGGTTCCATCACTGTGTTTAGCCGAACAAACAAAACACTGGCTGTACTGTGTTACCATATTTTAGCCTTTAGATGCCACCAGGTCCTACACACTGGACCCTAAACAAACATGGGTAAAACAGCATCAACAAAAAAGTGACACGGCAGATAAACAGCAAATCTTTCTTGAAATAGACAAACAAATAAATATTACCATATGAATGCAGCATCTAAAGGCAGAAAAGCATATTTTTAATTCTGGAACTTCTGCTGCTATTAAAAGTCAGTTTCAGTCCAAATTATGGTCAGGATATTGCTTGCTAGTCTTTCATCGCTTAGCAAAGAACAACACAAAGGTTGTTATTGTATAGTCTTTATTTTTCTGTGGAAGTTCCTAACTGAGTGAAATGAGTGGCAATCATGATAATAGCTGTTTGAATATTCTTAACTTTAAGAAAAGCAGCTTCAATGCTTCCTCTATTATCCACTTTAGCATACAGAACATTGGACCATTCTTGATGAAGAAAGGAAAATTCTGCCCCATAAAATAAATAAACGATGCTCGATTATATTCGTTCAGTCATTCTAACTGTGATTTTTGTGTAATAATATGAAATAAAATGAGTGAGCAGCTGAGACAACATTTATACTTTAGCACCTTTTTTAATTATCAACCTTAATAAGGAACCTTAATATTTTACTAACATATTTATATGATAGAGTCTCTGTGTGACTGCAGTCTAAAAAAACAGCATTATAAAAAGTACCTAAAGCCCTTTTTGTTAAATATTCCCAGAATGTTTGTAGTTTTAGTGCTTATTATTAATGATTGTCATTGCAGTGTCGTCATCATTTCTTGAGTCTAATTTTTTTGCACCCCTTTCCCTTAACCTCGTGACATTTTTAAACAAAATTAAGGAATAAAGTTTAACAAAAGATGATGGGAAGAATGGCCTGGATTTTGATAATGTCATGTTAGGCTGTAAAAAAAAGTCAAGCCTCTAGTTCTGATGTACACAACAAGAGGTCTTGACTTGAATTTCTGTTACCTGATTATCTGCTGACTGTGCTGATTTTTTACCCAAAGGCATTTATTTATTCTTCTGGATTCCCACATCCATTCATAGAAGATGTTTTGCCTGTTTGTTTAGGCCAGTGTGGTGCAGTTTTTCAGATGACGCTATGCTGTGTCACAACCTTTAAAAAGCAATATCTTTTTATGTGATGCTAACGTATGTCAGTGTGCATTAATTAATATAAAAACATGATTCATTCTTGGAATCAAGAACTGCCATCAGCCACAAAGCCCTCAGTGTCTTATTCCTTGTCCTCCTTTGCCGCATTAAAAGAGAAAAATGAAATAGAAATCCCAAATTCAAAATGTCAAAAAGTCCCTTTTTTGGAAAATGGCCTTTCTAATGACTGATAAAGACAGACATCTGAAATGGTTTTAATGCCATCTCTCTCCGTCTGCATCAGTCTTCCGCTCTCTCTCACCACTCCAATGGGTCAAGACCTAAAATGGGTCACAGGCCTATGTTTAATGGATCCCCACATGACCACAGTGGTGATATGCTTTCAGTGTAGGTCCCATGATGAGAGGCTAAATGTTTCACTCGGGTCCCAGGCTGCCAAGGTTTAAGAGCCCTGGTCCTAAATGATAGCTAGACCTCGAGCTCAGCAGAGAACTGTAAGGGGACACTGAGTCCTTGGCCTTCACTCTAATTCTCACCCAGGCCCAGTGAAGGGTCTGTCCACAGCTGATAAGTGGTTTTAATGTGATCTCCACTCTTCTTTTCTGCTCCCTTGCTCTTTTCCTCTTCCTCAGTTTTTCTCTCTCCATTCCTCATTCCTTCTCTTGTCGTTTTGCTCACCTCTTCCTCTCATTACTCTCACTCTCTCACCTTTTTTTTTTTATCCCAAACTGTCTTAGATGATGGCGTGGCTCCAAGTGTGGATGAAGGGTCTTATGGCATCTTTGGCATTGTCCTACTTTGCTGTCATTGCTCAAGACAATCAGCTTCAAGGTGTGACAGCAGAAAGACAACACTCAGGTGACATCGTGAAGAAAGAGTCCCATCCGGTACTGCACAGACAGAAGAGAGCATGGGTCTGGAACAATCTTTATGTGGAAGAAGAGAAACCTGCACCTATCCCCTACAAGATAGGACAAGTAGGTTAACATCAGTATTTTGATCTCACAGTCCAGTTTTAGGTTTTTTGCTTCTTGAGTCTTCTGTCTGAAAAAAAGACTAAATTATATTTTAGTTTAAACTATTCAGTTTGATGCGGTAGGGTTTAAAAATTCTGGGGCATTAACTTGTTGTCGTCCGTAAGCAGTGTTTTATTTGGAGACATTTTGTAAAGAGTTGTTGATTTGACTCCTTACTTCTGACTATAAAACAAGCAATATTAATTTCCTTTTCTTTGTCTTTGTTAGCTTGAATCAACCTTGACTGCGGGGGTAAAGAAGTTTGAAATAGATGGTGACGGAGCAAACACCATCTTCACTGTGGATCAAAAAGGGGACCTGTTTGTGACCAGATCTTTGGATAGGGAGAAGCAGGCCCGTTATAATTTGACTGCCAAGATGTATGATGGGAACGGCAAGCTGATTGAGAATTCTGGAGACTTTGCCGTCCATGTGACTGATATCAATGACCACAGCCCTGTTTTCCCCAAACAGTACAATGGATCCATTGTGGAAAGGTCTGAAATAGGTATGTAGTCACTTTCAATAGAGTTATTTGACTAAAATCACGAGCTGATTTCTTTCCAACACACCTTGGACTCAAATTTAGGTTTATTTGTAGATACAGTCTCTTAAACAATATTTAATGTGCTCCATAATTCAAAATCAGACAGGGAATGGAAAAAAAAGATATTGAAAACATGCATTTCACTTAAACTACCCTACTTTAGATTAAAAATAGACTCAACTGTGAGAAAGTATGGAACACCAAATTTTATATTAATCCTGTCACAATCATTGGTGCATTCATGTGTGAAATAAAACACATTAGTGACTCAAGTAACTAAATTTTAGCACATAATCATATTTCAATAATCAGTCAAACAGCTATGATGCAAAACATATTAAACTTGATTTGATTACATTTCTGGAAAATTCTATAAAAGTATAATGAGATGTCTATTGATAGTGTAAATCTCTCAAGTAAGTTTAGAAAAGCTTTATCTATATATAACACTTTATTAAACACACAAATAGAACTGGAAGGGCTGAAGAAATAAAACTGGAGAAATACTGTAGATCTTGGCAGCACCAGTAAAAACACTAGTAACAGAGTTCTGGAAATATTTTGAAGGGAAATATGTGTACAACCAGCAAAAATGGCATGACTGTAATCAAACGTAGGTGAGATAAATACATGGACTGGAGTTGTTTTTTTTTATATATACTTTATTTAAATGAAAGAAAGCTGTTCTACACATGCCTTATATGTGGAACATATATGTCCTGGCCAGAGATGAGCTTAAGGTTTCTCACTGTATACTAGTAGCTAATGTGATTAAGTCCAAATAAAGTATACAGTCATGGACAAAATTGTTGGTACCCTTCGGTTAATGAAAGAAAATATCACAATGGTCACAGAAATAACTTGAATCTGACAAAAGTAATAATAAATAAAAATTCTATGAAATTTAACCAATGAAAATCAGGCACTGCTTTTCAACCATGTTTCAACAGAATTATTTAAAAAAATAAACTCATGAAACAGGCCTGGACAAAAATGATGGTACCCTTAACTTAATATTTTGTTGCACAACCTTTTGAGGCAATCACTGCAATCAAACAATTCCTGTAACTGTCAGTGAGACTTCTGCACCTCTCAGCAGGTATTTTGGTCCACTCCTCATAAGCAAACTGCTCCAGTTGTCTCAGGTTTGAAGGAAGCCTTTTCCAGACGGCATGTTTCAGCTCCTCCCAAAGATGCTCAATACGATTTAGGTCAGGGCTCATAGAGGCCACTTTAGAATAGTCCAATGTTTCATTCTTAGCCATTCTTGGGTGTTTTTAGCTGTGTTTTGGGTCATTGTCCTGTTGCAAGACCCATAACCTGCGACTGAGACCAAGCTTTCTGACACTGGCCAGCACATTTCTCTCTAGAATCTCTTGATAGTCTTGAGATTTCATTGTACCGGCACAGATTCAAGACACCCTGTGCCAGATGCAGCAAAGCAGCCCCAGAACATAACAGAGCCTCCTCCATGTTTCAAAGTAGGGACGGTGTTCTTTTCTTCATATGCTTCATTTTTCCATCTGTAAACATAGAGCTGATGAGCCTTGGCAAAAAGTTCCATTTTTGTCTCATCTGTCCATAGGACATTCTCCCAGAAGCTTTGTGGCTTGTCAACATGTAGTTTGGCTTTTTTATGATTTGTTTTCAACAATGGTGTCCTCCTTGGTCGTCTCCCATTAAGTCCACTTTGGCTCAAACGACGACGGATGGTGCGATCTGACACTGATGTTCCTTGAGCTTGAAGTTGACCTTTATTCTCTTTAAAAGTTTTTCTGGGCTCTTTTGTTACCGTTCGTATTATCCGTCTGTTTGATTTGTCATCAGTTTTCCTCCTGCGGCCACATCCAGGGAGGTTGGCTACAGTCCCATGGATCTTAAATTTCTGAATAATATGTGCAACTGTAGTCACAGGAACATCAAGCTGCTTGGAGATGTACTTATAGCCTTTACCTTTAACATGCTTATCTATAATTTTCTTTCTAATCTCCTGAGACAACTCTTTCCTTTGCTTCCTCTGGTCCATATTGAGTGTGGTACACACCATGTCACCAAACAGCACAGTGACTACCTGTAGCTTATATATAGGCCCATTGACTGGTTACAAGATCGTAGACACCTGTAATGCTAATTAGTGGACACACCTTGGATTAACACGTCCCTTTGGTCACATTATTTTCAGTCTTTTGTAGGGGTACCATCATTTTTGTCCAGGCCTGTTTCATAAGTTTATTTTTTAAAATAATTCTGTTGAAACATGGTTGAAAAGCAATGTCTGACTTTCATTGGTTAAATTTCATAGAATTTTTATTTATTATTACTTTTGTGAGATTCAAGTTATTTCTGTGACCATTGTGATATTTTCTTTCATTAACCGAAGGGTACCAACAATTTTGTCCATGACTGTATATGCTTTGACAAAGAGTCTCTGATATTTTAAGGATTAAAAACAAAGACTTTTTGTCTCCAAAAGAAAATCAGTATTTTTGTTTTCAAGCATCACTCAAAAAAAAAAAAAAAAAAAAAAAGAATAAAATCTTTAATTTGAGTGTATGATAATCTCTTTCATCTAGGAACTAAAGTTGTTGAGGTGATTGCAACTGATGCAGATGACCCCACCACCGCTAACGCAGAGCTGAAGTACACTTTGATAGATGGACACACCTTGTATGAAAACGTTCCTGCCTTCGAAATTGACTCCACAGGTAGGCTGCCAGCAGTGATGTCTATCAAATAAATTAGGGAAGCTGTAGATTAGGGAAGCTGTCCATACTAATTTAACTTGTGCATGAGTCAGAGAGGAGCTCAAAGCTGACACCCTCTCTGTTCCTTTGCAGGGATGATCAGCTGCAAGATAAACACTCTGGACCGTGAAACCAAGAGCCAGTATGTGGTGGTGGTTCAAGCTCAGGACATGAGAGGAATGAAATCTGGCAGCACAGCAACCACCTCTGTAACCATCACCATCACTGACACCAACGACAATGTAGCTTATTTTACTGATAGTAAGAGACAAAGCATTAGATTGTATTCTTATTTAACAAATAAGGGGAAAATGTAAGTCAGCTTACATGGCATCACACCTGACATGTGTTTTCTGCCCACAGGGACGTATGAACTGCATGTTCCAGAGAATCGCAAGCTGAATGAGAAGATTGGCACTCTGAAGTTGGAGGACAGAGATGAGATTCAGAATAAAGAGCCCTTGTTGACCATTCAAAGTGACTACAATAAAATATTCAACTTTGTACTCAGCCCTAACAAAGATGGCAACCTCATACTCAGACAGGTAGGAGGCCTGTATGGTAGCACAGGAGATGGTGCAAATATATTCAAATACATATGTATGTGATACATATGTATATATATATATATATATATATATATATATATATATAAACATATATGTTTTTTGTGAATAGGTAGCAAGATTCTCTATTCCTGATAACAGTTGTGACACAATACCACTGGCACTTACATGTGTACTGCTGGATGGAAATAACTGAAAGGAAGAAAAATATCACATTAATAGCTAAGTTTAATACTTGCTCCAAAACTAAATAAGAGTTTATGATGACTAACATCCTCATACTAAAATGTTCAAACCCTCAAAACTGATGGGAAGCTCAAACTATTGCCCAAACAGCCTAAGATGAACACAGAAGCACATTCTGGCACCACTAACATCCAGGAGTTGAGCATTTGGAGGATACTCACAGACTTGTGACAGGATTTCCATAAATTTTAGTACACTAATATATTGAGATTTTTATGTTTTTTTTTTACACCTCCTTGTACATTGTGCCACCACTTGGCCAGTAATTACACTATAACATTTAAGCCTGCAGCAACAAATGTGATATGTTTTTGCAGGATGACAGTTGAAACCACCTCGTTTAGGTTGGGAAAGATATTTATGCTTGTGGGAATTTTAGTTGGTTTACTTCACTGGATTGTACTCTCCAGATAAAGTGTTTAGGACATCAGAGAGCTGAAAGTGTATTCTAATGAAATGAGCTCAGTAATAACTTGGGCTCATGTTGGCATGGAACTGAATCGCACCACAATCTTCTCCCTGCTCAGCTCGCCCCTCAGCTGCAGCCCTTCTCATCTTTCTCACCAGCTGTGTTTACATGTACAAAATAAGCCGGTTATCGGCCACAGTGTGGTTAAGGTATTATTCTTAAGCTGTTTACAAACGCCTTTGATACCCTGCAACTGATTGTCCTTGTTGCCATGGATAATCCATTTAACAGAATATTCCTGTCTACCTGTGGTGTCCCATTCACAGATGAAACACAAACAACAGTTTTTTGGTACACTGGAAAGAAATGATAGTTCTGGTAGGAATTTGGGACACGGTGTTCGCTGTCATGTGGTTGGCAACAGAAAGTTGAAGCACATATTGTGTCAGTTAGTAGAGTCATTGAAAATGTTCAGGAGCAATCATATTTCTTTTTTAAAATGATCATTTCTTTGATGTTATGTAATGCAAAAATATTGTATATTGGATTTTTTTCAATGCCTGAACCATATTTTGTATATGTTGATGGGATAGGACTTACTGTATTCCCTTTTTACTGCTAGTAGAGTGGTTTCCATTTGAGTTTGATCCACAGTATCTACATATTAAAGTGTTCTTGGGCAAGACACTGACCCCACATTAGCCCCGATATGCTTTTTGATGTTATCATCTATTTCTGAGAGACAAGACTAATATATCGGCACATTATTATTCCCAACTTGTCACATACACCTTTTGGTCATTTCACATCTGTTTTTGAAGTACAGGGTACTCCCGTTACATCACATTCCAAATCACAGCGAACTGATGCATACTCTTTATCCCTCTATAGCAATAAGTTATGTACAAGCAGAGCCAAAAGTAAAACATCTGGAAAATGTCATTTTATAGTTCTGACTTATGAAGAAAGAAAATCTGAGTAAGGAGGTTATAGCAGAGGATAGGGGAGAAATGATAGACACACAGCTCCCAACTATGAGATTTGTGTTTGAGTCTAACCTTTCTATTTGTCATTTCCTATTTTAACTGAATTTTTACTTAATTCCCTCTATTATTGTTCTACTATGTTACACATTAAAGCACTTGGTTAAAAACAGGTAACAGTGCTTGATTACATTTATGAAAACATCAGGCTAATGTAATTCATATACAGTTAAATACATTATTTTGCAGAAATCATGGTGGTCACTTTCAGGTTTTCAGGTTTCAGTATTAGAGGCATCAGCCACGAAACCGGATGTACCCTTAAAAAAAAAAATAAACAAAAAAAGAGAGAAAACCAGTAGCTAAACTTTCTCACACTTTCACACACTACTTAGAGTCTGTGTAAATCCTTGGGATGAGCTCAGTCAGGTTGCTGCAGCCAAACTGACCACCTTTTAACACCTGAAATCATTAATAATCCTTGGTGAGCACATAGAGGTGCAATTTCTCTGAGGACAACCATAAGTGATGCATTTGTACACCAAAAAAAAAAAAAAGGTGCAAATGCAATGTGTCTTGAAACTAAAAAGCACAGGACATGGTTGTATGTACACTCTTGAGAATGCATCCCAACATGGAACACCTCATCTTCAAATGTTCAAGCGAAATAAAGTCAAGGCACTTTTAGTAGTTAGAAATCATGTTTATATATCTAAAATTTTTGCTTGCAATAACGAGGTGTTGAATAAGCATGCTGCACTCCAAACAGCACACATTTTTAACCTTTTTGTTAACTAATTTCCTTCAACTCTGTCTTTAGCCTTTGGACTATGAGACCAGGAACACCTACACTTTTGATGTCTATGTCCGGGAAAACTTTATGAAGCTGAGTTTTCCTGCAGACAACTTGAACAGTGCAAGCACCACTGCACAGGTAAGTACCACACATAGTGGCTAGAGTCTTTAAGCCCTCCTTAAAAGGTGTTAATATCTTTCTTTTTATTTTATTTTATTTTATCACAAGCAAACTAAAAAGGTTGCAAAGTCCTGCAGCAAAAGGACTATCCAACAAAATGACCTAACTGTTTTGGTGGTCCTCCCTGACTTCCTGAGTCAAACCTTTTGTTTATCTGTTACAAATATTTAAAACTTATAGGTAACCATCAGAGTATTGGATGTAGACGAACCCCCGGTTTTCACCCTGCCCATCTACAACTTTACTGTGGTAGAAGAACAGGTGGTGAACAAAATAGGAATCGTTACAGCAACAGATCCTGACAAAATCAAGAAATCCATACGGTACGATTGTGCACTCAGCCTCCGCAATAACCAAGAATGTTTTTGCTGTAATGCTGCAGTGTGGAGGAGTTGTTTGGCTGAATTTTTGCTCTTGCTCTTTAGGTACTCCATCATAGACGAGGATTGTCCTATCAGTATCAACCCATCAACAGGTCAGCTGTCCGCCCTGAGGAAGCTGGACAGAGAGCAGAAGGCAAAACACACATTTGAAGTTGAAGCACAGGAGGAGCCAAGTGGTATGAGACTTGCACGGCTTTATTAATCCCATTTCTTTTAAACAATAGATCCTCAGATAAAAAATTAAAACCATGTGTTTTCTCTAACAATGGCAATGTGCAGAGGGAGTTACACAAGAGAGGCCAAAAGAGACACAGTGTTCTCTTGTTTGCTGTGCAACTCTTTTATGTGTTTATAAGGATGGGAGTGTAGCACATTAACAAGGATTTTTATAGATTTAACACACTGCTATAACACCTGGTTGACCCATATGGAGAAGGGGAGAGTAAGCAGAAAAATCACATTAGTGCATTTCTTTGTTCGCTTGCTGCTTCCAAGCCAAACTCTATATTTTTAGATCAGCAATGAATGGAATTCAAAGATCTATTTTAGTTGCTTGTCACAATGTTTAAGGAACACAATGGTCCCCTGAGCTTGACAAGGTCCTCAATATACACTATTTGTACTGTACTAAAGATAGTTTCAAAATCTCAGTACAAGAGACAGCAGAATCATTCATATTTATCAAAAGATGAATATTGGAACGGAGCATTGGAGATGAAAAATGAATGTAAAAGGTGCTTTAATGAGAGAAAAATAACTTCCAAGCAGACATCTCAAATCTAAATCCTTCCAGTCAGTTGACCTTAGATCTGTTAATGACAGAGTTACATACACCTGGTTTTCATTGTGGCTGATAATGCTCATTAAGGTAAATAATAAACAAGCTGTGTGTGCTCACCTATCCAAGAAAAAAATCAAGTATGAGCAATGATGAGCAAAATTCTCCAAATATATTTGGAAACTTGGTAAAAATGTAGAAGCTGTTTAAATGACAATAAATTTTTCAGCCGTGAAAATTAAATATTCCATTTCACTGTGGTTTAATAAATAATAATCTGAAAAATAATGATGAATAAAAGATTTAAAGGGGCACTTGCATGCATTTGTCCCACAATCTCTGTTTTAACATGATTATTTATTTTCACACAGAACTGAGTTTCACATATATTGAATGAGATTACATCAACAGATTAAAGTGTGAGAATTTGTTTTCTCCTCTAGCATGTTTTCTTTGAAGAACTTTGTACAGGCTGATAGATCTTGTTAAAGTAGTTGGACTTTTTCAGTTTTCAGTCCCATCACAGCTGCATGAGCAAATGTCAAAATTAGCTTCTGCTGCAGTCATTCACCACATCTCCACCAACACAGACTTAACTTTGAGCTGTTGGTCTGTCTTCTGTAGGTTTGTCATCAAGAGTAAAAGTTAATATCATTGTTGATGACATCAACGATCACCCACCTGAACTGGATGTGGGAGACATCTTTGTATGTGAGAAGGACAACACCAATACAGTAAGAAAAAGAATCAAACTTTTTATGGAAATTTTTTTTTATTTTTTTTTTTTTTATTTATTTTTTATTGCACTTCCAGACCAAGTCGATCTCAGTCAACTAACTTATTAAATGAAAAAAAAAAATGCAATAATAGTTCATTATAGTTAAATATGTGGAGGGTAGATCTAGCTTTGTTTCTCCACATTTCTAAATTCTAACCTTAATCCTCATTTTTCAGGTAATAGGAATTTTGAAAGCTGCAGATAAAGACGACCAACGAGCCACCTTCACTTTTAAACTGGCCAGTCCGAGCTCCAACTTCTCCATTAGAGACTACGGCAGTAAGTCATTTTCTGCTCGGAGCACATATTTAAACTTATTTTCTTGGCTTTCTAAACAAGTAGATGGGCTTGCATTGTCTTCTGCACTTGTTGCTATGCAACAACTGAGACTCCATTTGAGACAGATTGCTCTTATGCTAAAATTTGATATTATTTTAACTTTTAAAGCATAATTAGGACCTCCAAACCACTTAGGGAGCCTGTCTGAGACTATAAACACTGTCTTGGATACCAAACAGTAAATGTAGAAATGAGTGAAAGCAAGAGGGTGAGAGGAATGGGGATGCTAGGGTCTTAGCTGATGATTTTAAAGCAACATGTTGTGTCAACATGCCCTACTCCTTTAAAGTGATCATAAAATTAAAACTGTTTTAAATGTTTATACATGATATGTTTTGCAATGTATGTCAATATGACATTATCTTATCAATCAATGACAAAACAAGGTTTTATGTTGGTATTATTAGTTGATCAATTCTTAGGAAATGTTGTTGATTCATGCTGCTTAGGCAAGCAATTCCTATCTGATAAAAATGGCAAAAACAGACTGTACTGTGTCTGCTTCTAACAGAAAGATGTGTTTGCATGAATCTTTGGAACACAGTCTGTACACAGACGCAATTTATGTGCCTAGGATAGTTTCCTGAATGTTGACATGCATAGATGTCCCTATTTACTTTATATATTTATATTTGTCCATAGCTACAAATATGTAAAAACCCAAGATTTCTATAACAATGGGATTATTTGAAGTGATAAAAGGTATGGCTAGTACCTTTCTTAAGAGCTTGGCTACGAATCTGCAGATATCTTCTCAGTTTCTGTTGCTGTTGCTGTTTTGGAAAAAAACATAAGAAAAGAAAAGACAAAGTGTCCGTTTTTTAGTAGTGTTTCTTTGCATCCATACCATTAACTTAATTTATTATGTTATGGTATGTCGATTTGTGTTGTTGTTTTGACAAATAAAAACATAAATTTGGGGGCATTTGGCTTCTGATGAAGCACTGAAGGAAAGTATATCTCTGTATGGTTGTTGAGTTAAAATAAAACACGTTTTACTTCATAATGTCTCATTGCATCTTAAAAGAAAGGAAAATGGTCCCGATAGGTGCCAAATTTAATCTAAATATTTAATATACAGCAATCAAGCAGACAGGTGCTATAGCTCCATCATCGCTCACATAAAGCTGTTTGTTTATTCTAATCACAAGAAACTCTCCACAATAATGAGATCTGGTGCCATTGGGATGAAAAGTATGTAAATGCTGAATAAAAAGCTAGATGATGGTAAAGAAAAACTCTTGAAAGACATTTTCTTTGATCCAGATTCTGATACTTGCTTAGTGGTTGGTGTTCAGTTATGTCAGATTAACAAAGCTTATTTAGTTTATTCAACACAGAGCAAAACATAACACATAAAACAGTTCTCATAATTTTTATGATCATCACATGTTGTTTAAATCCAGAAAGCTTGCAGAAGCATTTTACCAACTATTGTAGTCAAAGTCTGAATGGATGAAAGCCTCAGGTAGTCAGATAAAAGATTTAGGTGAAGGGTTAATATTTCATTTTAGTGAAACTTGAACCATGCTGAAAGGAAGATAAACAGAAAAAAAAAGGGCTGAACTTCCTTCATCCATTTCCACTGCGCTTATGCCTGGAGGATTTGACATGTAGAACTGATGGAGGAAAGCAAGAAGACTACAGAGGGAAGCAAAAGAAAAGGAAGATGAGGCAAAGGTGGGAGAAAAGATGAAAGGAGGCAAAAGGGAGAGATCAGGAGCTAGGAATAAGTGTAATAATACTGTTATACTGTTAAATGTGGAGCACAAGTACAAAGAGGTAGGAAAGGTAACAGATGAGGATGACAGAAAGAAGGTTTAAAAATAGGAAGTCTAAACCAAGACAGAAAACGGTGTAAATGAGAATGAGAGAAAATTTTAAAGAGGGAGAGAAAAGCCAATGAGGGAAGGGAAAAAGGAGAGAAGAAAAGAAAGAAGAAGAAACTGAACAGCAAAGACGAGAGAGGAAATGATGGTGTGAAGAAAGGATGGCATCAGAAACATCAAATGTCTAAAAGGTTAAAAAAAAAGGTTCAGGAGAATAAAAGAAGGGACAAAGAGACAGGAAAACGAGAAATGGACAAGTTTTAGATAACTGCTGGTTATCAACTCCCTAATACAGAAACACACACACACACACACACAAGACCTAAAAACATTCATTCATTCATCCATTCATTCATTCATTCATTCATTTATTTATTTATTTATCATTTTTGCTCCTAAAATTTTTAAAACAACCTTCATCACAGCAACCACCCAGACTCAGAGTCAGTGTAACAGCAGAAAGGACTCAGTGTTCGGAGCAGGAAACTCACTACGTTCACATCAGACAGACGGAAGAAGAAAAAAAAAAAAAAAAGGGAAAAATGTGACGAAAAAGAGTAATGAGATGGAGAGAGCAAATGAAATCTAGAGAGGACAGTGAGAAATATCCAGAAATCCAGAGAGACCGGAAAGAGAGGAAATCAAACAAAGAAAGAGCGAAAGATGAGATGGAGAAGAGGGATGAGATGAAGGGCAGACAGATGCTGTTTTCATCTTTTATTCAGTTAGTTAAGGCTTCATCTGTACTCATGTCCCCCCCATCAGAAGGCTGTGTGAAAGATGGACACAGTCTCAGAGGCTGACAAGCGAAGACATATCAGAAGTCCCTTAAACCTGTTTTCTATCTGCGGCTCTGCAGAAGGCGACTGCTTTGGGCACAGAGTTCCCTTTTTAGTGTCCAAACAGTTTTCACGACTCTTTGATGATAATTGTCCGCTGGCACAAAATCAGTTTGTGAGCTCAAACCTTCACACAGGGCTTGTCCTGCTAAGTGAAACTCACATCGATAAAAAAAACAAAATAAAACAAACATCTGCTTATTTATGCATCTCCAAATCACTTTGCATTTGATATATTGTCTTTTATTTACATGAAGACTTTGGAAATATTTTACAAATTGCTTACAATCATTCTGATTTTTAAAGATCTCTGAATAGTAGAGCCCTGAATCTCAAATGGAACAAAATAGATGAGCCAAATGTCTCAGATTGATCCACTCTCCTTTCACAAACATCATTTGTCCTTAAATTTCAGTCTTAATTCTGAATATCAGTGAAGTTCAGTGTGTTTTTATTCAAACTTGCCCTTAAAACAGAGCTGCTGATTCTTTGTGTGAGAGCAGAAGGGTCTTTCCTGCGATTGTGCTCTCTGAAATTCCTTCACTTGTTAAATATTGTGGAAAACATCATCTCAGCAGGAAACTTCTGCCTGCCAAGAATTTGACTAATGACTGTATTGTTGGTCAGGCCTGCAGAAAAGACCTTGCTTTGATTTTCCCCACACGTTTCATGACTTTTAACCAATTGATGGTTATGACTGCTAATCACTAGCTCTGATCACAAACTCTTCAGACTGCAAACTAGATATTAATTGTCTTTGGGGAGATATTTTTCTTCTGCAAAGGAAAGTAAACAATATTGTTGCATGCATCTGAGCAGTTACAAAAGCTTAGACTTCTTTTACAATCTAATTAACTATTGTATTTTTTAATGTTCCTTTGTTATATGTCATCTTTAATCATTTAAATCCTAAATGAATTAAAGTAGCAGATATTCACAAATTATCGATCTGCCTTTAGGTGATGACTCTATTCTCACTGTCTCATGTCATATGTCCTGTATGAACACACATTACAGACTTGTCAAGTAAACATTAGATCCCCTTCAAGGAAACAAGATGATGAATCCGGCATTTTAGACACAGACTTTTCATAAAGTAGCACAGGTATCTGTACACTTTGTGCATTAACATGCCATCTCTTACAGACAGCACGGCAGCCATAGTAGTGAAACGAGGTCCATTCAGCCTTGAGGACCCCAATGATTACAGCATGGATGTGCATATCAGTGATGGAGAACTGAACAGTGTCACTAAACTGGCAATCAAGGTGTCTGTGCAGTTTTTGTTTGTTTATTTATTTTAAAATGCAATAGATTAACAGCAAAATTCGTTGTTACAATCTTTGGTTGAATAGAATTTTTGATGCAGTAATCGGGTAAATGTAGTGACAGTTTATTTTATGTTTATGCTACCTGTAGTCATGCCAGTGTGATGCAAGGAGGACTCCCACACATTGCAAAGCTGGTGCTCGGAGGATGGGCGTCAGCGTTCATGCCCTGATAGCCATACTGCTTTGCATACTTACCATACTAGGTGAGTTAAATTTTTCTCTTATCCTAATGAGTTGCTTTTTTGCTGCATCTTTCTTCCTCCTTTCATATCCTCCATATTCCTGCACATACTGTAGCTTTTGCAGAAGTTTTCTAGCTTGTCTTTAAAGTGAAGAAACTTCTTTTTCACTATTTTAACATCCTTGAAAGTGCCTGTAAGGGGAATTCCACATGTTTTCAGGTCTGTAAAATCTGTTTACAAGTGTTAGGGAGTGCTGAAGCACATGTGAAAAAGCCTTTTGTTGCTCCAGAGGGAGTTGCACAAAATCAGATAAATTCCCTTAAGTGATGTCACTGTGCATGACTTAAAATGAAAAAAATCTGGAAGGGAGGTGTGGAGAAAGAAAGAGGTGAGCTTACCAAACATTTATAGCTGGTTCTATATTACTGCTTGAGGACATATTAGTTGCTGCTGGTGTAACAGACTTTATCTAAATGTTTGAGTTGTATTAGGGTAAACTTTGGTTTTGAAAATAAAATAAAAGATTATCTTTAGTTTTACTTTCCCTTTAATATTTGATCATCATGCAGCAGTGAAGTTATAGATTGGTGCAGGATCTCTGTGTTTACTGCTGGTAAGTTTGCTGGAGAAACTTACCTTTTGCTGCTTGTGTATGCAAAATGCCAAAATAGGAAAATCAAAGACAAAAATCAGGTTTCAGTGCTGTAAAAGTTCAAAAGCAATAAAGTTTTTTTTCTTTTGTAAAGAAAACTACAAGTTCTCCTTGTCTTAGAACATTGGATGGTTTCAAATCTCGATTTACAACCATAGCAAACAAACTTAGGAGAGAGTGGCGGTCTTGTGAAGTGGATCCTGTTTTCCTTGAGGACCCCCTTCATGCTACTAAAACCATCATAGTCCCCCTGCCCCATCCTATGCTGAAACCATGCTTGGTTTTATGCATTCAAAAGTGAGATTCTCACCATAAATAATGAACTCTGGCTGAGTCCTGTCCTTCAATGAAGCCAAAGTAAAATTAACAACATATAGTCTTGCTTTTGTTCTTTTTTTTAAAAAGGGACATTGTGTGGACATTAATCACAATGGCTCTGAATGTTTAAAGCCTTGTCTCGTGGTCTTGTGCCATGATCCCAGATTGGGATCCTCTGGTCTAGTGGATTTGAACCACTGTGGGCAGGTGAGCAACGCCCTTCACCTGCAAGATGGGTAAAATTTAGGGCCTAACTTCAAGATTGGGAGGAATAAAGCATCAATTAGTTTATTTATATACTGCAGAATGTAGTGTTTTAATGATCACAAAATACAGATGGATTACAGAGTAACTGCAAGCCTGCAATAGTATTGATTTGTCCTACAACGTGCAAATAATCAATAAAATAAAATAAAATAAAAATAAAAATAAATAAAATAAAATAAAATAAAATAAAATAAAATAAAATAAAATAAAATAAAATAAAACAAAACTGTGATGAACAGGTAACCTGACCAGGGTGTACTCTGCCCCATTGGCTCCTACCTCATGTGACCCTTCATTAGCATAAACTATAGATGGATGGATGGATGGATGGATAGATGGATGGATAGATGGATGTTTTACAAGTATTTTTTTACTTTTCCCATATTTAATTCACCAAACAAAGACAGTTCACCTCAGGATTTTAACTGGTGCCAGGAGCAACCCTGACTGTACTATTATAAAGATGGTAATACATGAATGTTCTGAACAGAGAGGGCGTTGAAACACTTTGATTTTGAAGTTTTTTATTATTTTGCTGACAGTCATGTTAAGAACATTTCTTGAGCTCTGACCCCGCTCTATTCTTTTGATTTTAGAAGTAGGAAATGCTCAATTACAATTACATCTGTATTACAATCAAAGAGGTAAACAAAATGCATAACTTTTACTTATCACCGGCTCATTAAACAGCATAACTATATACACATGCATATTTGTCTACATAAATCATCTTATAAAACATTGGTATTAATGTTTTGCTTACAGTGAAGGTAGATTTAGTTCCTTTTTAAAATGTGATTTAAAAAAATGATGTAAATCCTCACTGCTGTTTTTCCTCACAGAGGAATGCGTGAACTTATAGCATCCATGATGGATGCAAAAAATCTAGTGCTGAGTGATTGTATTGTGTACAGATTCACTTGCCATTGCTCTGCAATAAATAAGATTTGTGTTTTGTGGGGAACTTCTCCCCTTCTGGTGTTGTTAGTTTTATGAATAATGCAGTGGCGGATGTGGAAATAATGCCCATGGCCATAAGCTCAATATTCTCTTTGAAACCTTCGCCCCCTGCTCCCCATTTTTTCTGGGGAAAAAGAAGTGCTTGTCATTTTATATCAGAGGCACACAGGAGATAGTTGGCCAAACATGAGGGATCTCACACTGAAGTTGGAAGTTAATGATGCAGAGAGATGGAGACAGAGAGACATGAAATAAAATGTTTATCTAGACTTGGATATAGGATGTTAAGAAGGGTGAAACCAGGCGAGTGAGACAGAGATTTTGATGTTGAATGAGACTAAATGAGTGACAGAGAGACAGAAAGAGGTTAAAGAAGGAAGAGGTTGACAAAGAGAATTGTGGGAAAAGCTGCAGAAGAATAGCAGTAGTAATGAGGAGAGTTTATCAGCTCTTTAGGTGCCGTCTGCTTATCAAACACCACCAAACACTCAACCTATTAACTATTAATACACTCCTTCACTATCGCGCTACTTTTCCCTTTCATTTTTCCTTCATCTCTCTCTTCCTCTCTCGCTTTCCCTCTGGGTCTCTCAGTCTGTCTCTTTGCCTACCACCCTTCCTCTTTCTATCTCTCTTTCTCTTTATCAAACACCCCCAAAGCAGGCAAGATTAACTATTTAATGCACTTGTCATTATCTGTCAGTGCCCAAAGCAATTTACCATGCTCTCCATTCACAGGCACATTTCTCACATGAAGTCAGGTTTGACACAAGGAAAGAAATTTTCTCAGTCATCTTCAACAAAGAAAGGGCTCCTTCGTCTTTTTTTGCTCCTCTCTCTCTTCTCTTGTCCCTCTAAGTCTGCTATCTCCAGAGCTTATTAAACTGCAGAGCATGTGTTGTAAAAGATTAATCTGTTGGTTTCCCATGCAAACTTAAATTAGTCCCGCTCGCCCTCAACTAAAAGGCATGGCTAATGCTGCCTGTCCGCTGAGAGAGAAAGAGGTTTATATCAAGACCCAAGCTTACGGCCTAATCTAATGTCAAATGTATCCTTCCTCCTTTCCTTCTATGCTCATCTGTCCTCATTCCTGATTTCTTCACCCCTAAGTCTCCCATTTCTTCCACTTCCTCCTCCCCTTAGTTAGCAGCTGCTTGCCTCATTTGTTCCTTCTGTTCTTTTGTTTTCTTCTCTTTCTCCCTCCTGCTTCCTTATCCCTGTTCTTTAAGGCCACTCTCAAAGGAAGAGAAAGCAAAACACTTTACTCAGTTCCTCTTGGAACATTTTTTTAATGAAGTTGGGTTTTATACATAGTGTTCAACTCTGTATTCAGTGTTTTTTGAGTTATATTTGGGAGATGAGAATTATTTAACCCAATATCACAGCAAAGCATTTCAATGCATGAAATAACATGCACAGTTATGAGCAGACATATTTGCACAGATTATATAACCAATTAATAATGTCATGCCTTGTAATTTGCATACTTTATGTTCTGATTAACAAATGAAATAATTGTCCAAATTTCCAGATTATTTGTTTGAACATCTGCAGAAATGGCAGGAAATGTAGCGACTTGGTGGTTGAGATGTTGAAATATTCTGATACACCGTAGTTTGATTGACTTGTTTGCCATTTTGATTAGCATCCACCTCTGATCATTTCAAAGTCTTATTTTGTATGACAAACAGCACAGAGCCACAAACAAGGAGGCTCTTGGGCATTCTCTCAAAACAAGTTTTACTCTCGTACATTTTGCAGATACACCTTTGCTGCATCCCAGACGTAAAGCACAAGATGATTGTGGTTTGTTAGAAGATATGCAAATCTGAGGGGTTTTCTGATGCAAGTGCCATTTGTTTCTGTTGAATGAATCCTGACTTAATTCTCATTAGTATTAGTTTCTGAGCTTTAACCCTTAAATCAAAGCTATCAATCGCACTTTGTGGAAAACGATTGGGACGTTTACAGTCTTTGCATCTGATCTCTTGATAGTTTTCTTAATTTTTTGCATAGGTTGTATCATAAATGAATGATGAAAGAGCTTTACATGACATTTTGATCATGGAGTACCTGTATGTGGTTGTCTGATTCTTGTATTAGTTGACAAAGAATAATAATAATAAAAAAAAAAAAAGGCTATGGTTAAGTTTGGTTAAATCTGTTGGTATGGGTTGTGATCTGTGACCTCTTGAGATACATTCAGTCAACCTTTTTACCCTGTGGTTGTCATTCTTCTTCCATCTTTGTTCCTGAAAGTCTTTCAAAATCACTTTTAGCATAAACAAACTTCCAGTTTAAATGCTTTAAGACTCCTATTGTTCCATCCATATCTTTATTCTCTTATTTCCTTCCCTCTGTTTCACCTCTTGACACCCCTGCCTCTCCTTTCAGTTGTTTATTTCTTCTGCATCTGCTTGGAGCAATTCTTCTTTCTTCACCATCCTCCTCCACCTTGTTTTCTCATATTCATTTCCACTTCCCCCCTGTGTTTACTGAATCTTTGTTCCTGTTTCTTGTGCTCCCTACCCCTGTCTCTTTTTGACTTTTTGCCTGCTTTTCTCTGGCTGAGTAGAGTCATTACAAGTTTTCTTGACATAGGTGAATAATTTCTACCCCTTGTGCTTATCCCTGTGCTGTTTTTACTCTCATTCTGTTGTTAGTGCTTATTTTTTTCACTTGTTTCCTGAACCTGATCTGTTTTGGTTGTCTAGTTATCTGTCTTTGTATTTTTTGGTATAAAAGGATGTGTGCAACTAGATGCTATCTGTGTTCTCTTGTAAATATCTGCAGTTTTTCCTACCCAGTTGCTTTCTCAGTAAATCAGACATGTAGCGAAGAGATTTTGAGCTTCGTATCTGTCATATGTCTCCAAAATACATTATTTATTTTCTTTATTTACTCGTTACCTAGATGATGATTTCACGATGCAGCTGAACATCCCTTTAAAAAAGCATCCTGTAAATAATAAGAATTAATGTATTCCACCTCTGCTCATCTGTGCCCTTCATAGTCATAGTGATTCTATTTGTGATGAGGAAACGCTACCAGAAAGATTCTCTTGCCAGCATGAAGAACAGCGGAGAGATTCACGAGCAGCTGGTCACATACGATGAGGAGGGAGGAGGCGAGATGGACACTAATGGGTATGTTCATGGAAAAAAGTAGCACAAAGATACTTTTCAGCAACCTTTTTGTTGTTTGCACAGAGAGTTTTTAAACTAAAAAACACCACCTGAACAATTCACAGAATGTGTTTAAAGTTTTGAAATTAAAATATTGGATTGCACTCAGCCTCTCAAACGTGTTGCTGTCTCATGTGATAAACTGTGAAATGGCAACACATAATTAGCGTGTTGTTTTGTGTAAGACAGTGTCCAGATATCAAAAAGGTTTTTAAACAGTGAAAAATGTTTGGGACTGATCTCAGAGTCACTCACTCGAGTATGCAAGTTGGTGAAATAATACTCCCATTTTCTGTCTACCACTGCTTTGTTAGTGTGAAGGTCAAATCAGTGGTTTGTTAGCAGAATATACTAAGACAGCAATGTCCACCAGGATCAGTATAATCACTTAGCAAGATATGTGTCAGTAGAGTGACCCAAAACAAGCCCATGTTAGCGTACTTTCATACAGTTAGATATGGAATATTTAAATTTGAAAAATATGACACCCCTAGTGGTTGCAACAGCAACTACATATTAAGGGTAAAATTTGTTTTTATGAAAGCTGTTGCAGTCATGATCAGTAGTTTTGACTTCTATATCTAACCAACTGATGCTATGACCTAAAGCCAACCAGCCAGTGACAAAGTTCCATCACAATATGGCGACTTTACATGGAATGAGTAAAATGGCATCCATAAGAAAACGATGCTTGCATTGTAAAATTTATGTATTTTAGATTAAAACAAGATCATTTTCTAACTCTACCAAAACAATGTTTTTATCTAAACTCAACCAGGAAGTGAAATTTTTTGTAATAAAGTGGTTACACATTATTGTCACAAAGACCTACAATTAAAGCGCTGCACTCAGCTACACTACACACATGACACTGGTAATTTAGCTAATACTAAATGTATGACGTGTTTTTTTAAATTGTTATAACAAATTGTTAAAACAAACATTAACATAGCCTTATGCACATGCTTGTTTACAAATCATTTTGATTAACACAGGTCCTTTTTTTTAAATTCTGTCTCCTTATCTCAGCTAATTCTAATATAAATCTAAACTGCACCAGGCTACATCTTGTTAAAAGACTGATGGCATGGCTGAAAAAGGGATTTAAAAGACACACATAAGTAAATAAATCAGTATGTGCAGTGGATTCAAGGGGAGTTAAGACAAGTTCTGAAAAAAAAGAAAATATGCTGCAATTATATTAATGCAAATTTATTATTATTAAGGACTTAATCGATAACATATATAAAATATCTCCAGAATAATCCCTAAACGAAACTAACATGCGTTTCTACTTTAACTAAAAAAAAAAAAAAAAAATCTGACATTAACAACTTCAGAATAAAGTAATAATTGTAATCACTGCAAGTTAATCAAAATGGTAGCACTGGAAAATAAATCCACTCTGCTCACGGTTCAGAGATAGCCTTCTATGATGATTCATCAGCTCTCAACAAATGAACACCTGGTGTTTATCGTTCTTTCAGCTACGACGTCTCAATCCTCACTTCTGCTTGCAATGACGGCTCCCTGCTGCGCCACCCAGATCACCACCCGCACCCCTCCCTGTACGCCATGGTCCAGAAACCCCACCACCACACTCAGCCCACCGCATGCAAAGGTGACATGGCTGCCATGATCGAGGTGAAAAAAGATGAAGCTGATCACGACAGAGACGGATTCCCATACGACACTCTTCACATCTATGGCTACGAAGGACCTGAGTCTTTAGCTGGAAGTCTGAGCTCTCTGGAAAGTTCTTCCACCGGTTCGAACTTGGATTACGACTTCCTCAATGAGTGGGGGCCGAGGTTCAGGGCCCTGGCTGAGCTGTATGGTGTAGATGGATCTGACTACTACAATCACTACTGATAGTACATCCATGATGCCAAAATTAACACATGCTAAATGTAAACGGTGTGGATCAGTGGTCAAAAAGAGCCATAAAAACACACTGACTAAAAGCATGCATGAAATATACATATTCATACACACAGTAGACCCAGACAGCCGTGTTTTTCAGAGACTTCTTCAGCTCCTCAAAACACAATCAAGGGGCTTTTTTTTCTAGCACTGACATCTAGTTTCTGTTATCATCCGTTATTAGTGTGTTGTGCCTGTTGTCTGTTCACTTGCAGTCAGATAATAAGAGCTTCGACAAAAATCCACGAAGCTCCCCTGAATCAAGGATTTCTTTCTCTCTTTTTTTTTTCTTTCTTTCTTTTTTTGTAATGACATGGTGTCCTTTTCTTATTTCCAGTGAGGTGCTGGAAAGATTTTTAAAGTAACACAAAGACACGACGCCATAGGATGAAGTGAGAACCAACTGCCTCACACATTAAGTCTGATTCTTGGTGACAATGTGAGAACAGTATCGCGAGGATGGATTTTATTCTTCTGCAACCTTGTGAGTTGTACAGCATAACTCTTTTACTTTACCTGCAATGAGTCATCAGTACGCATGCAGTTGACTATTAGACTCTTGTTTTAATGTTAGACAAATCAGACAAAGCTTTGAATGTTGTCAGTTATTATATATTACAGACGCAAGATCATTTAATCATTGTGACTCTTACTAGACTTAAATTTTGTGTACTTAAGTTCAACTAGGATTGGAAAATGCAGCACATTATTCTTTTTCCTCTTTTCTTTATTCTCATTTATTTTGTTAAGGGCCTGGGATCTCTTTCTTACCTTGATTCTTCTTTTTTGTTTTCTTTTTAAGAAAAGGTCCGCTAAAATGGCAAAACAAGATGATTTAATTTCACATGTGAAGTTGAATAAGTGACGTAAAGCTACAGGAATTTGAGGTGTTTAATCACAGCATTTTCTTCATCTGGATATAAGAGAAGACCAGAAAGTTTAGCTTTGTAAACTTAACAGTGTACATTCACTGAGAGCAAAATACTAATAATACTAACTACTAGTACTAATTGTATTTTTAAAATGTAAAAACCTGAAAAGAAATGCACCTTCTTTGTTTTCCTGAAACCAGCCATCTGCAGAGGAGCCATTTTCCTTGTGAGTCATTTCGTCCATTTTCCCAGTTATCCTCTGCTCTGAGGAGACAATAGAAAGAAAGGAAATGGCTTTACTGCAGCTGAGACAGAATTATAGTGCAGTCCCAGGTTTTATTTGACAGAACCCATCATCACAGTTATTGTTGTGATGAAAGCCAAATCCTCAGTGGCCCACTCGAACAAAAGTAATTCAGACAAATCAGGAAGCTCACAGTTGCAAAAGCAGCTAGTTGGGCTGCCACAGTGGCTCTGATCTGAACTGAATAACTTTAACCTCTCATCCTTTCTGGCTTCTGTCCGGTCATAACACCTCTGATCACAAATATCCAAAACTTTTGGCTATTTTAAAATATTTACCTGGCATAGTGGTGTAAAATAACAGAAGCTCACAAAATGAGGTGTTTGTTTTTCTCTACTAGTGTGAGAACTTGTTCTTTGAAGGTTTTTCTTCTGGTTTTCAGGATTTTTCTTTTCTTTTTTTTACCTTTCATATAAAATTTGACAGGCTTTTGTGATATAAAAGGGACAATCATGACTATTTAAGACCGTAAACTCCTTAAAACTGATTTGAGTGTTGTGCAAACTCATAATTCAGTCTGTACAAACCATAGCATTCAGTTCTTCAGGATTGAAGTGAAGCAATTTATATTCAATGGTCACAATTTTAAGCTGAGTTCAAAGTCAGAAAATTAACATGTTTCTGTTTATATCTGTATTTTTAAAGGAGCTGCTATGCTACTCTTTGAGTATGCATTAGGCTACACTTTCAAGACTAAAATAATTCATGTAAACTGGAAAAGATGGAAAATTAATCTTAAAAGCAAAGAAAAGCACAGTCTAAGTAAATATTTAATACTTAATGTGTCATAACATAAGACAACTCAAAACAGATCAGTGCAAAGGATTTCTGCTCTACTTACACTTTTATTAAATGTTCCTGCTTTATCAATAATTGGTAAATATTTCTCCGGATTTTACCACTCAATGTGTCGCTGACATGGATTTTTTTTTTTTTTTAAACACAAAATTAAATTTATGTTTTTGTGGAGAATCTCTACAGATTTGTTCACCATGAACAGGTTTACTTCATGTCATTCAGCTTGTTGATTTACCTGAAAATATAAACACACTCCATGAACATTTTCTTTACATCATGGAAAACACTATCTGGCTATAAAATGGACATGGACAGTTTTCAACTCAGTCTCAACCTAAAATGTGTGATACTTATCTAAGTACACAGTGCAAAATGAAGTAGTTTCTCAGTAAAAACTCAAATATCATACATATTTGACGTTTTCTGGACTCTAATATCATTGTAGACCTTTTGTAACATGTATACTTTTTGTAATGTGTGAAATGTTTACACATTAGAAACGTAAAAAAAAAAACAACAAACAAACAAACAAACAAAAAAAAAATAAACACATGAAAAACAAAACCTACATTTTCAAGGTTCCACAAATATTTCATATCTATGTTTTTTATTCATTTTTTGGTCATTTGCATTATCATTTCTTTTCAACCCAATATTGTCAAAGGATTTTTTATTTGTCAAACTCAGTTTAAGAGGAGGTTGGTTGTCAAAACACAGCAAAGCAAAAGCAAAAGCAAACATACATGCAGTTTAGCTTAAAAATGTGTGAACACCAAGTTGCAGGTTGGCATGACATTGAACATTGCCTTACACAAAGAAAAACTTCCCTATATATACATATATATATATATATATATATATATATCCTAATTAGGATTTTGTGCAACAGTTTTTATGTTGTGTTTTTTATTTTTTTGGTCTATGTGCCAATCCTTCATAAATTCTTTCTTTTCTGTGTGTTGAATGTTCTTTGCTGATATGCAGGCTGTTGCTCCTCAGTAGCTCTTAAAGTAATCAGGAACAACTGTTCCCGGTGGACTGCCTGACCCCTGGCCTGGCCCTGCAGAGCACCTGGCCAAGAACAATTAATCACTCACTAACATTTAAATAATAACAGCAGACCTTTTGGCTTATTGTGTGAATGAATGCGCCTGTAATAAATGATAGCTTGTGCACTTAAAAAACGTCCTTCATGAAGGCCTGCACTAGTTAAAGTTCATTAACATATAGCATATAAATCAGATTACAAAGTGTTGCCCATTAATTCTGTGCTTTGGACCCCTGCGAGGGTGCGGTCACACAGTACTGTGTCATTAGGACAGTTTCTTTATTTTTTAAACATGATGTAATTCCAGTTTATAACATCTTCTGCTGTTTATTTGGTTTTGTTTGGATTCAAACTTGCTTCCTTAAAACAAGCTTGCTTGGAATTTCATTTGATAAACGATGACTACAATAGCTGGAAGCCCTTTCACAGCTCTCTTCTTGGTTTCATATATGTATAATTAGAATCGTGGGATTCTACTCCTCACTCTCAGTCTTACTCTCCTTGTTTGCTTCACCATATCTCCTCCATGCTGTCCCTCTCTTTGTCCTTTAATCAGCTAAACCAAACACTAGACTCAACTTCCTGTCCATTTGGAACTGTGCCCGCCCCTTCTTGCAGTGTGTTATCTCTCTGGTGAGCCAACACATTGTGCTAACTTCCTGTTAGCTCAGCCTGGGAAATAGCCTTGCTGGGGGTAGAGGGAGCAAGCCAAGGAGAAACACGGGATGAGGTTGGAGGTTAGCAGGGGAGAAAGATTAAGGGGAACAAGGTAGAGCAGTGATGAGTTTCCCTGCTGAGCAGAAACAAAGCTTTCTTTGATAAAATGCTGAGGCACACATGAAAGTGGTGTGAACTTCTTAATATTCTGGCATCTCTATAAAGCAATAAGTAACTTTTCTAAACTGCCCCCTTGATTAAAATTAATCATGGAGGTCATTTCCAAATTCTATTGCTGCATTTAAAGATCTAAAGAACTTATCTTAAGCCTCTTTTATTGTCATCATTGTTAGTTTTACTAAGTGATTTACTGATAATTATTTTCAAGTTAAAATAAAAATACTTGCTTTTCTGGCTGCCAGCTTTCTTTGGGTGAAAGAAAAAAAATAAAACGGCCTTGAGAAGTAAGCTTCGATTTAGCTCCATTGTACAGTAGAATAAACACTTTTTCCTCATATTTCAAACTCTTTGCCAGCTCAAGGCATGCATGAGCTGATTTTTCTGGGTTCATCATTGTTTTCATAACAGCAGCTATTATTGTTCCAGAAATCCCATATGTGAAGAAGTGAATATTTCCAAACCAGCAGTAACAGATAGCGATGCTCTATAATCTAATTTCCAACAGCAATAAGTGGCTAGTACTTAAGGAAAGAATTCTTACTCATATAACTTTTATTTTTCCTGCTTTTATGTTCTGAAATTGTCCACAAGAGCAAGAGAAATTAATACAACATATCTGTTCATTCAAATCCCAATGCTAGTATTCAGATGTCTAATGTTCTCAAAAGAGTCATTTTATTTATGTGTGCTGATTTAATTTGCTTTTCCAGAGAAACAAAAATTTGTAAGAAAAAAAAACGTGGCTAAATTTAGACAATTTCTGTACTTTTATAAATAGGCTATTTGAGCTCATGATGTCTAGGATTGGCTAAACAAGGTCAAGCTATTTGAGTATTAATCATTTTGTGAGATAATTTATCTCTTCTACAAAATAATTCAGCTTGGATTCAACAGTTAAAATAAATCTCTCAGGGTGGGATCCAGGCAAAAAAAAAAAAGTTGTTTGCATTCATGGCAATCAGAAGGCCTCTATTTAATTCTGTATTCTGTTTTAAAATTTAAGTGATCTGATTGGTTTTTTCTGCATACTTCATGTTTGATTAAGGGATTGAATTCTGAGTGAAATGTATGTGGGGGAAAATGTGCCTAATATTGACTGTTCTGTTCCTTTTTCATTTTTCTTTTTTAATTACTGTATTTAAAGGATTTTAAACTTGACATTCACTTTTTTAATGCTGTAAAAGATTAACAAATCTTCAACAAATGAAGGAAAACAGCATTTGATGAATGAGTGAGTGTCTGAGTGAATATGTGATGTTTTTTTTCCTTGTATGTGTACTTGTGAATGCTTGTGACTGTACCCGTGTACATACACACAAATGAGTGTCAAACCAATAAGAAACAACAACACATAAAGATTTTTTTTCTTTGTAAATACAATAGGGGTCTACAAGTGAACAACATGTGCCTTTATTCTTAAAAAAAAGAAACTGTACTTCTTTTTTGTTATTTTTTTTATGTTGGAACACAATGTTTTTCTATATTGTTTTTATGGTGTATAGCAGCTACTTTTTATTACCTGACATTTTTGTAAGTGTAGAATCAAAATAAACACTCAAATATCTTTATTGGTCTGTGATTTTTTAAAAACATAATTACTTTAGTTTAAAAGCTTAGAAAAGATCAAAAGCATATGAGTTTAACGTTTATTTATCCTTTAAAAGGTTTTAAATTTTGGGAATTTAAGAACAGATGGCACCAAACTGCCAAAGTGGCCATTTTGGAGACCTCTCCTGAGCTGTTTGTACTGCAGCCTCTCTAATTTTGTGCAGCTTCACTTTAACAGTTGGCCTTTGCAAAGATTTTTGCATATTGCACTATGATTTAATAGTGATTTAGAGCAACAACTGCATAATTACAAAGGAATATTCAGTTCCATGCTGAAGGTGTTGGCTTTTTAGGCAAGCCGGAAACTTTTTAAAGTTGTGCTATGAGTCATCTTCATTTATTATTCACCAGTAACACACATACTTAATAAGTCTCATCTCACTGATGATCTTTTTAAAATTATTATAAAGGATCATTCAGCAATATGAGTTGAAAATTTTGAGAAAAAAAAGGTGTCATTTGGAAAAAAAACTCCTTTCTGAGGGATGAGAAATTCATAAATATAACCCACCAACTGCTGCAGGCCACTTAGATGATTTGTAGGCGACGGTTCAAGTGTGGACATGGATCTGAAAACAACACTGGCCCATATTAACCGCATGTGTCCATACGCTGTGAGATCAGCTAGGTTTCTTCGTGTCAAATATCACATAGGAGGATGCCATGAGAGGAAGGCTCTGATCTCCTTCACCGTAATCTCTGACATGTGATCAGATGTGACCTCAAGGATATCCTGTGTTTTTTTCCTCTTTCGTCCAAGTGCAAATTCACCACAGGTTCGTGCGGTTTTGTTATTGTTTGAGGCCTGTGGGTTAAAGGGACAGACCTCCTATGTGTGATCATGTCCATATGAGACCTGATTGATTGTTCAGGATCACAGGAGGGAAAACAAGAGAGAGCAACAGACATTCGACAAGTGGGAAATGCCAAAGTGACAACTCTCTTAAGACATGCTGGAGACTCAATGCACAATGCACGCACACACATAGCTTTACTTCCACTCTTTGTATACAGCTTTACCCAAACCCTAACCCCAGCCTTAACCATTACCAGGACTTCAGGAATGACATTCTGCCTCATTAGGGTCAGTCCTTGGTCCCCATAAGGAAAACTTAATGCATGTGAGGTTAGTGATTATACCAGAAAAGATCCAAATGAGGTAACAAAAACAAGAATGCACCCACATGTACACTCTTTAAAACTTGAGAGTGGAGCTTTCGTTAATTTCTGGCTTATGGATCAAGTTTTAAAATAAGACCAGATGTATACATATTCAGCCTCTATGTCAGACTACTAACTATGTACACAAACCCTTTTAAGTCCTGAAACATAAACATAAAATATGTTATTTCTGTTATTTCATGTTTGATGTGTGAAAATGGTGCGATGATCATGATACCTGCTGAATTAGAGCAGGCTCAGACTAAGCTTTGCTCTAAGTTCAAAGTTTTAATGTGTAAAAATAGTGTGTATATGCTGACTGTTTTGCTCTTTACTTAAAAAATAAAATTCCTCCTCCATTTCTTTCTGATGCAGCTGCATCTTTCTTTGTGTGGTCATGGTATGAGCAGGAGTACATAAAGGCAGGACTTCTGCTGCTCAAACTGAACCAGAGCTGCTTCTTTAATGAATTTCACATGTTAAAATGAATTTGGCTTCTATCTACAATGTTCAATGTTCATTTTCACACAAAGTGGTGAGTTGATCACTGCATGCTGTGTTTTCTTTGGGTTAGTTAGTATGAGGTGGTCTTTTTAAAATATCTGAGACTGTCTGACACCAGCCATCTTTGAGCCTCTTTGAATGACTATTGGTAGGTGCCATGACCAAAATCACCACGCTTGTCTAAAGATGATTGCCTCTCATTCAGGATGTCCAAAATCATGCAAATTGGCATCACAAAATGATTTATGACTTCAGCAAACTATGATTTCTTTCTTATACCACCAGACTTTATCTCTGCTGTGGAGAAGGGACAGTATATAGTGGTTGTTACATTTATTTTACATTTGAATGATCAACTCATTTTGCAATTTTTCTGCTAAAGACTTAATTTCACACCAAAAACATTTAGATGAGACTTTAAAATACAGTAATCACTTTCAATCAAACATAATGCTGCAGATCAGCTACAACACTAAAACCGCCTGCTTAATACTGTCTTCAAAATAGCTCTGTATCATCTAAACACAGTCACAAAA
The DNA here is from genome assembly GCF_017639745.1 of Melanotaenia boesemani. Classification (NCBI taxonomy): domain Eukaryota; kingdom Metazoa; phylum Chordata; class Actinopteri; order Atheriniformes; family Melanotaeniidae; genus Melanotaenia; species Melanotaenia boesemani. The sequence goes on along the minus strand of NC_055697.1, from coordinate 26,887,752 downwards.
CCTTTGGAGGTGATGCCATCTGATCCTAAAGGGGTCTGTAGAGAGTGAGGCGTTTGTGGACCAGGGTAGATGAGGCGTATCTTGTGAGTACCTAGTCAGACTTTAACCTGAGAATTTTAAACTCAGCCTTTTCAATTTTACTATTCCTGCGCAGTCTTCATCACCAGATGTGTTTTGTTGCAACCAAAGAGGTTTTATTGGTCCCAAGCACCCAAGGATTGTCTGCAATAGTTTGTGCTTTAACATATGTTAGTGGTTTTATTATTGTGCCATGAATTACCATTTCTTACAGGGCTTCTAATGGCAACATCGTTCTGGTTTAGCTTATAACTCCTTTTCACCATTAAACCTGGTGCAAATGTTTTTTGTTTTTTTTCATATGTCCTCTAATACACTCTAATACAGGCTTGTGAGAAAGAGGCATGGTTTGAAATAGCTTTTACTGAGTTCTGTGAGCTCCACAAACCAAATGCACTGTCATTAGTTATTCAGGCACAGAGGATAGCTGGAAAATGTGACAGATGTCTGCAGGAAGGAGGGATACTGTTAAGAAAGAAAGATGGTAAATTGGCAGAGAGGACAGAGGCATATAGTTTCTTCTCATTTTTGCTCCTCATTATCTCTCATCCTCATCCCAGTTTTATTTTAATTGTGTCAGGGATGGGACAGGACCAGCCAGCAGCCAAACACAAAACATTGTGATATGCTTAAACTACAAAACTGGACTATTAAAGTGAGGCATGCTGTATCCTTGAATACGATTACATGGGGACTACGAGTGGATAATACTTTGAAGCCTCATCAAAGAAAGTCTGAATTTGGAAGTGGGCTTTGGTTTGTGTTTACATGCAGAAAGAGTTGAGCTGTTTACATGACTACAGTATGTAATCCAGTTAAAGAATACCTTATCCTGTTACCAGCAGTTGTGAGATAATGAGAGATCAGCAAAACTTCATTTCACACTATAGTTTACATTTCTGTGTTGAATACACATTGTGCATTTGTATAAAGGTATTTGACATGGACATGAGTGCTTTTTATGTCTAGTATTATTTGATCTCTGATTTGTTTGAGAAAAACATAACTTCTTCCAACATTATTTATCTATTCATCTTCCACTGCTTGTCATGCATTGTCATGATTATGTGCAAACATCTCATATCTTCAGAATGTTCAATGTTGCTGGTGTATTAAGAAACATCAACCTTTAGCCGTGAAACATTTCACCTAACAGATGTAGCTCTAGCAAAATAAACCCAGAGGGCAGAAAAAGACAGATGTTATCACTTGCAAGGAAAGGAATCAATTCATACGCTGTTATCATTTCAAGCCCCACAGCCCCTTTGGTCATTCATTACAGATGCTGGATATACACCCAAGCAGCATTCAAACCGCAAAAGCTGTGATTCTCAATGTAATCTCCAAATTTCAAACCACTCCAGGAAAATGATGCACAAATCACCTTGAATTTGTTGCTTACTGTGATGCTGCAGCCATAAAAATGAGAAGTATGTGATGCATCCAACAAATGATCTCAATATGAAGCTATCTGAGAGCTTTGAGGGAAATAAAGATCAAGGGGAAGAAAAATATTATTCCTCACGCTGTAGAATAATATCACATGAAGACGATGAAATTCAAAACAGCTTTTTTACAAATCTTGTCACTAGATGCAAAAACCCAAAAGTTATTTCTTACTTCAAACACATGTGCACAATCACACCAGACATGCGGCTATTTGGAATCTCTGAAAACAATAGAAAGAGAAGACATGTGAAAATGTCAGCGGGTTTTAACAAGAAACATGTTTTCATAATGTATTAAAGGTTTTAAAGCCAAATTCAGCTGAATCTGAACGTCTTTCTGTCAAGTCTAATATGAAACAAATCCATTGTCAAGGACAAAGTGAAATTTTTTCTAAAACCTGCCAACTTGTCTCCTTGCCAACATCTTTTGTTAAAATCTTTTACATAAAAAAGTCTGTCCCATTGTGAATGCAGAGATAGAAAAAAAACTATTTTCATTGGACTGGATGTGTAAATATTTTACTGTGGTGTAACACAAACATGGACAGACTAAACATTGCCACATGTATGATGTGTGTCAGGATTTGCATAGAAGATGCTTTTGTTTCCTGCTTCTCTGGTGGTCTGTTAAGCAGGTGTGTTGTTGTCTTTGTCATGAGAAGAAATAAAAACCCAGGCATGTGCTGTGGCAAAGTGGATAGGCTGTGGTATTACCAGATTTAGAGGTGTAATTCCCCACAGTTGAGTCATGGCAAAGCAGGATTACTGAAAAATACCAGTGACCCTGCCCAAAGGAAACAAGGCGAGCTCTAATTCCTGGTCTGAGGAGCCCTGCAGTCAACCATCAAAAAGCAGAGCTGCATCAAACATCCCATTGACACTCCGACAAATAAGCCTGGTTTCAAAGCAGCTGCTACAAAAGCTGCGGATCTAGACACCTATGCCTAACATTTCATTGAATGGTTGAAAAAAAACCACAGACATGCTGTGGTTGGACTTAAATAAAAAAATTATAATAAAATAAAAAGAGCAAAATACAAGGCCTGCTCTGGTGAATAATCCTCTGGGACATGTTTTCCTCTGGTACACTGAAGAATGATTATTTTTCTGTTTAAAAACCCAAAGCGGGTAAACAAAATGTACTTTAAACAAAGACTGGCACTCCAACAGTTTCAATAATATCCTGTTTGTGAAGAAGAGGATATTCCTTTTTCCTTTTAGCTTCATCTCCTCTGTATCCTCCATTTTTGTTTTTATTTCACATCCATGCCCACCTAACAACTTGGACAGTTTAGAACAGCTCAGGTGTGGATAATTTAACTGAGGTCGAAATAATAAAAGATCATGTATCCACATTAATATCATTAAACACTTTGATTTGTTTGAAAGATTCCACATTAACACTGTTGATGTGACCTGAACAATTCAAAATCGATTTTATTGCTAATAAATTATGAATTTATTATAAATGAACATTAACAGGTCATAGATCTGTTTTGGGGTTTTACGTTGTTACTTTAACATCCTGGGCCATGTGCTCTACTTATGCTTGGGTGGCTGGCACCTTGTGGGGCCAGTGGGCTGTCATCCCTGGCCCCTTAAAACTTGAGCTCCATGACTGTGGGGCCTCTGGCTGGGGTCTTCCTCTGCTGCCTTCTGGGCAGATTCAGTCATTTTACCTGTTATGCCAGGGTTCTGTGCACGATAGTGGCTGCTGGTTGCTTGGGTCTTGGGGCCCTATTTGTCTGCTCCTGGTCGTTGGAGGGGGCGTAGTTGCATTTGCACATGCACACTTATAATAAAACACAATTTATTCCTTCACTCCAGCATACGCTTCACTGTTGTTGTGCAGGTTTAATCCCCTATAGCTACAGTTATGTTTTAATAAACTCGTTGCTGCTTTTGTTGTTGTTCATGTTTTTCTCAGTTTGTCTTCCTGTAGGTGCTCTTGATGATTCTCTGCTTTGTTTTTCTTACAGTGGTCATATTAAATTATTTAGTTAAGTTTCTTTAGAAAAGTAGCAGCTAGTTTTTGTTTGTTTGTTTGTTTGTTTGTTTGTTTGTTTGTTTGTTTGTTTGTTTTTGATTGAACAGGTGTTGCTGTTGTTTTCTATCTTTTGCATCTTTGTCCCCCCCTTTTTTTTGTGTGTGTGTGTTCACATACCCCTTCCCCCATCTTCTTCTGTTCCCTCTTTAAAGTCCAGCCATAATAGGTAATTCAGCAATAATCAATTTTTAAAAAAAAAAAAAAAAGACAGAAACAAATACTTAAATATTAAGAAAAGTTTTATTTCCACAAAGTTTTATTTCCTTTATATCCATAAAACTCCCCATTGCCAAACAAATTTGCTCAGCACAACAGGGCAACCAGACCATCCTTTTGCTTGCTACAATGCTAAAGAAAATAATTTAAAATAAATAAATAAACAAAGCTTGGAATGTTGACTATTATATTGTATGCTTTTAAAATGAACCAAAAAAGAGAAAACCAGTAGAAAGTGGCAACCTGCTGAAAAATAAAACAGAAAAAAGTGGTTCTCTGTCTCCATGATGTGGTTCAAAGTATGAACTACAGGCTGAGTCATTTCATCAACAGTTTGTCTAATTTCATGAAGAATTTAAAAATGCAGTTTGCTGCATTAACCATATATTTTGATCTTGAAGTCAGAAAATATGCAAATAATTTATTATGTCCAAATATGTTCCCAGTGAGCATTCAAACATTAATATATATTATTTTTATTTATTTATTTTTATAAAAAATAGACCCTTTTTTCTTGCATCAGAAGCTGTGAGACATTTTGATGCATGCTGCTAAACAATAAAAATCCTTCAGGATAATTCACAACCCAAGCAGAAGAAAAAACATTTAGGTATACTAACAAAGGAAACTTCAGTGCCTTCACTAATTAAAAAAAAATCATTACTTGGAGGAAAATCTTAAAAAAAAAGTCTGTTCAAATAGAAAAATTAAATCATTGAAGCATTGAGATGATAAGAGTTCCCCAGTTTATTGTCCAAATATCCGTGGAAAGGGTTTAGAAGTGTGTCTTCTTATTTGTGCATTAACTCAGACAGAAAACAGCAATTCATTGGATACTTTAAAGTTAAAGCAAAGCAAGAAAACACGTTTTCTTTACCTGATAGTTCAGGAATTCAGGAATTAATGTTTCAATTAATCCCCTTAACCTTTTGATGCATAGTGTCCACTATAGTAAACATATAGTTATAGGGTATTTTTCTATTATCTGCATGGGTGTGGATGTTATATTTGCAAATTGCCCTCTTCGCTGGACATCAGTGAGTCATCCAATACGCTGCCATTCACTAGAGAATAAGTAGATACAGTATACAATTTTATATATACTAACAAATTTGCCTGAGATAAGAAACTGATACAGGTTTATTTTTATAGAATATTTGTATTATATAAATTAGACAATATATTATTTTATAAATATTTTATAGAACAGATTAAAATAAATAAATTAAACAAAAAGTCAAATAGAATAAAAAAAAAATAAAGCATCGCTATTCATGTCTGTAAATGTGGCATCAGAGGGTTAAACTACCAGAGTACCTAAAATCACATTATAAAAACTAACACTAACTAAAGCTGCCTATACTCTAGCTCTGGGTTCTAATGAGCCAGACACAAGTACAGATCTCTGCAGAACATGTGCTTGTGTTCTTCAGTCATAGTGATTGTTTTACATATCATTGATGTGGTTATGCATTACGTTAAGATGGAGGGTTAAGGGACAGTGTAAGGGAATCTACTCAGCCATCTCTAACACTGCAGTATGGCCATATTCCTTCCCACTCCGCTGGGAAATGCCATTGAAGGGATTTCGTGCAAATGTAAAAGGTATGCAGAGTGTAGATGGCATAAAATAAAGAAAAATAAACCACAAAAATATCACAGACTACCACAGAAAAAGCATTGAACATTTTTTATGTAAAATGTATTTGTTTTGAAAACCTCTGTTAGCCAAAAGAGTTCTCAGTCCTGATGCAGCATGAAGATTCAATCACCTCATAACCCCATCTGTTGGGAAATTAAACCTTGATCAAACCTGTTTTTTAAGTTAACTTTATTTTGTCAGTACATATCTTGTGAAACACACTGAAATTCATTCTCTGCTTTTAACCCATCACTACTGACACTAGGAGCAGTGGGGTGCCAGTATCAGCGCCCTGGGAGCAGTCGAGGGTTAAGCACCTTGCTCAGGGACCCACAGTGGTTTTTACTATAATTGCAGGGATTTAAACCCAGGTTCTCCAGACCCAAGCCCACCTCTGTAACCAGTAGGCTAAGTCACATCTCCATTTCTTCAACTTCAATGAATAACCTGGATGGTATAAAACTTGTGTTCTTCTCGCTAAAGATTTTGACCAAAAAAAAAAAAAAAAATGTCCACGAAATTTTAATCGTGTAGAAGAACACAGCTAAAAAATATTCAGAATTCAGCATGTTTCAAGACCTTAAAAGATCAGAACTTTTTGGACATTTTACTATTATTGTAAGCAGGAGCGTAACCACAGTACCACAACAGCTTCCCCTCTTTAAGGTACGACTTCCAAAGAGATTTCAGAACTGAGCTGCAGGTATTTCCACTCAGCAGCAACAACATTAATGAGATCTGCTGATTGTTGGGAGGTAAGGCCTGCCTAACCCTTCAGTTAAGCCCAAATGTGTTGGATGGAGTCCAAAACAAGGATTTTTGCAAGACAGCTTTTTCTTCTACAGAGAAACACAGACAAACACACAAAAATATTTAATTAAGTAATTATAAAATAAAATATTTTTAGCTTAATGGAAAATGAGCACACATAAAGACATCTTGTCATTGAGAGGTGAACTTTCTTTTACTGAAACCCTGTCACGCCGGAGAGCTACTGAGCACAGCCACATCTGGCCTGCAGTTGAGGTGATTTAAGCTGGATAGCTCGTTAGAGAGCTGCTTTCACACTTTTCACACTTTCTAGTCGCAACAATTTTTTTTTGTTATCCTATTTATTGATTGATTAATTTGATAAAAAAAAAAAATCAAGGGCTTCCATTGGTATCAGGGCCACCACTAGAGGGGACTGTAACGTGGCAGTCCTGTGCAACATTTGGGCAGACTGTGCTCTCTGTAGGCTGGAGTAAAGTAAATATTGAAATATCAAGATCCACCTCAAACAGCTTAAAAGCAAATCTGACATAACTTTAAGTATAGGAGGTTACAGGCTATATTTAGCCATTTTATTTAACCGGCTTTCACTTATGTGACTTTTTGTAAACATTTATCTGCAGTCCAATTTGTGAAAGGCTATTTTTTTAAACTTGTGGCTATATGTATGTAAATTAAAATGTAAACGGTTAAAGCAGATTTGTAAGCATTTGTACTTTTATTAGCATTTTAAATATTAAAAAAAATGTAAAAGTTTTTTTTCCGCCTATAGCAATAATCTGATAGGTTACTTGTAGCTTTCTGCAAAATAGACAATTTTCCAAATAAATTATAAGAAGGTTGGTATAATATTTATTTATTTATTTATTTATTTTTGTGCTAGTTTGCTAAGGGATTTCCTGGCTGGCTGTCTCTCTGCCGGCATATGCCTGCTCTGGATGATGCACTCCTTTTTTCCCAAGCATGACACACTTACTGGGCTGCAGAGCAAAGCCACGGGACAGAGACTCGGCGAGGAAGCCAGAGGACAGAGTCAGAGAAACATCATGATGCGGGGGAGAAAAGCAGATGAGACGGAATGGTGATGATGATGTAGATGATATGGAGAGAGGGGTAATCGTACAAGAATAAGAAAAACACAAAGCTCTGCACGGAGAAGGGTGATGGAGAGGATGTTTGAGGACAGGACCGCACAGAGAACGAGGAGGATGTTCGGACGACCGGAGCGCTTCTCTCCCCAGTTTTGATAATCGTGTGGGTAAATCACTGGTAAGTTTAACGAAGCGCTATTCTGAGGAGGTGGGCCAAGTCCCGGAGGTAGAATAGAGAAGGAGGGAGGGCCATCGGAGTGGGTACTGGTGCCCAAACTGGGATGTTGTTGCTGTTGTCAGTAATGTGAGTCGACATTAAGGAGCTGATGAAAAGAAACCTGGCACGCATTTCTGTATTTTTGCAGGTAAGCAGCTAATCGACTCTGTCACGTGCTTGTTTTCCTCGATTAATGAACTCTGTTGATATCTTTCTGAAATATGTCTTGCAAAAGTAACGTTTGATTGGGGAGTTTGATGGAGGTTTGGTTGCAGGTAATATCTAAAGCATTTGGGAGTTTGTGCTGACATCCTCTTCACTACATTTGCCTCCCACTGAATGTTATATAATATTCCAACACAAGACTTAGAGGAGATTAATAAAAATCTATAAAACGAATTGTAGCCTACTACTTTAGGCTTTGTTGCTAACGCTTGCGGCATTTATGTTTCCATTTTTTAACGAAATATTTCCATCTTACTGTATTTCAGTTGCGTTTATTGAGGCAGAGAAAAAATTGGCATGTTTGCTTAAATTTTAGAAAAGTAATTAAAATAAACTATGCAAATCACAGTGGAAAACCTATTTTGAACACATATCAACACTGGGCGTGTTCTAACTCTTAACAAGGTGACATTTCCATGTAGGAAAGTCTAGTTAATAAAAATTCAAAGTTGTATTAATACTCTGTTTTCCATTGTAGCCTATGCAAGAAATGTTAGTAAAGGGGGAGTTTAAAAACTTTTGGTGATAGCTGTCTATAAGGAAAGTGCATTTTAAACCCCAGTGTGACTGCTGAAGACCTTCATGGACCTTCAAGATTTATCAGACTCTGGAGTGGCTGTACACTGTAGAGCTGTGCAGCCACACCCATACAAATATAGTCTATGCATTCAAAGAAAAGTGATCAATAAAACCTTACTGCTTCCTCACCCCAAAGTCAGCTGCAGAGGTTTGCAAACAAACATCTAAAGAAGCCTGATGCATCTTAGAATTGAGGTTATGAGGCTTGCCAAAGCCTCGAGGCATTTGGGGTAGTGGTACTGGTTTGCCCTTTGGTTTCAAGTGATGTGTCCCATATATAATAAGAGTTGGGAAACCAGCAAATATAAGTGCAAATTGCAAGGACAAATAAATTTCAATTTAGGGTTACAGACTTAAAGGATGCATGCAATTTCATTCACTTGTTACAAAATTAATTAATTTGTTAGTCAACAATATTCAAATAATTGATAAAATAAATAAAAGCTGCCTAATGGGGTACAAATCTGATTATACGTTAATTATTTCCACTGCAATACATTTAATTTCAATTGCATAGTTTGTTGTAGATAATTTCTAAATGGCCTTTTTATTGTTATTAGCATCAAATCACTCTTTTCACTATATATCTAATTTAAGCTATATGTAACAAATTAGGGAAATAACATTTATAAATGAGTGTGAGCTCATAATAAGTATAGATGCATGATAAGTTTCATTAGGAAGCAATTAAACATAAGGTGAAACTTAATGTTTAATACCACTAACACACTGGCGATCCCAAGAGGCATGTTTTAGGTGTATTATAGCGATTTTGGATGGACTCATCTTTCTCTCGCTCAGCTTTCCTCCCACACACTTTGACTCCTTTGTTTCAGCAGTGACGTACAGTAGCCTTACAACCCTACACACATAGCAACAGTAACACAGAGGACTGCTGGTCAAATATTACAATGCAAGGGATCCATTAATAAAATGCTTTTACAGAAAACAGTACTTAAGTCTCTGTAAGAGGGAAAATCCAAATAGGCAAATAAGGATAAAAAAAACAAACAAACAAACAAACAAAAAAACATACACAAGACAAGGAAAACTAGTTTTTTTTTTTTAAAAAGTAAAAGCCCATAATAGGTTTAAAGATTAATATGTGTGATGTTGCATGTATGTAGCTGTGACTTGATTGAAACAGCCTCACAGAGTCAAGACTGCATGTAGTTCTTTGTACTGGATTCCCTGGAGAGCATTAAAGCCCTGCTGAGGGTTATCTAAGAGGTGCCCCTTTTCAGCCAGCTGTGAAGGTCATTGCAACAAAAAGCCCCTTGACTTTAGTCTGACACTTAAACTGTGATTTCTAACAAATACATTAAACCAAGACTACTGCCACTGGTTGTACAGAGATACTGTTCAGCTCATGTGAACTTAGTTTAAAATATAAGACTTCCTCCTCCCCAAAATGTGTCCAGGTGGCATGTGCACATAACATTAAAAGATTAAAATAACATTCATAATATCCTCCTCTCTAGTGGATATGATAACATGTGTAGGTGAAAATTTTTAACCTTAACAATGATAATTTTTTTTAACTCAAATGAATTGATGTTACAGCCTAAAGTCACCATTACATATTATGTTTACATGTAACCATGGCAACATGTAACATGGCATCCATGAGGATGGTGATCATGCTGTTAAAAAAACTGCATGTTAACTGATGTCATGATTCTTTTATATTTTCACATATATAATTCTAAACAGGATGTCTGTTGTTTCTGTAGTTGTGCTGCTGAGGTTGATCTGATGTTGGTCCACTGATTTCAGGTTCATATCTCACAAAGGCCGTTGGTTAAAAGCAAACCCTATGCTGCTTTGACAGAGATATTTACTTTGATGTGGAAACACTCATAAATGGTGCATTTTCCTTCAATCACTTTTAGCAGAAAGACTTTACAAAAAATATGAGACATATGTAAAGGTATTCTTTAATGTAGACCTATGTGTGTTCTGCTGTGTGGTTGCATTGCAGAGTATAGTGGATTATTTATGTGTTGTCTGCCTGTGGATTTTGTAAAGGTAGCTAATGTAACAGCACATGAATTCAAAACATATATTCTAACTGGGACAATAAAATTTATTGTATCATCATGTTTCACTTGAGCCTGTCAGATTGTCTCTGTAGCAACGTTATGAACTGGAAGTGTTGTGAGCATCGTTTCAATAGATACATTTTTTAACATGCCAAAGGTCACAACTGAGGCATTGCTACATCAGGCATGCGTAAGGGGCTGGGCTTATCAATGTCTCATTGCTTTAAGAATACAGTAACACTCACCATCCCAGTTGCATAAGCACCTTATTTCTCCTACATTTCTCATTTAAAAACAATATTTGCCAATACTTTCCGTCAAATGCATCACACACAAAGCCAGCGTATGGCACTTTATAACTGTGTCAAAAGCTTTGAAGCACTGTGTTGATTTTATGGCAGATGTGTCAGTGATCTACTGCTTTACCAGCGTTTGGTTTCACTATCCCTAATCATATTGTATTGTCTCATTTTGTTTGACCAAATGACAGAAATGATTATATCAGGACTTGTAAAATACATTTCTACCACAATAATGAGCTTGAAGTTAAACTATATACATTAGCTGGCTTTGGTTATTACTTAGTCAAAATTAAAGTATAAACTTTTTACTAGAAAGTGTTAAATATAACTGAAAATGAGGTATTATCTCTTCTGTTTGAGATTGGCACTTTATATATTACATGTATTTTTAATTTTATATTTTTATATTATATTACACTATATTTTAGTCTTTCATTTATTGCTTTTACATTGATACATTTAAGCCTTTATAATATATTTATGTACATAATATTTATTTACTCAATTCTTTATTAGTTAGTATAACCAATCAAATCAATGTACGCTGCACTTCTTCAAAAAAAAAAGGAAAAGAAAAGAAAAGAAACAAAAAGGCAATAGCTGTATGCCATAGATAAAGGACATCAAACTTACAAAAAAGCAGAAAGAGCTGGAGCTCACTGATGGATTTACAGCTTTAATGTGCATTTCAATACTTTCTGTGTCTTCATCAGAGTCACAAGTGAACACAGCAAACGGGCTGATAAATATAGACAGTCTAAGGCAGGTGTAGGGAGTTGATTAGAAGTGGAGTAAGGTCATGTCACAAGCCAAAACAGAGTAAGGTGGAGCTTGCCTATGTGTTCACTATATGCTCTCTCAACCTTTAGATGTATCCCTTCTCCAACACACCTGAATCAAATGAATGGCTCATTACCAGGCCTCTGCAGAGCTGAGTGGCATGTAATGAAGGAGTTTAGCCATTTGATTCAGGCTTATTGGAGAGGAAATGCATCTAAAAGTTGCAGGATGTAGCTCTCGAGGACTGGACTTGGGCAGTCTATAAATGTCTGCCCGTTTGCTGTGCTCACTTGTGACTGATGACGACAAAGTCAGTGTTGAAAAGTTAGTCATCTGAAGGTTGCACAATAAAGCCGCAAATCCATCAGTGAGCTCCATCTCTTTTGCCTTTTTTGTTAGTAGAACCTTTTGTAGTGTTGGATGCTGTTTTGACATTTTGAGTTGAGGCCTATATAGGCTGTGTGTTTGTATGACCTGTATCAACCCTGTCACATGTACAAAGTGAAACAGATGCACAGCAAAATCATCATACCAATGTCAATGGATTCAAATAGCATTGTTAATGTATATTGTGTTATAGGGCAACTTTAAGTTGTACATTTTTGAAAGAGGTTTCATTCTCTTTTTTTCCCAAGTCTAAATCAAACTAAGAAGATAGGAACTAAGAAGATACATGTTTTATTATTATTATTATTATTATTATTATAAATACCTAAAAAAATGCTAATAAACTTTGATCTGCTTGACACTTATTTGCAACTTCACCACCGAACCTGTCCAGCCACCTTAGTCTAGCTAAGCCACCTTAGGTATGCAGTCATTCTTTATGAACTGGCTTGTGTGAACAAAAGTGAATGAATTGGCTTGAACTGATTCTGCCCGTAAAGTGTCTTGAAATGACAGTGTTCAATTGCGACCAATGCAAATAAATCTGAACTCAGTCAAACTGAAAACAGATTTTTTTTCCACCTGTTTAATCTGTGTCGCTGCATGGTGGTGTGGTGGTTAGCACCACAGCCTCACAGCAAGAAGGTCGCTGGTTCGAGCCTTGGATGGGGGGAGGTTCAAACCTGGGGGGTGGTGGCCTTTCTGTGTGGAGTTTGCATGTTCTCCTCGTGTATGCATGGGTTCTCTCTGGGTTCTCTGGCTTCCTCCTACCGTCCAAAGACATGTATGTTCGGTTAATTGATCACTCTGAATTCTCCCTAGGAGTGAGTGTGTGTGTGAATGGTTGTTTGTTTCTCTGTGTTGGCCCTGCGATGGACTGGTGACCTGTCCAGGGTGTACCCTGCCTCTCACCTGCCCAAAATGCAGGGATAGGCTCCAGCTTACCAATGACCCATAATGGACTAAGCGGTACAAAGAATGAATGAAAGCTGAGTTGCTCCTTCAGTAACAGCTTCATAAAATGCAATGAGACTGCATCAGTTTGTTGAGTTATATTTGTGTCCATTTGCATGAGAAAATGCAACTTTTATGACTTTGTTGTATGCCATTATGCCTTGTAATGTGATTTATTTTCTGTGATGATTTTTATCAAAAGTAACCCAAAATAATCATGCAAACATGTTCATCTGATTTATTCAGTGTTTTGGCACCAATTGTGTAGCTAGGATGAAGAAGTTATGTTCCCTGTGCCGCAGACCCTCGTGTCTTACAAATGCTCAAATTCCCTCAGCTACTTATTTCATGAAGTCATTCATCCATATACTATCCTGTCCAGGGTCTCAGGCGAGTGGTGAGGTAAAACCTGGACAGGTGGCCAGTCTATCACAGGGTAAACGAGTCAAGCAATCATACACACACACACATTCAGTCAAAATAAGTTAACACTACTTTCCTAAATTTAATTTAAAGTTATAAACTGTTAATTATCTTCCACCAAAATGCAAATACATATGACAATATCTCTCAGATCTAGTTTCAGGTGCTTTTAGAGACACCACCAGAAATTAAATAAAAACTAAATTTTTCAGAATTCATTGACTTGATTAAAAATAGCAAGAAAAAGATGAATAGATGGACTTGTCTTCAAAAGTCCTCATATGTTACTGAGCTGGTGAGTCTAATTTTGTTACAACTGTCAGAAGCTATTCAATGGAAAGCAGGAATGTCCTACTGAAAAATTAAGTATATTTGGCAGCGAGCAAAGATGGGTGAAAACCTTTAAACGATGCTCAATGCTCCATTCTGCACAGACCAAACCTCTAATCTTCTCACTGTGGGGTCGACTCCTTGACCCAGCTGTCATGGAAACTGAACTCATGGGCTTTTAGCGATTGGCGTGGATTCTCTGACCATGGTTCCTGCTTGCCCGACTACGAACACGAGTCACTGTGAGATTGGTGCCATAGCCAAGACTGACAGGTTGAATGGATGACAGGGCTGTGTGGGCCAAATGGACTGTCAGAGAGAGCTAGGAGGAGATGGATGAGAGGAGGGAGAAAGGGACATCAGAGAGCATCACAGAGAGGGAATACCAGGAAGAGAGATGGAGAAATGATGGAGTACTCTGGTAGCTACAGGCAATACATGATCGTCAGTTTTTCTTTCTCTAACTGGTCCTGTCTCTCACTCTCTTGTTCTTTTCCTCCTTCCATCACTGCTGGCTTTTGTCTAATCTGGTGGACGATTAAGCTCTCTGCAGTGAGTACAGCAGCTTTCCAACCAAACAACACTGGTATTTATGCAATATAAGTTCTGATTTGTGACAAAGTCACACAGTTATCAACCTCAAACACCCTCTATATGTTTTGTTTTACAATGTAAAAGTAGTTTCCTTTGCTGCATTTGAAATTTGAAGTATTTACATCATTTTCTGCTCTGGCTGTCCTTTTGGGATTTTCACAAGCCTTTCATCTCTGACCAACTCTCTCTGAGGACACTTACACATGATTTTGAGAAATTGGCAGTTGTATCATGTTGGCAAACTGTGTGCGAACCAACTCTGTAGAGAAATTATATCATTTCCTTTTTTAAACCACATTCAAGTCTGAAAACTAATCCACATGTCAAATTTTTCCAGTTAAAGCATCTGTTAAATTATTTATTTCCATCACAAGAACTTGACATATACATTAGAGGCATGTGGCTATAAAGATGTTTTAAAGACACTGTAGCTTTAGAATGTAGTTGTTAAATGATTACAATCTTTTTCATCCTTTTAGCATAGTGAAAAGAATGGAAATTCCTCATATTTTTATTAAGAACAAAGCACTTGTATTTTCCACTTGGTGACTGCAGAATTTAAATTGTTCTCATTCATTAAAAAAGGAGAGAAAAAATTTCAAGGTCAATGACAGGTTAGTATTAGAGAAAACATTTCATGTGTTAAAACAGAATGCTTGGTAAATCTGATAATATAGAAATTCCTCTACCATAACGTGAATGGAAAAACTACCAACCTATTAAATCAGACACTGCTATACAATAAAAGTTCTTCACAAAAAATTATTCAACTGTTTAGCAGAAGATTGAGGACTTTTTCTCTCACGGCTCTCACGGTAGCAGTTTCTCTGTTAGCTTCAGTTCTTCCTGGTGCATCGGCTGCAGAGTTGACACCAATCCTGTGAGTTCTGTTCACTCTCTCACAAAGATACACAATTACTCAACTGTAGTACTGGGGTGAGAACAATCCACTGTATGTGTGTCTGTGTGTATTTGTTTATGTGCATGTTGTGAAGAAAAGGAAAAATTGTCCAGTCTAGCTGCCAGAGTGTGTTGTCTGTAATATCTGTCTATGTGAGTAGGGACAGTTATGTAACAACAATGCAGAATAGATTGCAGGTTTGTGACTCACAAACGCACATACAGTCACACTCCTGTGCAAACTGTGTATTTGCGTGTGTGTGTAGACTGGAAGTAAGGGATTCATTAGTGGAAAATGAACACCAGACAAGTCTGTCTAAAATGTATAAGTTGTGGACGTGAAGCTACAAAATCGCCCAGGACAAGAGAGCGTATGACCATCAATAAAACTTCTCATAAAGAAATAGGGTTTTAAAAATGGTTCCACCTCCTGTTTAGCTAGTGTGTGGTGAGAGGACAAGATGTAATGAAAGATGGAAGAGTCACAGCATCTGCTTAATGCTAAACTTTGACATAAGATAAACTCAAAATAGCATTGCCAACATTGGAAGTTAAGGTTGGTTGTGATAAAAATAGCAATGGACAGAGTCAGCAGACTGTAGAAACTAGTAAAGATGACATGGCTACTGAAATACCCAAGCTCAAAGAGAAATAGTTATTAGTGTACTTCTACTTATTGCACATGTCATAATGATGTTAAGCAGTAGAGGAAAAGGTTTTTAGATCAGGGCAGATTTACTAAAGTATGTAATTACAAATAACCAGCTGAGCTGCATTGTGTCATTTGCTTTGTTTGTGAAGTTAAAAACTTGTGCTGATCTACAACCATCAGCAAATTTTAATGTTGACCACAATAATGTATCAGAAGATTAACAAACCAGCAGACCTGTTGATAACCAGGAGTCTATAATTTAACACAAGTGTAGTTTGTTTTTTGTTTCTCTAAAACAGTCTATATAAACTTAAACCTGCTTAGCATATTTGAAATGGCCCTTTGGTATACTGTTAAAAAAAGACAGTTTACCAGATCTACTTTGATAGATAAACTCCTCATTTTAGACTTTTCAGTATATCAAATAATAATGGATTATTGTTTTTATGGTTCAGGATAAGACTGTATGCATACTTGTGAGAAGCAGTCCATTAAAACTGACCATGATTTAGCTAACAGTGAATATGTCGAAAATTAAGATGTGTGGACATAAATTATTCTTCTGCATACAAGGACAACAGTGGTAAAAATGTGAATGATGATTTCCTGGCTAAAGAAGGGATTGTGTTCTAAGTAAAACACAACAAATATAAAAAAATAGAGAACAAAGGATAAGAAGGTGTTAATGAATTTTGTTACAGCAAGTGTTGCATAACTCCTTTTGGGTATAGGCTTTATGTTTTTGATATTAGTTACATATGAAAAATCCTACCGGAAAAATACCTGTATTATATATTTGACTTCAGAAAATGTCAGTGCCATACCCTGTGCATGACTTGAAGGCTCGAATTCGATTAAGAATTCTAGAAACCATTCATACCCATTAGGTAGAAACCTGTCAATGAAGCGGCTGCCTTGCTTCAAAGTATATGCTGCTTTATCCATAAACTGCACAAATGATTGACAAAGTCATGTGCTGTTGGAGATTAAGCTGATGTAGGAGTACTTTTAAATGCAATTTCATCTATGTCTGCTCACATTGACTCTAAAGGATTTCTGCCTTAATCTCCCAATCAAAAAAGCTCCACATCTCTCATTAAACCCTAATTCACTTTTCACCATGACTCATTAGGGTCTCGTTTGCTATTCACTCTCTCTGAACTGTGTGCTGGTGGTCCTTCTCAAACTAATTCAATAATTTAATTGCTATAAGTCCTCAAATAAAGGCACTTATTTCCAATTAGCTGTAAAATATAACTCTCCATCTTCATCTTCCTGATAAACCAACATGGTAACAAGCAAATGCTGAACTCGAGGCTTTAAAACAGCAGTTCGCAAACTGATGATGCCATAAAGGCTTTGTTTTTATTTTACTATATTAAATGTAGGGCTATCCAATTCACAAAAATGAAGACATGCATTGAGAGTCCTTGAAAACAGTGACATGTTTGCTGAAGAAACAGTTTTCTTTAAGTTTAGTAAGAAGTTGTATCACCCCCTGCTGTTCATTAGATGGAAGCCAGTTAAGAGGCATTTCTGCACTGGCCTAATTTTTTTAAGACCACATGCAT
Source organism: Melanotaenia boesemani (assembly GCF_017639745.1). NCBI lineage: Eukaryota > Metazoa > Chordata > Actinopteri > Atheriniformes > Melanotaeniidae > Melanotaenia > Melanotaenia boesemani. The sequence continues at coordinate 26,870,503 of NC_055697.1, read as the reverse complement.
ATCTTTAAATACCATCTATGATTTTATTAGCATCTATAATTAATATTGATCAGTGTGAGAGCAGCATGTCACAGTTGTAGCTGCTGGAGGTACAGCAACTAATGTTATGTACAGTTCAAATGTACAGTTCAGTAAACCTAAAATGAGAAAGAAAAAGTAGGAGCTGTCTGATCCATCTTCCTGACTATACACTGATTTATGTAAAATGCCAGAAGCTAAAGAGGTTGGAACCCTCTGATTAAATCACAAACTATGTGTTGCGTTTCAAAAGGCTGTAAATGTCGTCATCTGAAAAGAGACTTATCTGTCATTGAATGTAGCGCAGTCAAGAGTGAAATATTTTCCCTCTGACTTTGTTTTTGTACAATTTTCAGTTATTATTACTAGGATCCCTAATCCTGCTTCTTGAGGGCTGGTTCTTTGCAGGTTTTAGATGTTTCCCTGTTTCAACACATCTGTGAAACAGGGAAACACACGGATGTTTTTTATTATCATTTCCATAACTGATCAACCAAATAAATACATAAATAAAAAAAATGAAAAAGTACTGAATAATTTTAACTATTACTAAGCTAGCTAAGTAAAAAGGGCAAAGTTGCATACAATGAATTACCCCAAATTTGTTATTGATGCAAGACAACATTGTACTACAATACTACCCCTCCCCCACCCTCACAATTTTTCATGTACTCATCTCATTTGTATTGATTCAGCTTAAGTCCATTAATTTAGTCAGCCTTTTGCACTCCAAACTTCATATGACTTATTAAAGATTAGTAATAACTAGATTAAATTATCCATTAAATATATTTACAGGGTCGCTACTTTGCCTGCTTCCTTGACGACCGCTCATATTTATAGTTAAAACTACAAGTCTGACAGTCTTGAAGTAAAACAGTAGTATTTACGTGTTTGTGTGTGTGCATGTGTGTGTGTGGTTAAGGTATTGATTGGAACACTTCCACCCTGTGGCCATGTTCCGGAAACAGCAATGATCGCACGTATACAAATGTACACACACACACACACACACACACACACACACACACACACACACTGGCACACACACACGTCTATACAGTCACAGGTTGGTGTGGGCAACCATTTGACTGCCTCACACACACATACACACATACGCAAACTGCCTGGGGCTTTATAAACAGCCGGGCTTGGAGGTTGTGACTCTCACATCAGTCTCAGCTGCCTCCCTCCCTCCTTCCCTCCCCCTTTCCTCTCTAAAACAACACAGCTTCTCTCATGTTCTTTCATTTATTTCTCTCGTTTGCCATCGAGCCGCCTGCTGTTTGTTGTCTTTCCCTGCTCTCTTTAGGCCTGCACCTCACATTTTCTTCTCACTAATGTGCTGATCTTCCCATCTCTTCCTCTCTCTTCCTGCCTTTGTAGTCTCATACACAGCAGCAGTGTGTGGTAGAGAGCAGTTCAAGTTGGCTTCCTGCCTGCTGAGATGTGCCAATAGGAGACACTTTGAAGGGGGGTTCATGCTGATGAAATTGATCTGCTCAGGTAAGACCAAAGACCCTTTTTTTCTTCCTCTTTTTCATTTAGTTTTTGTTCATTAATAGTATTATTTATTCCGCAAAATCTTTAAGATTTGTATTTTTCCTTTCATGTAATGTAGAAAGGGTGATGATATGAAAGAAAAATATAAGAAAAGTTGAACATGAATGGCTCCCGTCAATATAAAAGAATCATTTTAAAAAAGGGAAAAACTGTTTTGTTCTCCACAGGAATGCGTTCAATTGCATTTTTCTAAGTGTTGTCAGATTTTAAATAAAATAAGTTGAAATTATCGTTTAACAGATAACTGAATAAAAATGTGCAGTTAGACAAATCATGATGATAAACCACTTAGTTTACCCTCTTACTAAACTATACAACTGTTTTTACAATACACACTTCTGCTTTAGTTGGTATTAATTCATTGGTCTTTTTTAACAGTCTCTGATTTTGAAATAACAAATTCAAACAGTTAATTAAAACCAGCAGGTCCAGTACCTGGAATATTTATTTTGAAATATCTGATAACATCTCATAAATTTATACAGAGTTTTAAAAACATCACACAGTATAATTTGTTTTGTTGTGGTGGTGGTGGTGGGTATCCTCTATTTATTTTTAGCTGGATCACATATTAAGCTTTTTAAGCTCCAGAGAACAAGGTAGACATATTTATAGAAGGTTCCCATCTCAATAAAAGATGAATTGCTGTCTTATGCAAGAACTCCTGACCACACTGGAGGCAGGAAAGGATGGAGGAACAGATGGATGGATGGACAGATCAGTGGATGGACAGATGCTATGCTTTCCTGTCAAGGTTGCCCTCCAAGAAAATGATCTATCCTTCTTTCTCCCTCTTTCACTCTCATGAATAATTTTGGCTTCCTTTCTGTCCTTTTGATGCCTCTTTTATATCTGTTTCTCTTCCTTTCAATTCACCTCTCCCTCTTTCCCACCTTTAATGTCTCCCCTTTCTCTCCTCCTGACTCTTTTCACTTTCTCTTTCACCTCTCTGATCTATTATTCACATCCTTCTCTGACTTTTCCTCTCTTTCCCTTGGCACCTGAAATCTCTCCATTCCCTTCAGGGCATTTAGACCTCCACCAACAGTGCTTCCCTTCTAGGAAAAGAAATAGAATGATGAATAAAAGAACAGAGCGAAGAGACAGATAAAAAGCTTTGGGATGGGAGGCTCTATAGATATGCCAAGGTATTTCTTCATGTGGTGCATTGTGCAGGTTGACATTTTACACAGTCCCATGTAATTTTACAAAGACTACTTTGTGTGTAACTGTAAATTACTCAGTTTGCAGACATGCAGTGAAAAAAGCGTTTAAAGTGACATTATTGCATAGAAATTTAACACAGTTTTAACACTTTATGTGTCATGTTCTTTTCTTTTTAGCTTCTGGTTCCATTATTTGGTGTCAAGTGACATGCTAAAAGGGCTAGTAGTAGGGCTGGGTGTTGTTTTCCTTGACGACTAAATGGTGTGAAAAGACATGAAAAGTAAAGGATTCTCAATGTAATAACATGCAACATTACTTGTCCTGTTATTCATGCTGTACCTCATTTTGTAATATCAGGCTATAGATCACCGTCTCACTTCTGCTTAACCCTTATGTACTCAGTCCTTTAGTATTAGTAAGTAAGTCATTTATGTATATAACACATTTCAAGCACAACTGCGACTCAAAGTGCTTCATACAAAGACAACACTTTAAAAATGCAATCAAGCATTACAATAGTATAAAACAAAATCTAAAACAATCAACAGACCAGCTAAAAGTCAATGACAATAAAATGTATTGGTAAAACAATATGATTAATCAAAATCAAATTAAAAAGTAAAAATGTAAAAAGAATAAAACTAACTGATCACAAAGCGCTGTAAAAGACATCAGGATTGAATGTTGCAGAGGTCATTTGGAAGAAAACCACTACTGTACAGTCAAAACCAAACTGAAAATAACCAGCTGCTACACCTATAAAGAAACAGAAAACTGTTAAGGTTTGCAGGAAGACAGGCAGCAACCAGGAAGGAGCAGACAGCAGATTCTGTAAAGCGGTAACAGGTTTATTTAAAGTGAGTCCAGAGTCCTTGGGAAGCAAATGAGGCAGGGCTGGTGGCAGGGCAACAGGCTAGAATGACAGCTTGTGGTGGGATTTTCAGACTGGGAAGGTGGCACTCTTCTGGTAGGTAGACAGGACAAAAGTTACGCATAAGACTGTACACAAAAAAACTCAACCTAATCTCTTAATGGCCGGTGTTGTACCACTAGGGTAAGGCAACGATCTGGCGATGAGTGGACTGCAAACTGGCTCTTATGTAGGCTGGGAAAGTCAAACAGCAGCAGGTGAGTGGCATCTCCCATTACCACCAGGTGAGGAGAATCTCCAATTAGCACCACCACGCCCAATAAGATCTCTGAACCACAAGTAACAAAAACAGAACATGACAAAATATTAGTAAAATACATTCCTGACAAAAACAGAAACCTTCTGTTTAACTTGATCACATAGCCTTAAGATAATGCTTACATATTCTACCATGATTTGATAAAGACTTGATAGAGGTTTAAAGCTGCAGCTGTATCATTTTAGAGTTATTCATATTTTTTCCTGTACGTTGTTTTTTTAGGCAAGCCCGAACGTTTTGTGCTGTGTACCATCTTTATAGATTCTTCACCAGTAACAAATATCAACTACTGATATTTATACCCCTTAATAAATCTCACAATTGTCCCCTGTACAATTACTCCAAATGTAATTAAATAGACCATGTGGTTGCAGACATTAGTGCAACCCAAGGCCTGATAAATAGCCACAGGGCTCAAAGGGTTAAACATGTTTAAAGCCTACATTTTCATTGTGCCACTTCACCACCATTCCCCCTTACTCCTAATATGGACTTTTGTTGGTTGTCATGCAATGAAGTTCATGCATCCAACATGCTAAATCTGCAAACTGACATCCTGCAAACATAGCTTTCATCATGCAGGCATTCATTTTCAACACATTAATAGCCAATACTGCATAGCTGTTTTTTGTATTTCTGATGCAAAGGTTTTCCCAAGCTAACTTTAGGAAGACATGTTTTGTTTCTTAGTTTTCAAGCTGTTGTTTCAAGCTCTGTTTATACATGTTTTGCTTTCACTGAGCTGTTAGGGTCACTGTTTTTGAATGCTTTTGCAGAGTGTGAAGGAGACTGTCATGTACCACATGGCAGCAGTTGTGCCTGAGGATTGACGCTGATCTATCCAAGTGAAGGGCATGCAGTCCCCATCTGTCAGCAAAAACATTCACATCTGTCAGAAAATATGTTTGTTCCTATATATATATATATATATATATATATATATAAAACCACATATAATGTTGATTTCAAACCAACGACCCAAACGAACTAAGCTGTCGTTATTATTGGAAAGGTACTCCATAAAGTTGCAGAATTATTATATTTTTCTGAAAAAGAGTATTTCTGTGTGTCCCATTTTACACCTAACACTTATTATGTCTGAATACCTGCAGGTGGAGGGTTTGTTTTCATTTATGTGTGTGTGCTCATGCTCCACCTCTCATATCACTGCTGAAGATAAACTATCTACATATTAGAGCAATGGCATATGCGTGCATCAGATGAGAGAAGATCTGAAATAGAATCTCCTTCTGTTCCCCCTCGCTGCACACATCATCTATCCATCAATCAGTGCTGCACAATGCCTTTCCTTCCCAACACCGAGCCATCAATCATCACATTCCCATGCCTTATGGAAATAAGAGGAAAAACTGCATCTAATGGCATTTTACCTTCCATTCCATCCACCTATCTGTCTTTGACCATCCATCCATCCACCTGCCTATGCCCTCATCCAATCTAGTCACAGTGTAAGGTCATTTATTTAAATCTATTTAAATGGATATGAGGCATGTGCATGTGCAGGGAGATTTCACGGCCCGGCAGGTCAGCAAATACCAAGGCTGTTCCAGCTCACTAACTCCCGATCAGAGCCCACTGACAATTAATACACAACACAGGTGGTCAAGTTTGAGCATGTGCATATGAAAAGAAGAGATGAAAGAAACCTGATTTGAGACAGTGACTGTTTACTCTATCTATCTATCTATCTATCTATCTATCTATCTATCTATCTATCTATCTATCTATCTATCTATCTATCTATCTATCTACCTATCTACCTATCTATCTATCTATCTATCTATCTATCTATCTACCTATCTACCTATCTATCTATCTATCTATCTATCTATCTATCTATCTGATAAAGCACATCTCAAATAAGAAAGAAGTGATATTATTTGGGGGGGCGGGGGTGCAATGTCATTCTTGAGTGAGAGGAAGGAAATGAGGGAAAGATGGCTCAGAATAGGTAAAAGAACAGAGTAAGAAAAGAGTGAGAGAGAGGAAAGAAGGAGAAGTGAAGGGTAAAAGTATCTGCTAATGTCTTTGGTTCCAGTATTGACTAACACTGGCTCCCTGTGACTTTAGCATACTTACTCTTCATTGTCCTCTTCAGTTCATTAGCTCTGTCATTTAAAAATGGATGTATTGTCCCATCTGTTCAATGTCAATATGATAAATGGATGGATGGATGGATGGATAGATAGAGGAATGAATGGATGGATGTCCAGAGTATAAAAGGATAAGATTTAGGCATTACTAAAGCCCACAGTTCTTAAGCTGGATTTATACCCGTGTGGCGTCACCGCCGTAGGCATCGTGTAGGTCTGCGGAGGCTTGACGTGCACCTCTTCCAGACCTGACATGCACCCCTGTTATGCAGACGGTTACATGGAAGTACTCCCTTGTGATTGGTCAGTCTGGGATTAAGCGTTTTCGGATTTCTGGATCATCATGCTGAATGTGTGTGGTAACCGCCATTTTTAAAAACAAGGTTGATCAAATTATTTTTTCATTTGCTTCCACAAGCGCATGAAGACACTGCACTATGTTGGAGGCCATTGCTGATTTAAAAAGAACTCCGTCCTGTTGAGTGTACCAGCCGATACCACCCCTGCTGCCACCTTCAGATTAGAAAGTGAAACTGCAACACGGCACCAAAGCGATGCGTAATCCCTATGCTCAAGTGTGAGAGCACACTTCATCAGCATCAGCTACACCATAACCAACCTTACGCAGACGCTGCCCGAGTATAAATCCAGCTTTAGAATTTCTTAAATAGCCCATTTCTGTTGCTGTGTTGCCGAGAGTAAGTTATTCATTTTGGAGATATTGTGTAATGTTATGTTATTAGTCCATAAATAGCCCTTTATGGAGCACCCAGAAGCCCCCAGCACTCATGTGGTACCATGACAACAAACTCGCAACATGTACAGTTAATAATCCAATTCAATTTAGCTTTATTTGTATAGCACCATTTCAGAACAATTTCATCTCGGCACTTTACAGACTGATCGATTGAAGCCAATTCATTGTGATCCAATCAGTATTCATACAAACCAATTCACAAAAGATAATCGCCTAGCTGAAGAAATCAACAGATTGGATCGAAGCTTGACTTCAGTTCATTCCCCCATCCTGAGCATGCGTCAGCTCACCAGCAATATACAGAGTCAGCTGATGGTAAAATGTTTTAGATTTAATGCAAGCACACTGAAATTCTTGACATTATCGGGATAGACAAATACGGTTTGAGTTCATTTAATTGTTCACCACAATGATCAGTTGAACTCATGTGATTTATTGCCTTTGCAGCACTTAAGGAAAGGCTGTAAGGGGATTTATTACAATTAAAAGCACTTTTTAAAAAAATATGCAGCACTTTACGTGTAGGCCGCTGCATGCTATTCCCTGGAAATAACTAAAGAGTTTTTGGCACTCAGAAAAATTAAGGTATGCTAGACCTTTGATCATTTTTGATCAAGTCTCCTTTATGGTAGACAAGTTAACACCTTGTTTCAGATTAAAAACTATATTTCTGGTTTAACAATAGCTGAATATATACACACATATATATATAAAACAAATAAAAAAAACACATTTAGCTATAAGCACAAACAACTGGTCATACTTTTTTCTTTTCTTTTTTTTTTTTCTTCTTTTTTTGCACAAATCACATTCAGTTAACAGAGAGGACATATCAGGCTAAAAGTAATAAATCCATTCACAGAAACAGTTCAGAGATTATTCAAAGAAAATGTCCAGAATTTCAAAACAAGTGAAAAAGATAAAAGCTACTAAATGACCACAGTGTGAGTATATTTGTACTGATTAGTTAAAATGTTCATAGGTGTGAAATTAACTGGAATTGATTGGACCTTATTACTTAAAAATGATAAATTATGTAAGTTAAGGAAAGGGTTTATCTTACTCCTATCCTGGCACTGACTGCTTTATTTCAAGACACATCACAATCTATAAAAGTGTTGGTACATGTGTGTGAGGGTCCAGAGGGGAAAAGGCTAACACAGCACGGTGTGTGTTTTAAAGGGATTAAACACCACCACTTCCTCATCTTTCCACTCCTATTTCATCATCTTCTCTGCCCTCCCTCTTCTCACCCATCATTTTCCCCAACACAGCACTTCTGAGAAAGAGGTAGAGCGATTGAAAGTGGGGAGGAAAGACTTAAAAGGGCTAGACATCGATTCCCAGTCGAAAAGACGCCAGTGTGTGTTGAAGAGGGTCAAGGAGGAAGAGATGAGTCGTGTCATTCAGAAGGGAGATATCCATCTGAAATGGGTTTCTGTGATATATGCTGTTATGACTACTTCTGCTTCTATTTATGTGACTGTTCTACCAGCTCTTTTGCCACTGTTGCTGACTGGATTGGGCATAATTATACGCCCCAAATAAAAAAAAAAAAACACGGAAGGTTTGTCACTGCAGATTGTCAACCTAGATGGTCAGAAATAGAAAGATTTTCAACAAATCATACAAAGGATTTTTAATGTAACAGACTGTGTGATATGATATAAAGTATAAAGCAGTGAAATAGAAATTCAAAGCAATACCTTCAGACATCTTTCTAATTTGTGTTTGAAGCTGAGCAGAGTTACATTTTCACCAAAACCAGGGTGTGTTTGTGTCCTGTGAGGTTGCTCAGGTGGGCATGTGGTTGCTTGTCCAACTCTCAGTCGACAACTCAGCTTTTCTTCTTTTTTTCTTTTTTAGAATAAAGAAAAACATATATACCTGACCAATTTTACAACTTTTATATGTCTCATTGGGCCAAAGGTGATAATGTTGAAAATGTTCAGAGTTTAAAGAGATTCCGTTACATACAGTTAATTTCTAGAAGTATATGTTTTAAAGCCGGGCAGGTTGAGTTTCATTGTAACTCAATATAGAAATATGAATGTTAGTAAAAGCTGCTGAAAATGCCTTTTTTGCCCAATTGAACCCAGTTTTTAGATTTTATGCTGGCTAGAATATTAGAAAATACTTTTTTAAAAATAATTTTACAGCATCAGCAGCACAAAGGCCTTTGGTGGTGGAGTGTAAGCTCAGTCTCACAAGAAATCATGTAGAATAGTTCCTTCATTTGTAAACTGTAGTAGTAGTAATAGTAGTATTGTGAGATTACAGTAATCGCGACTCATAAATAGAAACATTTGTAGCTTTTGACTATGTGAACTTTTTAAACTTCCAACCATGTATTTTAGAAAAATGCAGAGAAAGTGTGGGTCTGAACTATCACAAAGTGAGCGTTAATGACAAGATTCTCAGGTAACAGCAGCACCACATTTCTAGTCTAATCTCAGATCTGGTCTCCCTAACATCAGCTCCATTGACATGGAGCACTTTGATCCGACTGAACGACCAGTTAGAATAAAAATGCGTCAAACATGTCAGCTTATCTGATCACCCTGAATCGGAAAGAATTTTAAATCCAGTTGGTGGTTTAAACCTTTTTCACGATCAGATCAGCAGGAAAAATAAAAAAAATAAAAAACATGTATAAGCTCGTTCCTGTGTTTTGCTGGACTCCTGACTTTTTTCTGTCAAATTGTTTTAATGGCTAATCAATGAACAAGCGCCAAGCAATTTTATTTTGATTTAAAAATATACTATTTCTTTTTTGTAAGAATTTGCCCCTTACAATAATTCAACAAGCAACTACTTATGCCAGAAGCTGGACTCACACAAAATCAATTTAAAAAGTGAATTCTCTTATGAGCCTAAGAACTATATTTACAATTCAAAAGTTATTTATCCATGGCCTCTGGATCTGATTGTGTTATATTTTTTGCTGCCTCTTGGCCAGGACTCCCTTGCAAAAGAGGTTTTTAATCTCAGTGGGACTTCCTGGTTAAATAAAGGTTAAATCAAAAAATAATAAAAACAAGAAATTCACAGAACAGAAGCAACACTAGCTCATCGTGAATTATAAAAATAAATAAATAAAAAACTCTTTTACACTTTCTAGATATTCAGAAACACAAATACATATAAGATCTGTTCTTCCACTAGTAATATAATGTTTTTAGTGAGTGTGTGTATGAACGGACCACATATGGTGGTCCATTTCCTGGAGTCTTGAATTGCCAGTCATAGCTGGACTTAAAGTGTTCACTGAATTTAAGCTGTTCATTCTCCAATAAGAACTGCTTCCATCACTGGCCAATCATGACTTGAAGGATGGTGTTTACTGAGCAATCAAAGCTGGATTTAGAGAGATGACTAACCAATCACAGCAGGATATATTGCAGCCATTGGCAGGATTTATCTCCAGTTTGGTTTGCACCACAGATGTGCCACAGAAAATCTAGGTTTGTACGATTCCTGTTTGCTCTAAAAGGGAATAAAAACACATTTTTAGTAGTTCTGTAGCTCTAAGCTGTGACACAACCAGACCAAAGGAGATCTAGTAAATCTCCAGGGCCTCCAGTGCACCTGTTCATGTTAAAACACCTCAACTCCGTCTTCCTAACAAAACCACACCAACTAATATTTTTCACTATGAACTGTTTTATGGAAAAAGTCCAAATATAATAGTCTCCAGGGCTGATGTAACAAATATTGATGACATATACGCAAACATCACTGCATGACAAGTCAAGCTTGATATTGAATAGCATAAAGTCAATTTATTTTTATTTATTTTATCAGGTGGGTTATTAATTTTCTTTCATAGCTGTGGTGCCACAGATAGCTAATACATAGCTGCAGCTGGGCTTCATAAAGATGGCTGCTTTGTTGTTGTAGTCTGATCATTGCTTTGAATTGTCCGAGACAATTCAAAGTGCTTTACATCAAACATTAAAAGCATTACAGATGGTGCAAAGAAAGCATTAAAAAGTAGTAAAAGGCAGCAAGAAATAGCAAAAATCACAATAAAAGTATATTAAGATAAGTTCAAAAGTTGTCCAGATTTTATGAAATGTTTTTAACCTGGATTTAAAAACGTCTACATTTGGTGAAAGTTTAATCTCCACTGGCAGTTTGTTCCACTCGTTTGCAGCATAACAGCTAAATGCTGCTTCTCCATGTTTAGTCTGGACTAGTTGACCAGAGTCTTTGGATCTAAGAGCTCTGCTAGGTTTATATTCTCTGAACATATCATAGATGTATTCTGGGCCTAAACTGTTCAGGGATTTGTAAACAATCAGAAGGGTTTTAAAATCTATTCTGTGACTGACTGGAAGCCAGTGTAAAGATTTCAAAACTGGTGTGATGTGTTCAGATCTCTTAGTCCTGATTAAAACTCTAGCAGCAGCATTTAATGCTCTTTTTAGGCAGTCCTGTTAAAAGACTTTAATACTCTGCAGGGGTCCTTTACATCGACCTGAGCCTGAGGTTCTGTTTGTGATTCCAGCTAAAAATAGGAAATAAAAACACTTTCCTTGGTCAGGCTCCCTCGGGGTCACATATTCACGCTTCAGGTACCCCCCTCTTGTCAGTAATTGACTTACAGGGTGCACTGCTTGAATGTTATAAGGCTCCCTAAACGCTGGTAATTGACGAGATGAGAATGCAAAGGAGTCTGTTCCCTTATTTTGGAATAGCATATGAATATGAATAGCATATGAAATGTGGTACGATCGTCTCACAGCTATGACAAGTAAGGAGTAAGAACGTATTGGATAATGTTTTTCTTCACAACGGCTGTTATGTCTTTAGAGGTAAGGTCGGATCCTGGTCATCTTCAGGCAAACGTTTTGTTTTGCCCTTTTGCTTTGAAAGTACGCACTTCTTTACTTATTGTCCCTTTAATTTTAAGCCAAACTCACACACAAAGTGTAAACTGCAAACTATCCAAAGTGATTCCAGAAATCTGAATAGAAACAAATCCTGAAACCTGATCCGAGTTTCTTTTTTCTTAATCTGTTTGTAAAATAATTCTCCATCCATCTTCATTGCAGATGTTGGCAGAGCTGATATATTTGTAGACTTGTTGGATAACACTACAGCCAAAACTGAAATCTTATGATCTAAATCAAAATTACTCCCTTATTTCATGTTTGTTAATTTAATCAGAATTAGGGCTGATTAGTCAGTCAGTGGTGGTTTATGGAGATAAACAATTCGAACAAGTAATCACAACAACAAGGGACATCAGGAGATAAATGAATTAAAAAGGGGTGGATGATTAAACAAGTGGAAAACAGGAATATGGGCCAGCAGGGTGTGATAATCTGTCTCTCTGTCAACTATCCCACATGGGAGGGAGGGAGATTAAGGGGAAGTATGATGTATTCTGACCCATATTCACACACACACATACACACACACACACACACACACACACACACACACACACACACTGATGTCTTTTGACCCATATTCTGCCACATTTAAATACATAGTCCAATTTAATGCTAATGTGTATGATAGTGAGTGAGAGTCTGTGTTTGGGAATTTTCTGTGGTGCTTCAAATACCAACGCAGTATGACGATTATATAACTGGTTAACTTACATTTTAGATGCAGCACAGCATACTGTGAGGTTTTGGTTTCAGGAGATCCCAGCAGCTCACTGGATGGTGATTAATGCTATTTATCTTTCACACTCAGCTGTGACATCCAGAAACAGCGCTCTGCAGAAAACGCAGTCACGTTTGAAGTTTAAACTCTGATAAGAAGTCTTAATAAATATTATAAACCAATTTTATGTGTTAAGCATCACATATTAAATCTTAGTTTTAGGAAATATTACAGTCTGTGTATCATTTGTTTATTTAATATTTAATACTTAATTCAAAACTGAAGATCAAAATATAAATAATCAGCTTGTTTTGCATTTTTCTTCAGTGAATCTGAAACAAAACCTAAAAACAGGTTGTTTTTGTACTTCTGATTTGAAGTTTTGACTAAATAAAATTAAACTAGAAAAACAACCCATGGACATTGGAAATTTGACTTTAATTTTTCGGATTTCCGTGACCTTGAGGTGCTGCAGATTCTCCCAACTCGCCAAAGTGCGCCGTAGTGAATGCCACTTGGATTTCAGGGAAGCTGCTGCTGCTGCATCAGGAGACTCGCCACAGTGCATCCCACCGCCAGTTTCCCTGAAGGATCAACACTCACCCAAAAGTTGTGTGTCTTTTGGGAGCAGCTGGGGAGAGCCATTCACAGCCTTTCTCAAAGTGGGAGTCCCAAGATAAAGTCCAATGTATTATACATATATATATACAAATAAATAAAGTTATTACTCATGCCATATTAAAAATCCAAAGTTGCCACAATCTCGGTGAGAGAAGCTGATTTTGGGTATTTAAGTGCCTTGTCATAGCAGTGACCTGAATCCACCTAAAAAAAACACTTCATCGTCATTATTTATGAAGATTCTGGCAGCTTTCAAGCCTTACATAGGGATGGCCGGATCAATAGTTCGATATCAGCCAATCGAAATACCTGATTCAATATTTTTTTGAGATATCACTCTGCTGATACAAAATGTGCCATTTGTTTTCACTTCTGAGCTTTTTAGGTGACAAATTGCATGTGAAGCCCAGCAACAGTGGATTCTTTGTGTCACATGATTGTGGTAGCCTATCAGATGTCTTAATGATGCTGCTGCGGTTAGTGATGATGAGGTTTTGTTTTGATGTTGTATTTTATCTTAATTTTGTTTAATTTACACTTCCGTATAATTTATTGTTTTAAATACATTTTTTAAGTACTGATGTTTTTTTTTAGCTTATTTATATTTCATACTGTCCTTGCAATAAAGTATTAATGTACACTATACAATCATAATTTTCCTTCATGGGGCCAAAAAGGAATTGATATTGGTATCACCTAAAAAGTAGCATAAAATGATATTGTAGACAGGTGGTCAGGAAAATTGTTGGTATTGCCTATCCCTAGCCTAACATTTATAGGATGATTTTATATTTATTTATTTATTTATTTATTTTACAGATTTTTAAAAGAATGATGATAAACAAGCTGATTATTTGTTTTTAATCCCTGATTTTGAATTGAATGTTAAATGAACGAATGATACACAGACCTAATACGTTGAATTTGTTAACAGTTGAGCTGTTTATTTGGTTTAATGAGTCTGAGGAAATAAAATTTTAAAAAAATGAATAAAAATGAACAATTAGCTGATTTTTGTAACACAGCAGACTGCAAATGCAGCTATGGAGCTATTTGCTTGTTTGGTTGAACCCCGTAAAGTTCATGATGCTTCATTTGACCCTTCATCACTCATTTCATACCACTGCAACTGTCAATCATCCTAACAAGCTGCCAAGTTTATCTTGGCAAAATCAGGGAAGTGTGTGTCATGCTTTCCCAGACCTTGCAGAGAGAATTGCTGAACATGTTTCACTATTCAACAATACAGAATAAAACAACAACAACAACAAAAAAAAAACGTTTGATCTGTTCTGAGATTACTCCGGTGAGGAGTTAGATTGGCCTCTGTGTGCTTTCTAGTGTTACTGCATGACTGCACTGCTGGCCTCAAGTATGAGCTCCGCACTGTTCAGTCCAGAGTAAACAAGCCCAAGCAGCTGAGATGGTAATATATTTCAGAGTTCAAGGTGATGGAACTGTCTTTGTGCATTGAATGAAAACGAATGAAACACTTAAGTAACTCAAGCCAACAAAGCAGAAATTAAAGGGTATTTTTCTTTTAACAGTAAGTAATAACAGGGGCAGTAGGTCCTCCCACAGTACATAACATGAAATGACACATTTGTGCAAAAATTGCCTTTTTATAAGACCAGGCTTTTCCCACTAGTCTAAAACACCCACTTACACCCACCAATTTCTGGCTTTTGACTTCGGTGGTTATGTAGTCCCAGACTAAATGTTTCAGGTTGCAGGTTTTTTTTTATCCATTCTTGCTCCATTTGGCATTACTGGACATGAAACACCCATTTGCACTTGTAAGTTTTCACAGAAACCTAGAGTGGGTGCATTTCATTTTAACTCTACAAAAACGCATATTCACCAACTGTATTATCTCGAACTGAAACTGAAACAAGGCAACATTTCGCAAACAGAAAGAGACAACAATCAATTTTACCTGTCTGCTAGATAAGTGTAGCTCAAGCTCCGTTCCTTTGTGCAAGGCTGTCTTCCCAGTCGAGACGAAAATAATTGTAAAAAAAGCTATATAGTGTGCACAGTATTTACAGGGGCATAAACTGGGTAGCAACTACTTGGAAAGTAATCAGAGCAAGACTAAGAAAACTCCTAACAGCCAGCTATTTCTGGCATGAGCCATGGATGAGAAAGATGGAGGGAGGTAGAAACCAAATGCAGGACTACAAGCCAACACAAACAGGATTTATTCAATGAAACGAAAAGTGCTGCAATGGAATGATTAATAAGACCTGGAACCAAAACCATAGCTAACATAGCTAATAATAGATTTCAGGACATTTAATAAGGAAAAGCCAAGTAGCACCAATAATGAACCAGGACAGGATTGACGAGGAGCTTACAAGAAGCAAGAGAAACCCAGGACTATTTATAAAGAGGTCTAACAACTAAATAAAGAGCAGGTGTGATCATTAAGAAACAGAAGCCATGTGTAACAAAAGAAGATGCTTATCTAAAACTCAAAGAGCAGGCTACAGAAATATAGCAAAAAACTAAAGCAAAAACAGAACTAAAAACTTGAAAATTGTACAAAGAAAACTGACAACAATGTTAAATATTAACCACTCTTTAATCTAATCTGGCTGTATGCTAAAGTAGAAGCATCCATTTTCACCTCTGCAGCTGGCATCACTGCATGAAAGGGCACTGAAGTGTTTCCTTTTCTGATATGTTAATACAATTGGTTTTATGTTACATTTTGGCCAAAAAAAAATAAATTTTTGGACAAATTTATGCCAGATTGTTGTAAAAAAGGGAGACACTTTTATTTTGGATTGAAACTTTATAATGAGGAACTCTTGCCTCTCACATCCGAAGACTGTACTGATATATAAAGTTGTACAGCACACAAGCCTGAGACGAGATGCTGAAACGGGAGTCCAAGCTGAATTTATGTTGATTTTTATGATGGTCTTGGGGGTTTAAGCCAGAAGCGTCTCCAGACAAGTAAACCAAGTGTAGAGTACATCTTGGAGTTGCACCTTAGTACATTGATGTACTGATGCATCCAGTGACATGTTTAATTTGGTTAAGTTAAAAACAGAACACATTTTATTCCTTTACCCATAGAGAATTGAAACTTTTATCTTTAGAGGCTAAGTATTTTCAGCTTTTCTAAGAGAGGTGTTAAGTTGCTCTGTGGAAAAAGATTTTTTTCAGACTACTTAGTGAGATGGTTTTTATTGTTGTTTTAATCTGAAGAAGTGTGCTTCTTCCCGTGCTTCAGTGGTAACATAACATGGTGCTTTAATGGCCAATGACCTATGTCCTTCAACACCAAAACCCTCCCAGCATTCATTCGATACAACAGAAAAATCAGACAGAAATACGAAGGAGAGCAGCCAGGCAAAAATGAAAGTTAGGGAAGGAGAGAAAGAAGGATGTGCGTGTCCAAGACATATTCTCCTTGTGCCTCCTGTGGTCCTTTGACCTGCCAGTCGGAAGGTCGAGGCTTTTCCAGCACACTACACAGGTGAGGAGATAATATTTGTCATTGGATGCCACATCCACAGACCCAACAAATAAAACCGTCATAAATTGCTGTTGTCATCGGGGCCCATCGCCAGTCTTTATTTCTTTTCTGTGGTATGAATTATTAACTGCATTTGTACAACTGTTAAGGGAATAGTTGGAAACATATTTTTATTATTGTTATTATTATTACTATTATTATTATAATTTAATTTCAGCAGAAAAGCTTCACTTCCTGTACTTACAGCTACACTTGATTTAAACTCCTGCATATTCAATAGAAACAATCTTATTTAACTTGAGGCTCTTTGAAAGGATTTTTTTAGTGTCAAAACTGCATTTGTTGAAAAAAGAGAAAAAATGCTTGGATGTAATAAAGTGAAATATCTCTGGTGCCCAGAGAGATACAGTTTCTTCTGTTTATTTTTTTCAGAATAGTGTTAGCATAGTAATCATATTGCTATGGACAAATAACACCAGCTGGTGGGTTAATTAGTGTTAAGTACTTGATGCAAATCCAGTGTGGGTCAGAGTCACAGTCAATGTGTTGAACCTTCAGTCTGTCGTGGAAAATGTGAAGAAGTTTGAGTCATGGCTGAGGAGAGGAAAGACAAAAACTCACTCCTAGCAATCATCTTTACAGTGGAATTTCCATTTCTGTCTCTGTAAAGTTATAATGAATACAAACCACACAATTATCACAATATGGATTACACATAAGGCAACAATTTCAGGTATTCAGTCATTTGAATAACAAATTTAGGACAATCAGCCTGTGCTTAAAGCAACGCTGCACAACTTTCAGACCTTAAAACTCTGTGCTTTTGACTCATTTTGATGGCACAGTGGCATTTCTTATGGAGCTGCTGTTGCCCTGCAGTGTTCAAGTCGTAAAACAACACTTCAGTGGCCTTTTTAAAAACATTTTTTAAACCTTGTCCTTGTACCTTGTACAGCATCATGACAACAGATTGATGGTCTGGCTGCCATGTTGTGCTGAGTAAATTTGCTTTACCAAGGAAAGTTTTATGGATATACAATATGGCTTCCTCTTGATACTTAAGTTTTTATTCTTCATTTATTTTTTCTTTATTGCTAAATTTACATATTAAAGAAACAATACAGAACTTTTACTATTTTCCCAGTGACGCACTGCCTGTTGATGGATAATTTGGCATTCATCTTGCATCCTACCTGTACTTATCTTATCTTTACTCTTGCTCTGTCCCCTTTTCCTCTTTCTTCCTCCAATAATGTCTTCTTGTGTTTCTTTGTTGAATCAGTCACAGTGCACATTGAAAGTGTCCGTTGTTTTTACATCCACTTGCTAGCATGTGAAGCAAAACTCACTTGCAACGGTATTCTGAATAAAAACGTTGTATAGTACGATTTCTCAGCTTCAAATTGCTGCTAGGCAGCAACAGCTCCAGAAATGCACATGATAGATGTCACTGTGGCATCAAACTAGTCCAGAACACTGAATTATAAGGTCCGAAAGTTACATTATGGTCTTTAATGCTGGACCTGACAGGAAGAACAAAAGGCAGGAAACAACTGTGCAGTCAAACCCAAACATAAAAAAACAGACAACCAGCTGCTACACCTGTAAAGAAACAGATAACATCCCACAGTCTCTGTAAGAAAACACAGCTGACAATCATCAGGAGCACCTGCAAGATGACAGTCATTGAAAACTATGAACAATCACAACAACAGCAAGTATGTGTGAGTGTAAGTACAAGGAATGAATGAGTTGTGTTAAGTGACTGTGCAAATGCAACTGTGCCCCTCCAAGAATGAGAAGCAGACAGTAAGAGCACCGAGAATTGGGCTACCTGTAGCTACCACTGAGCAAAGAACCAAAACAGCCCACCCCAGGGATGACCAACTACCTACCTGAAAAGAGGCCAAGGACGGCTAGCATCAGAGCCTTCATGGCCATGGCGTATGGGCCCCAGTAGACCAGAGACAATTGCCCACAGCCCCCCCTGAGCCCCCGTGAGTTTGAACTGGATCAAGGGCCCCCCACTGCCTCAGACACCCCAACCCTTTTGAATGTCCACCATGGCCGATTTATCAAAGAAATACAAGAGGACATTCTTGGAGGGCGGGAGGAAAATAAACCATTCATGTCCACAGACTTCCATACTGTACATCATTTTGCAACAGTATTTTTCTACAGGTGCCAGGAATGGACAAACCAAAACTAAACTCTGGCTCTAAAGTGATGCTTTCACATCTTTAGCAGCCACTGCCTCGGAAGGGGATAGTAAAGTGGACAATAAAAAAAAAAATTACATTTTCACATCCTGCTTGAAACCATATTGTTGTCATAAACATCTTTTAAATGCAGTAAGTTTGGTTTATCCATTTAAAATTGTGGCTCATGAGAAACTGAAATGAGGTGACCAGAATATGTTGTGCAAATATAAAGGAATTAAATGACAAATTAATAATGTTTGGTTAAATTTGTGTAGTGTGTCATGCATCAAAAACAGCTATGTTGTATGGACCCAATACCTCGCTTGTGGGGTCTGGCTCTTTGTAGCAGTTCCTTTGGATCCCATTGGTTGTTGGCAGGTTGTAGGGTGTTTGTACATTGGGCTTGTTCCAGCACATCCCACAAGTGCTATCATATTAGGTTTTCAAAATAGATCCTTTTGTTCTGTGTACCCCATTATATTGCTAAAACTGCTCAGAAATTTCTTAAAGAACACACAGACTACTGTTGTTACAGCATTTCATTGCCACATCAGAGTGTGCTTGGTCTGAGGTAGTTTCAAGTAAGTCAGCTGTATTAGTCAAAATAGCATCTAAGCTTTCTTCATATGTGTCACAGTGCAGCAGAATTGCACACCTGAGAGGCAGGAGGCAGACGGGTGCAGTAACAAAGTTTTAATATTGGCGGCCCAGATGGGAAACACAACAGGTGCATGACACGGACAAAACATGACAATGACAGTGGCAATTTGAAAAGGAAACCAAGGAGTATATACAGTATGCACAGATAGACTAATGAACAGATGAAGTGAATGAGTAAATCAAACCAGGTGTACTAATGAGCAGGAAGCGGAAAGCAAAAAACAATACACAAGCGCAAGAACTATAAGACAAGGAAAAGAGAACTAAACATGATAAGACTATGAAAACCTAAATCAAAACTCAGATCATGACAGTATTTCACATTAAAATGAGATGATTGATTTTTTTACACCACCTATTACTGTTTTTTATCCAAAAAAGAAGATGTGCAATAGGGGCGTCTTCTTAACACTGCTGTGTTTGCTGCGTGCTAACATGTTGAAGCTGGATTGTGTCAGCTGAGGGAAAGCAGCAGAGGGAAGATGCTCTGCTGTGATTGGTGTTAAGAGTAGGGTCGTTTGGTTCAGACAGCTGAACTGATCCAATCTAACACTACCCTATGAGAGACGACTACATGCTGAGCTGGAGATGATTTCAATATCACTTAGACTAATTGGCTTTAAAACCCAGCTGTGTGGCCAGACACTTGCAATGACGTTAATGAATCCTAATGAGCTTTCCAGTCTAACTGTATAGATATGGATTGTTTTGTGTAAAAGGGTTAATTAACTTCCAGTATCAAATGAGATAAATGCTGGGCTTTACTTAGCTTTACAAGTGAACAAAACTGGGTCTGAATCTGGTGTAGGCCTATGTCTAGACTATATCTTTATCCTACAGTGTGGGTAGTTTGTTACAAAGATGTCTATGATCTGAAATCCTGAACATTTGCACCTCTGCAATCTCAATAGCATGCACAGCTTTGTGTGGTTCAGTGTTGCAGGATTATTAATTATGCAAATGTTCACTCTATATCAGTCAGTCTTTTCAGCTCTTATTTGTATCAATATTCTTTGTATATTATTTATTCTGTATTCAGTAAGTGAAAGGTTGAAAAAGAATCAAGACCTCTTAAATCCTTTTTGCTGCTATCATGTGAAGTCTGAATAATCTGAGAAAATGTTTAGATGACATTCTGACCTTTTTAAGACATCAGGCTTCAAGCAGCCATGATATAATAAGATCAGTGAGAGCATGCCAGGAAGGCATGTTTGGATTGCTCATGTTTTTACCCTCATGTGCACAACACCAGCTTCAAATGCATGCACAGTTAGAAACAGCTGTCATGCAGTGCACAAAATTATCTAAAGACTTTTACCTCTGTCTTTTTTATAAGAGCTAAGTATGCCACCAGGTTTTCAGAGAAAAAGAAGTAGGGTTTAAATATTTTGAAAGATAAGAGGAGAACTAAGAGCTGGATGATCAATTGTGAAAATAAATAAGTTAAATATAAAATTGTTTCCATAGCAACAATTCTTACTTGGGTTCATGTTAAAAAAAATCTACAACAAATTACTGGCAAGAGATAGAGTTCTGTAACAACAGCTGGGTTACAGAGGGTCAGTGAATACCATCAGATCTAACTCAGCTCTCCAGCCCACACAGATATGGGGTCAAACATCAGCTCAGTGCCAGTACTTCTACATGTGAAAACTGTGATTCAAACCATTGTTTGCACACAGTAAATCAAACAAATTCCACCATTATGATTGATGTGTCTTACAATATTAAAATTCAGATCTATAGTATGTTTCTGTACAAAACGGATGGGTGCAAACACCACTATAACAATGTAATATTACTCATGTAACTCAAAAGGACTCAAGGAAATCTCGGATGAATTTAAATGTAATTTCGCATGGCTATGTAATTTTTTCTTGTTTGTTTGTTTTGGTCACTGTCACTAAAGAGCTTAATGGTGGATAAACAGCCTAAACAGATCTTGAAGAAAAAAGATCAATGATGCTGCTGTGAGCCATGAAAAGAGATGCAGCTATTTGTTTATACTTTGAACGGGTTGCTGCCTCTACCACGAGGATCATAAAGGAATGGAAAGATGGAAGGAGGGAAGGAAGAATGTAAATTTGTTAGAGAGAAAAGGTCAGAGAAAGTGATAAATGGATGCCACTTTGGGAGATAAATACACACTCCTGCAAGTTATATACTGTAGAACAGTCAGAGTACTGAGTGTTCTTTAAGCAATATGCCCTTACTTAATCTTGAGTCATCACAATGCAGTTAAACTTTACCGTTAATTTAAGGAGCTCTATGTACTCTCTTTT
Organism: Melanotaenia boesemani; assembly: GCF_017639745.1. Lineage (NCBI taxonomy): Eukaryota > Metazoa > Chordata > Actinopteri > Atheriniformes > Melanotaeniidae > Melanotaenia > Melanotaenia boesemani. Next base: position 26,848,824 of record NC_055697.1, on the reverse strand, counting down.
TCAAGTTTGTTCCTATTCAGTACTAAAGCATTTAAAACCATTTTCTGTATACCGAAGCACATGTTGGAAAATCTGTGGTAGAAATGTATAGTGATGATGATTAGTGGTAAAAATAATAGCAGCATAGCGTTGTTCTTCTGATATCCACATCTGACATTGTTGTCTCAAGATTAATCTGTTGTCATTTCTTTTCAAACACTCCTCCAGGAGGAACTTCTTTTCCTCTGTTATGAATTCTGTGCATGTTCAGTAAAAAAAAAAGCCTATGGTATATTTCATATTAAAAAGAAGGTGGTTCTAACTCACAATGACAATCTGTCAGACTGAATTTGAGTGGCTGCATGATGCTTTTGTATAATGTATGCAGCTAATGTATAAAGTGGTGCAGCACATGCAGCAGCAGTCAATACCACATGATCTTAACTTGTATGCCATGACACCTGAAGACAAATAGTAGTTAGTGCATACACATGCATAAAAAGTGTAAGCTGAGATAAGAAGATACACTCCCAATGCATTGTCAATATGCATGGTTTAAATGATTAGAAACTCAATAAGTATTTCATTTCTGTAAATGATGAAAAAATAAAAGGTTGTTCCTCAGGAACATTTGCACCATTATCATGAACTCGTTCTTTTGTAATTCAGTTAGTAACAAACTGAAGCAAAGCTGCAGGTATGCGGAACTGCTTTAATCTACAGCCTTACAATGGATGTTTCTATCCACCTGTCAAGTGAATCAGATGTGAACTTTTGAATAAATAGAACAGATTAAATTTATCACAGATAAAAGAAACAGACTGACTGATGGACCTTTCTTACACAGATCACAGCCCAACTCTAAAGTGACTGGTTTAATCATAAATCTTTCAGAGGTTTCAGATAGGACACTTTATTCCTTATGAAAAGGGTTGATGAAAATGCCCCTCATTTGTGGACTTCATACACATGTGTGGTTTCTACAAAAATTCAAGAAATTAAAGACAGAAAAAGTTGCAAATAACTAGATAGCGATCTACAACAGATTCACTGCCGTGCAAACAAAGGGAGGAATGCTCCAAAGCCAAAACACCATGGTTAAACACACTCTTCACTTATTCATTGTCTACAGTAGCAAAAGCAAAAGCAGTTTCAATCAGTTCAGAACTCAAACAGCTCCTGCACAGTGTTGTCATGAACTTTACTGAGGAGATGGAAAGTTGTCTAAGAACAGTGGGACAGAAGTAATCCAAGTGGTATTGGCCTACTTTAACAACAGTTGTGTTTCTGTTAACTAGTTTGGATCAAATAAACTGTGTATATCCTGTGTTTTTGAACCTTACCAAGCAAGCAGCATTACGTAAAGCTACAAGAAACACTGCTGTGATCCGGTGAAGACACAAAAAAAGTAATTATCCTGACCATATACAAGAGAAAAACAAGGAGAGGCCTTCAAGACTTTAATTGATTATTATGTGATTATTCCTTTAAATATTAGCAAGTATTAACCATTAACTTCTTTATGAAATCAAAATTTTTTTTTTTGGTTTGTTTGTTTGTTTTGTTTTGGTTCGTTTTGGTTTTTTTTTTTAATGTTGTAGTGTCCATATTTTCCTATGGGCAATTCAGAGTATTATTTATGACTATCTGTTGCCTTTCAAGTAATAGAGCTGACTTTTCAGCTCTTGACATTGTCAGTGTTGTAGATGTTTGTTGCCCATTTATTATTTCTAATCCGGAACAAAACATTATTTGACCTTGTGGATGTATAGCTCACCTTGAAACTTTTTTAAACCAAGCAATGTTTCACAATTTCAAGATTCAAGATTAGGTGAGTTTGCTGATTCAGCAAAGAAACACAAGAAGAAATTGGCCAGTTTAGAATTTTTCTTTATTCTTTCTTTTTTATTATTTTTATAACTGAATCATGTGAAGCTATACTCTGGTGCAGTTCCAGAAGAAAAAGAACATCAAAGCCTAAAAATCAACATAGTATGTCCTCTTCAAGCAGTTTGCTCACAGAGCAAAGTAGCCATACTTGAATCTAGTTGGATTTGCAGATATCCTTTCTTCTTTGCAGAGCACAAATGTCAGTATTTATTCAGAGAAATACATTCAGTTTCACTGAATCACCTTTATTATCATGCAAAAGTTAGTCAGCTTTATCCTTTATGCTTTTACCATGTGCCTACTTTTAACATGTACACCAAATTTCCTCTTAGTTTATTTAATAACCATCAAGAAATGGATCATAAAAACACAACTGATAACATGTAATGCTATTCAGGTAAAAGATGGCAAGTTTATTTATCATTTATGGATGATTTCTAATCTGTGGGCCATTAATTTTCATTAAAAAAATCATTAATATCTACTGAAGTACTTCATTATAAACCAGAATTATTTAACAGATGGACAGACCAACAACTTTATTTATTTCCAGGTCAGAAAAACTGACCTGGAAGGCAGTTTGATATGATCCTGAGTTGTTAGGATAATGCTGTCAAAGCAGCCAAGATGACAAATAAGTTGAATGTCTAATGAAATCTTAAAGACAGGCAACATGCTGCTGTCTTGGATCAGTTAGAGTAAATGGCCAAAAGCATGACTCAAGATCTTTGTTGCTATAAACCACTGACAGGATTGAAAACATAACCCGGTACAGTGGCCCAACACTGACCTGTCACAAGTCAAAATAAATAAATGAATACATTTCTAAGCTCTTGTCTCTTTGATTAAAATCCTTCCTGACTGTAAAAGCAGATATTATGCTCAAGGCAACTTTGACGTGGGTTCATTAGGAAGTAGAAGATAAGCTTCACTCAGCTTAGGGTCTGTGTCAAGTGCAGGATAATAAACCAGCGTTTGTAAAGGACAACTGTATACAGTGTGGGAGGCGGGTGCTCCTTCAACAATAAACTTTAGTGACAAGCTGTCAAAGTGAATTACCTTTCTTTTTCCTCCATTATACATAACCATACACCGTCACACACACAGCAGTAGCCCAGTGGTGAAAAAGTCACTGTGTTTCTGATGCAGCGACCAATACAGAGAAATATTAAGATAAAAAAACAAACAAAACAACCATGTTATGTTGCAGCCAAAGATTTTCAGCTTCTCTTTGTGTAAGTTTAGGTTTCCGTGTGTGCTTATGGGGTTTTGTCATCTTTCATCAGCTTTAAGATGAGCGTCTGTTTCCAGCTTAACCCGAGATGATTTGTCACCTTATTCGATTTCTTTTCTTTGACAATGAACAATTCCAGTAAGACAAAGAAACCAGAACACATTTATGTCTTCTCACATTGAAGATTTTTGTTAACCAGCTTTGCTCTTTATTACCTATTTAGGATAAGCATATACAATTTTATATGTTTCATTTTTTAAAGTCCCCAAAATCTTCAGTACACACACATCCAAACAATTTCTCTATTCCTTTTCTACTTTTTCAGTGCAGCTGTGTCCAGTCCCCTCAGGGTTTAAAAATCTATCATCATCATCTTTTATTACCAGTATTCCCTCCCTTTATCTTTTCTGTGTCTTACCAACCAACCCTTAAAATTATTGAGTGCTTGCCTTTTTGTCCCCTCTCCTACTTTCCTCTCTGTATTGCTTTAATCATATTTAAAAAGTAGCAACAGTTAAACAAGACAATAAAATTTGCACTGCCAGCAGAATGAACAAATCAGGGTTATATGAGCAGCCTGGCGTCATGAAATTGTCTGTACTAACACACCAGATCATGTGACATATAATTCAAATCCCTTTTATGCTTTTTGTGTGTGTCTGTGTGTGTCATCATAACTTTTTAACCTTTTTTGCTGTGTCAGAACTAAATGAAAATGCAAATGACACAGAATGTGCTCTTAGTTTATATATTTAATGTCATTAAATAGTTTTAAATTACTGATATTTCCAAATGATAATTCATTTTAACCTGACAGAGACTAAATTAAAACAAAGTTAGAGACAGCATAATTTAGCTTTATTTTCCTTGGTATTTTGCAGTAATATCACCTGGTTTAGTCAGCATATAAAGCGCAAATGAGCTTGAATGATCTATTCAGAGCTGCAGAGTTAGCATCACTGGTATAGCACAGACCAGATGGAGTGAACCAGATGGATTATATCCCATGTGAGCACTGACTGCAGTTTATTGTGAGCAAAAGATTTATGTTGATGAAGTGGATGCAAAAGGGATTACCCTTGTAACTGGAAACATATCTGCACTGCATCAATTAGGGGATAACCCATTAAACTACAGGAATATATATTGGTGATATAATGTGATAAGATTATGATAAAGGTCAGTTTGCTGTGTATTATTTATATTTTTATGCATGAAATGCATTTTTTTCATGTTGCAAGCGTAGAAAGAAATTAAAATTGTCCTTTTTAAATATAAAGTTAGTTTTTTCATCCTCATGTAACCTTGACTTAAAATTTTGTCACACACGCTGGTTTATCAGTGCAGGAAACTCTATTAAGGAATATTATGACATAAAAACCACTGCAGCTTCAGTTTATTGTAGGTTAGACATGAGCAATTTAACAACATTACTTAAAATGATAAGAAGTGGTTGTAGATGTTAGATTAAATACTTTTCTGTAAGAAGGAATAAAGAATAATCCACCAGAAAGGCCACAAAATGTAATTATTTTTGCAGCTCTGCTCCATGTGTCAGTTCAAAATTGAGAAAACCTGAGAAACATTTGTACAGAAAAAAAAATTCCCGTGTTTGTGCCAAAGACAGCAAGGTCTATGTGAATGTAAATCTATACAATTATAGATTTCTATGTGAGTTATCTCTTGGGGTAATGAGACAAAATGGAGTTTATGAGGAAGAGATGAGAAGTGAAATGAAGAGAAAATCATGTTAGAGAGAGAGCGAGAGAGAAAGACAAAGAAGTCTGTAGGAAATGAGACATTACAGAGAGAGTAAAGAGGTCTGCGGGGAATCGTTTGGGCGAGAGAACATTTCACTCCTCTGGGGAATCTGTGTGAAACCAAATTACTATAGACAACTGAATTACATACGATGCCATTCAGGGGAGAACGAGACGAGAGCTGAGCAATGAAGGAGCGCAGAAAGTGAAATGAAAATTCTATTGTGATTGTAAAACATTTAGAGGTCTTGATTGCTCCCCCTGCTTTATATTCAGTGCAGAGATATAGAGTGAGAAAAGCAACAGGAGATGTTTATTTCAGTCGTGGACGTTTTCTTCTGGGTCACTTCCTTTTCTTTTTATGCCAGAAAGATGCAATTTGCTGCAGATTTGCATATAAACAAAAGGCAGGTTCTGCATGTTGCTCCTTAATATCTCCATTTTCTGAAGTCTTTATTTAATGCTTATGTTAAGTGAACAAGTCTGCAGTGAATTTTAGGGAAAAGGGCTGTCGCTAATGTACGTGATTTAGCACTTATTTCTAAATGTTGTGGAAAACTTTCAAACATTTGCTTATGCAAATGCTTTTATTTGGAGCCAGAATTCAATCAGAAAGTTGCCAACAAGTTTTCTAAATTTACATTTCATTAATTTGTGTTTAAATGATTGTTTAATTAAAATCAGGTCACAGTTATTACCTTTGGATTACTAAAATCTGTCAAGGTTTAAATCAATTACCTATCCTCCAGTTTCATGGCTGGAGAAAAGTCATGGCGGCACCTATTTTCTAGGACTTTACTGGGGCCCTTTTTGATGTATCCCATTCTCACTGGCAACATCGTAACCAATAGCATTTGGTTACATTCTGAACAGCTTTAGCTCTGATATGAATGTTTAAAACTTGTTTTTTAATAGAACTCATCTGACTCAGTGTGCCCTTCAGCTAAAACATCCAGTACATAGTGACAGATAAGTAAGACGCGGATGTAACTCATCAGTTAGATATCAGTCAGGTCTCTTGCATTAGACACATGCCTCAATTCAACATTCACACACACTGAACAGCCCATCATTCAAGTTCAAGTTCAGGTTTATTTATATAGCACATTTTCTGCAACAGCAGTTGTCCAAAGTGCTGAACAATAGAACAACAAACACTCCACAGTTAAAAATAAAACACTACACAATAAAGCATGTCTATGATATGTCTGTAATAGTTGGCCAATTACAATCGGTTGTGTGTCAAGCCATCCCATTGTACGAGGCAGTCTCCCGGCCTAAGAAGATAAAATGTGATCACATCCAGTGTTTGGGGCTCAGCAGGATGAACAGTCCCCTGAGCCCAGCGCTGCATTGCTTTACCTGTGACCTGAATTAGAATAAATCTTGGTTGAATATAAAGAGACCTTCTCTTGTTTTTTTATTCTTGAGTTTCCAATGAAAGAATTGGATTCAACAATTATGAAATGCAAAATTTTAAACCCGAGAACGATCTCTTCCCTAAACCTAACCAAGTACTTTAAGAGCCTAAAGCTAAGCAGGACAGTGTTGTCATCTAAACTTAGTACATAACATATCAAGTAAATAACATGACACTTATATTTACAATATAAGACTGTGTGAATGCTTCTAGTGTCTGGCCCCAAAGGATTTTTTTTGTAAAATGTTCTTGACTTGATGTTTTTTGGCCTATGCTTTAGTGTATTTAGTATGAATAGATATATATGTTTTTATAAATGATTTGAATTGTTTTATTGTTCAGCAGTGTGGTCAACATTGTTGTGTTTATACTGGAAATTAATTTAAATCATGTCATTCGCTTTAATAGTGGAGGTTTTTACAGGATAGGATCAAACCTTGAGAAAGGTCCAGTCAATTACCCCCACCATAAATTTTACTGTTTGTATATATTCTGTAAAACAGACCTGTCTTTCAAGAAAATTAAAAATCCATTGACCATTGCACCATCTTTTGCTCCTGACTTACTTTTTATAAAGAACTCCATAGATTATTTAGAATTTGGACCTGATGAATTCTCAAAATGGTCTAATTTTCATGACAATATCAATACCAGACAAGCATCATTATAAGTATTTCAAAGATTTTCTCTTTATTAAATTGCAATCTTGTAAAATACAGTAATACTGCCTCACCTGTTTAAAATTGTAAAACCAAATGAATGTTGGTTAAAACATAAGATCTGCCATCTATGACACTGAGGGAGTACATGTCATTATCAGAAGTAATTTGCTTAAAGCTTTGATAAAACAAATGCAACATTTCACTAAAACTGAAGCTATACAGTGGATGACTGAAGCAACAGGCACTAAGACATAAGGGAGAAAAGCAGGCAGAAGGTGGATGGGCAAAACAGACAGATGAGACATTAAATAGAAACAGAGAGGAACAGGATCGTTCTGTAATCTAATGATAATGATGACGGTGTGTGTAGGCTCCAGCTCTAATTATCTGCCACACACTGAAATGGAATAAGTCCTCAGGGAGTGTAAGCTGGAAAGAGGGGGTGAGTGGAGAGGAAGGCGTGTGCTTGGCAACACAGCAGTGATGCAACATGACCCCCTGGTGCACTGCTCTTCTTGTAAGTCCAGACTTATTGCTGCCAGACCCCAACATGCAAAGTATCTCCAACATCAAGAAGAACTCTATGAAAGAACTTCTCTAATATGATAAAAACCTAAATTTATTTTTATATTTAGAATAATTAAATTAGCCAAATGCTGTTACATCTGAGACACTAACCACATGTGCAATAATTGTTGGGTAGCATTTTATTTATGCAGCATTTTCTTTCTTTTATTCATGGGCAAGAAAGTCTCTCAAGCCTTAAATAGATAAATATAAATGAAAATGGTCATCAGGTCTTGAAGTATAAACTCTTTTACAGAGAATTGATCTGTTTAATTTGACCCTGATGCCAAGATTACTAAAACCATATGTGAAAAATTGTGACTGAACACAATAGACGGGACGGGCAATTTCAGTCCTCTAGGGCCACCATAATGTAGGTTTTAGATACTTCATTTTCCAACACACCTGATTCAAATCAAATGGATCTAACAGCTTGTTGGCTGTTTAAATGCATGTACACAATTCTCAAAATGCTCATTATCTAAAACAGTATCATCCCTCTCAGACTGCACCCTATTAGTCTTGAAGACAAATAAACACAATGTGTACATATGTTCACTAACACACACAAAAACACATTAAACCTGACCTTCTCTATATCTGTCTGTCTCCCTGCAGTGAGCTCCAACCAGAGCCATGGGGAGTACCCAGACTGTCGGAGTGAGAGGGAGTCAGGAGGGGAGGCATCACTCCTGGTGTCTCCGCTGGTGGTGGCCGGGATTGTTATAGGTCTAGTCCTCTTCCTCTCCTGCATCACCATCATCGTTGGCAGCCTACGCAAAGACAGTCGACTTAGAAACCCACACCTTCGAGCAAGCTATGGTCAGTCTCTGAGATGTTATTGATTTTCTGCCAAGGCAGACACAACTGATTAATAATGAAGCATCTGACTGACAAACAAATGCTGGACTGAGAAGTAAAGTGTGTAACTGTGTAAGAATTCTGGCAATTTCACATATGAATCCGGCTTAGCTGCCATTTAAAAAGCTATACAGTAGCATACATCGGCTTAATTGGAAGTAAAGACACAACTTACTGTCAAACAATTCACTGAAGATGAAAAATATTAAAGCTGTTGTGTTTTTCTTCATAATATTATCAAATGTCTCAACATTAGCTTGTCTCTGTCTCTCCAGGACCAGACGGTTTTTCTTATGGAGGCTCGGCAGGGGAACTGAGGTCTAGCTGCATAGAGGACTTTCCTCCTGGTTTAGACTTTGACGCGTACAGAGATAATCTGTCACAGATCAATAGTCTGTATCCTGACTCACCACCATGGTAAGTCCTGGTGTCAGTCTGTGGCAGAGTCCTTCAGTTCTGGTCCTCGAGGGCCACTGTCTTACAGGTTCTAGTTGTTTCCCTGCTTGCAATCACCTGTCCTAAATGAATGACTCCTTATAAGGCTTGGGCAGAAGACCAGAACAGGGCGTTGAGATCTGCCTCATTTGAAGCAGGGTGAGCTGAAGTGAGGGAAACAACTAAAACCTGCAGGGCAGTGGCCTTCAAGGACTGCAGTGGAAGAACCCTGGTCCATGGTACAATCATGGCTGTGTTGATCATGTTTACCTATTTGATATATTCATTTCCTTTTCTACATGAAAATCAATAAAAAAAGATCAATTCTGATTATTCTGAAGTTTAAATTTATATTAGATAAACTAAGAAAGCTGTGAAATCTAATTGTCAATTTGGGATTTAAAAAATAATGTTTCTGAAATGCGTAACAGTAGATTTGTTTGTATGTAAGAAACTCACATTAAATCTTAAGTTATCCACAAGTAACAGCAAAATAAGAGAGTGGACCCTCCTTTTTTGCCAATTATGTCAAATGTCAGCATAAAATGTAACTGACCGTTCATCCAGCGTCCCCCACTGCTCTCAGTCTACTTAGTTTGACCCATCTTCTGTGGTAATCCATTTATTAGAGAGCTCTGCTACCTTTCTTGCCCTTTAGAGGGGTGCCAAAATGATTGTGAATCTTCTGTGTCTGTGTGATGGAGAGAGGGAAAGAAAGAGATTTCTAAAAGCCAATGTCATGGTGTTTTTGATCTAAATGTCAGCTGGCCTAATTGGCAACTTTAATAATTCACATAAATCCCTACCCTGCAGTGTGTATGGACCTCCTCCTCCTCTTTGCACTGCCTTAAACATTCACTCTTAATTCAAATTATCCCATCTGAGGCTAGATTGCATGTCTTCATTTTAATTTCATAGTGGATGTTTTTTTTATTTCATGGGAGTGATTGCAAACTTCTGTTTCAACCCTTATTTTATCTTTATCAGACCTTTTGATGTTGTTGAGTAACTTGTCTTCTTTACAAGTCACCTACGGCATCAACGCAGAAGCTGAACAAGACTTGAACTGATATTGATTTTCTTTGGACATTCACCACACCACTGCACCCTCCTTTGTGCTGAAGTTTCAGCCGACTCAGCACAGTGTTGGTGATATTCCGTATGGATCTCAGCTCATGCTGATTCAACAGCGCCGCACAGTTCTTGCGGGTTTTTTAGCCTAACATTCATCATGTTGCATTTGAAGATAGTCCACGCTTTGGGATTGTGGTCTGGAGGCCTATCCCAAAGCTTGTGTTTGTGTTGTTGTTTTCACAGACAATGCATTATCCTGCAGGACAAATACAGTCATGGACAAAATTGTTGGTACCCTTCGGTTAATGAAAGAAAATATCACAATGGTCACAGTAATAACTTGAATCTGACAAAAGTAATAATAAATAAAAATTCTATGAAATTTAACCAATGAAAATCAGGCACTGCTTTTCAACCATGTTTCAACAGAATTATTTAAAAAAATAAACTCATGAAACAGGCCTGGACAAAAATGATGGTACCCTTAACTTAATATTTTGTTGCACAACCTTTTGAGGCAATCACTGCAATCAAACGATTCCTGCAACTGTCAGTGAGACTTCTGCACCTCTCAGCAGGTATTTTGGTCCACTCCTCATAAGCAAACTGCTCCAGTTGTCTCAGGTTTGAAGGAAGCCTTTTCCAGACGGCATGTTTCAGCTCCTCCCAAAGATGCTCAATACGATTTAGGTCAGGGCTCATAGAAGGCCACTTTAGAATAGTCCAATGTTTCGTTCTTAGCCATTCTTGGGTGATTTTAGCTGTGTTTTGGGTCATTGTCCTGTTGCAAGACCCATAACCTGCGACTGAGACCAAGCTTTCTGACACTGGCCAGCACATTTCTCTCTAGAATCTCTTGATAGTCTTGAGATTTCATTGTACCGGCACAGATTCAAGACACCCTGTGCCAGATGCAGCAAAGCAGCCCCAGAACATAACAGAGCCTCCTCCATGTTTCAAAGTAGGGACGGTGTTCTTTTCTTCATATGCTTCATTTTTCCATCTGTAAACATAGAGCTGATGAGCCTTGGCAAAAAGTTCCATTTTTGTCTCATCTGTCCATAGGACATTCTCCCAGAAGCTTTGTGGCTTGTCAACATGTAGTTTGGCTTTTTTATGATTTGTTTTCAACAATGGTGTCCTCCTTGGTCGTCTCCCATTAAGTCCACTTTGGCTCAAACGACGACGGATGGTGCGATCTGACACTGATGTTCCTTGAGCTTGAAGTTGACCTTTATTCTCTTTAAAAGTTTTTCTGGGCTCTTTTGTTACCGTTCGTATTATCCGTCTGTTTGATTTGTCATCAGTTTTCCTCCTGCGGCCACGTCCAGGGAGGTTGGCTACAGTCCCATGGATCTTAAATTTCTGAATAATATGTGCAACTGTAGTCACAGGAACATCAAGCTGCTTGGAGATGGTCTTATAGCCTTTACCTTTAACATGCTTATCTATAATTTTCTTTCTAATCTCCTGAGACAACTCTTTCCGTTGCTTCCTCTGGTCCATATTGAGTGTGGTACACACCATGTCACCAAACAGCACAGTGACTACCTGTAGCTTATATATAGGCCCATTGACTGGTTACAAGATCGTAGACACCTGTAATGCTAATTAGTGGACACACCTTGGATTAACACGTCCCTTTGGTCACATTATTTTCAGTCTTTTGTAGGGGTACCATCATTTTTGTCCAGGCCTGTTTCATGAGTTTATTTTTTTAAATAATTCTGTTGAAACATGGTTGAAAAGCAATGTCTGACTTTCATTGGTTAAATTTCATAGAATTTTTATTTATTATTACTTTTGTGAGATTCAAGTTATTTCTGTGACCATTGTGATATTTTCTTTCATTAACCGAAGGGTACCAACAATTTTGTCCATGACTGTACATCATCTATGAAGGGATGCACCTGGAAGCAGCGGGGTTTAGTGGTGTTTAAATGATGCTTGGTCTAATGTGGGTCAAGAGGTTGTTGCTATAAGCAACTTCAGCCCCAAAGGGGTTCCTGACAATTTCATTCAGTAGCAAGACAGTGAACACACAAAGTCTGTACTTCTGTACTACTTACTGTTTCAGCTCAATTAGTAAGAAGATGAAAGTAACAGTAAACAGCATCACGATGATAGAAGAAAAAAAGGGGAGCTAGCAGACTACGTCAGTACTTTGGCGGAGAACCAGAGTGTTCTGGACTGCCTGTGTGAGCGCCGGACTTTTTGGCCTGCATGATGGGAGTGCAGCCAACACAGACACAAATGCACATATCTACACATACATACAAATGATACATTTTGTTTATCATAATTCTGGCAAGTTGATGGTTGGAACATTGTCAACAAGCAGGTAGCTGCAGTCATGTGATGCTCCTGCAGGGTGTGCATGTGTGTGTGTGTGTGTATTTATGTATGGGCCACAGATGGTTGGGGGAAACTCAGAGAACTCAGATCAACAGCTTACCTACTGAGACTGTGAACGTTAACGCTTCCGACACAAACACACACAGTCACACACAGATACATACACATGTATGCACTCTCACCTTGAAGTGACTCACACTCACAGATCAGTGGCGCACCTGTGGAGACTGAAAGCTCCTGCTTCCTCTCAGAGAGAAGCTGGGCAAGCTTCACACACACATACACACATGCGTGCACACACACACTCATCGTTTTCTTATTTGCGTTTCCTAAAAAATTTGTTGAACCTTTCAAAAGTAGAAATGCTATACAGCAGGGATCCCCAACTCTGGTCCTCAGGGCTCACTGTCCTGCAGACATTCAATGTTTCCCTGCTTCAACACACCTGACTCAAATTAATGGCTCATTAGCAGACTTGTTCAGAGCTTGTCGGAGATCTATTTAATTTGAACCAGGTGAGTTGCAGCAGTGTTAGTGGGCCTTGAGGACCAGGGTTGGGGATCCCTGCTATACAGATTTCAAAGCAGTGCTTACATTAGAGTAGAAGCATGTGAAAAAAAAAATATATATATATATATATATATACACTACCGTTCAAAAGTTTGGGGTCACTTCCCTATTGAATCCCATGGCAAAGTGACCCCAAACTTTTGAACGGTAGTGTATATATATATGTATGTATATATATATATATACACACCATATATATATAGCATCCATATACATATATATATATACAGACACACTTTTTTTTTCTTTCTCCAGTAGGAATTATGTGACTCAAATTGCTCCATTGGTCTTTTAGCCATGTGATACTAGTCAGTTGACAGAAACCAGCTGCCTGAGAGTGAACAAAATAAATTAAATTGTGACAATTAGTGAAAAGAATTTTAAAGAAATACATCTAAAGTTTTAAAGGAAGCTAATGCTTATGTTAGATTTATGTATCCTTGAACTCATTTCTGTCTGTGACATTAAAATCTTTACAAATTTTTAAATGGTGCATTTCATGTTGCACTTTCAGAACTGAACTTTTCCATTTTTTTACAAAAACCAAGAAAACCATTGAGATTTAAAATCTTATTTACAAGTTAGTTCTAAGATGACAGCAATAAAATTTGAAAAGATAACATGTGAAATTAGTTAATTGTAATGCATTAATGTAATTGTAACATTTAATATTTTATGAAAAGAATTTTGAATTGTCTTGTAGATGAAATGTGTTATACAAATAAACTTGCCTTGCCTGTCAGTCAGAGTCAGGAAAATTTAGGGATAGCCCCAAAATTCATTATAAAACTTGCATTATCTTCATGGAAACGACCTTCATGCGTCATTTCAAACAAATGCAAAATCGTAAGAGAGCACGTTAGCAGAGCTGTAGCATGATTTATGAATATATTTTTTGTTTGCTACACTTTAGCTGCCAGCTCACACACAGTGATAAGAAAGACATCTTTGTAAACAGCAGTCTCTGCTTTTATATGACACCTTGTTCGTGTGGTTTGCTTTAAGTGGAAAAATTAAAACGGGCACACTGTACCCGTGTTTTATTGCATTCCCATCTCATTGCTTGGGGTTTGAATTGTGTTTTGTTTGGATGCCTGTGCTTGCTAGAGTCTTTTAGCTGAATTTCTTTCTGAGATTTCAGAATGTTACATGTTGGAATTGGTGCTTCCTAGCGTGTACAAAGATGTTCTGAACTGCACGTATCTCAGACACTATTATACTGGGCAGCATCTGATAAAATTTGTAAAATCAAATCATGCTTTTCCTACGCACACACCTCGGCTGTGCAGTGTGGTTTCTCTTCCTTTCTCAGTGGTTCAAAGCACAGCCGTGCCAGCTATAATGTACACCCATAAATACACACACTCACATGGACACACTCAACCATATGCTGTCAGTTGTAGCTAGAGCTGTACGGTGCTCAGCTCTGTGGAGCGTCACAACCATTGCATGAATAGATGCCAAAGGTCCTCCCTTTCTACTGACCTGTGTGTATCTGGCTTCCACTTCCAAAAACAAGCACTGGCTGTACAGAAAGGTGGGCTTATTGCTGAAAGAAACTTCCACTGCATGCAGGAACAGGATGAGACACTATTTACTCACTAATATCTGTTGATTGACAGCGTTCATGTGCAAAATCACAAATGAGTTGTTTTTTTTTTGTTTGTTTGTTTGTTTTGTTTTTTTTTAACTGTTTCAAAAAGAGAGAAATTCTCCATAGAGCTGCCAACAGAAGCAGTACAGTCAATCCATTAACTAAGTACATGAATATATCTCTTCATCACGAGGATCCAGCTTATGTCAGGATAGATAAAACAAAAATAATGTTTAACGTTACATACATATATCCTGGATTTATCCTGATCAGCCTTGAGATCGGCCATCAAATGATGACATTCACCATGCTATTTCCTTGTTTGTAAAATAGAATGTACCGAGGATTGTCTTTTTCTTTTGTTTAATAGTGTCAACAGCAAGATTTTTGTCAATTCGAGGCGAAAGCGTCTGACTCTTCATCCTTCATGCCTTGTCTGTCACGGACTGCTTTGAAAATGTCAAAATTTCCTCCAAAATCATAACCAATCAAATTTCTTGGAGACAGGCAATCCAATAGCGCGATGAGCGATGCTGTCGCTGTTGTTTGTTGTGTCCCATGTGTTGTGTTTCACCTTGGTTTCCCCCCGTGTATCGAGCCCATTTTAGTCTGGACTCTTTTAACACAATATGTAACCCTTATATAGCCAAGAACACAGAGGTCACCATTTCTGATTGTTATCAGAGTGTGTAATTTTACTGTATCCGCATTACAATGAACTCAGACCTAATGTTTTCAAGACTTTGCTCGTCGTCTATACATCCAGAGAAATGTACACTATCGCCCCCCTGTGGTCACAGATTCTGATGGGTCACAGATTTTGGTGTAACACCTGCCCTACCGTACACAGACACTGCACGAGTAAATCCAGCTTAAGCAATAACGTCCATTATCGATTGATAATAAAAGGTTTTAAAACAATTTACATAATGGATCTGGATCTCAAAACAAAACAGGCTGATAAACAGAATCCAGTTGTGTATCTCCTTGGATGTATCTCACGGGTAGCAAATTATTTTTACTCTAGCCACACCTAGCTAACACACATAACAGCAGAACACACAAATGGGCAAAACCTACATTCATTATCTAATGTGAGGTTTGTGCAAACAGACGTAGCAGAATCCACAGTGGGAGCTGAGGAGCATATTACCCCTGAGAGGCCAGAGACACAGAGGTTTACAGTGTGTGTTTACACCTCATTGTGGCTGCTGCAAACTTTCCACTGTCTTCAATTTTCACCTCAATAGGCTAATTTCACAAATGTACAAGGTCACAAAATAAATAAATAAATAATCTGGGTAAAACTGAGAGAAAGATCAATAGAAAGTCTGATAATATCATTTTAAAAAAATCCAAAAGAACTGCTTATGTTAAAATTATAACTTTGAAACATTTATTTATTGTATTTATTTTATTCATAATTTTATTTTATACAATGAAGAAGCGGATAAATCTGCATGTGGTTCACAATAAGTTTAATTGGAATTAAAAATAACTGCTATTCCTCTGTGTGAATCCAGATCCAAGTTATCTTTTCCATTAGACATCAGAAGTGATTCAGTTACATGAATAAACAACCTTAATTACCTTATTAAAACCTGTAATTACTAAAATAATAAAGCGACCACACTTATTTACAGTAATGGCTCTAATTTTTAATTACTGGATAGATTGATGGGATCACAGAACTTCTTCTGTTCCTTTAAGCTTGTTAGTAGTGAGATTAAAGCCCAGTTTAAAAGGCAGAATGTTGTTCATGAGATTCTGGTTGTGGTTAAAGTTCAAGTTCATGTTAGGATGTGGAAGATGATGTCCATGGTTCTTTAAGCATTTGTAGAGAGGTTCATGGTTAGGAACAATGGGATATATGGAAATAAAGGTGTTTCACACAAATGCAAGAAAATGTCATTTAAAGAAGGAGCCAAGAAAGTAATAGAGACAGAAAATCTCTCTGAACACACGCTTACAGCAGTAGAAGCAAACTGATTTAATTAACCACTGTGCTGATTGAGTTACTCTGAATTACTGCTTCCTGTTGTCCCATCCTTATCTGCCAACTGCTACACACACATGCAGTTATTTTATAATTCTGTTTTCTATTTACTGTTATTCGATTTTACAATCTCCTCCATCCTCTCCTGTTTCTGCTTAGTAAAGGAGAAAGTCGGCAGAAATCAGGAGTACATCAGAAAGTCAGCTTTTTGGAAATAAAATGGTTTTGAAGGCAAAAATCACGTGTTTGCCAACACTAATTCCTGTTGTGTTAGACTATGCATTGATGTTGAAAAGTTGCATTTTTACATCACAAATCTCACTGTACTTTGCTATTGAGTACCCAATATGGCTTTATGGGCTTGATTCTGTATCATACAAGTGTTGTATTACCACCAGGGTGGCTTTTCTATTAGAACCACTGATTATGTAATTTCATACTGACTGTGAGCTTGTTTTTGCTTCTCCAGTTGATTAACTCATGCTGGTGTTTGCTCACCATTTTTGGCTCACTGGTAAGTGAAAGATTCAGTGAGTAAATGATTTTTTAAGCTGCTTATGTGTTTTGTTGAATCTACTTTTGGTGTCCCCTATTCTATCAGCATTTGGTTGACTTTCTAGTGGTCAAATCTCTGAACTTCCTTCTCCCTTAAATTTTCCATTCTAAGCTCAGGTGATTTTCACCCTAACTGCAATGGTTTTGAACGGCTACTCACCTGACATTACTGTTCTAGGGTTAAGTTACAGTACATTAATTATACTGTGCATCAAAAGAATGTATAGTTACTTACATGTATTGCATGTTTTGATGTTGTTAAAATTCTCTGGATAGCTTTGGATGTTTATTTTATTTATCCCAGAGGAAAATTACAATGTTGTAGTAGGGTTTTTCTTGTTCATTTTTCAGTTGGATAGATTCAATTTAAGAGATTCAAAGTGAGCATTTAAGCCTTAAATCAAACGCTGACTGATTTTAATTTTAATTTTGTGTAACAAAATTTAAAGGTCACTTATCTTAAACCTGTATTTTTATTGGTATTTAATCATAGCTGTTGTGTTCTTATTCTCTTAGAATGAGCCATTTATAACTACTTGCTATGGGTCCACATACATGGCAGCTACCATATTTGTGTTCAGGTGTAACAGTTTGTTGTCTGGTGATGGTGTGGATTGAAAGGTCGTTTCCTTCTGTCTGTGATCTTTTTGTCTCCTTTCTTCTTTCCCTTTTGCTCTTTTTGCTGTTTTCCATCTTTTGCTTTCCCCTCCGGTCAGGTCCAGCAAGATTACATAGATTTCGTGATTCAAAGTAAATAAATTAATCAGATTATCAAGAGGAGCCTTACCATAAGCCTCCCCTTGGCAGAGCAAATTTGTTCAGCACGATACAGCAACCAGATTATTATTTTGCTTGCTATGATCCTGGACAGGACAAGTTAAAAAAAAAAAAAAAAAAAAAAAAGAAGTAGTTAAAGGTAGTGCAGTCATCACTGCACATGTGGCCACTGGATCGGCTGCCACTGGATTTTGGCCACTGACGGCTACCATCCATCCACAACTGTATTTGGCATTTAATGTAATTTGCATGCCCATCTTTACCACTAGATGTCAGTAAATCTTACACATTGTACCTTTAAGCTCATTGAAAGTTGTCTTTTAACTACAAATCAGTGCTGACATTGTCTGAGAATAAAATTAGCAGGATGATCTTTCACAGCTACATACTGTATGTCACAAGAAATGAGGACTACAAGAAGAAGAAGAAGAAGAAGAAAATGAACTAATTAAAGCTGTGCTCTCACATTCTTCAGAGTTTGCCAGCTTCATATCACTGATAATGTCACTTTTGTTTTCATTTTTATAGCTATGATGAGTGTGTTGGCCCTGGTTCGACTCAGATCTACATCCCCACAGATGACCCACCTCCATACTCTCTACTGGACCCCTGTGAGAACGGGGCGGAGTCAGAAGAGCAGCCAAGTCCAGATGCTTCAGCCAGTGCTGCCTGGCTCTCCCCCTCCCACTACCCCTTGGGACTGCATGAGCACCAACACATTGCATCCATCTCCTTCCCGCTGGAGGCAGCGCCGCCTTATGAGTCAGTGCTGGCTGAACAAGGACAGCCCCTCCCTCTTATGCCATGTGACCTTTATAAACACCAATCAGAGAGGGGGGACGATGGAAGCTCCCAGCAACTCCCAGCAAACCAGATCTCTTAGGACAATTAATTTGTTTTCTTCACTCAAGCTGTTGGCCTTCCCCAGTTGAATTAAACTAACGCTCAGATGCGGGGAAAAGGTCGTTAGGAGCAGCTGTGACACCAAGCAATGGACACCAGTGGGATGTACACATTGTTCACACATCTGCAAACACCTTATGAGACTCAGATGTCACTGTGGACTGCAATGCAGCCAGTGTGGTCAGAGCATTGAACCACCACATTACTGGAATGACCACTCATCCTAGTAATGCTCCATTGGACAGAGACTCATCTGTTAAATTACTTAGTTCATTTACTCCCATGTCTTCAATGTTATTGTTTCTTAAATTAGGACAGATATAATAATTGTTCATTGTGTGGAGTTTAAGGTACCAAATGAAGAAAAACAGTGATTTTTAATTGTGTAGTTTAGGTTATACACACGGACACCAAGTACCATCCTTCAATTATTTTTTTATTTGTTATCGTAATACCTTACACTACAAACACACCACATATCTAAAGTCTCTATAGGGTGTTAACAATAGAGCAGTGTGCTGTTCTCTAGCTTCCAGTGAGATGATAGATCTTAGTTATTAGAAGAAAGACTGTGATGAAATAGTTGTGACCACAGCAACCAAAATAACCGAAGGAGGACTTTTCAGCAGCACACTTTGTTGTTATGAAAGATAATGCTAAATTCTTGCAGCATGCATTTGTCACCACAGGAGAGGGGTCTCGATTTATTCAGTGTTTGCCATAACTCTCAAGGGCTCTGGTTTTAATATCAATGCTGAAACTAGGCACCAGCAGAAAAATGTAGCTCGGAGCCTTCCTCCTCATGAGGTTTGGTTGCTGGAACAGAGACGTTACACAGAAAACTGTAGACTTTATCAAACCATTCCCTGAGAAATAGATGCTTCTGGCACATGAAAGAGTTTAATTGGACCTTGATCAACATTTTCCATCCTGTGTCCCAGTCTGGAAAACGTTTGGTTTGTGTTTGTCAAACTAAGATATCTGTTAGCATCGTTAAAAAATAAAGTTAATATGAGCTGTAATTCAAAGACCATACTCAGATGGTGAAAAATGTCTATATTGTGTAAAAAATAAATCAGTCATCAAGAAATTTGTAAAAGAAAGAAAGAAAGAAAGAAAGATCATGATGAGGTGACATTTCTGGTTTCAGTCCACACCCAAACATTTCAATTTACCGTCATTTACAAACCACCAATTCTGCTTTATTCACACAATTATAAGTTACATTGCATGTGTCATGTTTGATGTATCATTTTCCTAATCAGGGACACAGCAAATGTTGTGAATGTTATTGTCTTTGAATGTATTTATCCTAAGAGAGATGAAAAATTTCACAACTGCATAACACTTTAAAGGCAAAGAAAATCAATGCCCGTTGGAAACATTTTTAGTGTAAATATGAGGCAGAGTGAAGTGCATTTAAGAGGAAAATAACAGATTTTAGTTTGGAGCTAGTTTTAGTAACTGTGGCAATTCTTGTTTATTCTGATCACACTGTCTCACATCAAAGCCATCAGTCATACCTAACATTTTACATTCATTCTAAAATGCATGAATTCCACACAAAATGTACTGTTGCAGTGGGCTCAGAAGCAACAAACGAAGTGGATAAAGGACATCAATATAGCAAAGTTAAGGTTTTGTTGGAATAATAGCCCCAGCTTGATGCATCGCTTCAAAACAATCTTTATTTAAAGCATGAATTTAACATATTTTTATGAAGCAAAGGAGCAGTGTTTGTGTGTGTGAGGAGCGTGTGGAAGATAAACCTTGGTTATCCTGGAGACACTAAGACCTGTAGACACCATTTATCACCAGTTATTGAAGCAGGAAGTCTTGAGACTGAGCTTCTGTAACAATATAAATGTTGTTTTTGTAATTTGTCTTTATTTATCCAGATTATGAGTTTATTTATTTTCTACTTTGATTCGGAAAATGGTCATTGTGCGATTGTGCTGTGTTGTATTATGTTTGACAATGTGCCTAGATGCTCCCATGACTGTTAGCCTAAACATTGTATCTATAATTATCTTAAAGTAACCCATTACATGCTTTTTGCTGATAAACATCTGATGGTCACATATTCATTTATTGATGTGAGTTTGAAAAAATGCCTTTCACTGAATCATTATTAAGCAAGTTATAATGATGGGGATGATTTATCCAACGGGGGAAAAAACATAGTTTTGATTGTTTTAAGCTTCACAAGATCACATCTTCTAGTTTGGGAGCAGATAACATAACTCACATCCTCAGTTTTTATATGAAAAATGCAGTACACTTCTATAAATAAGCATTATATATATATATATATATATATATAGAGAGAGAGAGAGAGAGAGAGAGAGAATTAAAAAACGTCCATACCAAGTCTTAAAATAGAAAAATTTCAAGCTTTTTACCTGTTATTTATTTTACGTAACATTAACCAAAATGTAGAAGCAGTGTATGAATAACAATGTCCACCCTCACTGTCTCCCTAGGAATTAAGAGGGTAAATAGCAGTCAGGTGGTGTTAATCAAATGCAGTTGGTTAATTAACAATAAGTAAGTGTGATCACTTCTATAAAAGCAGAAATTTTGGCATTTTGCTGGTCTGGTTCATGTAAAAGCTGGTGATTTTAGAGAAGCAACTGTTGAAGGGTAATGAAGCCATATATGAACTATTTGTCACCATTCGTTCCATCAGTGAGAATAATAATTCACAAATGGAAAAGCTTTTAAGACAGCTACCAATCATCTCAGGAGTGGATGTCCTAGCGAGACTGAGAAACTGCAAAAAACCCAAGAGCTACACCTAAGAGTCAACATGCTTCAATCAACGTGTTAAATCTTAAAATCTGTCTCAGTACAATTACAAAAAAGCTGAACAAAAGAAATTGTCCTTAGGGGAGACCAGACCAAAGAGGAAATGTTTTGTTGTAATGCACAGCATCATGTTTGGAGAATATTAAACTCAGCATATCAGTACAAACACCTCATACTGTAAAAGAGTCATTGAGTTTATTCTTGAGTCAAAAGTGCCATCTGCTAAAGCTTGGCTCAAACTAGCATACACAATGGAACAATGACACCAGGCTTAAAAGTTAAAGAGTCAAAGTTTCGCAATGGCCTTGTCAAATTCCAGACCAAAATCTGAATGGTTTGCAATAAAGTGGTTAATCACTGCTGCAAACCTCAATGAAGTGAAGCCATGTTGTGCAGGAAATTGAGGC
Organism: Melanotaenia boesemani; assembly: GCF_017639745.1. Lineage (NCBI taxonomy): Eukaryota > Metazoa > Chordata > Actinopteri > Atheriniformes > Melanotaeniidae > Melanotaenia > Melanotaenia boesemani. Next base: position 26,826,977 of record NC_055697.1, on the reverse strand, counting down.
TAAATTCATCTACAATCTGATCCTGATGATATACAGAAAAATTACTACTTCAAGGTACTTCTGCTAAAAGTGATTCAGCAAGTTATTCGGTCATTTTTGTATTTAATATTTCACATTCTGTTTCTGAATTTTTGTTTCGTTTTTTAATTGGGTATATAATAACATTGTATAAATCTACCATGTGTCGCTGTTCACCTGATGTTGATCTAATTTTAAATCTTATGACCAGAAGAGTTAAAGGATTTTATACTTTTTTCATGTGGCAAACAAAAAAAGATTAAGTATCTGTTGTCAGTTGTATCCACTTTCCACACTTAGTTACTTTGCTTCTTCTTTAAGTCTCCTTCAACCCCAGCATTTCTCACACAATTTCTTGCAGGGTTAAGTTAATCTATAGACATGTCCAGAAATTAGCACCCAAAACACAATTTGAAGTTAATATACTTTAATTTTATTCAAAAGGAATAATTTAAACCGATGTTCCCTAAGTCACACATAACACCCAACATATGTGTCACACATAATACCCAACATTCTTCATATGTTGAACATTTTTGAGGAAGCAGACAGAGCCTGTCAGTCATCAGAAAACGAGCTTTACAAGAAACCCAAACCAGTTTTACTGTCACTCACTAGAGGGTGCAGCAGAGCTATGATAGGAAATTCAGCTTTATTTGAATCCACTTCTTTAAATCACTCTGAGAAGGTGGTTTGATTCTTAAACTTAATTAGATTTAGAACAGTCATTTTTCTCTGTATTGCTGTGTTTATATAGAATGAGAAGCAAGATGATGCTTTATTAGATTAGAACAGAAGTGAAAATGTAAAGACAGTCAGTATTACAGTATCTGTTCATTTTAAACACGTACCGAGAAAGCACTTGACTCCATTCTGTGTCAGACTAGAAAAAATGTATTTCCAATGCATCAGTCTTACACTTGTTTGCATATGGTTGCACCAGCTTTTACTAATTTGTAGGCACAGTCTCTGTAAGTAAATGATATGTAAGCGTCCCCATCAATCTTCCTCTGTTTTTCTTCCTTTATGCGCTAAAAATAATCTTCTTAAATAATGTTTCATTACTTTGTACATTCAAATGTTTTGTAAAAGTTTTTTTTTGTTTTTTTTTTTTTCTGTAGAACAGAGTGAATAAATCTGAACTCATCAAATCTATGTGGTTGCTTTTTGGAAGACAGAAAGACTGAGACACAATGACATAACAGATTCATATTAAAGAGTTTATCTTATAATCCCATTTTTCCTTTTTTTCTTTTCTTTTTTTTTCAAACGTTGTCAAAAGTCAAACATTGGCTGTTTGACTTTCCTGGTCAAACAGCCAATGTTTGACCAGGAAAGTCACAATGAGATCATAGACCTCTTTTAAAGGGAGACCTGGTCAAGAAATGTACCAGCACAACCCACAAACAGGATGCAACCACAATTAAAAACAGTTTTTTGTATATTTATAGATTTATATATTTATTATTATTAGTTATAATTTATTTTTCATTTATTTATTTTCTCAGCCATCCTAATGACTGCATATGTATATGTCAATTACTATATGTATACTTTTCCTTCATTTTCTCTCAGTCACTTGCTTACTAGGTCCCATCTGTTTTGTTTAGCTTATTTTCTCTTTCCTGTATGTTAGCATAACTTACCATGTCCCTGCACCCTCTGTCGATTTTTGTTAATGCTTAGCCCTGAATTTAAAGAAAATCTTGATTACAGTAATATATATATATATATATATATATATGCTTACAATAAAGACAGAAAAAACAGTAAAAAAGTAAATTAAAATAATGACAGGTTAATGATTGCATTTTTATGTCTTTCAAATTAGTTTTTAAAATTAAAAGAGACAAGGTCTTGAAGGTGTAAGGTGTTTTGTACAGTCTCAGCTGGAAGGAGCACAGTACTGAAAAGCAATTTTTCCACTCTGTACGAACACGGGGACGGACATAAATAAGTGCCCTGCAGATTTTAACTACAAGGCACTAACTTATACTTAATTCTGGTTTATAGTGAAGTGATATTTTGCCACTAACTGCAGCTTTTATGGTTCATAGAAACACACATGTATATTAAAAGACCTCATCACAAGTTAACTATATCAGCTATGGTTGCAAACACTGGTTACGTTTTGAATAAATGAAGCTCCAGAAACACAATGGCTTTCAATGAATAGGAGTCGATAACATTAACATTAAGTCACACTGTTACTTCCTTTTATTGTGTAATTTTTATGCTTTGCAAATGGTGACGTTTCTGCTTTCTGAACTTTTAGAGGTGATGGCCAGGCTGTGGTAAGTCCCTTTCAACAGGTGATGGATTTCTTTGTAAAATTCATCCATGTTTTCTACATAAAAGAACTAAAAGCCACAAAAACTACTTCTGTTCAGTGAATCTTATAATATGACATTGTTGGCAAGCGCAGGGCCCTGAACAGATTTGACTACCCGAGCACATCTGGTACGTATACCAGCATTGCCTTAAAAAGGTACACAGAAGAAAATACACACGTACACAATTTTGAAGTAGTTATCAATAGTGCAGTTATTGCTGCACCTGAGGCCAGTGGATCCACTCACTGATTAAAACATGTTTATGTCTGGAAGAATTGTGGACACCGAGGGCCACCATCCATTCACAACTGTGCTTGTTTGAAGTAGCATCATCTTCATCTTTACCACTAGATGTTAGTAATTCTTACACACACAGGTAAAACAAAAACATTTGACCAGCATGCGGTCCTGGGGCCTGTTCCAGAAAAGAGGTTCAACTTACTGAGTCTAGTCAGAAACTCTGGGTTAACTTTATCCGAGCAACTGTGTTTTCGGTTCCAAATCAGCTGCTGTGAGTTGGTTCGATGAGTATTTTTACCCAGAGGTGGGAACCAAAAATCCATAATCATTGGAGCCCCGAATTACCATGGCAACCACTGGCAAAAAACTAGGTATTTCTCCCGATTGGAGCATTTTTATTCAAGCATATGGGCAATACAAAGAGGTATTTTATAAAGAAGTGAACACTGCTGCTGCTATGGAGAGAACTTCTACCTGAGTCAATGTGGACCTTTGAATCCACTGGTCCACTGACCGAATATTTAACTTTATTAAAACTGTAGCATGTGGGTTAAAATATGGGTGGATAAAATAAAATCTTAATTGAATTTAAATTCAGTCCTACTGAGTAAAAACATACATGTAGGCAATTGAAAGTATAAAGACATCTTTTAGAAAGATAATGTGCTCAATCGTGCTAGACTGGACAGCTTTTATTTTTATTTCACACTGGTTTACACAAATTAAATATTCTGTGGTTATTTCAACATCTAGTAATTTAAACCCTGAACAAAAGCTGGTATAACTCATTCAAGACATGCACAATTAACTAATTAATTCAGCTACTAAATTTGACCACAAATTGTATGACCCTGCTGTTACAGAAACTTCAGTAAATGTTTACGCTCACATGATTATACCTTTGAGAAGAACTAATCTCCTTAATTTCATTTACTCTTGTGTTACTTCAGTGATTTATGTGTTCAAGTATGTTACTTCATATATGAACAAGCTGTAAGAAATTAAGCATAAAAATGTAAGTGCCATCACAAATATGGTAAATTTGCATGAAAAACCCACAGACAGCTTTTATTCTACTATGTGCACATGTTCTTTGGACATTTACTAAATTTAATCACTTCTAGAGATCTAAAATGTTCAACTAAACCCAAAAGCAAAGGGCTGTCTTTGGAGCAAGTTTGACTGTTTATTCCTGAAAACCAGAGGATAAAATGCCTGAGAAGCTTGTACCTTGAGTGGAGTTGCCCTGGTTAATGGGAGAATGGCCTTTCTAAGAATGGGGCTTTCTGAACTCAGAGTGGCAGCATGGGAATAACTCTTGAGCTTTGTTTAAGAGAGACGGTGGAAGCGACATTTGTAAGGTTGATGGGCTGGAATATGGTTGACTTGTAGATTAGTCTAGGATCAGGTGAAGACGTGGATTGGAGGACCAGCTTTTAGCTTGATTGGAGATGGTTGACAGCTGGAGCTCAATCCTGCACACCAGGAACTACTTCTGCAATCAGAGACAGAAAGAGGGAAAGGAGAAAAAGAACGGCTGAAAAAAGAGAATTCTAGTGAGCACAAAAACTTTAAGTGTCATTGAACTTAAAAATAATAACTTTGCAATGATGACCCATACTATGTTTAATAGCACAGAAAACCTCCCTTTGGTTCACACGTCTGTGCTGAATTTACATGACAAAAACGTTTGCTAGAAAATTCAGAAAACTTTAACAATCCACTAAAATATTAGAATTTTGCAAACAAGCTGCAAGAGTCACTGTTTTATTTTGACTACATTCAAACTTTGTTTATTTTTAGGAAAAAGTAGAAGCTTTCTTAAGAAACCGCAAATAACTAAAATACTGAACTATACTGATATAAACTGATTTTCTCCAAGTAACAACAGTCAGATGGGAGCAAAGTCTTAAAAACTGTACACACCGTGTAGAGGTCTCACCTGAACAGGATGTGCCTGCATCAGCCTGACAACATCTAACAGCCAACTTTTTTATTTTCTTACTTGATTTTTAAGATTTTGTTTCAACACAACTGAGGCCTGATTACGGATGTGTCTCGATGTTTTCAGCAAAGCTTAAGTTCGGAAACAACAACATGCAGTGAGCCATTGAAATGCACAGAAAAACGTATAGAAATATAGATTTGTAGATATTCACATCTTGGTGCTCTGATTTCAAGTCATTGTTTATATAAATGGCTGTAATCCCTATAGTCCTGAATCTTAATTTCACCACAGCTCATAGTCATTGTGTCACTTTCTTTTGACTGTGCTGTATACAGTGCTTTCTGTGCTGCAAGCCCACATCATCTAGTTAAATCACACATGACTTTGAGGAGCTTAGAGATGGTCTTGAACTTTGCACTCCTGAAAACAAATAGTAGGTGATTTATTTTTAGAATTTATTCTTCTTCTAACTGACTTGGGCAGATTGTTAAGATGCTTCAGACATTAACACACCCAGCATAAAACCTGTTGGTCAGGTGTGATGCATGCAAATCAAAACTCAGCACCAGGAACAGTAACTTCACTCTAAAAACCAACAGACAGCAGCAGCCTACGAGTTTAATACCAGAGGTGAGTTATTTTATTTTCTGGGGAATTTTATTGATAAAAGACAGAAAATTACTTTTATTTTTTTGTGTTCTGAGATAGAGAATGAAAGCTCAGATTCTTCTCCTGCTCCTCGTTCTTGTGGTCGGGGTTCAAGCGATACCCATTACATTTAATGGGGATTCAAAAGGTGTGTGCTTTTTACTTACTTACTAAAACTTAAGTGACAGATGAAAAACTTTGAAGATTTGATTTCAATAATGTGTGTGCTTAAATTTTCTAGTTATCCCAGAAGATGAAGCCTTACAAGAAATACATAAAGGTGTCGTGAACAACGGGAGCCCAGTTACACTGGAAACATTTAGAAAATCTGAAAGGTAAATAATAATTTAACAATTTCTTTACAAGGTAAGATGTCCATCTGGTGACACCAACAGAAAATAAAGCATGGAAAACTTATACATGGGAAGGAGATGGCTAAGCTGTTGCTATGTTTTAATATGTACATAAGTGATAATTAAACTAGGGCCACAAGATAATGAGCAAGCTTCTTTGTGGCTATAGGATGTATATAACTTAGGAAATTTTGGATAAATATCATTTCATTTTATTCTTGGGATGGATACTAATGGTAATCTGTGATCTCTTGCTATTAAGCACAGTGTTATGATTAATGAGAAAAGCCTAATTTGGGTGCCTAAGATGCATTGTTTGAAATGAAAACAATATCCAGACGTTGGTTAAGTTTGAGTAGAGCATGACCACAACTTCATTATCCCGTTCCCAGCACGTTATCAGTGGATACACAATGGACTATATTCTCTTTTGATGTCATCATATGGGCAGAAGAAGCTTTGAGAACATGAAAGGTTGAAGCTAACGTTGAAATGCAAAATATTGATATTTGTGCAGGTTGCAATGTGTGCATGTGTAAAGTTATGTTTCATGGTTGAACTGGTTGAACAACTACCCAAAGTTTATCAGAAATTGTTTTACACCTTTGTAAATGATGTAATACACGAATGTAACCACTGTGAGACGAGTTTCACTCCATACAGAAAACATTTTTCTGCTTCACTCATTTACTGCAGTGGATACCACAATGATTTCACATAACTAAGAAGAATATTGGAGTAATGTTGCAAGTTATAGAAATTTATGGACAACATAAAATAGATTTAATTTGTTTTTTAGTCAAGTAAAGGATGAGTTAAAGGATGAGGGGTTTAAAGACAGAAGGAGCTGGATGAATTGTCAAGAACAGCAGCTGTCTTTCGTTTGTATGTAAGAATTTTTTATGCAGTGGTGTGGTGTAATTACATGACATTATTTTGTAACTGAATTATATTTTTTGTCTTTGCAGATAGATATGAGTGAAGAAAGAGAAGAAAGAGTTTAACAAATGTCTTTTGAATTTGACCTATACTGTGTCAGCCAAAGCATGTTCAATAAATCAAGATATAATCAAACACATGGTCCAGTGTGTGTGATGCGATAAAACAGAGACATGCAGAGAAAGTGGCACCAAAAAGAACAGCAATATCAAAACAGAATCAAAATTAAGTCTATATTGACTTAATTAGACACACCTGAAGCTACTTGCCAGCAAATCCTACCAGAAGAGAGCACCAGCGCTGGCACATTCTATACACACTATATGATTTATTGTACAAAATAGCTGCGAATAAAACTTTTACCATGAAGACGCCAAAGTCTCATTTATTTAATTCAAACCACCGGTGGGCATCAGTGCCGTGAGGTAGCCACCGAATAACCGTAATAGTGCATTGATGTCATCCCACAAAGTGCGCATCTCTGGATAAAAAACAAAATGTGTAGAGATTTAACAGCGTAGGCCCACAAAATACACTTTAACAACCCTATAATCCTGATTAAATGCCTATTATATTTTTATACTTTTTACTGACCCACACAAAATCAGACTTACTCATAATAATGATCCTGATATATGACTCCTGTGAACTCATGTTGAGCTTTAGCATGCCGCCCTCTAGTGGTCTGAGCGCATTAGTGCGCATCCATACTGTACACAAACATCGTAAAATCTCCGAGGCTCACTGTGTGTTCAACAAGGCTGTATGACAGTTCCTAAAAGAAAAAAAGTTAAATAGCTGGTGCTGTAGCTATCTGTTTGAGTTGCACAAAAGTTCACAGCGACATTTCCATCAGTCTGGAGAAAGTTGTTAGTCACCAAACTGCCATATGATCCGTCCGCCGCCCAGCCAGAATGTCAACCGTCATCTGTAGCCTGCCTCTCGGTAACTGACACCCCCTCACCTCGGTGCTGTCCAACTGAACCACAACACGTCAACTTTATCTCGCTGGTGGTTTCCCCTCCGCTTAAATTTAACCCGAGTTTTCAGCGAAAGTAAACGGTGAACGGAAAGTATCTTTGGGAAGCAACATGCGCTCTTTAGCGGGACTGGCTGCCATCGTGGCGGCGGCAAGTGTCTACCTCTACCTGCTGTCGATGCACCTTCCCCCGGGACGGAAGCAGGTCCAGCCGGCCTCTAAGGGGGAAGGTGAGGAAGTCGAGGAGTATAGGTAAAGACTGAAATTTTTAAACGTAGGCATGGAGAAGTATGACAATATTAGTACCAGAGTTATTCATTTTCTAATCCATAGAAGTAGTGTTCAAAAGAAGTGTACTTAGATAAAGCCAATAAAATTGTGTTTAATTCAACAATCATAGGACATTGTTACAAGTGTTTCATATCAGATATGGATAATACACTGTTACTTATCAGGCCTAACTGTCAATTACTATTTGACGGCAAATCTTTACAATTCAACTCCAAAAGGTTGTGTCAGCTAAAACTGAAATCATCTATCTGGTTATTACAACAGCTGGCATCTTGTGACAAATAAAGGTTCATTATAATTAGCTGTAGTAGCATTTTGGAGCTCTGTCAGGTATTTCTATCTTCTTACATTGACAGGCCAAAGGATTCAGATTATTTACAGATAAAGTAAGGCAAGGCATGGTAAGTTTATTTGTATAGCATGTTTAATGTACAAGCAGTGGCGTATCAAGGAAATTTCTAATGGGGTGGCCAAGATAAGACAGAAGTTGGTGAGGGGTACCCAATTCATAGATTTAATTTACAGCAGGATTATTGTTAACTTTGGTTAGCATCAGTGTGTGAAATACAGGGATTAAAATTTCTGATTAAAGTGTGTATTTATTGTTATGTATAACAGAGGATTACCAACCAAACTCTCAAACCTTTCGTCCTTATACTGTGTCCGCCCTTATTTCACACACTGGTTAACGCCATATATAACACTGGCTTTATTGAACGAATACATCTATAACAATTGTCGTCATCTTTGATTCAGAAAATACAGTTATATGTATTTCTTAAGAGGATCCCATAAATATAAGGGGCCCTCAGTTAAAGCAATATACCAAATATGATCTATTGTGGAAACTTGCTTCCTGGGATATATATATATATGAATGAATGAAAGAATGAAACTTTATTGTCATTGCATTCCAGTACAAACCCGTCCAAGAGAAAGCCATCATCAATAGATCCCTGATACTTGGATTCACCATGGAAACTGTTGACAAAAAGGGAGTTATCTCCCCCGGTTGGAGCGAGAAGTTTTTATTCATGCATAGGGGCTATAGGCATTCTGTAAAGAAGGGGACACTGCTGCTGCTGCTGCTGCTGCTGCTGCTAAGTACAGATAAGCATCATGGATGAAAACTGCTGCTTGAGTCAGTGTGGAAGTTTGAATCCACTTGTCTGCTGACCGAATATTTAACTTATATCACAGGAGAGGAAGAGGATTGTGAGGAGACAATGTGCTGGGATGTAGAGGTCGACAGTAGATCTCTACTCATTACACATTTATGGAATTCACGTCTAAATCTCCGGAAACAGAGTGAAACCTTTATGGTGAACCTGTTAGCGAGCAGGTCCACTTCACAGGGTCAGGAACTTGGTAACAGACTTACCTTGCTTTCTGGAAAAGACAACCCAGAGTTTCCCAGAGTTTCAACATAACCCGCTTTCTGGAACAGGCCCCATGCCTCCAAACACCCCGGATACGAATCTGACTGGATCTGATTCAGATCCACAGGGTGCAACGACTTTATTGCTAACATCCTGGTATCAGACACTCCAGGGAACTCAGATGTTCGTTGTCCATGCTGTAACTGATCAGAGACCTACTCTATGATAGGTAGGTGATGATATTTGTAATGACTGCTTGGTGTATACTTTTCCATCTCACACATCTCAGTCCCGGAGTGGTGAAAGGAAAATTGTAAATATAGGAGGACAGTCAGTGAAGTCAGCATCAATTTTTACAGCAGATTATTTCCTGACACACTCATATGTCTTAAGAAATCCCCAGGGCATTCCCTAAAGTCCAGACACCCTGCAACCTTTTCACCCTTTCAAATGGAGTGAAAAAAAAAAAAAAAATATATATATATATATATATATATATATATATATATATATATATATATATATAATAAAAACTATCTTGAAGCATTTGTATTTATTTATTATTTTTTGTCTGATGACTTAAGAATCTTTTACATGAAGTCAAACTAAGAACTTTAACATTGATATTATAGATTTCATTTAAATAGTGAGACCCCAGGTGTTTACAACTACGTATTACTTTAACATAATCAGATCAAAACATTAACTTTGTTTAATATTAAAATGTTTTTTTGTCTCTCCTGAAGTAAATATCAGACTGACCAGATAACTTCTCTGATTTTGTGTGAACACCGATCTGTTCAGATGTCTCAGTGTAAAAGTGTGTGTGTATTTTAGTGAGTCTTGAAACTGTGAGGTTACCGGGGTACGATAGAATAACACTGACGTAGACACTTCGATGCCAAGCGCAGCATCTGTGCATGCGTGTGTTTTCACAAACAGAAAATTGATATTACTCATGTTATACTGTTACTCATTAATTTGATGTTTGCACACACGGCATGTTTAAGTCTTAAAAACATCGTAAGTGCACACAGGAAATGAAAGATTGGGCATTAATGACAGATAACAAATAATCATCTGACTTAAACTTTAATTTTATAAGATCAGAGCTGTCTGAAAATAAGTTTTTACCATGACTTTAAACCTGATATTACTGACAAGTGACTTTAGATTTGAATCCCCCTCCATGGGGAGTCAGTATTTCTTAACCTAGCTCTATGTGTGAATATTTACATGAGTGTGTGTCAGTGTGTTATATGAAGAGACAGCGTGTTTCTCATGGGGTTACATGTCAGCAAAATTAAAAGTGCCTACGATGACACAACTCTCCTCAAATACTGTACATACATCTGTGCAGTTTCATGTGTCTGCACTTATACATAATCAGACTGCTGACCAATGACAGAGCAGAATATTTGTCCACTGACCAATACAAACAAGGAATGCTGGATGCCCAAGCAGATGGTAGAGGAAACCGGCATCTTGAGTTTCAGATGGGGGGATTTTGGCCTGTGTGAGTTTTGAGAAGCATCTTTCTCTGCTCCTGTCTGCAGGCAGCGATGCTATTTCTATCTTTCAATCAAATGTATCCAGTTACTCTTGCACTTGGCTTTGCACACACACACACACACACGAAAACCTTTCCTCTTGTATGTTTCCATAGTAAAAGTTGTTCACATTTTGTGGCATGAAGCTTGTGGTTTTTTAAACTGAAATTAAACTAACAATATTAGACATTATACATTTCAGATGTTCAGATTAATTTAGCTCCTTCATTAGGCATTTTCCAATAACAGAAAAACAAAAAAAAAATCATGCCTTAAAATACAACTACACAACAATAAAACTCATCTCAGTGCATGTTTTATGTGGCTGAAGGAACAGTGTTAATCAGCACTGCAGAAGTAGGTTTTGTAAATTCAGTGCTGAATTTGTAAAGTTTATGTCACTGTTACTTAACCTTGGCAGCACTAAACTGTGGTCCTGTCTTTGTTTCCATCCAGTCTGAAGTTCCCGTCTGACCTGGAGTCTCTGCGGGAGCTCGCAGACATGCTCAAGTTTTATAAAAGAGAAAATCACGGCTACGTTCTGCTGCTGTTCTGCAGCGCGTACCTGTACAAGCAGTCTTTCGCCATACCTGGCTCCTCCTTCCTGGTGAGACACACACATACTTTATACACACCTTGTCTGAAAACTCTAAACCACGTCATCTGATGGAGTGTTTAACAGGTTTTTGGGTCATTATTATTTTCTCCTGTTTCAGAACATGTTAGCTGGTGCAATATTTGGGCCCTGGGAGGGTCTGGTGTTGGCCTGCCTTCTAACTACTTCAGGCTCCACATTCTGCTTCCTGCTGTCCTCAGTGTTTGGGAAGCAGTATGTGGTTCACTTCTTTCCTGAAAAGGTGGCCTTACTGCAGAGGAAGGTAGGCATGTTTGGTGGGGATGTTCAGTTACAATTGGTACTTTGGCTTTACTCTTTTTTTCTTTTTCTCTTTCCTGGTTTTCTGGTTATATTTTTCATTATCAGTTCAGTTTACAACTGCATTCATTTGTGGTAGATCCACTTTACTGAATTTCATAAACAGCTTATAAATGCTAAATAGAGAGGGTCAAGTTAAGTTTAACCATGGTGAAAATGTGATTTGAACTGCACATCTCATAGCCAGATGTCTTTCATTTTTCTCTCCTTGTTTCTCTTCTTTCCTTCCATGTTGTTTTCCACCCCATGTCAGGTAGAGGAAAATCGTAGCAGTTTATTTTTCTTCCTCCTTTTCCTTCGTTTCTTCCCTATGACTCCTAACTGGTTCCTTAACATCACCTGTCCTGTCCTCAACATCCCTATGTCTATTTTTTTCTTCTCTGTGTTTATCGGTGAGCTCCCACACACATACAGCAAGGCACACATATAAAAACAAACAAATCTGAACACCAGTCACCCAGCTGCTGCTTTCTCCTTCAGGCTTGATCCCCTATAACTTCATCTGCGTTCGTACGGGGTCCATCCTGTCGCAGATCTCCTCTCTGGATGACATCTTCTCCTGGGGGACGCTGGCTCAGCTCTTGGCCATCGCCCTCATGGCTCTCCTTCCTGGAGCACTGATTAAACACTACAGCAAAGCTCACCTCAAGGTGGACGGCATGGACAGCAACGGTACCAGCCTGGCCAACGTCAGTCAGGACAGGAAGACACGATGATGGCTGTGCGAGGAGGGACTTTTCATGGAAGTTCATGTCAGATGAACTTGAAGGCATGCGACCTTTTATCCAGGCCAGCCGTGTGATTTCTGTAAGGTCACACTAAAAGCTCGTCATACTCAGGGTATGATCTGTTCTGAACTTGTCCTCCGATCATGTTACAGTTTAGTCCTGTAGTTTCCTGAAGATCTCACAGTGCTGATATAAATAAACACAGTTTTCTGAGATGGGCAATAAAATTCCCGGGAGTTCCTCAGAATACCTTCAAAGCTGCCAAGGCTGAGACGTTGTTTCTGAAAGTGCTAAACACATCCCGTAGAAATACTATGATTAGAGTTTTATAAAAGCAATGCAATTGCAGCTTTGAGATTAATGTATTGAATTTGTACCATTAAAAAGTAGGTGTTTAATATTTAATAAGGCTGCAGTTAAAGATTATTTTTTATCAGTCTTCAGTTTATTTATTTGGTTAACAGATTCCTTGTTTTGTCTGAAAAATGTCAGAAAAAGTTTAAATGTCACTGATTTTTGAAAACTCTTTGATCAGAACCTAAAAATATTGAGTTTATTATTGAAGAGAACAAAAATCATCACCTTTTTTTAGTTGCAGTATTTAACACTAATATTTTTTTTAAAAGGAGAATTATTTTGGAATTCCTCTAAACTTGGTCCCCAAACAAGAAAAAACACAGACATGTAATTTCCAGTGTTGGTGCATTTCACTGACTTGATTGTTTGTGAAACTATCTGTCAGGTTTTCATTTCCTATGATGCAAAAACGTGTTTTTTAGCCTGATTTTCTTTAAGATCTATGTGTTAATATTTAATTGCAAAATATTTCCTTTGAGTTGGACTCACTGCTTGTCAGGGTTTATCAGATTCTTGGTGTGTTAAGGAGGCTATTATTGTGCCAAGCACAGATTTTTATCCTATTGAAGCCTGAAATGGTATATTACATCAGGTCTTAATGAGTTAACTCATTTTTGCAGAAGAAATTTGTAGTTTTTTTTAGAGGCCAGTTGCATAAAACTCCCTGTAGTTTCATAACTCAAACTTCATGTGCATAAGGGCAGAAATTAATATATCTCTTAATTAGATTTGGAAGCCAAGTTTATGTGCTGATCTCCTAAAATAAGTCAAGCCAACAGTGTTCCTAACACAGTTGAAGAAGATTCCTGTAAAAAGTGAAGCAGCACTTGATCCAACAAAGACTTGTCCCAGAAAATTGGAACAGTCTCTGTATACTTGTTTTCTCAACAATTAGTATAATCAGAAAAATATATCCATTATATTAAAGAGCAAAATAATCTTGTCTGTTTCTTTAGGATTGCTTAAATTGCTCAAATAAGGAGCACTAATTCTGCCTTTGTAAACATACCAGTTTGTGTTAAGGATGGGATGTATGCATGCTTTTGTGTGTACACGTTTATGCATCTGGCTCCAAATGTTTGTACAGTCACTTACTGCTTTATATTCATGAGTCTGCATTACTGTGTACAGAGATCAGCTACACTGTGGTGATCATTAATTCTACATATTATAGCTGCATCAGTGCATCTCCAAAATGTTTAGACTTTCAGATGTCTGACAGAATTTTTTTTTTCTTAAAGCACTAGCACATGTCTTAATGTGGCTTCGGCTGTTATAGGTGTGATCTACTCATGTCATCAGCAAAGACAAAACATGCATAAAGTGGTGATTTTCTAAACTCCTTAACCTAGAGGTTTGGAGATTACTGAACTTTAAAATATAAATGCATGCTTTTAAATTATAGAAGTTTTAAGGTTAGTAAATCTTTTAGTCTTATTTTTGCGGAATCAAAGGTAAAACAAACCATGAAATTTGCTGCAGATGTTTACCACCATACTTTTTAAAAATAAAATTCCAGTGCAATATCAATTCAGCTTCCAGCAGGAATTAAGTTACTTCCAACATTTAAATTGCAGACTTTCATGAGAAGACCACATCATAAGCTTCTGTTAATGTGAAGCTTCTAACCCAGTGGTGATTTTACTGTAAGGTTGGATGTCTGTTTACTTTAAAAGTAAGGGCAAACAGACAGTAGAAAATAGTCTTAAATTGTCGCTTTTTATCAAAAACTGGAGCATGTGGAATAGCTACATGAATTTAGATGGAGCTGAGAAACGGATTCATAAGAAAAAAATGGAAAAAAGCTTTTCATAAACCTGTGTCTGCTGTTTGCTTTGTTTGTCAGCATGTGGTTTTCTATCAGTTTTATATTGTAAACTAGAAATCTTCAATAATTAAAGGTTAAAAGTGGTGTCCCACATTCAGTTCTTATGCGCACAACACAAACTTTAAGCTCTATTTACTATTTTTTAATGTAAAAACACCCAAAATGTCAACTTTCTGTATTTATCTACAGTTTACTGTCACATAAGTGTAAAAAAAAAAAAAAAAAAAAAAAAGATAAAAAAGGGGAGTTTAGAACAAGACATTTAACTGTTAGTCTTTATGAACACTGTAAATATTTCCATTTAGACCATGCTGCTTAAAGTTGTAGAACTTTATATGAGCAGCTGAGGATGACATTTTTGTTTTTGACCAAAAGAAAAATGGGGAGTCTTTTATCTTTCATATTCTAAATTAGGGATCCTGATTCCTGGTACTTGAGGGCTGGCATCCTGCAAGTTTTAGAAATTTCCCTGCTGCAACACACCTGACTCAAATCAATGTGTAATTAGCAGACTTGTGCAGAGCTTGTCTGAGTTGTTGTAGCAGGGAAACTTCTAAAACCTGCCGGACCGTGGCCCTTGACGACCAGGATTGAGGTCCCTGTTCTGAATCTATTATATTGCTTATAATACAGTTTTCTTAATCAGAATCATCGTATTGAGACAAAGTGAAATGTGGGATTCTGGATGCAAATAGTGTTTTATTTGTGACTTTTTCATCATCAGTCATCAACCCTGGTTAAATTACAGCAACACAAAACATCCATGGTATCACTTATGTCAGTAACACGCACACACACCCCACATGGAGACCTCTCTTCTTTGATTTACACTTAAACAAAGAAAGAGACAATTTTGTTCATGCAAACACACACAAACACACACCTTCACAGGCACGCTTAAAAAAAAAATATAAAAAATAAGCACAATTGTTTAAACTCAATTAACATAAGAACCTGATGTTAACAGTTTGACCTGGTGTGTTTCTCAACAGTGGACAAAAAGATGGAATAAATGCACCTTTGAGTTTGTTGGAGGTCTCTATTCAGACATCATGCTCTAAAAAAAGGTCAGGTATCAACAAATGATTACAAATTTTGCTCAGAGAACAAATATCTGCATGGTTAATAGAAATCTGGATGGCAGATAGTTTGTCAACGAGATTTACTGTGGAAAACAAACAAAAACACATTCAAAACCAGTATTAATTTAGTTTGATATTAGTTAGATCTCTGTCCATTCTCTGGCCATTTATATGTGCATAAACCACCATCAATCTTCTGTAACCTCGCCAACATACTGTAAACATTTTGCAAATCAGCAGCAAAGTAACAGGCAAATAACAGCTGTAAACATATGTGGGTTTGAGTAAATATACTGCAAGACAAAAAAATATACCAAAGCTTTAACTGTGCCTACAAATATGTAAAAAAATTCAAGACAACAGATGTGTTCTGTCACAGTAGCCACATGCTTTAGGCTCATAAAAGTTTAGGTTCAACTCAGCAGGAACAGGAAAAAACAAAACAAACTAAACAAAAAACTTCAAGGTCTGGCCAAGAAGAAATGAGACCCAGTAAAAAAAAAAATCTGTCCTGAACAGCATGAAGCTTTACAGAAATGACACAATTACAAGATGCAAAGATAAACATCTTCCACAACAATTTCATAACGGAAACATCCAGTGAGTTGCATAATTTTAACATGAAGAACATTGTTATTCAGTTAGTGCAAATGGTTCAGTGCTGAGCAGACATCCGTACTGCTGAGTCATGCAAATAGTCAGCATAAACAAAGAGTGGTTCAAGGACACAAGGTCCAAAAGTAAATAGTGAAGTAACAGGCAGATTCAGGGGAACTGTTAATGTCACCTGAAAGAAAACATGATGCCTACAAAAAGGCATGGGAATTTTTGTCAGCAGTCCATTCAGTGTATTATTCTGCTCCATTTGTCCTCTGACTACCAGCACAGATATGCAAGATACTTAACACATGAGGATGAGGATGAAGAAAGCAACCTTTCCTTAAAAATATGTACAAACTTAGAGTCTTATGATGAATCCCCTAGTACACAGCGATCAGGGGCAAAAGGGGAGAAAGAAAAAACTGTTTTTGTCACATCTTGCAGTGTTTCAGTTTCATTCACAGCCAGAAGTTCACAGGCGTGAAAAACTGAAATCCAAGTAAAACGGAGAAACCTTGGTCCACGAGGAGTCAAGTACAAGAAGGCTGCATTTCCTTCTTTCACCCTGCACATTTTTATTATTTTAATTTTTTAAACCACTCCACAACACAAACCTTTAGAATCTTCTTTTTTGTTTGTTTTTTCCCTCTCATGTCACCCTTAATAACAGCCTCACAGTGGGCATAGCCTGTTATCAAAATTGGTCTGGATGCTTGAGTGTGCAGTCAAAAAATAAGGCAAGTAGCCTGGGAAAATGCAACTATTGAAATTACGCCATCAAAAGTACCAGTTAATAGCTTCTTTTTGGTTCACCCACCCAAAACCTTTATTTTTGTTTTTTTTGTGATTCTGAAGAGAATTTGTAAGTTTCCCATATAATGCAGTGGTTTGTGGTTGCTGGAAAAAGTGCACCATAAGGCACTCCTGCTTTGGCACTCAGCCATGGTACTTGTACCACAAAAGTCTCTCTTCTGTCTCCTAACTTCCTCTCACATGTTCTGCAACCATCTCTGATCCAGTGTGAAGTGGTACAGCAGGGTGGGCTCATCCTCAAAGCTGTGCTGGCCTGTCAGATGATGGATCACTCCTCCCTGCTGAAGGTGAACACCGTAACACTGGGCCTCAGTTCGGCCTGCACACAGGCCTCGTTCTACCAGCCAGGTGACTAAATCGCTGCCTCGAAAAAAGCTTTCCAGACGGGACTGGTCTGAGTGTAGGTGATGAGGACTGACAGGATTGTAAGTTTGGTAAGACAGTAGCTGAGATATCTGCTCTTCATGTGCATCAAAGGTGGATATATATGCTTGGTGTTCATCCTCTACCTCTGGGCTGTGTAGGGACTGAAAACTTTGGCTGCTGGATTGGGCTGGATTGCGATTTTGGTGCGACTCATGTTGTTGCTGCTCCTGAGGATCCTGATCTGAGTGCACATAATGGGGATGAAGGGAAGGAAAATGTCCAACTCCATTCTCCTCTTTTAGTCCTTCTCTAGGCCTGTGCAAATCAGAGGAAGGATTCACCTGTCGAAGTGTTCACACTCTCCCCTGAGCCACTAAGAGGTGTTGGTGAGGAGAGGAAGGGTGAAACAACCAAGGAAAGAGAGGCAAGTGAACATAAAGGGAAGAAACAGCAAAGAAAGGATTGATTAATCAGAGAAAACTGAAAGGAATGGTGTTAGAATGCAGCAAAGAACAGCACCCGAGACTCAAAACTTAAGCACAAGAGGTTTCTTTTTGTTTTTTGTTTTTTTTTTAATAGTGTGTAAAATTTTCATATTCAGCATCTGCATGTCCAAAAGTCTAAATGTCTTTGTTTTAAGAAAAATGTGACAGCAGTAATGTGGAAGTTAGCAGGACAAAAATTTAACATGCAGGGTCTCAGATTAAAAAGAACAGCTTAAAAGAAGGTAAAGTAAAGGCTCCATAGATGCATGCACAAAGTAGTCTTTATACCTGCGTGTGTGTACTATGTCTTGAACACACTGATCTTTATGGTAGCGGACAAACTGGGTACAAGTGAGCCTGACCTCCTCGGGTACACCTGATGGACTCAGCTCCTCACTGACCCTGCCCTGCCACAGGCTGAGCAACCTTTAAAAAATAAAATTTAATTAAATTAAAAGAGTATATGATGAGTATTAAATTCCAGATTAGTGAAGAAGGTGAGATAGATGAGCTGCTGAAGCCTCAGCTCACCTCTTCTTGAACGGCAAGATGATGAGGTGTCTGTCCAGACCAAAAATTCCAAAGGACAGGAAACCCTAGAGCAGAAAGCGAGATTTAAAATAGAAGACAGAGTTGAACATGCAGTATTTACATTTATACCAACTCGTGTACAGATTTACATACAGACAGTGGTACCTGTCCATAGTTTGCCACAGCACAGAAGAACTGCAGTTCCAGGTAAAGTCTTCCTGGATCTTTGTTGAACAACCACCACAAACAGCTGGACAGATTCTACAGACAGCATCACCAATCAGAGGTCACCAAACACTATTCAGCAGCTTCCAACACAGCTTTATGTACAGTTTTATTTTATACAGGTCAGCAAAGTAAAAACTGTATCTTTAAGAAATTGCTATCATAAATCAACCTGGATGATGGCATGTGGTGCAACACACTATAACGATGTCTGCAGAAGCTGAAGATACCTGTTACCTCTTTGATGTGCTCATTTTTCCCTTGATACTTCTTCTTAAAATAATACTTTGGTCCTAAAAACTGCCAAAAGAATCTTCTAACACCTCAGAAAACTAATGTTTTTATTTACACAGGGATTTATTTCATGCTTACCGCAAGCAGGCTGATGATGAGCAGCAGACAGAGAAGAACATGTCTTACAGTCTGTTTATCGTCTGTGGACTGAAGTCCTGGTGGAGGCAGATTCAACGGCTGCTCTGAGGTGGAAGAACTTTGTTGCTGCTGCCCATCACACAGCACCCCACTGTGGCCTGGAGAGGAAACCCAGAATTACAAATCATTTTCCAGTATAACTGGAGAAATTCATTGTATCCTACAAATATATTTTTTCACAGTTTTATTTTTATTCCTTTTTTTAATCCTAGTATTCTCACTAAAGTTAATGGTACCAACTTAAGATGTTTCATGTGTAAAATAAATCTGAATTCACATCTTATATTACTGATAATTTCTTTCAACAAAACAGGGAAAACAAATATATACTGCTACTGTTTTATTTCCCACTTGTAAACATTTATATAAAGTAATCTATTAGTCCTTAATTTCATATCTGAGTGAATTTTGAATATATTTGAACTCAGTTTATACATTTACAAAGTCAAAAGAGTCTTGTCACCTGTGCTATTTGTGTGCTCCCTCTGAGTGCTGGCTATCATGTCTGGTATTGGCTGGAGAGAGGAGAAACTGTGGAGGTCTGCAACGCAAGACAAAAAGATAAATGCATTTAAAGTAGACTAATTTTTATACATTAAATGGTTGCAGTTTCAGAATTATTAATTACAGACAGACTCAGGCTTTCTAAAAATTCATATTAAAAGGCAGAACAGAGGTACCTGAATTTACACTGCAGGCTGGTGAATTTGCCATCTGTGTTTGCTGTTGTTGATCCTCCAAACCACCAGGGGGCCTCAGCTCATCTGTTACTGTAGCTCTGCTCAGGGCCTGGTAGCCACTCTGCTCCTTGTCTCCCTGGCTGAGACCCATCAGAGATATGGCACCAAGAACCAGGCTCACTGCAAGAACCACTGCAGAGCTGATTATCTGGAGTAGCAGAAAAAAAATAATTAAAATTGCTGAACAGAAAGTGCTCTGGGAGCTCATGGAAAAAATATAAAGTAATGAAATTATGGGTCACTAACACAGGATCTCATCTTTCGGTCCACGAGGGCCACTCTCCTGCAGGTTTTAGATGTTTCCCTACTTTAACCCAACTAGCTCAAATTGTTTTGAACTTGACAACAAGCTACTGAAACCATTCAGCTGTGGAGTGTGGAATCAGGTGTGTTGGAGCAGGAAAGCACCTAAAACCTGCAGGACAGTGACCCTCCGGAACCAGAGTTTGAGATCCCTGCTGTAAGAGATTGAATTCCTTTTAATATAGTACATAAATTTAACTGCATTTCCAATCCCAATAACCATAAACTCAAATGTGAATGGTGAAAAATCAACTATCTACATGTTATGCAACTACAGGCACACTTTTCTTGTTGGTTCATGTTCAGTACTGGAAAATATGTACATTTCCAGCTGACTGGTTACAACTCCTCTATTTGTTTAATTAATATATAAATACATAATGGATTGTTACAAATGCTTTTAAGTACCAATAAGTCACACAATGAGAAATACAAAAAACATCCTGTAAAAAATTTAAAAAAAAGATCCATCAAGATATGTTGATATCTGTTGTATAACTGGATCATGGTTCTCTGAATCATAATCAAATCAAAACATGAGATGATTAAAGATTATTTACCCTAAAACATAACCAGCTAAAAATGAAAAACAGTTTAATGTGAAGTTGTTCCAACCTGAGCTCTTCCATAGAAGAAAGCAGAGTCTATGGTGTCTGTCCTCTCCCCCGACATCAGAAGACATCCAACCATAAGGAAAGGAACCCTGTACAAGTAGAAATAGCAAATAAATTCCAATTTAGTCAACTAATCTGTCATTTTGGCAAATGCATACAGAATTTAATCCTCACTTATCGCTACAAATCAACCCTTAAACTTTGGAACAATATCATAATGAAAACTGCTTAAATTTGACGTTTGATTATCTCATTCAAACTGTAAATCTACCAGGAATTTTTGACCTACCCCCAACCCAAAATCATGAAGACTCCTGGTCGGAGTCTCAGCAGATCATCTCTGTTAGTCAAAGCCAGACAGAGAGGGATCAAACCTGAAAAAATAACAGAAGAAAACACACACATGCAAACACCAGTGTGTGCAAACGAAATACAATTTGTACTTTAGTAATTCATAAAAAACATATTTGATTATTAATACTTCACAAAGATATAAACTTGCCTGTCCAAATGTATGTGCTATACAGAGACCCATACAACATAGTAAAGGTGAGAATTTTTCCAACAAGATTATCCTCTTGTTTCACCAAGAAGTTCCATAAGATCATACTGACGCACACCAAGAACTGTGGAGTAAATTACAGAGATGAGCGGCATAAATTTAAAGAGCTGGGTTAAAAACCTAAAACTTAATGAACTGAGACATTAAACCATAAACACCTCCAAAAATCACTATGAGAAGTATAACATTTAAATCAAATGCTGCATAGCATAATAAAAACAACTCACCTGAGCCAGGAAAAGATTTAACAAAAAGAGATGAGGAAGTCTGTTAAATTTTCTGCTCAGCAGCATCACAGCAATGGTCCACACCTGAGAGAGGACACAGGGGCAACACTGCAAACTGTAAGTTTATCTTTGGGAATCTTTCATAAGCATATTTCAGCAACGCTCTGTTTACACAACATGTCTACTGCTACCATGTTATTTAATCTGAGAATATTACTTTTTTTGTCCAGCCTGTATTCCTAAATTTAAACTGAGTTTTACTTATTGCTGCACATTTCTTAATTTCTCTGTCTCACAGTGATGGAAACACTAGGCGACTTTAAAAACAAGCTTTGAGTTTCATCCGTGACAAATGTGTGACAGATCACTTACCAGTGCTATGAGGCTGACAATACTGATGTTGAAGCTAATGTTTTCCAGCTCTGTCACAAGGGGGGTTGGGTCCATTAAAGGGATCGTCAATAACCAGGCTGACACATACATGATCGGTGCAGACAAAAATGTACTGATCACCATCCCTGATGTCACCTAAAAAGCATAAAGTCACATAAACATTTTCATTACCTCTACTTTTTCCTAAAAAAAAAAAATTTATGTAACTAATACAGTCAGGTTTAATTCAACATGTTAACAGTGGTTCTTTTTCTTAATGAAATAAACATTACAAACCAAAGTAGGAGAATGACACTGTGTAGTGCCAAAGCATGGGGTGGAGGAATCTTAGAGTGAAATGAGAACAAAGTACTGCAAATGCAGCTGAATGGCAGATGACTACCAGAAAATCTCAATCTTCCTCGCTTTGTACATGTGTGGGTTTGATCCCTTACGCATTAAGGCTTATTCTTGTCATGTGAAACGCTCAAGAGATGAGCGCTGTCTTTGTTTTAAATGGGACAGCTTTAAAAAAAGAAAGGAATTCACCTTTAAAATCAGAATGGGATCATCTTTTCTTTATCAGTCCCAATTTCAGAATTTTAACTTTTAAAATCTGAGAAATACTATATTTAACTTTAATTGTATGTAATTAAAACAAATTTTGTGCAAGCTGTTGTTTAAGTACAATCACATCATTTGCAGCACTTACCACCTCTAACTCTATGTTATAATGTCCGGCATAGATGGCCACACTAGGTGCAGTTGGGAAGACTCCATACAGAAAGGCAAAGTTGGACAAACTTGTGTGGTTGGCGCTCGTGCTATTCACTCCAACATCCAAAATGTCAACCATGTCTTTACAGACCAGCGGCATCACCAGGCTAAAAAGAGGGCATTAAGAGATAAAAATTCAAAAACATACAATTAGATGTGCAATTACAGTAAATGAAAAGTCATCTCAGTCTAAAGTCCAAAATCTTTCTCCAGATAAGAATTTTAAACTGGTTCCTGTAGTTTGTAAAAGGTACTTCCCTTGTGAAGCTTGAAAGCTTTTTGATTTACTTCAGAAAACATACATTAAACAAGTTATAGCCCTCATATTTCCTGAGCATATAAAGCAGTCCAACACATCCCAATAACTAGTCATAGCCATAAGCCCTGTCCTTTCTTTTTGTTTTAAATAAAAACTAGTACACACTCCGTGCAAGTATACTTACAGTTTAGCTGTGATCAGGAGTATCAAGGCAACTCCAGTGTCTCTGGTCAGTTTTCTAAGCTGGCCAACCTGCCACAAAAAAACAGCTGTTTTATAGTGGTGTTATGCTTTTAAGTTTTAGTCAACAAAAGAGTTACACCTTACCATGGTGAGGCCAAGGTAGAACAAAGCTGCGCCTCCAAAAGAGTTAGCTAGTCCATCTATGAACTCCGACAGCACGGCAGGAATCTGCTGGCCCAGGGCAAAGTGGGAGACGATTCCCACTATCACCATGAACACTATTGGGTTCTTCAACACCTTGATATGTGAAAATGAGAGTAAAAAAATCAACACCTAAAAATAATATGGATAAATAGACTTGTGATAAATACTTGTATATACCTGTAAGACTACAACTCCCATGATGGCAAGACTACTGCGCTGTGGATGGCTAGTCTGCCTCCACCTCTGCACCTCACAAAGAGCGAAGCCGATCGGATTGAGAAGCATGAGGGAGACTGGGGCAACAAGGTATATATACTGGAGATATTCTGGATACGTGCTTCGATACAAAGCATCAACTAGAAGAAGGGAGACAGAAACATAAAGCTAAATGTGAAGAAATCCCTCAGCTGAAAACGTTGAGTCAGTTTTGTCTGTCTCACCTATTGGGTATCCCAAGGCAAAGTCATTACTCTGAGTAGCAAAGATGGCATACAGACCAGCTTTGCTGTATCTGCAGTCTGGACTGGCCACCATCAGTGTCAGCACACATACCAGCACAAACACTGTGACCTACACAAAAACCAAAGCAATCAACTCACATTTACAGTTTCAAATAAACTCACAAGGGCTCATTCATTTTGGATGCAAAGAAAAGAAAATATTTTAGGTTGTGACAGACACAAACCTTTGCAACCAGGACACTCCACAAAAATGCCCATATGACGTCTCCAAAGTCCAACAACACCATGTTTTTAAAGAGTAAAGCTGGAAGAGCAAACTTAGACACAAAGTTTCCCAAACCCTTTGCCTGACTCTCTGTGATGATATCAGCCCTACAGGAGGAAAAAAAAAGAAAGACACATAACCCCTTTCAGGTTTAAATATGAAGTTCCCACTATGAAATATGTATATATTGTATATATGTAGAGTTTTTAAATGTTCATCAGTAAACCTACCTGCCAGCTATATAACCACACAGTATGATGCCAAAACATTCAAGGAGAGCTGGGAAAAGCTTATCAATGGACATGTGCGGCCCTGCTGCAGCGCCTGTCAGGGTGTTATGGGATATGTTCTTCCCATGGATCAACACATAGTTGGTAGTCTCCATGGTGATGATGGTATAGCAATCAAAGGTGTCAGGCGATGAGTACCAACACTGCAGTCATTCAAAGTATAGGGGTAAATCAAGTCAAAATGAGCAACAAACATTAGCAAAAGAATAAGAGTGAGACTAAACTTGTTTTAAATAGCTATTTGGAAATCAATGCATCCTCTCTGGAGAGAATAGTAAAACACTGCATAGGGAGGACAGCGGTTGACGGGGACTCCACCATCTGTATTAGCATTAGCTATTTTACAGCGGCCAAGTCAAAATATTTCATCCACTTACAAAGGATTTCAACATCATAACAACACAAGAAAGCTAAAGCAAATGTAATGTCACATCAAAGGGCTAACAGATCAACTAGTTTTCTATGAGAGCTCCATTGTCATTGTCAGCTGACCGTTAGAGCTAGCATTGCTGCATGCTAAAAACAAATCGGAGATGCTAAACTCTGCACAACATGAGCACGTATCTGAATGAGGTTTTTAACAGTTATATTCCTTACCTACATATATGTGTATTAGACGCCCATTATTACGACGAAGACCATAATTTCCCTGTGTTACTTCTTTAACAAGTTGTTGTTTTTGCCGTTTGGTCTTGATCTGACAGCTGCAAAAATGGGAACGCCCTGAGGAAGACTGACAGGAAAGTCAACCAATCATTGTAGAGACATGCTCTGGCGTGAACTGTGATTGGATCAAATCAGCGTCAAAGAGCAGTGTATATAAATCAAATGGGCAATAAACTATATTTATATGTACTATTTAAACCAACTGTCACATTTTATTTGTTTTATATTTACATATGTGCTCGTGCTATTTAAGCTTATTATGAAAACATCTAAGGACGGTTTTTCAAGGCTCATAGAAACTATTAATTGTGCACTTAATTTAGTTTGAGCAAAGGGATCCTGATCATCGCTGTAAGCAGGATTTGACCCTGCGTGGGTAATAGCCATTGAATTTCGAATCCAACGCCTTTACCACTCGTTTTTTTTTTATATCAAACACCAGATGTGCTGCAGCATTGTGGGCGGATTAACTGCAAAACCATGACCTGCACCACGTGCTGTGTGGCATACTGAGTTACTACTTGATTTTATGGTGTGAAGTATTAAATGACATGATCTACACAGATTTACAGACAGGAAAAAATAAAGTAAGAAAGATTCATACAAACAGACGTTTTTAAAAAGAATCACACACTCTTGTTGGAATTTATTTCCAATTTTATTGCACAAATATGTAAATTATTCATATGCTTTATCAAACGCTGTTGCTTCATCTTACTGTTGACACTTTAATTCAGTGTGCTGTCGTCTGTGATCAAATGAAGATCCTAAAGGAATATTGACATAAAAACAGACCATTTTCACTCCCAGTATTCTTCAGTAAAGCATCTTGAAGCAATTATTTTTATGTTATTAGTTTTACTTCTGTATGATTGTCTTGAAGAAAAGATTTCTTTGACACTTACACATGATAATAACACATCTTGTATACAAAAGATCATTCAAAGCAGTGCTGTGTAAAGCAAAACCATAACACAAACATAACTTAAAATAATATCATCCATCATTGTCACTTGATCAAATCATACACATACACATACTTGCCCTTCATTCTAAGTCGAAAGAGCTTCAACAGCAATACAGAAATCAGCTCAACTGTTCACTGATGTTGTCATAAGCCCCAACAACGTCCTTAGAAACATCAGAATCATAAACATTAATATCACATTACTGTGTAATTAAAATGTACCGATCAGTGGTTCCAACAGAAACACACAGATTAATCTACATTCAGGTTGTGAAGGCACATGTGGCTTTGGCTAATTAAACACCCATGTTTCCCTGATGTTTCATGCAGTGAAGGCTGCAAGTTGGGGCAGTTTATTGTTTGGTTAAAAATACTGCTGCTACATGATTAAACCAGACTGTCTTTAGCTTTACATGTCAAACAGGGGTGATCCCAAACAAGGAGAAGCACAAACATATAATCTTGAGACACAATATGCATTCCTCCCATTTACTGTTAAGCATCTTGCGTTGCAATCACAATGGAAAAAGGCACAAGGGGTGACACGAAAAAAAAGTGGCTTATGCACTGCTATGCCATTAAAATTACTTTACACATAATTTTAATATTACTTTAATATATGGAGTTACTGCAGTCTCACCTCATATTTGTGCTGTTTGTAAAAGTCACAAACAAAAGCTGTTTGCAATGTTTGTCACATAACAGTTTTATATTGTTCTTTAATGATGTGGCCAGTAGCCTACTGGTAATCAAATTATATTTTGCAAGCTTTTTATGCAATTAATCAGTGTAAGCTAAGACTTCAAAAAGTTAATGAAGTAAAGCTAATTGCATCAAGAAAACAGAAATAAAGATCTGATTCAGAGCAAAATTTTTAACAGCTGCCCAAACAGCATCTAAAAACAGCACAGAAAAGTGAAAAATACCTGTACCAGAGTAATAACAAGCTTTGGCCTTTAACACGGACATTCTTCAACTACAGAGGCACTTAATGTAAACTCAACATTGTAAATTTGTTCATCTCATTTTGGTCGACTGCATTTAAGGTCCATTTTTCATGCTGCAGTCTTCATATGAACGGCATGCTGCAGGTCAAAGCACAATGAGCAACAGAGGAAAGAAAAAAAAAGACAGGCATAGAAACAGAAGGGAGTTACAAGATGGCTGTCATCTTTTCTTCACCTGGGTAAAGGAGGAAGAGGAGGAGCTCCCCGTTCCTTTTTACCAGGACCTGAAACAAAGCAAAGGAACAGAGGGCATTCATTATTTAAAAAAAATATATTTTCTTCTACTAGGTGGTACTAGTCAGGTTATATATTTTAATTCCCACAAGCTTCATGTTTAAATTGAAATGAGATTTCATGACACATCTGGTACAGATTAACTTTGGCTTCTGCAAATGTAGTTGTTCAACATAAGCAGTTAGGTGCTAAATTTAAATCAAATTGGACTGCTTTGTGATGAAGCAGGTCCAAGTGTGGACTTGTAAGATGAGTTGGGTTGCTGACTGCTAAAAAGCAAATTCTTCTAATAGATTTGAGTAATTACAAGCAATCCTTTAGATGTGACACAAATGTGGAAGGTGAATTAAAATATCTTCAAAATCTCAACCATTATTTTATCAGATAAAAAAATAAGACAAAAATGTAGATTTATATGTGGGAGTCTATACAGAAGTGGACAAAAACTGTCATGTACTGAGACATTTTTGAAGAATAAGAACAGCTAGCAGGGATCTTGGAGAATTTCAGGCCATTTTTATGTTAACCCTTAAAACAACACTGCATTATTTTCCAACCTTAAAACTCCTTGCTTCTGACTCATGTCAATGGTACACTGGCATTATGTACATTCCTGGAGCTGTCACTGCTCTACAGCGTCCCAAGGCTGAGAAACCACTTTTCACAACTTTTTTTTTGGATGCTGAATTAGCCTTCATTAAGTGGGCGCTAAAGCATAGAAATCCGTCAAAGTTCAGCACTGGGGCTTTAAGCCTTTGTCATATTTTCTGTAAAAATAAGAGTAAAGAAAACAAAGAATTGCTCCAAAATAGCATGTTTTTAGATTCAGGTACTTGGTACCTAGGGACCTCAAACAATGTATTCCCAGTGTAAAAAATTTTGTGTTTGTTACTATCCCTGAGTAAATTACCGTAAAAAAGAAGAGAACTTTAACATTTCTATTCTGGCCTTTTTTTCTGTCCCCTATCTGACCGAAGATAACACCATGCTAACAATTCTATCCACGGATCGGGTTCGGAAATCATCCTAACAGGTTCGGGCGGGTGCAGGTTGGTAAAATTGGACCCGTGCAAGACTCGTCTGCATTGTCTGTACATGCCTCTGTACAAAAGTAGGAGACATTGCTCCACAAAAGGCCATTGTTAACGCTCGTGCTTTTTTTTTTCCTCAGTCTCCTTCTTTCATTCATTAATTGGGCATAATTTTAATCAGTTCAGAGTGGGCAAGTACTTCCAAACTGATAAACAGATGTGAAGCATCCATTATTTCCATTATTTCCAGGTATGTTGGACAAGGGATGCATCTAAAATTTGCAGGACAGTAGATCTCGAGTACTGGACTCGGGCACCCCTGGCTTAAAGGGTAAAGTGGGCCTGGGTCAGTATAAAACAGAAATACTAGTTTGCTTGTTCTTTGAGGAATTATTATGAAATAAAGTAAGCCCTGATAACTAAATGATTTGTTTGACAGTAATGTCATGAATTCAGTGCACCCTTTTCTTATACAGATTGCAGTTTTACACTTCCTTTACGGCTCAATTTCACTTCCTGTCAGGCTGCGGCAACTAAAATCAGATCAAAGCAAAGTGAACGACAGTTTCAAATAAAGATGAAATGAAGGTGATGAAGAAATACAGTTGTCAAGAAACATTTTAGCTTCAGAGTCTGAAAACAAACCACAAGGACGAATATGTTTCTTTTAAATTCAATAACAATCATCATCTTAATATCGATAAAAATAATCTGGATTATGATTCTTGCCATGACTGAAAAACCCACCAGGCACTGATTTTAATGGCTGCTGGGTAAAGTGGGAACTGAGAGCTCTGCTCATTTTCTGTAGTTCCTTACAAGTTATTTTGGAGCTGTGACATATAAGCTGTGTGCTTTGCTACACGAGTGACTCACCTTTGCCGTCCGTCTTTGTAACCATGCTGGGATAAGTCTTCTGAAACGGCACGTAGGGCTCAGGTGGAGGAAAGTCCGACACTGGATGAAAAGTGAACCGACACTCCCACTCGTCTGTTCAAGGAAAGAAATTCAGGTTTGAGTGTTTTATTTTGTCTCCATCAGTGACTAATCTCACATGATGCCTGACAGAATATGAATGGAGGGGATAGATGTCTATAGAAGTGCAGGAAATATGATCAGAAACTACTGTCTGCTTTTGTGAGGCATGACTTTTAAGCCCCCCTGTGACTCCTTGTCCTTGCTGCCTTCCAAAACAAACTTGCCTGCTTGGCTGAGAGGATAAAATGGCAGAAATGGAGGTCACATGGTTCTGCTTTAGCTGAACCATGTGGTAAAAACAACATTGAGGGCAGTGGGTTTTTCTTTTTGAGACTATCATAACACGATCTGAAAGAGACGGCCAATTATCTACAAGGTGGAGTTGCTGCTGATGCCTACAAAGCCTTCCATGGCACACATGAATATCTCTTAATATTTTCTCCAAAATAGTCAAAATGTTTATATTTCAGCCTAATTTTGTTCTTTTTCCATCCAGGAGTAAAAGTAGTTTTATAGATTTAAATCCAGTTTAACTCTTACTCCATCTTAATCAGACTTCGAAGAATTACACACCTTGTATCTGGTTGTGGTGAGAGTTTTGGAAACCATTCCCCATAGGTGGAGGAGGAGGAAAGCCCCCTCCTGCCCCCGGCCTATCTGGAGGCAGGGGAGGTCGGCCTCCGGGTCCACTTCTTGGTGGCTCTGGACCTGGTCGGCCAATAGGAGAAGCAGCTGGTGAAGACTTCATACTACTGCCGCCCATGCGACCTGAAGGAGGTGGAGGAGGAAGAGGGCCTTTGGAAGTAAAAAAAAAAAAAAATAGAAATTCTTTAATCAACTGGATTTTCCACCTTGTATTTGGCTCTTAATATAAATAATGTGAACGGTTAAGGTGTATCCTTGAGATTTCTAATCTAGTGTTTAGTGAGCTGCAGTAACATATATTTCATTTGATAATTGAAGACTATTCACTTGTGCGTATTGATGACTGGCTCTTTCCCAGAGATGGTGGCCTCTCATTTGGTGGAGGAGGGAGAGGTCCTGTTCGACCAAGTGGCGGTGCCGGACCATGGCTGATGAGGAGAAACAGAATCTTAAACTACACATCAGCTGTACATAAAATAATCTTAATATAAGCCCAAGACTTTAAGCAGATCTGTCTTTTTGCCAGTACCTGTTGAGGGAGCTGTTCCTCTGGGGTAGGCGAGGCGTGCTGTGGTCTTCCCCTCCAACTGCTGGGGTGGGTGGGATGGGTGGAGGGCCTGGTCGTCCCGGTGGTAGAGGTGGTGCACCCCCACTGACTGGGGAACGGTTGGAAGAGGGAGATGGTTTGGAGTTAAAGGAGGGGGGAGGCGGGGGCATGTCGCGGGGCATAGATGGCCGATGGCCTCCAATGGGAGCCGGCGGTGGCGGTGGCCGTTCATCAGGAAGCGGAGGTCTTCCTCCTGGAGCTGGAGGTAAGGAAGGTCTGCTGCTGTTCGGAGGAGGAGGAAGAGGTGCAGATAAACCTGGTCGAGACCCAGGTGAGGAGTTTCCTGGCGGAGGAGGTAAGGATCCGTGCCTCGCTGGGGGTACACTAGGAGGAGGTGGTGCACAGGCAGGGCTAGGTCTGGGTGCTGCAGGGAGCGAAGGTGGAGGTGGACCCCCACGAGACTGGAAGTTCTGGTTTGGTCTAGGTGTGTTTGGTACAGGGGGAGGGGCTCCTCCTGGAGTGTCTTGTCTGGATAAAAAATTAGGGCGGCCCTTGGGAAGATCGGGGGCATTGTTACGAGGACCACCAGGAACACCTGGGAGTTTAGGTGGACCAGGAGAGCTGCCACCACCTCCGAAAGGAGTGGGTCCACTTGAACGGCCTCCTGGTGGGAGAATGGGTCCGCGACTAGGTCCTGAGTCTAAAAAGAAAAAAAAAAGAAAGAAAAAAAAGAAAAGAAACTGAATTATCAGGTCTCAACAGATGATGCGTTTCTGGATTGTTCTGTTAGGACATTTACCATTGGAGTCTCTGTTTCCTGAAGACCTCAGTTTTGGTATCCCCCCTGCAAACAGGCCTCCTAAACCACCAGGAGCTCCACCACCTAAACCTCCACCACCACCACCACCGCCACCTCCTCCTCCTCCTCCTCCACCACTTCCACCTCCTTTGGGTTCTGAAAAAAGAGAAAAGACACTTAAGTGCTCTACATTGTTTTAATTTATATGAATTGTTTGTTTTAGAATGATGTTCTGTAAGAGTGCACTGACACAAGGATAGTTTCAGGTTCAATATGTGCAATAAGGTAATTTTAAAAAAAGTTTTAATAAACATTGAACCAGGCCAGCCCTCGACTTGTTCCAATTTTTTCATTTTGGCCAGCTGTGTATTTGAGTTTTACACCCCTGCTTTACACAATGAGGTCAGTCATTTAAAAGAATTTGTCTGATGCAAATAAAAGCACAGAGTTTGTCTCAGTGTACAGCACTCAGAATGCATATCCAATAGCAAAGATTATTCTTGCTCTGCTTTGACTTACTCTCGAATACGGGTGTACTGCGGTCATTTGTAACAGTTTTCTTTAGTCTGGAGCCTTTACAAATATCGGTCAAGAGAGCATTCCTTCCCTGCTGCTCGGAACGGTTTAGAGATGGCTTCTCTGTGTTGGCCTGAAACAGAAACAAAGGAATCAACATGTCATCATGAAAGAAATGATCAAAGCTCCAGAGGAAAAGCATAAAAGTGACTAAACCTTTTTATAACTTATGGATATTTGCGTTTTGAAATTAAATGAATCATGACAGGGAGATTAAACTGTGGGTGGTGGAAAAAAAACATAAATCTTTTCTCTACAACAGCTCAAACAGAAGAGCATGTGTTGTGACATGGTTTATCCGCAAGATGTCTCTGCTGAGCAGGTCCAGACAACTACTTACAGCAGCAAAGGTGGGAGGAGGGGGAGGCCCTGGGGGTGGTGGGGGAGGTGGGGCTGGCATCTCCTGCTCTGGGCTTTACTCTGTTTGCACTGGATGCCGACCCCTGGAGGACAAAGCACAGTTAATAAAATTGCAATCTTCACATTTTAAAACCACCAGCACACACACACACACAAGAATGCTTCCAGCTGAACACGTTTCAAGATAAAGTCTTGAACGAGTCCAACACACACCCACCCGAACCTGTTAGGATGATTACCAAACCCGACCCGTCGATGTGTAACCCGCGACCTGCCCCTAACACAGTAAGTAGGCTAACCGTAAATACACCCCAGTCTCTCCTTTCATTGCATTACTTTTCAATATTCATTCTTATACTGAATGCGATACTGTTGTTTTATCATCATTTTTATTTACAATAAATAAAACAGGACAACACGGTAAATTTATTTTCAGGTTTATTTTATGAAGAACTTGCTCTTAACATTGTTCAACTTGCATAACATGGCAGTGAACCACTAGACCAATGGCTTATTTTCCTTGGAGACCCCCTTCATGTTTACACCAAAAAGCCACGGACCCCCTGCCCACCCCATGCTGGTTTGGTTTGGCTTGGTTTTATGCTTTAAAAAGGAAGATTCTCATCATAAATATTGTAGTGCTGTCCTTTGATAAAGCCAAAGTTTATTAAAGTTAATCAAATTAACATATAACCTTATTATTTTTTCTTAAAATATGGACAATGTATGGACATTAATCACAATGGCTCTGAATGTTTAAAGCCACAGGGTCCCGTGTGTTCTGCGGGACCCCCTTGGGGGTTCACAGGTTGGGAACCACTGCACTAGACTACCTCCCTATAGTCTCTGCTATTTTGCCACTTGGGGGCTTTATTCATTTAATTGGGAGATTGCTTTGACTATCCTTGCTTTCAGTTGCGTTCTTAGTTCCTAAATCACACAACCAGCAGTGGGAAAATCTCCCTCACTGGTTGCGCTGGACGCCAGAATGACGAGGACATTCCTTGTAATAAGAACAAGGTTTGGAAGTACTCTTGCAAGGCCACACAAAAAAGGTGACCATGGCGCCTGGTAAGTAAAACACTTGTCTTATCTGCACAAAAAAAAACCAAAAAACTATCTTACTATCTGCCCACACCAGTACCTGTGAAAATGAATCTACCGGTGGGTTATTTTTACCCGTTGGATACCTGACCCGTTGCAGGACTCTGTTTCAAGATGAATCTTTTTTCCTACACAGACAGACGAGACTCTCACGTTTAACCACGTCACTGGAATTTATTTAAAGCAGTGAATGATAACATAACTGAAGGAGGAAAAAAAGTTGAACTGAGATTTAAAAATCTCAGTTGCATCTAATGACAACAAGATGTTTGCACCAGGCTCTGCAGAAAAGGGGGGACAAAAAAAACAACTCTTAAATACTGAAACTCTTCCATCTTTAGTATTCAAAAAGCAGTGGTCACAGCAGCTACTTTCATTTCCCTCAAATATGTTTTGTTGACATGTAGAAATGTAGAAAAGTAACATGTAGAAAAGTGACTAAAGTGATTCTAAAGGGTAAAAATTGCAGTAATTGACCAAACTGACAAGCCAGTGCTGATTTATACAACTTCTTTTCCATCCCAGTGAGATAATCTATGGAGGAAATGGAGGTGAAAGAAATCAGTAAACATACAGGGAAGCTTGTGAATCCAAGATTATATGTCTGAAATTCTGGATTAACTGCAGGTAATAAATAAAAATAATTTAATAGACTCACACAGACATGACATGATTACAATAAATGTGTCATCTACAAGGAACTTGAGTGCTAAGTTCCCTAAAACTAAACTTCTAAACATGATGTGCAGTTTGAGTTAATTCTTACCAGGAAATCTACTCTGCTACTTGGAGAAAATAGCTGTACTACTTGACTACTTAGAGGAAGCCATATTCTTCTTCATTTCACGCATTACTGGATTAATATGAATATAGATATCATTTCGCATTTTGGTTGCAACTTTAGAAAACAAATTGTCTTTCTGTTTTAAGCATTACAGTTACAACATAGCTGATGCCAACTTCTGCATCTCATCATGTAATTTACATAAATAAATTAAAAACCGTTTGAATGGGGGAAGCTGAAATTATTAACACAAAGGTATCCATCAGAGAGCAGAACCTGCAGCTGCACCTCAACCAATTTCAATTTATTTTTTAAAAACTGGCTCAGATTCTGAAAGAAAAAAAGGTGAATTATTGTAAGGAAATCATTTGTATGGCACTATTATTTATTTTTCCAATCTATCAGTCCCTCTGAAGAGCTGTGATGTCTATCTGTTCGCTCATGTTACTGAGGCAGTTTAGATTTGCGCCATGTTGAATTTGATATATGACATCTTGATAAAAATCCAATTATCTGTTAAAATGCTACAGGAAATCATTTAGGTGCTGATTCAAACATGACATGTACATGTTCAATCCATGTAATTAAAAATTGAAAATAAATATATATCCGAACATATGATATCTGTTCAGTAGCATTAATATCACCTGCTTTATTAACTTTGAAAATAAATAAGATTACAGCGGCCAGGTGGGGTGAATTTCCACGAACCAGGAAGCCAGTTAAAACGGCACGCTACAGACTCTCACAAATACGTACACAAGTTCATACTGAAAACCCCTTCATCCACCTTAGAAACACACTTACACAGCTTGGCTTCTCACTTTTTTTTTTAAGTCACACACATTTCAGACCATCCTCAAGGGGCCTCTTATTTCCTGCATTCTACAACAAACAGGAAGTCACCACGCGCCTCCAGCACCGCAGCTATCCGCCTGCCAAGATGATGATAATGACACCTCAGCATGTATTCAAATTTTCAACTAGTCGGCTGCACTAGTTTATCACTTTATCTGTCTTCCACCTTTAGTTTGCTCTCTTAATCTTTTTCCACAACCTTAACATTCACCTTTACAACTTCAAAGGCTTTCATGCCATCTAGTCTTGTTCTTTAATCCTCTTAATGCCAACTTCACCTCATTCAACAAACTTCCATGTTGAATTTAGGCTTTTTACATAGAACCTCAGCAAATAAGCTTAAACAGGACAACATGTACAGTGCGCATGTCTCAGTATCAGAGTGTGAGCCTGTCATAATTATCATGGAAATGACTGTGTGAATTTCATCAAACACTAAAGTAAAACCCCAACAATGTTAAGGAGAAGCTGGAGTACACAGAAACTGAAGGATATGAATTTAGCTTCACAAATCTGTGGTCCAATTCAAATAAGTGAGGAATTCCAAGTAGACAGAAACAGCAGATCTAAAGCAGATTGAGGATAGTAGCTTTATTCTGACTACACAAAGGAATGCATGCAAAAAAGGACTGTGATTTGAAATCTGAAAGCAAATCAGTTTCAACATTATAGCTTGATGAACAGTGCAGTGACATTACTGTCAGTGCATCAAAGCTGCTGCTTCACATATGCAGACTTATGCCAGTTATACACCACTGTCACCATACCAGGCAGCACCTCACAGGGTTCACCTACAAACTTGCAAATATTAATGGTGTCATTCGATGTAGTTTACATGTTAATTAAAGACATCTCTTACCACTAATACAGACCAGGAGGAGGGTCTGATGGTAACAGCTGGAAGCTATATTCAGAGCTAATATGCAGATTAAGTGGTTAAACTTGCTGTAACTGTACTGCTCTTTTCATGTTAAACATCAAACCCATTATTAGTCAGCAGAAATAATAACACAAGAAAAACTAAATATAATATTAAAAAAGAAAGATAAGGAAGCAACTACACAGCAAGCGGGTAGTACTTTCATAAAAAAAATTGAAAATCCAGTCAGTGTGTCCAACACAGACCTCATTTTATTGGTTTATTTTTGTTATTATCTATTTAAATGGGCAAAAAGATGTAAAATATAAGCACATTTTGAAATACACAGGATTATAAAGAATCTGTGGTGCTTTACTGAGGACTTTCTGTGTGGACTTTGTATAATTTTACTGTCCTGGCGCTTAATAAGTAAAACACTAAGTTTCTTCACAGTTTAAAGAAATGCATGTTCAGTTATTTGGAGAATTAAATTAGTTATGACTGTGAAGATGTACAGTTGTCTTTTTCTGTGGTAGCTACTGTTGTGTTAGGTTGTAAGTATTTTGGCCTTTCTGGAGACAGAAGATACCATATTTAGAAAAAAGAGGCTGGTGCTGGAGAGTGTAACTTGACACTTGCCTTTTAGAGGGCCCATATATTCTTAATAGAAAATGAACCACCGACTCTATGATCAGAAGAAATGAATTTAACTTGTTACCCTAATGAGTTGTGGGAAATTACTGACACATCATTTAATGAGAGAAATAGATAATAAGTGAGTTGGAACCTAAATGAGCTTTGCAGCAAGCAGTTAGCAAGCTGATCGGCTTTTCTCTCTCGTTGCATTTATCGTTCAGCTGAGAAGGAGGAAACTAGTGGTTCAGGGTTCACACAGTCACATTTTTACCCTAAAGTATTGTTTTTATCAGAACTTTCTCTAACAAAGTAGCTGACAAAAGGATGTAGCTGTAGAAAAGATTTATATTTCAGCTATGCAGGGGCGGGTCTAGAAAAGTTCTGATCAGGAAAAAGAGGGGCACAAATGAGACATTTTTTAGGTCTAGATTTTATGAAATATTGAACTGATTATTACAACTAAAGTGATCATCTAATGTAAAAAAAAAGAAAAAAAGAAAAACAGAAAAACAGCCAATGATCTATTTTATCAACAGGTGTTTACGTTTGATGATGCTGCTGTAGGGACTTTTATTACTGCTGCACAAACACTCACACTGATATGATAAAAGGAAAAATGTGTTTCTTCATCAATGTCGGCTGTTTAACTTCAGTCGTCACATCTGGTGGTTTTGTGTCAGAAATTATCACCATGGAGATGGTTGGTGAGATGATGATATATGAATACTGAATTATGATCTCGAACACAGTAGAGATGATTTACAACAACATTTAGAAGTACATTACATGCTCCATTTACTGACCATTCAAGATCAGTAACACTAAATATTTGTAAGCATTGGCTCTTTCAGTCTACAATACAGTAAAAACTGGCAAATTTCAGGTATATAAAAACTTGAGAAAGGTGATTAATCATGATTAATTTGTAAGCTTTGATTGATTTAAACACACTTTCAAAGCTGTGATTAATCATGATTAATTAATTTGAAAGGTGTGATCAATCTGATTAAAAATTCTAATCATCATATTTTACCATAGTAATAACGCATCCCATGTCACCCTTGATAATCTCCACCTCCTAGGGTACAATCGTGCAGACATCTGGTGCACCGTAACTGTGCCTTATTAGTTTCACAAGGGCAACATTTACACCATTTTATTACACAATAGCAAATGAAAAACACTCAGTTTAAGTTAATCAGTTAATCTAAGTATGCTGAACATCATCATGTGTACTGTGAAGCATCATTCCCAACTTACAGAAATTTGATTAAGTTTCTTGCTCAACTTCACGTACGTACTAATTGAAGTTCTACAAATTCAAATTGTATAAATTTACTCAAGCTTCAAAACTATTTTTTGATGCAAGGTGTTAAGATTTTAATAAGTAAATTATACTCTATAATTTAAAAACATCTAAATGAATTGAGGGCTGCAGTCTGCATCATCTGTATCTGAGCAAACCAGATTACATCTTCTCATCTTCCTGTTAATGTCTTCTCCTTTTAGGGGAACTACATTTAAAGTTTGAATGAATTTAATACATATTTATTTATTACTATTTGACTAAATAAAAAAAAAAATTTTAAAAATGAATTTAGCTTAATGAGCCAACTTTCGCTTAGAAAATAGGCCTGTAAATTAAGAAGCGCCCAATAAACTGCATTTAAAACCACTTTGCAAACACATGATTCTGTCTGGCCTCTGCTCCTGTGTAACTGTTTATTAACCCCTTATCAAGAGGGGTCATTTTGACAAAAAAGCCTGTAATATGACCTCTCCAAATTAGAATTACTGCTGTTATTGAACCCTCTGGATTTTAAGTACAGGCCTGGGCTTTTTGTAAAGGTAACACTCTCTAGTTTCACCCACAGCAATCAGAATCACTGTAAGCATTACTGATAAAAAGTTATACACTTTAGAACACACAGAAAACAATATTTTTTTGTCCTCGCCTAACCTGTACTGACAGAATGAGACCAATCTTGATGGGAAATATTGATGTTTGACCTATAAAGAGCCCTCAAAGGTAAGGAAAGTCAACATTTAAACTTTCTGCTATTCTGTAAAAAAGGCTTTAGTGTTAGCGCTGTGGTTGTTGCGTGTCAAAATGGTTTATATCATCGGAAAGACGAGACTTTGAGCTTTCATTTTATTTGTATATTGTGGGCATTCATGATGGAGGGGCTTGCACACATGGCTGCAATGTTGCTGATTAGTAGTCGTGTACCGGGACCGGTACGTCTGCATTGTAAAGGGTTAAGGAGATAAGCTGAATTCATGAAATGTTAGCAAGTAATGCTGACCTTGAAGAGGAGGATGGTCATCAGAGGAACGCTGACAGTGAAGCCCATGGAGTCTTATTTTAATTTGTGGTTAGTTTCTTTTCATATGACTCATTTGTTTTCACAGTTTTGCACAAGATACTGAGGCTCACACGTCAACTCATTTCCTGTAGCCATAATGAAATAAGACCAACACAACTGCAGATAAAAAGACCAGCAGTTGGGACTCTTAGAGGCTTCAAGTGATGAGGGGGAATTTAGAATTTAACAACATGTTACTGCAGAATCTTGTTTCAGTAATAAAGAGTTGGATTTACAGATGATGATTACGCAGCTAGTTCTGCTATAGTCAACAGACTTGTGTTGAAATTTAAATAGACTACACAACTTCTCTCTATCTCCTGCTTGCACACCACCTATTATTAGTAAAGGCTCCTCTTACAGCGAAAAAAGCAAAGGAGGTATGAGGAGATAAACCTAAACACACACTCAATATGGTTCACACATGTTTTAGTTTACACATGGCCATAAAAAATGCTTCTTTACCCTGCCCATGAACATCCTCTGCTTTAGAACTGCAATAGATTTTTCTTCAAACACACAAGATTCAAAGCTTCAAAATCCAGAAACAGATCACAGATCAAGTGTGCATTGATGAGATGGTTGACTTTCCTTTGTCAGCCTGACAAACATGGTTTTACATTGCAGTGCAAATGAGGAGAAAGGAAACCACTGACTCAAATGGTCTTAATTTAACCAATTCTTTGGCTTTGCTTAAAATACAGGAAAAAAAAAAGAAAAGAAATACATATGTTCCATGTTAGGTTGAAGGGTTGTAACATTAAGGGAAACCTCCCATCATTCTTCACCAAATCAAAAGGTAACAGAAACCATAACACAAATCAAACACACTATCAGAATTATAAATATACCATGTGTATACAGGTATGTCTTTAAATGAATGAAATGTACAGAATTACTTCTTACAGAAAACGTGACTGAGTTTGAGGCTAAAGTAAATTTAGACATTGTGAATAAAGTGCAGGGCAGTAATAAATGTGTCTAAGGCTGTACAGAAACAGTGCTGAGTAGCAAAGCTAACATCCTGTGGTATATACCCGTGAACCTGCTCAGATGTGTGCACACACACACACACAGCAGTGGTCACAGATGTTCTCTTTCTGACATATTAGTCCTTGGTTCAGCAGGTTACTTTCACCCCTACAGCATCTTTAAAAGAAACTTAAATGCTGACTATGCTGGACGTCTGTTTATTTTGAGGAATGTGATGTGCATACTTTTTTTTTTTTTTTTTTTTACTTTTCCTGTCCAGCATGGTGGCAGGCAGAATGATGGTCTGACAGCTATGTTGTGTGACAAATTTGCTTTGCCAAGGGGAGCTTTATGAGTGTATGGCTCCTCTTGATAATCTGATTTTCTTTTTTTTAAATTATGTAATCTTGCTGGACCTGACTGGAAGGGACAAAAAAAACAGGAGAATAACGAAGAGAAGTAAAAAGGAAAGTGGAAAATAGAAAGAGGAGACAAAGATACAGTAGACAGAAGCAACAGCCCTTCAATCCAACCTAACACCAGACATCCAACCGCTACACCTGTATAGAAACATAACAGAGAATTTTCTACAACTTTTACAGATAAACTAAGCCGTCAATCAGGAGTCCCCAAAAAAATAAAATAAATAATTATTCAAGACAACAACATGTATCACAACAACCACCAAATTACCAGAAACACACACACACACACACACACACAAAAGAAAACCTAAACAAACCCACTGGACAACTCAGTGACTGTCAGCATGCAGAGTATGAGGAAAGAGGAGTGATCAGAGATGAGTGTGATGGTGCAAATGTGACCACGCCTCCACAGAGGCTAGAGGCAGACTAGGGCGGCCCAGAGACCCAGGCGATCAGCAGCAATCCCGCTCAAATGTACATACCTTCAAATATAATCTGTCTCAGCATGAAGACGGGGAGCCTTTTAAAATCCAAGTACCAAGCAAAGTGCAATAAAGCCACATTTAAAAATATTTTCTATCATTTCCTGGTACATACCTCTTCCAAAAAAGAACACCATTATTACCTTCTGTTTGTATCACAAAGCAAAACACCTATCCTAATGCCACATTACAAAACTTAAGCAGATTTTCACACACTGCATCCCCTAATGAAGGCTAATTCGGTACATGTCAGAGGTGCCCAAGTCCGGTCCTTCAGATCTACCATCCTGCAACTTTTAGATGCAACCCTTCTCCAACACACCTGAATCAAATGACTGGCTCGTTACCAGGCCTCTGCAGAGCTGAATGACATGCAAATGACATCTGATTCAAGTGTGTTGGAGAAGGGTTACATCTAAAAGTTGCATGATGGTAGATCTCGAGGACCGAACTCGGGCATCCCTGCTCTATATTCGGCCTCTATCGGAGCTCTCTCCAGCAAATAAAAGTCAATCTGATGCTCATCTTCTTTTATCTCTTGCTCGGTCACTTTCTCTCTTTCTTTTCCTTGCTTCTTTTATATTGTCTTTTTGTGTTTCTGTGCTGAGTCAGACATGATGCACATTCAAAATGGCCACCATGTTGACATCCAGCTGCTGGTGTGACATTGCACCATAAAGCAAAACGTGGGACATGACACTTCTGGCTGGAAAAAGGAAAATTCAGAAATGTGGTTTCTCCGCCTCAGGATGCTGCAGGGCAACAACAGCTCCAAGAATATGCATAACGAATGTCAGCGCACCATCAAAACAAGTCAAAAACACAAACACTACATACATAGTGTTACTTTAATGATTTTTTTTAATAATCTTTCACCTAAAAGTATTCTTCAAAATAATATGACAACCATTTATTTGATTCAGGTGTGTTGGAGAAGGGATGCATCTAAAAGTTGCAGGATAACAGATCTCGAGGACTGAACATGGGCACCCCTGGTGCATACTGACAGAAATGTCTCTGAAAACAAGACTTTTTAAGACTCCAAAGCCAGTGCTTGGAGCAACAGTGTGTTGTTACAAAATTTGCTCATTCAGAAAAGAGCTCAGAGTTTACTGAAAGATTCTCAGAGTTTTCTGAGTATGAGGAAGACATGCTTGACATAGGCAGCCACAACAGGAAAAAAAAATAAAAATCTATGACACTTAAAAAAGAATTGTAGATGTGAACAGGATAACTGTGAAAATGGAGGGGTCAAGGAGAGAAGTCATTCTCCTGAGAGAACATTTGCATCAAGAGGTAAAACCACTTTGTTCCTGCACAGGAAGCCAAGAGATCTCTCAGACACATCTTGTCTACTAAAGCAGTGCTTCTCTTATGGCTTGAGCATGTATGGCTGCCAAAAGGCAGACATGAAGTAAAAGGTTTTGTGGGCATTCTGAGGGTTATAATCCCTAAAAACAGATTATTTCAACGGGGCTTCTCTGGTTGAATTCATGACTACAGATGGGAAGAATTGTTGCACAAATTGGCAACCCATTTCCAATAATCACAAGATTTTTTTCCTCTTTTCTCAAACAGTGGATTGTATTATTGGTTGTGTGACCACCAGCCTAAATCATCTTCATCAATCATCTTTCAGTTACTGGATAGATGAATCTCCTTAAGTTGGGAAAGTTACTACTATAGGACATAGTAAGACCCAGTTAAAGTGAGTGCCATGAACTACATTCACAGTTCCTGTGGTACAGATGCAAAACAGTGTGTGTGTGTGTGTGTGTGTAAATATACTCCCAAAGCTAGTAGAAAGCTTATTAAATAAACAGGTGGCATGCTCTTTACTGATGGAGTAAATCACATCATCTACAGTAAATCAATCTGATCTGGTGACGACCAGACTAAAGACAGAGAGATTACAACAGTAATAGATCTATCAGTAATGTACAAGAACATTTAAACATAACAAAAATCAAATTGTGTTGAACATTTGAAAGTGAAAGAAAATAAAAAGGAGCCTACTTACTCAGTGTGTGTCCATAGAAGAATTAGCCGTATGTTCAGAAGACAGTAGAAGAAGCGCCTTTGTTCATTCCTCATAAAAAGGCAAAATGTGAACTGCAGCCACATACAGCAGAAAACGAAAAAAAGCAGAAGGTTAGCAGCATCTAAAAACCTTGAAAAAACATTTAGCACTGGCAAACGTCTTGAATCCTCTTCCTCTAAATGCACAGCACATGCATTCAGAGAAGTCCCACTTCAACACACACGTATACAACACTTCCTCTTTTTCAGTTCCCCACCTGGTGGAGGGGGGAGGGAAGTGGTGTCCCCACTTGAGAAAAAGTGGACTCCTAAAGCATTTAAGATATATTCAGTCATCTAGGCAATAATCGAGCACTATGACAACAAACTAAATCACCCACTGAGGCTATACACAATCTTCTAAATGTAGCTTATACAAAAAAAGAATGGACTTTTAGCTAATGTCATACTATTTTACAAAAAAGATCTTTTAATTGATAGGTGGATAAAATAAGCAGAAATTAGCTGCAAACTTCCATGATACTTTTATACATAAATACAGTAATGCATCAATATTTTCATAACCAGACAGTCAGGCCAAGTTTACCTGAAACTTATATGATCTCCACCCAATTCAATGATGAAATCACCAGAAAACAAATAAATGTTCAAAATGGCCAATAATGTACATGGATGCAATTAAATTTAAAGAGAAGTTAAAAATAGATAAACTGTTTCCAGACAATGGTTTATGGTTTAGAATTTGCATACAGATATATTTATGTGTATGTGTGTGTGTGTGTGTGGGTGTGTGAAAGAAGAGAGAAAGAGCCATTATTTAGCTCAGCGTAAATTAATCCCAGCTCATGGTGCAGCTGGACAAAAAGTTTAGCGTAGCTCCGCAGCAGTCGCTTCCTGTACTCTGTGTCACACTTCCTGCCTCGCAACACAGTCAGAGGCAGTTTGCCAACCCACCATCGCTGTTCTTCAGTGTTCTGACTCTCATCTCCACTTTAAAGCCAACTTCAGCAACAAAGAGCCACCTTAGCTTGCTCCCGTGTACTCAGCTGTTTTTCTTCATCTGACTTTCATCTCCACAGAAGGGAAAAAATATATCTGAGCTGGTACTTTGGCTAATTGAATAAAAAGTCCAGTGTTCCCCACATTATAATTTGTAAATGCATCAGATAAAATGCTTATATAAGTCAGCGCTTCACCCTCACATAAAAATTCAACAATGACTTTGTGACTCGTGTAAAGGAATGGAAACCTTGAGTCATTCCAGATACTGGAAACTGATTTTGACCTGAAATGAGTGATATGAGAAAATGTCAGAGAGTCAAACATCCCTCTACAAAGGTTAAAATATAAGTCAGATCCTCAGAAATACAGATATACGAATTAAAAAAAAATATGACTGAGCGCATGTCAAACCTTTTCTACTGTTAAAGCTTGTGGCCAGGTGTCTTTCAGAACAGTAGTTTCCTTTTTATTAAAATGCGGTTTTCCATCTATTTTATTTTCCACTTTAAACCAGTATGATGGTTGATGTTTCCCTTTACATAATGCTGCAGTGTCCTACTACAGCACCAGCAGTTCAGGCTTAAACTACTTAAAGCTGCAATAAAAACTATTTTAAACCATATTCACAGCAACTCACAAGTCAGCTCTAAAGCTACCTTGAAATCAAATTTGTTGTTCCCTAGCTTTGATTATACAGATCATGTGAATATGCTGAGGTTAAGAGCAATCTTTTAGCCTATTTATAAACCCTTCAAAGGAAGAATTACATTTTCTGGCAGAGAATTAAACAGGAATCAGTTTCATATGCTAATTATACAGGAATTTGACTTTTGCTTTTATATGGAAAATTAAACACATTAAACGCAAAGTTTTAGTTAAAATAGCACAACGTAACTTTCTAACCTTAAAAAAAATATGTGTTTGAATTGCTTTGACATTTTTTAATTACATTCCTGGAGCCGTTGTTGCCCAGCAGCGTTCTGAGGCTGAGAGAACGTACTTCTCATTACGCTGCATGTCACATGGCAGCAACTGGATATCAACACTGACCATTTTGAAAGTGCAAAAGAACA
The DNA here is from genome assembly GCF_017639745.1 of Melanotaenia boesemani. Classification (NCBI taxonomy): domain Eukaryota; kingdom Metazoa; phylum Chordata; class Actinopteri; order Atheriniformes; family Melanotaeniidae; genus Melanotaenia; species Melanotaenia boesemani. The sequence goes on along the minus strand of NC_055697.1, from coordinate 26,782,247 downwards.
TAACCGGAGAAAGAAAAGAAAAAGAGAAAGGGACAGAGCAAGAGATAAGACAACAGTCAATACTGGACTGACTTTTACTCACTGGAGAGACATCAGAGTACAGGTAGGACTAAAGATGGATGTTGAATAATCTTCATCATTAGACACAGAAAGTTATGTAATGCTACTTAAATGATGATTTCATGTCTAATCAATTTAACTGGCCCAAATGATCGACTTCAACTGGGCCTGTTCAAGTGAAAGCAGCAAAGTGATATAACCACAGTAGTGCATTTTACTGAAAAACTGAATATGTAAAAGATTAATGTTGCCATTGTTTTGTAGAAAAATGTTTGAAGTTTCAAGCTTGTCAGTTAGCCTGCCAACAAACCATCGGCTGAGCTTCAGTGTTCTAACTCTAAAGTTCAGCAGCAAGGAGCAGACAAAATGAACTTGTCTTTTGGTTGATGCTCTTTGGGGTATTTTTGCAGCAAGAGGTTATGCAAAGTATGAGAACATGAGAAAATTACGAATATACTTGCTATCAGCAACAGCAATTAAGAGAGCCCCGTGACTCAAAGTGACCGTCCATAATGTTATACTTTAATACAATGCAACTGAGTCATATTCATACTCAGCCACGTTACTGCTGTCGTGATGAAAAACAGCTATTAATACCAAAACTAATGGTGCCCTTCTCTCTGGCCTGGATGGGTCTGTGCCCCGTTTCATAATTAGGGGCATGTCCTTTTCATTGACAGGTATAAATATCTGTGGCAAGAAGAGAGAGTGCAGCACAAACGTGGTTTTTAGCCGGCTAACAGTGCACCTTAGCTTTAGCCCACCTACCTTCATTAGCCAGTTTGCTCGAGTTAGGTCAGAGTTGGCTCAGTTAGCTCTTAGCTACAGGCAGCTTGGAGTTTGATAGACATCAATCATCTACCCCCATGCTGTCACTGTCTTGTTTTTTTCTTTTTTTTTTGTTTTTTAGGAACTCCTAATGATTGTCAGCTTAGTTTATCTGTAAAAGCCGTAGAAAATTGTCAGTGGTGTTTCTGTACAGGTGTAGCAGTTGGTTGTCTGGTGTTAGGTTGGACTGAAGGGCTGTTGCTTCTATCTATTGTGTCTCTGTCGCTTCCTTTTTTCTACTTTCCTCTTTACTTCTCTTCATTATTCTCCTTTTTTTCTGTCTCTTCATGTCATGTCCGGCAAGTTTTTATAAATTCCATAATTCTAAATAAATAAATCAGATTATCAAGAGGAGCCATACACCCATAAAGCTCTCCTTGGCAAAGCAATTTTTTTTTTTTTTTTTTTTTTTTTTTAAACCATCATTCTGCCTGCCACCATGCTGGACAGGACAAGAAAAAATTTAAATTAAAGTGAGCATTTGAGGAACTGCAGCAGTTTAATTAGTGTGCTTTGACTTAATAGTCTGGCTCCAGGCTCACTGCTCATGTCACAGTCACATGAACATTACTGCAGCTTGCCTGGAGGCCACTCTGTCACTTTGAATGCTCAGCAATCTGACATCAGACAACATACGACTTATGAAATACAGACCAATAATAGTGCTGTCACAAAGCCAACACAAAGAGAAAGCTCAGAACTGTAAGATGAACACTAATCAGATGCAGCAGTCTTTGACCGTGGAACTTCCTGACCATACAAATCATTGTTTAATTTATGACTGGATACTGAGCTGGCTGCACTACCAACACGAGGGACCTGGTCATGAGTTTCAGTGTTGGATGGACACATGCTCCCACAGGAAACAGAGAAAACACAAAAAGAAAGCACAATATTTCAATATGTTTTTGGTAATATCCACACACACTAAACAAATACAAGCCTCTTCTCTGACCACAAAACCAGGAACAGTGTCATTCTGTTTCTGTAAGATCTGTTCATCTCAGACCCAAATGAAGATCAGGGAGGACATGGCTGAAACCCCCACAGCTCCTCGCTTTCTAACTGGTGCTGGGATTGTCCCACTGTGTTCCTGAGGAATGCCAAGAACTTAGAGCTACAATGAGCTAAACCCAGTTCAGTGACAAAGCACATGAATTAAAACACAACCAGCGGCAACATGAGCACATGCAAACGGCTCTTCTTTGTTGTTCAATGACTAATACATATTTTGATAAAACCTTACCATAAACTGACGGGCACAAGAGTAGCTAGCTAGTCCAAAATGAAGAATGCATAAATGTTTGTTTATTATTGGATCAAATACACGGAGCTTAAAATTGTAATAAATAAATAAATGAATAAAATTGAAGGCAACTTAAAGCAACATTAAAATCCCCTTAAAAACATTTGAGCAGTGGTAATCATGCAAACATGAACTGACCTTTGGAAAAGTAAACTAAAACATAAAAAGTGAAGCAAATTTTGTATCAATGTTGGCATAAAGCGCCAAAAATAATGTGCCTTTTTCCAAACGGTAGTGGGTGGACAGCACTGAGATGGCTGCCATCTCCAACTTGACCACTAGATGTCAGCAGTTTCTCTTTTATTGAGTTTGAGTCTGTGACTGTAAATGTTGTAAATTATTGCAGGGGTTAATTAAGTCTGTTTTTCATTTATGATAAATTGCACATGTAGAAATATATACATACACTTATTCAGCATATTATTGCAGGAAACATTACAACATATTTACTTTCCACACAAACATTATACGTGGAATTTAAATTAACACTCAAGACGTTAAGACACCAGCCTCTTCACAACATGGCTGTTCTATTCAGAGTTATGATAAAACATGTCATTGCTAAATGGGAAAGACTCATGTGAAACAGGAACTAGTTGCTTATGATCTGCTGTCATCTGGATGCTCTAGTTTGTTGGGTTTGTCTGCACTTTCTTAGATTTAAAACAGGAAATTATCTAATTAATCAATAAATTATGACGTGACTAGTTAAATTTACTCCTTGTGATCAATTTTATTTTTGTTCAGTCAGTTTCCCTATTTTATTTCCCTTTCTGCCATTCTATCCAAATATAGTCAATTCTTGCTATAAAAAACAGGAAGGGGATGACCAAATGTTCAAAAAGCATACTTCCTATCTACAATCTATGAAACATTAACAAGTTAAAACACATCAGTGCAAACACACGTGCAAAAACTTCACATAACTCAATGTGACTGCAAAAGACAATGAATTCCGGTGACCTGAGTAAATCCACAAGATCAGAGCTACTGCAAGTACAATGCTTCTTCCAATAACTGCAAATACGTGTCTCAGGACTGGAACTCTAACAACATTTCTTGTTTTACATGTTTGGTATTTGTTTCAACCTTGCTACATGACCATCTTTCACATCAGGAACATGTCACCCTTTCAGCAAAAGGAGAAGTATTCATAACAAGTGTAAGATGACCAGTTGCACAATAAGAAAATTCCACTCCAGCTGCACAGAGACATCAACTTCGAAGACTACTGCAATTTAAAAAAAAACCCGTTTTATATAACTGAAATCATTCACAAGAGTAAAAAAAACAGCACTACAGAATGTGCCTTAAGCACATGCAGTGGCTGCTCACTGCTAAATGGCATGCAATCAAACAGGTTGTGAACATAGTCCTCCACAAATATTGTACTCTGCGTCTTTGATATTTCTGTGCAGCTAAATTCAAGGGCTTCTTGTTGTTCATGCATGTGTGCGTGCACCCACCAGTGGCCCCCTCTCCCAGCAAAGCTTTCTTGAGGAAAAACACAAATATGTGGAAAAACATTGTAACCCCGTTTTGCAGCTCTCTTGGCAATTCAAAACACATGCTTGCCTATACGTGACATCCTCAGTCTTTAACAACATTGAGATTTAGTAGAAAATCCTTATACTAACCATTATTTGTGAGTGGAAGGAAGAACAAACAGGGCTGCTGCCAAAACCCACGCTACATCCTTGCCTGCAAGACGTCTGTAACCGACTAAATTCTTCTTAAGACGGTGAAATAAACAATTCATTTCACTCGCCATCACTGCTGGAATCATTCCCAGCTGCCTTTCTGGCAGTTGACAACTTCTTTTTGCTTGTAAACCAAACTCGGGGCTCAGTTTCCGCTTGAGTGAGGCTATTTTCCACTCCCGCACACAAAAACAAGACTTAGACCAAACTTAAAGTAAACTTTGCTTAGCCTACCTTTGGAAGTATGAAATGCTGTGCACGGCTAATAATCTTCCATCGACCGTCAATATACTGCGGTTCTTGTGTTCAGGACAGCTGAACAGCCAATCCTGCAGTCTGTAAGGGAGGACTGGCAGGCAGAGAGAAGAGAAGCTAACTGGCCCAACCCAGAGCCCTGCGTAAACTGGGTTGAGCAAAGGTTTCAGAAACTCTTGGGTAACCTAAATGTTTTAGTTTTAAATTGCTCAAAAGTAATTGGTATAAAGCATAACGTTAACTTCTAATGTCACCAGAGTTAATAATTACAACCATATTAAGTCCCTCTGTGGTATGCACCTTCAAAAGTGGAAGTTCTCTGAAATTTCATCCATCTTACAGTTTACTTCCCATCATACATTGTATTATAAAAGCAGTATAAATGGTCTCCATTTAAAACACAGGAAGTTTGGTAGCTTATGGTTAACTGTAAATGCCAACATTAGCTGAAAAGCCAAGTTTTGCTGTTATGATCTTATAAAAAAAACAGTCACAAGTGACAAATGGATGCTGTTGGTATTGTTTACATTACATTTACATACATTTATATCTTTGTTAAAATTTACCAAACCACTTGAGTCTTTCTCCATTATGGTTAATTTAACAGGTGGTGACCTCTGAAAGCAGGACAACTGCTAAACTAACAATTATCTATTTAAAATGAGCTAATATTATTGATGTTTTATTTTCTCGCTCTCTCTTTCTCTCTCTCTCTCTTTTTAAGCACTTTATTTGTGTTGTTAAAACAAGCAAGCAAGGGGGAGAGAGAGAGAGAGAGAGAGAGACGTCACAAGCTTGACTAGTTTTGACCGTTTCCGTTGACTCAACCTTCTTTATGTAACGCTCTGGTTTCGCCTAATGCAGCTGTGCGGCTGTGTCTTTTATCCGGGGTTTTAACACTGATGCAATGTTTCCAGATGTGGAAGAAGAGAAGAAGAAACAGGCATGTGTTAGCTTTGCCAGAGGAACAATTTATCTTGTTATTTCGCAATACAGTATGCGTCAACTTTAACATGGGACCGCAAACTAATACAATATACTAGTCTGAGAAACTGTAAAAAGCAAGTACATCCAAATGAATACATTTAACCATCCCTTTCTGCTTGAATACATTTCACGTAAGAATTTTAATAGGCCTTTTGTTCAGTGGTTACTAATACCACCCAATAAGTTAGTCATATTTCCAAGTTTTAAAAATAAGTTAATATAATTGTAGACTACAATTATAGTTTGTCTGCATGAATTATGTTTTAATGGAAAACTGTTTAGTGAACATGTGGACAACATGTTTGTCATCGGAACTGCGGCGCGCTCTGTCAGACTGCCTCCCCTCATCTGATGGAGAAAAAACCTCATTACAGTAGCTCTAAATGTACAATGATTGAATGGCGCCTCCTAGTGGAAAAATGTAAACTTGAGAAGTACATGGCTTATTGTCCAAGACTTTCCAAAGCACCTTTGGTATGTTGGCTGCTTGTTGTTCTCGTTTCTTTAAAAATAGTTCCAAACTGTAACAATGAGGCCCAGACTTTGGGGAGGATTCACTATTCCATAAGATCTGTTGTTACTGATTTTCAGTTCTGTTCTTGGATCATTTGGCATAATCCGGGCTATTTTCCCATTTCCCGTCCCTAAGAGCAAACTGCACATCATGCAAAGATGTGCCAAGTTTTCAGAAAACAGTTTCCCATGAAGAACTTTATTAGTACAAAATCATTTTTTATGCCAGTCAAAATGTGTTTACTCTAACATATTTTGTGTAGATACAGTCAAACAAATAGGAATGTATTTGTAAACAGGTTCCTACTAAAGAAGCCTCTAAAGATACCATCTAAAATAGTTTCATTGCCACGTTGTCTGTTGTATATCAACATTATATTGGTTCAGAGAGTCGTTCAAAGATCCTTAGAAACCCTCAGAACTATCCAGCTCCCTTAAAAAATATGAAGAATTAAGGGTCGCCTCATGGCTTCTGCGACAGCACAGACACCATTTGAAAGTTTTAACGTGTAATAGGGCTGGGTGATACTGCAAATTTCAGTATCGATCCAATACCAAGTAAATCCAGTGCAAGTATCAGCAATACCGATACGATAGCAATACTTTTGCTTAAAATTTCACAATCCTTTAATAATTTTGCCTTTAATTATTGATCATGACTATGATCAAGAAATCAGCAAGAAAAATATTCATCTCATCATGTTCATATATCCACCTGCAGTTTCTGAGTGACTCAGCAGACAGAAAACGTCTTTGTCGCCATAGCAACGGCAGCCAGCATGCACAGTTTTGCATGTGTAACATTGGAATTATGCACACGCTTCACAGATAGTTATAGTAGTGATGGGAAGTTTGGCTCTTTGGACTCGGCTCCCTTAGAAAATTCGTCTCTTAAATAATTTTTCATTTAGTATCACTCAGAGATTCTATTGTAGTCTTATTTAGCAATTATGAGCTGTTTGTATGTTGGTAAGCATTTTTTTTTTTTTGTTTTACAAAATAAAAGCCTTATTTTTGTGCTTAAAAAACCCCCAAAAAAGTATAGTTATGTTTTACATTCAAATCAAAAACATAAACAAACAGCTAAACACAGAACCACACCAAGTAAATCAAATAAAAAGGCCTAAGTATGAACATTATGACACTTTTTCCTGACAGACTTGTAACTTAAATCTGGCCCTCCATCTCTCTCTGTGTACCTGGTCTGTACCACTACATGCCTTGTCTTCACATTGTGGTATAGTCCTTGTCTTTCCTCACATGTCATTGGCCGCATGGGGTGCCTATCAAAGTAAAGCCTCTCCCTCTTCTAAAGATTCGGCTCTGTCCGACAGGAATCAGCTCTTCAGCTGGTTCGGTCATGAACAACACATCACTAATGTATAGTGATTCAGCGGAACAGAATGCATCCAATGAACCATCCACATTTTTATTTTATAATAAATGTCAGTGAATCAGTGCCATCACACAGCGTATCAGCACGCGTTGTCTCTCATTCATTTACACACTATACATCATAATGTGTCTTCATGCATCAGAGTTTCTGTCTACAGCAAGTCTCTCACTCATTACGGCCTTTTCTGTCACCATGGCTGCCCCCATGATACATGCCATAGCCAGTAGGCATGTTTATGAGTGGGCAGTAGCTGCATTGGCACCCTGGAAAATTTCTTCAGGAATTTTCTGGTTGTCTTTATTGCTACTCAAGTAGGCAAAACACTGAAGTGTCTTTATTTGAATAATAATGGATAGTTTGGTTTTTACATTTGCTGAATTTTATTAATTACTGTGACGTTTGCTCTTGAAAAGTGCTATAAAATCCAACTTAACTCGGTACAAAATTACATTTTTTTATTATCAGATAAAATAAACTACAAGGAGAAAAAAACTATTACAGATCTGTACACATTTATTAAAACTTCAGAAGCATTATATACAAGTGACAGATGATGCTGCAGACTTCAAATATACTTCTATTAAAAATGAACATAATAGACTTGTGCAGTTTTTCCATTTTCCCACTCAGCTAATGATGTTGTGGTTTTCTCTAAACGCATCTCACCATGTCTTCAGGACTTTTTATGATCCCCATTGTTTTCTGCTTCACTGTAAAGCAGTTGTAGCTCTTCAGTCACTAAAAGGGAAAGCATATGAAGCTTGGGAGAAGCATCCCAGGGTAAATGCATGAAAAATGTCCTCCTGTTCAGAGTTGTGCTGGAAAAATTAGTGGTTCAAGCTTGATAACTACAGAAATGCTCAGATGCTCCTGGTGGAAAGGCACTGGTTGACCACCTCCAGCAAAGATGAGTTCTCCAATGCTGCAGCCACCCTTTCTTTGTCTGCAAGCTGTTTGTTCACTGCACACAAAACATCAGAAACAAAATCCATATTTTAGTCACTTCAACTGAAAAACAAAGCCTATGCATTTAATGGTAATAAGCAGATTCAGAAAATTCACTACCTATATAAGTGTTTTACCTGCTTCCTCCGAGGCATGCGTCCCAGGAGTTATATGAACATCAATCTGAGGGAAAATAAAAACACAACTCATTAACTAACAGTCTACAAAGACAGGATGTTAAATGTGCATCAGCTGTGAGAATATCCATGAACATACTTTGAACCTGTCCGGCAGGGAGCGCAGAAGCTTGACTTTAATTGACAGACCGATGAGTGTCGCCATGCTGCAGTGAGGGATTGTCGGTGTGAACTCAACACCCACAGTACTCTCTGCATCATTAACCTGAGGAAAAGAGAAACACATAGAGAGGGACTTTAAAAATAACATTCTGCATAGAGAGTCAGAGCTGTCTGAAAGCATGAGGAGAATTTACCAAAACACTGGACACAAAAGAACCAGGTATTTCCAACATAAACAGATCGTTCTCATGGCATTTGGAAAGGAAGGAGGGGTTCATTCAATTATAGTAGAGTACATTTGAGCTAATTCATCAGTAAATGCATATGTTCATTATACATCTTTCCACAAGAAGCAGCAATAAGCTTCATGTTTCCAGACTAACTCATACTGACTGCCTCGTAAGCTGTTGTTCTGGTGTTTGTCCTTTAATGAGTTACCACTTACTGAAGAGACTTAAGTCAAATCAGTTATATATATACACACACACTTGGAGAATGCCCATATTCTCATAATTATAAAAATACACCAGCATGAACTCTTACCTCTTGAGGACTGGTGGAACAAAGTTGTTAGAATTTAGTTTTTGCTAAAAGGGTTTGAAAGGAAAGCAAATGCTACAACAAAAACTCTCAGGAGGCAATAATGAAATCCAATAATCCTTTTTTCCTCATACCATCATGTACTGATTTGTTACAATAAGAGTTGAAGGGCTGATGAAATAGAAGTTTAATAGAAGTGCTCAGTAAAAAGGATGAATCCATTTACAAAATAAATGGGTCTATTTTTTGAGTGAAAACTATTTAACAATCTACATAAAATTGGAGGCCATTAGGATTTGCATTTTTTGTCCAATCAGGATATGAAAATCTCTTTGCATGTCTGTTATTTTGCACAAATATGCACCTAATGTTCTTATGCTTAGTGTCTTTTCCTTGGGTTAAGGGAGGATGGTAGGAGAAATCTGTAATGACTAAGAAAAATATAAGAATGTGACAACACACATCTGCAGGACTGACTCTACAGAGGTTCAATTCATTTTCCAGAAAACAAGATTTAGATGTTTAATCTAATGTCATCATATTGTTACACAAAGGTTAAATATCAAACTAGTATATTAAGATTAACAGAAAGAAAAAGGCACAAAAATGAAAAATGTTTGCTGTCATCATATGGCTGTCATATTTATCCACACAACTCTTAATTAAAATAAATTAAAATATAGTATGATCTTAATATTAACTAAGAAATGTGATCGAATGTCAATCTGAAAGTTGCAGAGTTGAAAAACAGAATTTCTCCCTCTCCTTCTGAAAGGATATTCCAGCAATTAAAGAAATAATGAGGGACTGAAGCATTTTGCCTCTTGCACTGAGATCTTTCAAGAAGCTCTTATCATGGCTCCGACATACTTACTGGTCATTTCACTCAAGTAGAAACTATTTGAAGCAAAAACAAAGACTATCTGACCAGATATCTGGTTGCTTATACAGGTGGATTTAACACCGGCGAATCATAGTCTGTACGTTTTCTTTTCTGTCTTTAACTGATTATATAAATATACACATATGTGTGCAGCCAAGTTCAAACCCAGCTGATTATCCATCCATACCTTGACTCGAACTTGTTCCACTACATTGAGCTCCTCCAGAGACAGAGGATGTTCTGGGTCATTGATGGATCTGATCAGATGTAATATCAATTAAAGAATTTAAAACAAACTAATAAAAAAAAACATGTGGTTAGATCCACCCATCAGTAAATACATGTTGTCAATTAGCTTTTAAACGTTTGCTTTCAAATAATTAAACAAGTAAATTAATGTAAAACCAGCCTGAACCCGAGAAGAATTTATATTTAAAAACAGGATATCGAATATTTCTCTGTCGTCGATGGGGTCGTGAACGTCTTCATCCTCCTCGGACGCCGTGAGCAGTCTCTCCCCGGACCGCTGGAAGATAACAGGGTTAGCATTCTCCAGCTGAGACCCTGTTGACATTTTAGACGACATTTCAGCCCCCGTTAAAACTAAACACCCTTTAGCTGCAACCAACGGCGCTTCACTTCAACTAGCATCCAATACGCTTCCTGGAATTACGGAAAGCGACACCGGACAAAAGTCTCCAGTGGAAGTCTTAAAGAAATATCTCACCCAAAGTATTTTTTGTGAGTTTCCCAAGCCCATAAACATTTAAAAAAGCACAGTACTTTTTACAGTATAGTTTTTAAATATGACTTCTAATTACTATGACTTTAGTGATGAACATTTCTTTACAAGCTGGTTGTAACTCCCTATTTGTCCACTAGATGGCAGTTACTTCCTATTTTACAAGCTAGTCAGCATCACTATTGGTTTTATTCAGTCACTATAAAATACGGCGCTCTCTTTTCGTGGACATCACCTTCGGTTAAACTTCAGTTAAACTCTTTTAAAAAGTTGGCATTACAAAAACATTACAAATGGTTTGAAGAAACAGAGAAATGGTCTTCATGGCACAATTAGTACAGGGGACATTATGGCAAATAAGCATCACAGAACCTAATTTTATCACACTTGTGTGATTCACTTTTAATGATGTTTTCAGCACATTTCAAGAATATATTAGTTGATTTTAACATTATGTGCAAGCATTTAATATATTTCTTGTTCCCCTACAAATGTATAAGTATGTTTTTGCCAGGAGTGCTATATGAAAACAAAAATGTTTGTGGCAAGAAAAAATATTACATATTATTTATACAGTACTTCACCTCAGCACCACTACAGTGTCACAATCATCCTTCATGTAGAACCACATATGATGGGATGGCTGTTGTGGTTCAGATTTGGCCCACACCTGTCACATTTATCCAGCCCACACATCATGTGGAATGATCACACTGCTCCTGTTTGTCAGAGGAGATGTTTATGAAACAAATTCAACACAGCCAGGCTTACTTTCCATTAGCTTGCTAGACAAAATTTAAAACTGTACCCAGAGATAATACATGATCATGATCTGTGCACAAACAGTAGGCTGTGAAAAATATTTGTTTCTGAAAAGTCATTATGGCAATATAGAACAATGTTGCTGCAATTAAGCTAAAATAGAAGAGTAATAAGAAAACTGGTAGTTGGTGAATCGTAAATTTGTGAATTGGTATATGTCTGTGGTTTATATCCAGCTGCACAAATCTCTTAAAAATTTAACCTCATAGCTATGGCACTATATTATAATAGTGAAGGTGATGTCAGTCTCAGAGCAAATGAAGTAAATTATGTAAGAAAAATCTATTGAAATAAATTCAATAGACTGAATTTTCTCAGTTTTTCCTAATATATTTGAGATCAACAGGATATAATGGACTAGTCAGAAAACTGACTAAATGTTTGTGTGTACAATAAATATACAGTACATATATAACAGATGTAAATGTGTTGACAGAAGTATTGGGACACCCCTTCAAATCATTGAATTCAGGTGCTCAGGTCTGTAAAGACAAGGGTGAAGACTTCTGGTGTGGAGGAACTTGATCTCAGTTTAAAAGAACACCTTTGGGGTGTAATAGAGCAGAGACTTTGAATCAGGCTTTCTCACCCAACATCAGTGCCTGACCTCATGAATGCTCTTCTGGAAGAATGGTAAAAAAATTCCCATAAACACAATCCTAAAGCTTTCCCAGAAAAGCTGAAGGTGTTTGGGTTACGATGAACCAAGTCCATCATAAACCAGACAGATTAAGAATGTCCCAGATCTACCTTATGGCAATTTAGGGTTTAAGTATTTGATGACACACACACATATATATATATATATATATATATATATATATATATATATGTATACATATTTGTTTGATTTTTTTTTGTTTGCTTTTTTATCATTGTGTGTCTCCTCAACATTTAGATTATTTTCACCTTTACATTGAGCAACACTTAGAAATAATGATCCATTGGATTATTTTAAGTATGTAAAGTGAAGCAAATTACACAGCAAGTATAATCTGATCCAATGCAACAAATCATTTAAGATTTATTTAAGAGAATTAAGTTTTTAAGTTTATTGGCTCTGAGAAAAATTCTTGGTTGTTGCAATGTGTTTATTTGCAGTACATTGTTCTTTATTGTGCTTGACATGAGGAAATATAAATATTATTTAATTATGTAATAATTGTGGTCCAGTTTGCTTTGACTTTGACTTAAAGAAGTTAGAAATCAGTGTTTCTGTTTCACGAAAGTATGTTTTTTTAATCGCAAGTACTTCAGCTTGAGTAAAGATTGTGTGCACTTTTTGCATTCTTTGACAAATAATGGAAAAAAAATGAACCACAACTCCCCAAATACGGGCCCCAATTAGTTTCTTATCTGGAAAGGTTGCTGATTTCATCAGGCAAGAATCCTAATGAGCTGCTGAAGTCAGTAGAAATGTGGGAGACAGGTCGATATAAAACACTTCCCCTCAACTTGATATGTTCACCTTTTGGTGAAAAAAAAAGTGTGCATAATGAGGCTGCAAACACATGTCTGAAACTTAGTGATAAAAACGTCATGAATATAGGCAGTAGCAGAGGTGAAGTGTGAAATACTTCGCTAATTGTCACCATATAAATATCCAACCTGCAGATTCCCACTTCCTTTAGATAACAAAAAGATTTACTAGAAAGACAAGTAAACCCGTTGAAATGATTATGAAGTTTCATAAATATATATGTATATATATATATACATATATATATATATATATGTGTGTGTGTGTGTGTGTGTGTGTGTATAAAGACAGGTCACTGCATCTCATAAAAGACATAAAATCTGACTTGTGAAAACTTTGTGGAAATGAGTGATGTTTGTATCAAGTTAACACTCAAAGTGTTATTCCCTTATCCTCTGCAGTTAAACCAGTCTTATGAAATAAACTTTAAATGAAGTACATTTTATTTATCCCAGAGGAAAAATTGGAAATAGTACTGAAATAATTCTGTCAAATCAATGTTTGTGCTGTTCTGCAATGTGTGTATTACATAAGTAATTCTAGTATGCTTTTCTTGTCTCCAGTGCATGCTGAGTCCTGTATTCACATGGAACCAGATCTCTGTCATCAGCTTAAGCTGATGCTAAGTCCAGAACAGCATACCTTATGTGCTTTTAATAAGGCGGCAAAGCTGCTGACAGCCAGCCAACAACCTGCAATATTAATAGCTGCAATGGTCAGCAATATACAGACTTATGTGCATATTATTTTCCAAACTAATGCATGACATTTTGCATCTATTCACAAACATCAGACTTGAAAAGGATATAGAGTTATTTCTATTTATTACACAGCATCTGAAAACGGCTCATGCTGCACAGTTTAATAGTCAGGGAGCTATGTCATTTGTGACACATGGCGTTATCTGACATCCCCTGACTCGTGTAGACAATGTTCTTGGTCTAAACACTTTTCTCAGGCTTTTTTCTTCTGAAGTTTTACTTAGTTACTTTTTTATATTAAAATAGCAGAACTGTCCCAAACCTTTTATAAAAAGCTTATGACTAGATCCTGGTAAAGATCAAAGTTTTAACAAAGAATGTTAGCCCTCGAGACTTGCTGTTGTGAGAAACTGTTAGGAGTAGAGAGGAGGTCTTTTCAGAGGCTCAAGAGTTTCTAAAGCAGAAAAAAAAGAAAAAAAGGTGTAAACTGATGAATGACAGCCAGTTAATGAAATGCTACAGATTAGATTGAGCAGGATAATGTTTTCCCCCTCTTCAAAAAGGGGGACAGGAGGGTGTGCTTCAACTACAGGGGGATCACACGTCTCAGCCTCCCTGGTAAGGTCTATTCAGGGGTGCTGGAGAGAAGAGTCTGTCGGATAGTCGAACCTCGGATTGAAGAGGAGCAGTGTGGTTTTTGTCCCGGTCGTGGAACAGTAGACCAGCTCTACACACTCTTCAGGGTCTTTGAGGGGGCATGGGAGTTTGCTCAACCAATATACATGTGCTTTGTGGACTTGGAGAAGGCATTCGACAGTGTCCCCCAGGGACTCCTGTGGGGGGTACTCTGGGAGTATGGAGTGCCGGACCCGCTTGCACGAGCTGTCCAGTCCCTGTACGACCGGTGTCAGAGCTTGGTCCGCATTGCCGGCAGTAAATCAGAATCGTTTCCAGTGCGGGTTGGACTCCACTAAGGCTGCCCTCTGTCACCGATTCTGTTCATAACTTTTATAGACAGAATTTCTAGGCGCAGCCGAGGTGTGCAGGGGATCCGGTTCAGTGGCCTCAGGATTGGGTCTCTGCTCTTTGCGGATGATGTGGTTCTGTTTGCTTCATCGGGCCGTGATCTTCAGCTCTCACTGGAGCGATTTGCAGCCGAGTGTGAATCGGCTGGGATGACAACCAGCACCTCAAAGACCGTGGTCCTCAGCCGGAAAAGGGTGGAGTGCTCTCTCCGGGTCTGCAATAGGACCCTAGTTCCCGTATCTTGGGGTCTTGTGTACGAGTGAGGGAAGGATGGAGCAGGAGATCAACAGGCGGATCAGTGCGGGTCTGCATTGATGCGGACTCTGCATCGGTCTGTCATGGTGAAGGAGCTGAGCCAAAAGGCAAAGCTCTCGATTTACCGGTCGATCTACATTCTTACCCTCACCTATGGTCACGAGCTGTGGTTAGTGACCAAAAGAACAAGATTGCGAATACAAGCGGCCGAAATGAGTTTTCTCCACAGGGTGGCCGGGCTCTCTCTTAGAGATAGGGTGAGAAGCTCGGTGATCCGGGAGGGGCTCAGAGTAGAGCCGCTGCTCCTCCACATCGAGAGGAGCCAGATGAGGTGGCTCGGGCATCTGGTTAGGATGCCTCCTGGATGCCTCCCTGGTGAAGTGTTACCGGCACGTCCCACAAGGAAAGAGGCCCCGGGGAAGACCCAGGACACGCTGGACGGACTACATCTCTTGGCTGGCCTGAGAATGCCTCGGGGTCCCTCTGGATGAGCTGGTAAATGTGGCCAGGGAGAGGAAAGTCTGTGTTTCCTTGCTTAGGCAGCCTCCCCCCCAACCCGACTCCAGATAAGCGGCAGAAAATTGATGGATGGATGTTTTCCTCATCAGAGAGGCACTCACATCCTCTATTCAATAAATGAAAGACTAACAGAAACGAGAGTGATCACAAATGTGAATTTGTTGAAACACAAATTGTCAACAAGGAAAAAGGTGACATGTTTTTTTCTCTTAAACAGGTTTCATGCTTACCGACTAATCAAGTTTATGGAAGTCAGTTTGTCTGATTATGGAAAAATCCTAACAAAAAAAAAAAAAAAAAAAAAAAGATTGGGATATAAAGTTAAATGCCTCAACAAAATTTGATGCCATCAACATGTTTTCACAAAAGTTAGAACAGAGGTGGCAAAATATTTAAAGGTTGCAAAATTCTAAAATATATATAAAAAAAGAAAAAGTGGAATATTTCACATTGATGAAGATTGTTGGCAATGGGTTAGTTTCATGAATGGATATGAAAAGAAACTGTGAGCCTATATACCCAAATATTGTTATTTGAGGAAACAAAAGCCTCATGAAGTTCATTTTATTTAAATTTAACCCCTAATCACCTATTGTATAATTTTAGATACATACTTTTTGTGAGACCTATTGTATTATCTTATGGTGAAAACTCAAAACCCTCTTGTATACAATAAGATTCTTGTCTTCTCGCCCTAGTGAACACTATGTGCACTACAATAATCCTTTTTTTTTTATTTATTTTTTAATGTGTGTGTGTGTGTGTGTGTGTGTGTGTGTGTGTGTGTTTTATTTACTACAATAATTCTGAAAAACAGATGCAAAATTTTTCTGTTTCTTCTTCTTCTTCTTTACACTTTGGTAAAAAGATCAAAATGAAGAAAAAATATATAATTTTCTGCCCTTTTTAGTGTGAGGAGTTAAATGGTTAAAAGTCTTTTCAAAGGGTGTTTTTTTTCTTCAAGTATTTTTTTATCCCTCAAAGTTAATGTATTGTGTTTGTCCTATTATTTTGTTAACTGATAGATTTCACAAACTAAAACACGCAACAACCCCTGAAATGGTTTAGACCCAGGAAAGACTCTCCTAAGACTTTGTAAATCCCTTTGCCATGATTTAGACTGAAGTTAAAAATATATAAATTATGCCAGTCTTTACTATTTTCATAATCATATTAAAGACTTTTAGAGATGCAGTGTGTAACAAAATCAATGCTCATTGAAAAAAAAAGATACATTAAAACTGTTTCTATTGGTATTTAATCACTTTTTTAAAAATAACTATTGTATCTTTACGTTCTTAGAATGACCTATTTATATTTACTTATTGTAGGTCCACATACATGGCAGCTGCCATGTTTGTGCCGCCATTTTCACTATGGTGTCTCTGAATGGACAAACAACTCTGTGTGTGAAGTGAGAACCCTCTGAGCTTTAAAACTGCACTACCAGCTTTGTTTGATTGGTGCAAGAGCACCATTTGGGATGAATAACACCTTAAAAGGCACATAGAAGGCAGTACACAAGTACATCATTTTTAAGTATTACATACATGTAGTGCAGTTATTGCTGCACCTGAGGCCACTAAATTTTGTAGATGAAAACATGTTTGTGTTTTTAAGAATTCTGGACACTGATGACCACCGTCCATTCACAACTGTGCTTGGCCTTGGTATTGTATTTAATGATATTTGGCATTATTTTAATTTGGAACCATTCTATCTAATAACATAACTATAAAACACATATTATAGGGATTTATTGGCAATGATACACTATGAATCAGCAGTCTTAGGAAGGTCATGTTCAGCAAATATCAGTTTGACTAAAACATGACTGGCATTCATGGCTCAATTACAGCATTGGCAAGTGTGGTGCAGGTGTTTTGAAGCCATCTTGGGGTTGTCAGGCTGCCCTTTATAACAAGCAGGCCTAATTTAGGTGTAGAGAACTTTCCGTGAACTCAGAAACACTTAAAAAACTGTATAACAGTGAGAAGTTTGCCATAGGGGTGCGGGAAAAGTTGTTTTGTAGATGCATCAAGATGTGGATGTGGAGAATTTGTAAGCAATTTACAAATGTTAAAAGAAGTCGACATTTAGCTGTTTAATAATTACACAATGCTGAGAACTCATAATTGCAGAAGAGCAGTCAGTCTGTGGCATTGACATAATGGAGACGATGGCTGAGCGTGACATCCGACCAGTAACCTCTGTATTAAAAGCTAACGAGTTTACCGTTCACACTCTAGGCTAGATTATTTTCTGGTTAGCAGCTCTTGGGTGAGTAAGAATTTAGAGACCCAGATTCACTGCATTACTATCAGCGACCATGCATCAGTTTCCTTCACTTTGAGGAACACAAGAATCACACCACTGGCCAAAAGCTGGAGATTTAATACAGCATTGCTTAAAGATCCTGACTTTATCAGCTACTTCACAAAAGAAAGGCCTATAAACTTAGAAAGCAATGACAAATTAGGGGTCTTACCATGTGTTCTGTGGGAAGCAGGGAAGGCGATAATTATCTCTTTTGCATCACATAAAAAAAAAGAAAGAAAACTAAAAAATATTAGAATTAGAACTAAGAATTAAATCATTAGAGGACTCCTACAGTTCTTCACTAAATGAACCAACAATGAACCAAATAAGGAAGGCTAGACTTAAATTAAATAAAATAATCAACAAGAGAACAGAGCCATTCTGGTGCAAAGATTACGCTTGGAGACATTTGAACACAGTAATGAAGCTGGAAGATTTTTAGCTGATCAGTTAAAAATAAATAAGGAAAAATCTACAATATCAGCTGTTAAAGATTCAGTAGGTAATATTACGCATGACCCAGCAGCAATAAACAACATCTTTAGAGATTTCTAAAAAACTCAATATAGATCTTCCAGGTTTACAGCAGGAACAAGTCACGGCCTTAGATTTCCCCCTCACAGTGGAGGAGCTACATGAAGCCCTTAAACATATGCCCTGTAGAAAAGCCCCAGGTTCGGATGGCTTCCCAGCAGAGTTTTATAAAGAATTCTGGTCAACACGGCCCCTACATTTTTTAATATGGTGACACAAATAAAGGAAAATGGTTACTTACCTCCAAACATAAACTCTGCCACCATTACTGTACTATTAAAACCAGGTAAAGACCCCACAATACCATCTAGCTACAGACCTATATCACTGATAAATGCTGACCTTAAAATAATCTGCAAAGCATTAGCTGGAAGGTTAGAGAAAGTAACTCCTGTCATTATACACCCTGATTAAGCAGGGCTTATGAAGGGCAGATATTCCTCTGTTAACATGCGGAGACTAATTAATATCATAGATTATTCTACCATCAATAACCTGAAAACAATAATAGTTTCTTTAGATGCAGAGAAATCTTTTGATCATGTAAACTAGAAATATTTACTAGCTACTTTAAACAGATTCGGCTTTGGACCGTCTTTTCTTAACTGGATTAAAATCTTATTCAGTTCTCCTAATGCGAGTGTTAGAACAAATGATCAAACCTCTCCGCTCTCTGGAAATCTCCACCCATTTCATTTATGGGGAGAGTTGCCACTATAAAAATGATGGTTCTACCCCACCTGGTTTAAATCGCTAGAATCACACAATTTCTCTGGAAAAATTAACCACCCTGGATCAGTTTAAAAACTTTACAGAAGCCTAAAGATAGGGAAGGATTAGATCTGCCTAAATTTCAACATTACTTCCTAGCTAATAGGTTGCAATATGTCCTAAACTGGCTTAAACCTAGTCCACTAGATGATGGTCTTGGCCGTTGGGGGCTCGGGCTCCCCTGTCTCCCCTGGATGCTTCGGGTTGTAGCGTGGTCACGGCCCACTTGCAAGCACATGTTTCATCCTTGTTGCATGGTCACACATGCATGTTCACGCTCACATGTGCATGCTCACAAACGTGCTCATCTCTCCATTTGCTTCCAACTAGATGTTGCTGATGTTTGTGTGTTGGTACGTTTCTCTACAGGTACGTTTGATGACTGTTGTACGTTTTCATATCATCATTATCATAGTTTCTTTATGTATCATGTAGTACTGTGGTAGTTTATATTGTTTTTGTGAATACTGATGTGATTTAGGCAGCCTAGACAACTTTTATTTCCACATTTCACTTCTGTCATTTTCTCTTTTTATCTCTTCGTCTGTCTCCCTGTCAGGTTCAGCACTGACATATCAAGACTAAAAAAAAGAAGATTATAACAAAAATAATAAAAATATTCCAAACATCAAGGGCTGCCATTTATATAACATAAAAAACAAAACAAAACAGCAAAAAAAAAAAAAAAAACACTAACGGGTAGAAGTACTTCAACTTCTAAGGGTGGCTCAAGTGAACCTTGTACAGGAAGCAGAGTAATATGCAAAGGGCATTGTGGGTAAATACTTCAAAATGTATGTGCATGTAGGATGATAGCCAGGAGAAGATGATATGATGCAGCTTTTCTCTAATGTTGCAGAAACAGAAGTTGTTCACCATTAACCAACAACTGAGTGAGTTTTCTTCTTCGTTGTTCATCTTGACAAAAACGAAAAACCACTGATGTAGTAAAAAGATGCATCTATCAGCCATTTGAAAATAATGATCTAATTAACTCATGAGGTACCAAAAATTTCCCACCCCTAGTTTTAATTTTATTTACAAAAGCACTTTAAAATTTTGCCATGCAAAGAATAGCTAGATCAGAAATGTTCTCCTGGCCTGTGCTTATTTAAGACAGTAAGGTTAGAAACACTATCTATAATATGTGATTCAAGCACTCTCTGGCTTTTAAACTTGTCTGATGCAAGTCAGTATATTGTTTGGTAATAAAGAGTAAATAAATAAAGATTATGCCCTATCTCAGTGTCTTAAAAGAATCCTAAAGAAAGTCCTGACTAAAAACATGGAGGAAAATTCTCACAGATTTGTTACAATCTTACAAACACATTTAAGAGAAACAAGACAAAGGCAGATATTCCAGTACACTAAACCTGGAAATGCCATCAACTCTGAGAGCATAATATGGAAATAAACTTAAGTTAATTCCATTTTTATAATTTTAAACATATCAATAACCACTTGGAAGATATACTGAAGACATAATAAGTGAAGGCAAAGTAACAGGTTTGGATTGTTAAAGATTTACTACTTGATTTGTTACTGTATGATAAAGCCCATGGCTTTTTCTAATCCAGTTTTTGGTGAATAACCTAATGTATGTTATGCAGACTTTACTTTGTTTAAGGTTTTGCTCTTCCACAGAGAGTCTCTGCACGCTCTCTGAAAGAGAGGTGCTTTCTATCATTTATGATACCATACACTGTATTTGCATTTGCAAGGTCAAAGTTAAACACATGGCCAAAAGCAGCAGAGTAGTTTTCTTTTTTCAAATATTAACAAAGCCGCAGCCATAGAAACTCTGACACTGGATAGATAAACAATGGAAGAATCAATTAAATTTAATAGGAAACAACAAATAGATGTTACCTTTAATTTGAGCAAGTTTAATATAATATACTATGACGTGGTACACAATATTTGTCTTAAATGAGACAAGGCAGCTTCACAGAACTTATTTTCTGTTCACTGTTTGTAGTGACGTGAGCTCAGCTCTTCAGAGCAGATTTGATGGCACTCTGCAGGATATTGGGGTTTATTTCCAGAGGCAGTGTTAATTAATCATTTCAAGACTGGGACCCAGGAGAGTAGCAGCAGAGTTTCCAGGAAGACAAAACAGAGCGAGGGAGAATAAAATGTGATTATTTATTTGAGCAGAGTCACTTGTCATCTCTCATTATCTTTTATTATTAGAGTTGAATGTCAAGAGAGCTGGTGAAAAACACTTGCAATATTTTAATCTCAAGGAAAGAAACAAAAATGTATAAATATATATATATATATATATATATATATATATATATACATACACTACCGTTCAAAAGTTTGGGGTCACTTCCCTATTGAATCCCATGGCAAAGTGACCCCAAACTTTTGAACGATAGTGTATAATATATATATATATATATATATATATATATGGTTTTGTTTCTTGTTTTTCTCTGGAGTCTAAAACCAGCTTGTGAAATTTCCAGCATGATCTGTAAAGTTTCTTTGATGTTTGCAGGTTTGCTGTTGGCTGAATCCTTAGAGGTCCAACATACCTGGAAAGATCAGCATCAGTTAGTATCGACATTCATGCTGGCAAGAACAGATGATCTGGTTTTACATTTTTTTGGAAATATTTCAGAAGCTGGAGACATCAATGCCTCGACTCTCTGCTGTTCCCTTGTGTTTTCTCAGGCTGACTGCTCTTTATGTGTGTGATCCACCAAACAGCAAATGTCTGCTTTGAAAGTGCTGCAAGATTTTTTATGCTTCTTATTCTTTCTGAATTTTATTTCAAAGCTTTTTTTCCTCTTGCAAGACTTGTGAATTGTCTCTGTAGAGCATTTTGGTTGATTTTATGGTTGTTTTTTTTTTTTTCAAAAGCCTTACATGTTGAAACTTTGAACTGACATTTCCTTTCTGATCTCATAAACCATGAAAGGAGACCACATGGGGAAACAAAAGATTTGTAAGGACATTTTAAAAACCAAGAGTCCACCTTACAATTAGACTACAGAACTGCTGTGCACACAGAAAGATTTCAAACCTTTTAAAATTTTGCCCATACTATGCTTTAGTCTACAGACACACACATTGTTACAACAAAGGTATGCTATCAATCTTAGAACATACAACATGTCAGATCTTGAAGTAGATAGGCTACAACAACAGAAGACCACACCAAGAACAGGGAATTGAGGCTATAAAAATCACACAGACTCACCAAAACTGGTCTCCATTTTAGCTGCAACTTTCAGGGGTCAGAATTTGGGGAAATCACCCACCCCCCCCCCCCCAAAAAAAAACAAAAAAAAACAAACAAAAAAAAAAAACATAACAAAACAAAAAAACCTTTATTTATTGTCAATACTTGAATAGAATTTCATTTTAAAGTTGTGCTTGTTCAGATGTCGTATCTACTCAATTATATGATTCTGCAAATAAATGTCTGTCATACTGTCATAAGTGCAGCAAAACACTTGGCTTCCAGAGGCACCTGTGAGCCACTTTTATGTCCCTACCAATGTCAAGAATCAATTCTACACCCTTAGTTTGTTCCATCTTGGAAAAATGGTCATTACTGTGCCAGATGTAAAGGCAATTCTCCACACTACATGACTTCATTTTAATTTTTACATACACTCAGTAATCAGCTGTGAGACATTTTTTATGTCAATTGAATTCAGCTAGGGTGAGATGTACTAGTCTTTTAGAAATAATCTAAATAACAACTAACATCTGATGCCCCACAGCTCAGTGAATGTCCAAACAAAGGGTCTGAGTACATCTTTCATTAAATTCAGAAAGCATTCAAAAACTTTGTTTTGTTTTGTCAAGTATTGTGTGGAAACTGATGTGAAAGAAAAATTTATTGTTTTAAAGTCTGAGACAGAACAAAAGACAAGGAAAACTGATCAAGGTCTGACAGGTTTCCATATGCCTTTCAGGTAATTGTTAGTTAAGGCTGGCTGAGGAAAAATGTTTATTTGTTCAAAGAAAAAAGACAGCATGTTCTGACACGAGCAGCCAGAAGTCTGTTTATTTTCTAAAAGGAGAGAGACAGCAGAGATGGATTATAAAAACAAGCTGATGGGCAATAAGACACTTAGGCTTGCTCAGCAGCAAACGGGAGACAGTTGTTTTTCTCCCTATTAATTCAAATTCATACAAGAAAGACTATGATAAATGTAGCTGCTGTCTTTGGAGAGATAAGGGAGAAACACGAGGTTCCAGAGGCAGTCTTGAGATTTAAGAGAACATAAGAATGTGGTAGATAGAGAAGGGATTTCATATAGTTTCTATCTCTGATACAAGATAAAAACAGTGTGTCAATAACAAACTAGATCAAACCTGTTACTACTATTTACATACATTAGATCTTTTTATTTAATCATGATTTTCTTAAAATGCATCAGTGTAATAGTAACCTTATATCAGCTTGATGTGGTGACAAATCACTGATTGATCATTGATGCCTTACCATGCTTCTTTTCCACTCATACTGCTGCAGATTCCTCAAAACTGTCAGTCACAACTTCTCACACTTTCTCATAAGACAACTGAAGTTGCAAAACCAGTCAGTCTAATTATGCTGCATGGTGTCGGACCCAGACCGGGGCACGGGTCCAGGACAAAAGTCAAAACTATTCACCAAAACAAACCTCTGGACAGAGTATCAGAACGTAAGAGTATTATTCTGCCGTTCTTCAGCAGAAATCCTTTTCTCAAAGTTGTCCCACCAACTTGAGGCCTGACTGGGTCGGATTTAAAATCAGGCATCAAATTCTGTGTCATTAAAGTGTTGTTTTAAATAGCCAAATTCTGCATGAGACATTCTGACACCTTCATTCCTTAATATAGTTGTTGAGTAACTGGATATTTATGTGCAAATATCTAAAGGGGTGGCAATGGCTCAGGTGGTAAAGCAAGCAATCCAGTGACCGGAAAGTTTGAATCTCACTCCCCCAGTCAATCTATGGTTATATCTGTGGGCAAGAGGACATACCCTCCTTGTCTCCAGTGTTGGCATTCCTTGCTGGCACATTTCCCGTCTGCCCCAGGGTAGCTGTGGCTACACATGTAGCTTACCATCATCAGGTGTGTATGAATAATGGCTTTAAAAATTAAAAGTTCAGCCAAAAAAGAAAAGAAGAAAAAAAGTACATGTTAAGGACAAGGCCAAAACAACAAAATCTTTACCAAAAACAACCTGGGAAACAACATGTATTGCTTGATTTATGAGCCTGGAAAAGAATACATAATAACTACAGCAAATAACACATTTGGATAATTATTCCTCAGTTTGTATGTTTTATTATTGACTGTGGGACCTATGGCTGTATATTATGCCAGGGCATTACATTGGACGTAGATGAGCACCACCAACAAAAACCACAATACAGGACAATGCGCTGTAACATCTAAACAATTAGCTAGCATTAACAACAGTCTAGTGGAGATGCATCTGTACGAACAGCTTGTGCAGTGCAGTTGCTTCAACCAGCTCGGTAACGACCAGCAGCTGTGTCTCTCCCTCTGCCAGCGTCTAACACCCCCTGGCTCAGCCAACACTTCCCATCCTGTCATTACAGCAGATTGGATCTCTGTTGACCTTTTACTGTAATTACGTTCTGTCAGTGCGGCTTGTCAGCTGCTCTCAGTCTAATTCATATTTGGCCTTGCAGAAAGAACCGACTGACCGCAAAATTGCAGTCTACAACAAGAAGTACAACAGGAAAAAGACTAAGTGTACAAAGAAAGGCATTCATCTATCCATCCATCCATCCTTCCATCCATCTGTTCTTATTGTGTGGCCCTCTATTTTTTGGAGCAGTCGCAACTTCCAGCTGAGCAGTGACTTATATAAAATGATTTACTGTTAGTGCAATAGTTGAAAAACAGATCTTTCTAAACACTGTAGCTTGATGTATCAGGGCTTTCAGGATTCAACATCCCGATAGACTGATAGAGGAGAGTCTGAGGGGAGAAGGAATAGGGTAGCAGACAGTATTTAAATAGAATATCATCTTTCTGACATATTTCTTTGCTATTTCTCTAATATCAAATAAGGATTATGACTCAATAATGTATTACTCATCATATCTTATGAAGAATTCAGAGTGTAACAGTTGGAGGAAAGTAATGAAAAAAATCCCAACATTATAAACTGGGACCCAATTTGTAGTCATACATAGAAACGAACGGGCCCATTCTTACAGTAGTCTTTGAATTTCCAGTTATTTTAGGCACTGCTGGCATTTCAAAAACAAGAACTCAGGTGGACTAAATGCACAATAAAGTTTCATTAAAACTATAAAAAGTGACATTGGGAGAGTTTGTTTTAAGATTATTTTCATAAAAAATACAAAATTTGTGCATTGCTTTGGAGTTCAGTATCTGACATGAGCCTTTTATAATCAGATAGAGGGAAAGAGATTATATGACTGAAAATCACAATTCATCAATCAGTAATTAGTGATAAATTAATGATATTAGTGTGACGTTATTAACATTCACTTAAACTCTCAAATATAAATTCATAAAAACTAAAAGATGCAACCGTGCTGTTTTCCTAACATGTTAAGAAATGCATGCAAATACTACTGTATATTTTAAGAGTTTGTTTACAGGACTAACTCATTAAATACACACTTTATTTGAAAGTCAAAAAAACTTAAGCAAGTTGGAAAAATTGCTGATTTGCAGAGAACCATTCAAAGAAAGGCAAACCAAGCCTAAGTTCACTTTAGGTACTGGAAACTCAGACAAAGATCTGACTCCTCAAAGGAAGGAAAGTATTCAAGACCCTGGTTAATTTTGTGCTTGGTTACAGTACAATGTTTAATATTTCTACATATAATCCAATAAGAAGAGCTTGACCTTTAACAGATATTTGGAGACATGGAGACTGCACGAATTTCCCCAAAATATCTTCACAAATTACACAGATCCTCATAAAGAAATGAGTGAAATTGTGATTTTTTTTTTCTTTAATGCAACTCTGATCCATACATAAGTTGAGTAGAAAAATAAAATACTGATTATTCAGTTGATAACTGACATCTCACATCTCAGTAATTATTCTTATTCCCCCCTCGCACCAGCACTTTTTTCATTTGTTATCAATGAGGTGTGTGTGTGTGTGTTTGTGTGTGTGTGTGTGTGTGTGTTTGTGTGTGTGTGAGCGCAACCATATTCTGCCACTACCAGGAAAATGAAAGACTCATCGTGCCCGAAACGAACTGAAATAAATATGGTTTATGCAGGTAGAACTGACCTATAATTATGTTCAAAGATGTGCTTGTAATGGATATAAAACTGGTATTCATTTAGGTGAGGGTGTTGTAGTAGCTTTTTAAGTCCATTTATTTTGTTTTCATTTCTAACCTCAGCCAAAATCTATCATTGCCTAAAATCAACGAGGAACTTGCACTAAATTGTTGTAAATTAGTGAAAAGGCAGAAAATTAGGGTGTTTTGTATAACTATACAATCTTCCCACTAAAGCCCTCAAGAGGGCTTTAAGGCTTGTTTTTAATAAGCTCTCACAAGTCGTATTTCCCTCCTGCTGCCTGTATTGTTAATATTTTAGAGGGCACCATTAGGAGTCATAATCATTTATTAACAAAATTACCTACTTGGTCATTTTAACCGGAGGATTTGTTGGAAATTATCTGAAGATAATATTGATTGAACTATTCTGTGCAGCTGTTCCATGTTCCTCTGACTGGACATTTCTGTAAGCAATCACATGGGGAACTGTCACCCTGATCACCAGGGAAAAGAAAGATAAACTTAGCAGAGAAGCTTCAACAGGCTATCAAAAATAAAAATAGGAATTGACAACAAAGCACATCGAGACTCAGCTATGCTACTGCTCTCACTGAACTTTGTGTTCTGGGACAGCACCACAAACCCTATGAAAGTAGTCCTACTTAACTTTGTCCCTTGTTTGAACCAAAAATAGGACTCGAAATGGGTTCTATGTAGCAGCTTATGCACAAGACAACAATTTCCACCATTTCTGTCAGCTAACGGCACAGACTCATTTGAACCTGTCATTAAATCAGACTAAGCAAGAAAAAAATCTACATAAGGGGAAAAAAAGAATTTAGTGGTGGAGTTATACACAAATAACATATCAGAGTTTCATCTTAAGTAAAAAAAAAAAAAAAACTTTCTAAACTCACATGAATTTGCAAATTTTTTTTGTGGTTAGGTTTAACCATTGTGATGTCATTTGTTAGCGTTAGGCATTAAAAATTACTTGGTTAGGTTAGGACAGTATCACATTTGACCTTACAGTAACCCTGCATAAGTTTCAAACCATAAAAATCTGTGCTTCTGATATGTTTTGATGGCACAATGACATTTATTGTGCACATTTCCAAAGACATCATTGTCCAGCAGGGTCTGGAAACTAAGAAACCAAACCTTGTTTTCCAGTCTGGAGCATCACGTGACAGTTGTGATTTGCTTGGTGGCACCATGTGACACTTCAACCAGAAACAGGATATCAATAACCATGGCTGATTCAGACAAGAAACACAAGAGGACATTATCTGGGGAGGCGAGGAAAAGAGTAAAAGAAAATGACAGAGCAAGAGTTAAGACAACAGGCACCAGCAGACTGACTGACTTACTCGAAAGCTCAGAAAAGACAGAATGTAAGACAGATGCCAAATCAGATGTTTCTTGGGGAAGCTAGAGTTCAGCTGTGCTGCTTTGAAATGGACCATTCATAATAGATAATAGAAACATCTCTTTTGGTTGTGTTACCAGAATGCAGGTCCCAATACCTCTGCAAATGTAGAAAGTAAAAAAAAAAAAAAAAAAAAGAAAAAAAGAGAGAGAAAAAAAGTAAATTTCAGTTTCACACAACTATTCAGTTTAGCCAAAGAAAAAAAATCTCCAACAACCTGCAAGCTCTCAGTCTCTATGCTGAAAAACTTGTTTGTTTAACTGGGCAACACATGTTTTGCCCCCACACTCTGCAGGTTTTAGCCCTTGAGCATCCTTTGTTTTCAGGTGCTATTCACTTTCAGAGTGACAAGATTCAATAGATTGTTCAGCCTGAGAAGAACTCTATTAAGATAGGCCTGAGTGACTGCAGGCTTTAAAAGCCAAGCAGAATCTCACTCTGCCCCCAATAATACGAAGCAATTTAACGCAGGTTGAAACAGGACTGGGAGGAAAAGGAGCACAGCTCCGGCTAATTGAAACCACTGGGAGAGTATTCTGCTTCACAAAGCATTGTTCAGTATTTATGAAGCCTTTCATTGTATTTATGCTTTGTTAGAACAAAGGAAGGCTGTTTTGTTTTTATTTATTTTAACTACATTGACAGTGAAGGTTTGCTGTGAATGCATCTCTCACGAGACTGAATTGCTTTACTTTCAGTAGCTGGAAATCTCACAGCACAGAAAAAGTGATCAGTTTTGAATCAATAATCATGTGCAGAATTGAATTAATTTGCTGTAATATGTACAATATTCCAGGAGGAGTGTTATAGACTAATAGATTCTTTGCATGTCTCAGGCAGTGCAGCTTGTTGAATTCAGGATGCAGAGGAGCTTTGATTTTGATGGCAAAATATGTAAAGACTGGTACACACGATAGGATTTTTTAAATCTGAAGAGATTTTTTTATCTGTTAGACCCCACACATGAAGAAAAAAATCAGGCATTTTACAGTTTTGATCCTACTGTGTGTCTCAGCACTGTGTCTCAGCACAGAACAACACAGACATAATGATTCTGTAACGCAGGCGATCTAGAATCTAGTCCTCCGAGCCAGAAATCTTCGTGATCAGACATGATCTAACAAAAACAAAGAAGAAGAACCATGGCAACAACTGGAAAACACAACACCCAGCATGGCAGAGGATATAAATAATAAAATAATGATGGTGGTCTTACAGCTATTATTAACAGTAAAATCCAGAAAAGAAAAAAAGGAAAAGACTGGAGACAGTGTGAACGTTGATTTTATATCCTTCCCTGCTCCCCAGCCAGCTTGCTTTCTGGACTGGCTACAGTCTGTTCCACCTCACAATCCACAGAGTTACAATTCAGAAGTCGTCGACTTTCCAAACACGTTGAGATTTTTGGTCGGAAATATTGAACATGTTTAATATTTTCAATTGTCGGCCACAACCCGTTTCAGAGCCGATTTTCAGGACGAATTCGCTCTTAACAATATGTAAATAAGTTTTCCTGAACAATAAAATTGTTTCTTTGTGACGCGTTGCCAAGGTAACCGGCTCTGACACAGAACCTGCAGCTCAGTCGGCCGCAGAATGTTAGGTGACACAAAGTGTCATTTCACAGGGCGGGTGCAGCTCTTACAGCTTGTGTGTGTCCAGAGGATGATGCAACATTTTGTTTCAAACAGTCAAAGTCCACAGATAGTTTCCTACATCGTTAAATAGGCCTGCAGGCTGCTTTCATAGCAACGCCCCGTCACAGACGTGATCTGACGTGTCTCCAGCGGCGACTCTTACCCCCCCTTTAACACCGATCCTGCAGCTCGGTTGGCCGCAGCTGTTGTGACAAACCTGATCGGTGGAGGGAAGGGAGATGATTGCTAAACATTATGTTACGTGACACAAAGAGTCATTTCAGAGGGTGGGTTCAGCTCTTATAGCTTGTGTGTATCAAGAGGATGATGCGACATTTTGTTTCAAACAGTGAAAGTACACAGATAGTTTCCTACATCGTTCAATAAGCCTGCAGGCTGCTCTGATCTGGCGTGTCTGCCGCCTGGCCTCTGAGTTTTTGTTGCCACGGTTACCAACTACAGTTTAGACAGCGCAATCATTTACAGCATGAGGCTATTTGACCGGAACTTCTTTTATAGGTGTCCATTATCACTTTTTGATGAGCACCCTCCAGCCAATCAGAATTGAGTATTCACCCAGACCATGATATATATATATATAGATTTTATATATATATATATATATATATATATATATATATATATATATATATATATATATACATATATATATATATAATATTATATTATTATTTTTAATTATACCAAATGTTTGAGCAGTTTGAGCTTTGTCTTTTTGTTTTAGTCTTTTAGGGGAAAAGTCTGCTGGCCACTAAAAGATCAGAGAAGGAGACATGCCATTCAATCAGCACATTGGCCTTTCTGGATAAATCCCATTAATTCAGGACGATGCAATTCCCTCATCACTCATCAGGCTAAATGTCAGAAAATTGGCCACTTTGTTCAGATTGCTGGACTATGCGTATGAGCATGTGAAATGGTGAGCACAGCTTCTTAGGACTGAGACTTCTGTTCGCTGAATACACAGCTTTAATGATCAGGATGACTTTCACTTTCAGACAAATGAAAAGAAACAACTGGTAATATATCATAATGTGAGCTAGGACAGCGTAAAAGCCTAAGTGTCTTTAAAAGATCTCCAACCTTAGAAAGTAAGTAAAGTTTATTTATAAAGCACTTTTCACAAATAAAAATCACAGTGCTGTACATAAAATGGGTGCAATAAAACTACATAATTTCATAAATAATCAACAACAAAAAGCTTTCCTGAATACTATAGTTTTCAACTGCTGTGGTGTGCATTGTATGTACAATCACATGAGTAAAATTTAAATCTTTCGCTCCAATGAAAAACTCCTGGGTGTAGCTTCATATTAAAAAAGAAAATGATTTAGATCTAATCTAATCCTGTGTAAGATCATGTATGCAGTAAGTATAAATGACCTTCTAGAACAGTGTTTCTCAATCCTGGTCCTTGCGGACCACTGCCCTGCACATTTTAGAGGTATTCATCTTTAACACACCTGACTCAAATTAATGGCTCATTAGCAGGCTTGCAAAGAACTTGACAAGCAGTTCAATTAATCTGCATAAGGTGTGCGGGAGTTGGAAAGAACTAAAACATGCAGGGCAGTGGTCCCTGAGGACCAATATTGAGAAACGCTGTCCTAGAAGGAGCTATCATGCCAAAATCATCAAGGATCAAATTCAGCTTCCAGGACTGATTGATCTGTGTAGGAAAAAATCAATAGCTTTCACATTCCTCAGTGGGAATCCTCGTGAAAACATTCATCTTTAAAGAGATGTTAGGGTGTACAGGGAGGCAGCAAGGTCATAGAAAGGTGTGTGATCAGGTGTTTAAGATTGAGTTCATACATTTTTTTAAATTCCTTTGAAATGTCAGGGTATATAAAAATCAGGGAACCAAGGCAATGGTTCCAGCCAATATTTACTTACTGCCACAGATAAGCGTGCAGCTTGACTCTATCACGCTTGTGCCTACGTCTTCTACCAGGAATCTTGGTGTCATGGTAGACAACCAACTGACCTTTAAGGACAATGTTGCCTCGTTTGCTCGGTCTTGCCGATTTGCTCTCTACAACATCAGGAGGATCAGACCCTACCTGACTGAACACATGGCTCAGCTCCTGGTTCAGGCTCTGGTCATTTCACGCATTGACTACTGCAACTCCTTACTGGCTGGCCTGCCTGCATGCTCAGTTAAACCTCTGCAGATGATCCAGAATGCAGCAGCACGTCTGGTCTTCAACCAGCCCAAAAGAGCTCATGCCACTCCGCTGCTAATTGCTCTTCACTGGCTTTCAGTTGCAGCGCACATCAAATTCAAAGCTCTGCTTCTGGCTTACAAAACAATAACCCAAACGGCTCCTGTCTACCATCACTCCTTAATCCAGAGCTACACTCCCTCTCCACAGTTACGCTTTGCCAGCAAAAAATGTACAGCGCTCCCACCACAACGTGGTGCAAAATCAGTAGCTAGATTTTTTTCCTCTGTTGTTCCCCAGTGGTGGAACGATCTACCTAACTCCGTCCGATCCGCAGAGTCCTTATCCACTTTTAAAAGCAAGCTAAAGACTCAGTTGTTTAAGGAGCATTTCCACACTTAGCTTAACTCTTCTACTCAACAGAATGAGTTAGAAAGATTTGTCCAGCTCTTTGGCTCAACCAAGTACTGAATAAGCTGTGTGCACTTATGCCCAAGTTGATACTGATTGATAAAATCGTAATGTTTGTATTTAAACAAAATGACTTACAAAAACTACAAAAAAACTTAAAAAACCATTAAAAAAACTCAGCACCTGACATGCTCCCTGTGTAGATTGACCCACCGCAGCGCAGCCAAAGCGGTGCCCATCCACCTGTGTAAATTGGGGGTGATGGGAGAGTTGTACATTAAAAACAGTGGAATATAAAACACATTACATTGAAGATACAGTTATTTTCATTGCAAAATGGTGTCCATGCACATTATGACATTTACAGCCCCTGGTTTTTTGGTAAAGCTCATTTAACATTACCCTGAAAAGACAAGAATTTCCTTTCTTGTGGTTTGACTTCCAAAGAATTGTGATTTAAGTAGAAGAAAGAAACTTGTGTGTTACCAAGTCTTGTGAGAGAGTAAAAATGTATTCTCCATAATTATCTTAATTATAAATTCCACTTTTCCCTTTAAGTGCTTGAGGTCAGTTTGCTTATTTGTAATAGGTGTGTCTCTTTGTATTTTAGTCCCTGAGATATTTAAAGGGTTGCTATGACAAATTGACAGCGGCATTAGTTGTACTTCTTTTTTGGTAAAACCTATATAAATTGTATAAATTGCATGTTTGGAAATATTTCTTTGTTAGCTGAAAAAGGATTAGGCTCCCCTCTTTTTTCTTAAAATTAAGACTCTATCTCCCTTTTCTAATCTCTGTTTAAATTAAGTCTCTGCCAGCACGGTGATCCTTGGCAATCACAGCCACCCGCATCTTTCCAACAAATCACTGAGCAATCAATCAGCAGCACCTATCACCAGCATCAGAAATCAATTTGCTCCATGGAAGGCATGATAACAACTTCAAGGATAAGCAGCAAGCACATTAGTTTAAGGCTGATTAAATGCTTCTGGATATCATGGAGAAAACACCTGACAATCAGCATTTAGTTTTAGCAAAACTCAATTAACATTACCCAGAAAAGACTCAAACAAGGCATGTTTCTCATGTGTGGAAAAAGAAAGACAAAACAAAATAAATGTGAAATGGCTTGCACTGGCTCATTTATTATTTTTTTCCCCATAAAAATATGTTTTTTGATGCTGCTGTATAGCTATAAAATCTGTGTTGGATTGGAAAGGACTGGTGACAACACCCACATTTGCACAAGAAGACCCACTAATGTCCTACCCTTGGTCTCATTAGTATTATCATAATTTCACACCCTACCACTGCCTCATTTAGTCTTGATATTTCAAAGGGAAAATGTGAGCGTACCTACTGTATGTACACTGGATTTGATGATGCTGTGGGGAAGATCATTAGATGTCTGTTGCACAGTTTGGCTCACAGGAACTTTATAAGGTGGCTAAAATAAGCCCAACTTGTAGCTCCTATTTACCATGCAAAGCTCTAAGGTTACTGTTGGTTGTTTGGGAAAATGTTCATAAGAAAAACTTTGGCACAACAAAAGTGCAATGGTCAAATTGGAAAAGCAGAAAGTTGTTATTGACATTTTTCCCTGAGACACAAGAGGTTCATCAAAGTGGAAAGTACACAATTTTTACAATGCATCAAGTAAAACAGGGTCACAAATTCCAGTCCTCGAAGACTATACCATCCTGCATATTTTACACGTTTTTCTGCTGTGACACATCTAATTTAAATTAAACTGTCTTTAAAAAGCTTATTGTCAGGGCCAACTCCAGAAATATTCAGATGATACAGAGCTGGTGACATGTATCAGGAATGGGCAGGAGGACGAGTACAGGCAGCTGATAGAGGCCTTCAGTTAGTGGAGCAACAAGAATGCTCAGCTTTTGAATATTGCAAAGACTGAGGAGTTGGTCATGTATTTTCATAGGACAGGGTCCAAGAGTCAGCCTCTGCAGATTCAGAATACAGACACTGAGGTAGTGGAGAGCTACAAGTATTTGGGTGTCCACTTAAACCACCACCTGAACTGGACTGGGAACATGGAGGCTCTACAAGAAAGAACAGAGTTGTCTGTAATTCCTCAGGAGTTTGAGGTTCTTCAATGTCTGCAGCAAGATGCTCCACGTGTTTTACCAATCTGTGGTGATGAGCTCACTCTTTTAAACATCAAACTGTTACTGAAGCTGTCTGCTGGGGAGGTAGCATTAAAGAGGACAAAGAGTAGGCTTTTTCAGTGGTGGGTCTGAGGCTGGATTCACTGTGCACTGTGGTGAAGAGATGCAAATAGAGGAAGGACCAGGCAGTGTTGGACAACAAAGACCATTCTTTCCATCACGTTTCTGCTGGTCGAAGGAGCTATCACAGTGAACAGCTCACTTCTCTGCACTGCCGGACAGAGAAATTTAGGCACTCATTTGTACCACAAGACAATTCAATTTTAATGTTTAGCCCTTCGCATTTCTATCTGGTCTGTTTTTACTGTCTGAGTCTACTTTTATTTTGTGTTTGGACTACTTTTAGTGGATTTCTATCTACTTATTTATTTTTTTAACTGTTGTTGTGCCTTTTAATGTGAACTGCTGGACAAATGAATTTCCCCTTTGAGGATTATTTCTATTCTATTCTTTCAGTCTTTGTCTGTAGAAAGTCCAAGGTAGTCCAAGGTCCTTTGTTTCTTTGAGGCATCAGCATAGGAGAAAGACTGGTTTAATCAAAACCATAAAGCCATTGAAATCACACGAGTTTACAGCCCCTTTTTAAAAGTTGCTCATTAAAATAAATTGTACTTTGAAGATTGAACTTGACTATCTGATGGATACTCCTCTCTAGGAGCCCTGAACAGACTTTACCAGGGAGGCTAAGGAGTGTGATCTCCTAATAGTTGGAGCACACCCTTCAGTGAACCAGGGGGTTGTAAGTGTTGAATTAGGCAAGGCAAGGCAGTTTATTTGTATAGCACATTTCATGTACAGGACAATTCAAAGTACTTTACATAAAACAAAGATATTACAGATATTTAGAATAGTAAAAGGCATCAACACATAATCAACACATAATCACAATAAAATAATAAATTACATTAAAATGATTAAAAGCAAGATTAGTTAAAAAAAAGTTACCGTGCAGATTTCATGCATAGGCCCATGAGAAAAGAAATGTTTTTAACCTGGATTTAAAAATGTCTACATTTGGGGAAAGTTTAATCTCCACTGGCAGTTTGTTCCATTTGTTTGCAGCATAACAGCTAAATGCTGCTTCTCCATGTTTAGAATTACAGGGGGGTATTGCTTTCACAGCTCCGGGGAAGAAACTGTTTCTGAGTTTTTGTGGTGGTTTTAATGTTTCTGTACTGCTTTCCTGATGGAATCGGCTGCAGTGTATCTGGCCCTCTTCTGGAGTCAGGTGGTGTAGATGGAGTACTTGTCTGGGTACATATCTGGTAGATGGGGGCACAATCCCCTGAGCTGTCCTCACCAAGTTCCTCTTATGTGCTGTGCAGCTGCTATACCTCACCGTCAGCGAGATACAGGATGCTCTCAGTGATGGCTCTGTAAAAGTTCACAAACAGATGAGAAAAGTGTCCCATCCGCTTCAACTTCCTGAGAAAGAAGAGCCTATGTCTACGCAATGCAGCCTCACAGCATCCAGAGTCATGAAGAACTCTGGGCAAATCTCATCTACCCCCCGGGGCCCTGCCACCGAGGAGCTTTTAACCACCTCAGTGACCTCAGCCTCTATGATAGGACAGCCCACCCCTGGACTAGGCTCTTCTTCCTCATTCGAAGACGTGTGTGTGATTAAGGAGATCTTTAAAATATTCCTTCCACCGGCTCACAATGTCCCAAGTTCAGGTAAGCAACCCCCCCCATCCCCACTGTACACAGTGTTGATGGTGCACTGCTTGATAGTGGACCAAATCTCCTAGAAACTGTCTGGAAGTAATTCTCCATGGCCTCTCTCTTGGGGCATTTTATACAGAGAAGCTAGCAATCATCATGCCAAAACTAACAACTTGCTAAACTGTCTACTACTTTGGTGATTAGCATGTTTAAGCTAATTGGATTTGCTTGTCATCTTTTGGATTTAGCAGCAGATTATGTGGCATGCTGTTGCCATACAATCTGCCTGTTGACTTAATTGCTACTGCAGTCTGTGGCTACCTTAAATTTGAAATTATTTACTACAAGGCATATGATTTATTACTGGTCAAAAAAACTGCTGGTATCTCTTGGGCCAGTGTGTGGTCAAAAAAGAAATTAATAAATGAAGAAGTAGATAAAAAAAAGGGCCTACACTTTGATCTAAGTAGTTATTTAAGAAGACTAATTAGTAGTGATATGTGGATCAACAGTGAAAAATCAATTCCTTTTACCAACATTTATATAACTAAACTTCCAGGATAGGTAGGAACTACTTCTTCCTGCTGCCGTAGGCGTATGTAAAACAAGGAGCAGTGTCGCATTGTTTACTCACTGCTTGGGGATCAATTTGTCACGCAGCGATGAGTGGAGATATTTCAGCTTCACAAAAGCAACGATGCACAGTTTGATGCGTGTGTGTGAAGACCACAGACCTACTTAAACGTCTGAAAATCAGTCATAACATATAAGCAGAAGTGATGAGGCTATGATGAAGCAAGCTATAGAGGAGAGGTGCTGCTACGATGGAGACAGACCAGGAATAAAACAGCCACTGTGAGCTTTTAAAGAATAAATGACTGAAAAATGTTTAAAAGATAAGATGGAGAATAACATCAATAAGTCTAATTTATTTTGACTAATGGTTAACTGAAAATTAAATTTTGTTTTATTTAATTTATTTATTCATTTTAAACTTGTCCTGTCCAGCATGGTGGCAGCAGAATGATGGTCTGGCTGCTGTGTTGTGCCAGACATATTTTCTTTGCCAAGAGGAGCTTTATGAGTATAATGCTCTAACTAACTAACTGAATTCTTGTTACTTCACATAGCTGAGGTTTATATCCCTGTGTTGTTTAAAACAAACTTAACTGATTGATCTCATTCCACCCGGTGTAGCTATTGACCACAGAGAGACGTTCAGTTATTGCAGAGGCATCTGTAGAAGCATTTTAATGCAAAAGAAAACAGCAGAATTACAGTCTCCATATAGTATATTTGTGTATTTCTGAATAAATCCCATTTTCTTTTTATTTGTGTACTTGAGGAAACCATTCCAGTGGATCAAATCTTAAAAGAACTCAGACATAACGAGAAACTAAGGAAGGTATAAATAACTTTACAATAAATATCTTTGATGCCCTTTGGCAGAAGAGATGGGTGTGGAGAGGGGAAGCACAGAAGAAAATAGCAAAAAGAAGTGGACAGAAGAAAGAAGAGTACATGGGTGAGAGGGAATGGTTTGTGTTTCTCCCATTTTAAGATAAATTTTGGTCTTTATTTTTGGCTCTTGAGATGTGTGAGTGATCGCTCTCTATTGTTCTGTTTGTTTAGCTGTTGCACCCGCTGCATGTCACCACCCTTTTATAAAAGAAGGTATGAAAGCATGGACACTAATTTCTTTAGTCAATGTTTTGTAATCTGGTGCATTTATACAGGAATTTAGGCTTTTAATCTCTTTATTTTGTCAATAAAAACTACAGGATTGTTAAGTAGTGAACAAATATTTGATTTCTCCACTTTACTCCACATCAGAAAGAGTTGAGCTGGTCTTAAATATAAAACTCCCGCTCCGTTCCGGCCCTGGGCCTGGCAATTCCTCTGCAGTAGCTCTGAATAAGATGTATGTTAAAAGTCTGTCAATGTAATGGCATCCATCATCCTTAACAATTAAAAGTCCGAGTGGAAGGTAAAAACCTATCTGTATATGACGCATCTGTATCAAAGATGATACACAATTCTATGTGTCACCAGACCACTGCAGCCCAATAGACTTACTGTGTAAGTGTCTCGAGCAAATAAACACCTGGATGAGGTGAATTTTCTTCAATTAAATGAAGACAAAACTGAGATTATTACTCAGAAAAATCAACAAATTTAAAAGTTTAGTCTCCCAAAAATACCAAAAGAAACTCATCCATGCATTCATCTCTAGTAGGCTGACTCATGGTTTAGGTGTTTGTCATGTTTAGTTTAGTTTCCTGTTGATAGCTTTCCCTCATGTGCTCTGTGTTCTGTTACTGCCTCATTAGTTCACCTGGTCTGATCACACATTGATTATTCCCACTCTGTATAAATACCCCATGGTTTTCAGTTGTGGCTGTCAGATCCTTTTGACTCCCTGTCATGTGTGGTTCCCTGTGCTGCTTTTTGGAAACTAAACCCTTTTACCTGCATTTTCTGCCTGCATTTGGGTCCTCACCTCTGCCGCCTTTTGTGGCATTTACTACTTCTGAATGCTTTCTTTGCTCCTTCTGTAATGCAATTAATGTTTTATGTAAAGTGCTTTGAGTTGTCCTGTACATGAAATGTGCTATACAAATAAACTTGCCTTGCCTAGATGTTTTGACATGTCGTGAAAGGACCCAGTATATCTCACCAATATGTTGAGGGACCAGCCCTTCCATCACATACTGACTCCAGTTGTGCAATTGTAGTAAGTGAAATCCAGAAGTGGTCTTGACACATATATAGTATCCACACACCTTGTGATTTTGGGAAATTGATGGCCTGGCCAATCTATCTTCTCCTGGCAGACATTCAACAAGGTTTCAAATGTATTCTGACTAAAATGTGTCTTGTACACCATTAAAGTAAACTATGTTACTGGAACTGTGTGGTTTTAAGCATTTGAACTCATGCTTGGATTTTTTTTTGCCTGTAGAAGAACTAAAAGCTGTAAATGGACCATTGTTCTCAAGCTCTCCTGAGTGTTGTCAAAGTTGACATTTCTCTTATAAAGCAACACATGAAACTCTGATTAATGTTGACATGTGTAACAACACTGCATATACACTGCTTTAAGGAAGCTGCTGCTAAGATCACTCAAACTTGTTAAAAAAATGAAAAACATCTTATCTATTTGGATATAATTAACTGGAATCATATAATCATTCCATTTAAAAAGCCACATAAGATAAAAGAGAGAACCAAACGTACCTAAAGCATTTACAGTTTAACATGGCACATTTCTTCCCTCCAATGCTGGAAAGAGCATCATTTAAAACAATTGTTCCACAGTTGATGCCACTGCAACAGGATGCATGCTATAGGCCATTTCTTTCCTTGCTTGCTTGTTCTGTCTACAGCCTTTTAATGTTAAGTGCTGTGAAAATTTCTAACAAGGTATAGTCCTGCTGTCCCAGCATGCAATATTGTTTATTGTTTCTTCACATGCTCTTCTCCAGTAAGCCTCCTTAGGATGTTATGTTTAAATTAAAAGGGTCTAATCGTGGAACTTATTTATTACTAAGTCACCAATAGTCCGTAATAGCATTTTTTAAAAACTGAAACATAGACTCACCTCAGAGTGGTCACGATTACTTCTTCTGTCCTTGTGCACTTTGAATACATTTGAATAAAATGTGCTTTCATCAGATGGATTTAAACTGAGACATCTTCTGCTCTGAAAAGCTTTATTCACAGTATTCAGGCTTGGTGAATAGGACAAAGCTGCTTCCTGCCTTTGTGAATTTCAACTCCTACAAATGAGAAATTTCTAATTATTTTAAGGGCACTGTAGAAAGTTTTCACTGATCCAAAGCACAATAACCTTTTTACAGAGCAGCTACTCAGGCTGAGATCAAGATGATGAGAAAATAAAACCTGGCAGCTCAACAGAATACAATGTGCTGTAATGGAGGGCCTGTTAAAGCAACAGTCAGGGAAATTAAGGATAGTTAATGAAGCAACAGTTGCACATGAATGCTAAATAATATGCAAAGTGTTTAAAAGGTTCAATAAACAGGAATATGGAGGAAAACATGATGAACAGTTGCAGCGAGAAAGCCCAACCAAAGTTTTTTTTTTTTTTTTTTGTCCTCCTAATATTTACTGATATTTGTCTGTTTCATGTAGTTATTCATTATTTGAGAGCTGTGGTGTTACACATTCAAATAAAAGATTATAGTTAATGTTCCCCCAAAGAAAATTACAATAAACAAGTGCATCTCTGCAAGTAAAATTTTCCTCCATAATGGTTATCTATAATAAGAAATTAAATATTCAGAAGAGCCAGTTATGTGCCTATAGCTAGTAAATGCTATTTAGAAGGCATTACCATTAATCGTAAGAGTTTATTTTCTATAATATGTGTTTGATCCCTCCTGTTCCTTGCAGGTGCCTCCAGTCGAGTGTGTCAGAGCAGAAGCATTGGTATCCTTTGATTAAATACGACTTTGGAAACTAAACATCAAACTGTTACTGAAGTTGCCACTTTTCTCTCTTTTTATAATTTTTATTTTTATTTTATTTTTTTTTTATTTATTTTTTTTTGCTATTTTAAGAAATTCGGTTTATAACTTGAAACATCAGCACCGGTATTGTCTACTAAAAGGAGTTGAACTATGTAGATATCAGAAGAATCTTTCTCTCCACTAAACATTTTGCTTTAGGTGATTTGTAAGGTTTTGTGAGTCACAGTTAAGCCACATTTTGGGAAATGCAGTACATTGCACATATTCTACAAAAAAAGTTATTTTTAGCTGCTGCGGTTGGTTAAGGAACCTAATCCTTTTTATGACTGCATGGCAGTGAAACCCATATCAAGTTCAGCTTGACATCAAAGAGAAATGTAAATGTTGACCACAGTTTCATTACCACCATGGACTGAAGCAGAGAGGTGGCCTAAGGGGTGACGGGCAAACTCTCAAATACTTTCCTTTCCTTTGAGGTGCCACTCCCTGCATAGTAAATCAAATTCTAACAAATATATTTACTATCAACTGACCTTTCATTGGGTAACTATCAGGTGCCTAACTGCAAGTGAATCACAAACTTAAAGTACTGTTACATTAAGTTCTTGATAACAATGTAGTGTTCATACAGCACCATCTTCCCAAATGACTATATGGGTGATAACTGTCTGTCTAAACTGTTTACGTTTAATGGAAAGGATGTAAAAGTAACAACCACCAGAACAGCCAATAATGCTAAAGAAATTAAATGCAGGGTTATCTTCAATAAACAATTGTTAATGAAAAAATATCATTGACTGCTTGATCATTTACATGTTCCACCCTTTTCCTGGTCTGTGCGCCTGGCCTGGTCCCCCACAGTTTTCTAGACCCACCCCTGGCTAACATTACATTACATGGTGGGGGCACACAATTGGTCAAATTACACCAATTCTTTTAACTCAAGAAATTGTGGTTAAATTATCCCTGATGGATGTTATGAATCCAAATTTAAGTCAGAATTTGAAGTTCTGGTAATAAAATGTCTTGTTTTATGGAGGAAAAAATGATAGTTATGCTTCAGTCTTTGTACTCTTTGGCCAAGTTTAGACTGAGTCTGCTGCTAATGCTCTAATTGGCAGCAGGTCCCGCTCACCAGCATCTCCCCTGCACACTCCAGTAGAATATCAAACATGTCGGATAATTGATGCTGTTGACTCATAGCGACTGATGATCGCCCAGTTCAGATATACTTCAGTAGAAGTACTTTCTCAGCGATTTGCTGAGATGAGTAAATTTACACCAACTGTAAACTCTGGTTAATATTTAACATTTTTCACATTTACTGTATGCCTTTTTTTTTTATCTAACCACTTCCAAGTTACAGCCTTTTGAATTCTTGATATCAAAATTTAACATTTTCTTTGAAAAAAAAAAAAAAATTGGATATGCAACTGTTTTCACAGCATGAAAAGCAAAACTTGTAGCTCAGCTGATGGCATACATGCCATATTCATTCCAAGCTGGAATATGAATGGCTTATAAGCCAACTTTAGTTATAAAACACTTTAAAAACAGTTGGTGTTGAACAAGGAGCTTAACAGTAAGAATACATAAAACATTTAAACGACATAAATGTAATTTAAGAACACAATAAAACAATATAAAATAGGAAAACTAAAATAATACAACAAGATAAAAAATATGTATTCATGGGCTGATAATCCTCACACTAGCAGAACAGGTCCGAGTCTCTAGACGGTTTCCATGCACTCTATGCTGACTACTTCAGTTTAAAACATTAGGCCACAAGTGTCCAAATTTTCTTTAAATAAAAAAAGTAAAAATATGTTTTTCTTTACCTTTTGAACAAACATCTTACATCCAAAAACACAGCAGATCCCTTGTATAGAAATACATTATCCCAGAAGGGAAAAACCAAACATGGGCTCTTCTGCAGGCCTACTAAATCTTTTAAAACCACCATACTGTATTCTGGGAATAGGTGTTTTCAGTTTGCAGCTTGTGGAATATGGGCCAGTAGATTTCGCATCTTGCACATTTGACTTTTAATATTTGGCCTAATCTATATGAATTTCTTAATTTGTAGTTTATATTTTCTTTTACACCTGAACTAGTTTAAAATGAGAAAAACAACTGCTAAAGAAATTAAATACCACAAAACAACAGAACTCATTTGTACAGTATTAGCAAATATTTTTAGTTACTGCAATTACGAGTTTTCAGTCAAATACTCTTACTTAAATCATATGTTGACTAAAATAGCTAAATTAAACCAAACAAATCTGTTTTGGTAAATCAGCCAAAAAAGGAAAGGAGCATTTTATTTCCGACTGTAGAGATGGAGCCTAAAGATGGGTTTCTTCCCAAACAGATGGTTGCTTTTTGTACCCTGCCAAAGAAGAGAAAAAAAAAAACAGAAAAAAAAATAGTCACACAAGGACAAAGTGGAAGGGCAGCCTGGCCAGGGGGTCCAGCCAAATAAATGCTTAGAATCTGAAAGTATGTGGTTCTGGTTTGCGGTTATTATGAAGAAGAAATATCATCTACTCAATCACTACAATGGGATATATGTAACCTCAATTACAGCCACTAACACTGCTAAACTGGGAGCAAACAGTGAATCCTGTGCACTTGACTGAGCATTATTGGGCCTTACAAGGAACTCAAGGTAGCACTCACAGCAGTGGCTCCCAGTGGGC
Source organism: Melanotaenia boesemani (assembly GCF_017639745.1). Lineage (NCBI taxonomy): Eukaryota > Metazoa > Chordata > Actinopteri > Atheriniformes > Melanotaeniidae > Melanotaenia > Melanotaenia boesemani. Next base: position 26,739,395 of record NC_055697.1, on the reverse strand, counting down.
AGTCCAAAGGTCCAATGGACTGTGAATACACATGATGCAAATTTAAGAACATTAATAAATTACCATCCTGACCCTTTTCTTGTCATCATCTTATTTTGCAGGTGTCATCGCTACATTTTCCCTTGCACAGTTTACTATTTATAGCCGTATCAATTTTTACTACGGATCTTTTTGTAGATATCTGTTCAGCTATTTCACAACATAAAACAATCCTCTACAACATTAAAAACGTCTATCTTACATGCTTCTGAAGCTCTGACCCATCAGTAGACTAGCATAGTAATTCTGGGGTTCACTGGGGGCGCCATGAAGCATGAAGCAGCAGATATTTTAAGCCCAAAGGTAGAATTTTTTTATTATCTGTTTTAAAGCTGCAAATCATCCATCACCCTTACTGTGTTGCTGTGCTGTTTATGCTTTTATATTCCTACTCACTGACACTTTTCTGATGCAGACCTGCTGCTTTTTAGCAAGACTAAACGGCCCACTTTTCTCCTTGCATCTTTTTTAGCTCTAAAAGTCTAACATTATCAAAGCCAAATAGTGTTTCTGCTTGTAATGTGTTTGAGTGAGAGATGGAGAAATAATTGGTCACTGTGATGCAGTGAATCAGTGAGACAGATGGAAAATAAAAAAAGCAGGACAGGGACAGAAAGGGTAAACACAGCAAGATGCAGAACATAAGGAGAAGCAGGTGGAAAAAGAAATCTGGCTAAGCTGTGCTCCCACTCCTCATGCCTGTACTGCTCTTTATGCATCAACAGTCGTCATATCATTAATTAAAATGCAACAGATTTCCAGTGCTCATGAAGTAAAAGGACACAGATATCAAACACAATCAGCCATCTGCTCTCAAAATACCTGAATAAAGAGAGAAAATGATGTGGTAGTCAAATCCATTCTCTAGTTGTGGTCCTGCAACTACAATGGCTTTTTTTGAGGAAACATGATTATAACTGGATTCAGTTTTATACCAAAGTGTCAGGTTTTGCTGCATGATATCCGCTTGTAGAGACCGCAGCTTCTTAAAAATGTCAAAGGGTTACATTACCGCTCTGAAAAACCTGCACCTTGTCCTTTGTTGTCAGTAGTGACGAATAATACAATAATAGGATAATTATTGTACCCAAACTTTGCAGTTAATGGAGCACAAAAACTGTTGTACTTCACAGTCTTCCCATCAATCTGAGACACTAGTCAGACAAAATTACTGTAGTAATGGGGAAAAAATTCAGAAATAGAAATTAGTTTTTTTTTTTGCCAGTAGTTGCAGCAATATCCCTGCCTGAATTTGCCACCCTTTAATAATTTAATTCATGCTGTTTTTCTATACATTCGCTTTTCCTGTAATTGAATTTGAAAAAGAGAGCCTGTTGTCAGTGATTTTCTCTCCATAATTAGGGAATGCACTGTTTCAATTTAAAAGCTACATTTTATTTTTACTGAAGATTTAAACATTGGTTTAAAAAAAAGATGAATAAGAAGGCTGAATTATCTGTATTAAAATTACTAAAATTTATATAGTATCTGTAAATTTATATAATAAAAGGTAAGTGTAATGGTTTTTGTGGTAATCTGAATAAGCTTCATAAGCCTTTCAATAATATCTCTCAAAATATAAATAAATGGGAAAGAGATTATTGTAACATGGAGCAAAATTTTTATAAAGGAGCCAAATGGTTGGCTGATTACAAAGCCAGATTAGTGGACTTAGTAGGGTAGTTTAAACCTTTTTTATCATCCAATGATATTTGAGACTTGAGATTCCTTTGCTCAGTAACTCAACAAACAATAACTTGATTTGGCGAACAAACTTGGTCTCATTATTGAAGCTATACAAGCTGGCAGAATGAATGAGTCATGCTGGTTAATGTCACTGTTGAAGGTTCATTATTGACAGTAAAAAATAGTGACATGATAAATGGCACACACCTGTGATGAATGATTCAAAAGTTAAATTGAAAATGTGTCTCTTAATTTAAATTATACGTATATTTTGATTTTGATTCAAGTTTCCATCCCTCATACAACCGTAAAAATCATAGGTCGGCCCCTTGCAGCAGATGCTTTACTACCTTTTATCACTAATCTACATGTGGAAGAGCTTTGAAGATCTGAAGGATGATGAAAGTTCTACAATATACACTGGGGAAAATCCAGTTATTAATTCAGCAGCAAGGAATCAAACGTCAAAGTCAATCGTAGTAAGGTTTCCTAAGCCCTTTTTTTTTAAGCACGTGCACACGCTGCTTTCTGAGCTACTCCCATCCTACATTTTACCTTGATATTTAAACTGCTGATGTCAGAAAGAAACTGTAAACATCCTAAATACAACACTGTGGTTGAAGCTTCATTTTGAAACTTGGAGGTGCTGAATGTGAGACTTGTGTGTGAATTATTCTTGACCTTCAGTAGATCACATCCCTCCTGTCAGTCAACTTAATGAGCTGACTGACGAAACAGCATCAGGCTTAAAGATGACATGACAAACGCCTCTAAATGCACTAAAGGAGCTGGAGAAAGCGACACACTATAATGTGTGATGGTCACTCTACATTTATACATCTCCTTCCACTAATGAGCATGTGTACATATGGACTTTACGGTGACACACTCATATGAAGTTTAGATGTGACTCAATTTCCACTAAGAGTTTATTTTATTTTTTCTGTCCCACATGGAAACAAACTCAACATGAGATCAGTGCAGATTATTGACAGAGCACCTGCAAAAAATCTTTACAATCCAAGACTGAGATTTGTTTCATGGTCAAAACATACTCCATACAGAGAAATAGCCTACAGGTACAAACATGACATAAAATATACATGCTGTGTGTTGCTACAGTATACATTTATTCGAAAGCTGTTTTGTACACTTTGCACAGTTCCACTTGACCACTTTGTTGGTCAATCACTGAACAAACTTAATTTCTTTTCAGCAAAAGGAAGAAGACGAATCAGGAGGCTGCAGATATGCTTTTCTGCAGACTTGCAAAAAAACAATAATTTTAATTTCAAAATTGCAAAGCTTATGAGATTGGCTTTGATTTTACAGAGCTGTAAAATGACACAGTATCCATTTTCACAAATAGTCACAAACAGAATACCAAAAGGCACGTAGGCGCTGATGCACGCTGAATGTTTAAACACTTGGAGAAGTGCTTGGATGCTTTAACATGTTGTGCTTATATACATTCTGTTGACATCTTTTTCTACAATTGTGCACTTGAACATAGCAGCAATTATTGAAGTCTCTACAAATGAAAAGCTGTTTGGAATAAAAATAAGATCAGAAAAAATACATTTATAACATTCAGATAAAAAAAAAGAGTTATAATTATGCAGTTAAAATGCATGTCAAAGCTTTATACATGTAACCTTTTCTGGATGCAAACATGGCATCATCTAGCTATAGCCGTTAGAAAACTGATTTTTGAGAGAAAATTTCTATCAGGGCAGTTTTCTGGTAGAAATAAGGAGAAATAGTGTTTAATATGGTGACAAACCTCTTTCAGAGACCAGACTATGTAGTAATGTAGTAGTAGTAAATTCTGCTTGCAGTACTTTTCTGCTAACCTTCTTTATAGGTCTTAATTTCTTCTTTTTTAGCCTGAATCTGCTCATGTTCAATAAGCTATAAAGAATGTTATTGAAAGTATATCAATGCAATACTTACCTTGCGTATAGTTAAACCCATAATCTGTTGCCTTCATTTTAATCAAGTAGATATGATACATCTTATGTTGTACTTAAAAGGATTCTTGTCCAGGTTAATTTACAGACTGAACACAGGAAAACAGAAGAAGGTAGATTGAATCATTTATTTATTGAATGCTGACTCAAAACTATAACCTGTGGTGAGTGACAAAACACAGGAGGTAGATGAAGATAATCTTTCCAGGTGGGAAACACAAGTCTCTGAGAGAACAGATAAATGGTTAAAATGCTAGTGGTAGGTTTTCCAGTAGAGATTATGTAATCAAAGAGTACCAACCTGTAAGCAGCCTTGCTAGTAAATTTTATGCTGGGGTACTCTTTGAGCACCTTAAAGCTTTATTTTCTTGAAAATAATCTAGTGATACCATATAACTAGATTAGCACTGCTTTATAGCTTCAGGCTAGCATCAGGTTTATAGCCTCAGATAATCTTTGTAGTTGCACAGGGACAAATCTCTTCCAAAAAATGTGCAGCCAAATGCCAATATTTTTAAAAGACTAATCAGGGAATTACTTTAAAATTATTTTCAGACTGGTGCATTAACACTGGTAAGCCATGCATGTCTGCAAAGACATTTCTGTCCTCCATCTACAATGACCTGACAATCACCTGAGGTGTCCATCCAAATTGCAGAAGTGCCCAAAGTCTCCCTGGCCACCCCTCTAGCTCCACCCCTGTGAATCTACCCATAACCTCATCAATACCTTTCATGAAACCAGTAACCACATATTGTTGTGGCTATGTCCTTGCTAGTTGAACATTCCATACAACTTAGGGTTTGCAAGATATTTACCGCTGGAGAAAAGAGCAATTACTGGCCTAATAACGGCACGACTGATGTGGATTATGAGAAAACGTTGAAGACATCCTGCTGCTTCTAACCTTCTGGGCTATCATCATAAATTTAAGAGTAGCTGAAATCGCTGCACAGACATTTTTTTTTTTTCCTTTTCCTATATGTGACCCAAATCTGAATAGTTATGACAATCTGAACCATGCAAACCTTTTTTTGTATTAGACCCCTATGTGGTCCTTAACTTGAAACATATTTAATGTTTTGGAACACATAAACACAACATGCTGCATTTGATGATACGTCTCTATCTACACCATGCGGTTCGCTTAATGGCCACAAAGTGTTCATACTGGAGTCTGATGGTGGTCATATTTACATTACAATGCAAACAACCATCAGTGCCAGCCAAAAATTATGAAATGAGCATTAAGACCACTGTGAATGCAATTGTGGAGCCAAATGAAAGTTTAAGCCATGTGTGAGAAGATTGCAGTTAGAAAAAATAATGCTGTGAGACCAGGTGACCTAAATCTCCCTGACGAATTAACTCATCATTAATGTGCTTTCTGTACACGAGGATCAGTGTATTAACAGTAATCAGTTGATGGCAGTTAAACCAGTGCTGTTACAGTAAATTAAACTATAATACAGTAAATGTTGGTGTAGTTTGGTGTTATATGTTTGTTAGAACTTTTAAATTCTGTTTTAGCTTTCTTCTTTGCTAAGCACTGTAGTACATCACTTGCAATTTTTTCAAGTGGTAAGTAATACCCCATTAGCCCTTGTGAACCTGAAGCCACTGGTGCACAAAGAGCTTCATTACCATTCTATACAGTTGTAAGGCTCTCCATTAATTCATCCTCTCTATACTCTGTTGGTTTACCACAATAGCCTGCCAGCAGTGAGCCTTTCACACAATCTAATGATTAAATGTGGAAATCTTCACTGATAGAGATGGATCTTATTGCAAAAGACAGATTTAGAGCCATTTAAAAAAACTGCGCAGAGAATCTAAATGCTGAAATCAATGTGGTATTTGCAAATAAATTAATCTCAAAACTGAATTTAATGTCTCGAAGTACCACAGAGCAGCACGCGTTTGAAAGTTAGGAGGTTATGGCTGTAACCAGAGCTTCATGCTAGTAACAGATTAACTTCAGCAGACATAACTGCAGACTAACAGGTTTCACACAGACCCGAGTTCTGCTCTTTAGAACTTTTGCAAAAATTATGCAAAATGTGGTTGGACTTGATTAATTATCCATTAACCAGTTCTTTAATGTCCACTCCTGCATAAGTGTGAGTGTGTGTGTGTGTGTGTGTGTGTGTGTGTGTGTGTGTGTGTGTGTGTGTGTGTGTGTGTGTGTGTGTGTGTGTTAACAGTTGCTACTTCATCCTTTGTTCTGTTTACCTTTGTGCCATTTTTAATTTGCTTCTTGATGTTGTTGATCTAAGTACTTATACCAAAGAAAAAGTGCCCCGAAGCAGCATAGTTTTCACCTCCTGTGTGTTATATTCAGACATCATGAATGATTTACTGAGACAGCATGACATGCTTTTAGTGGAGGGATTGTGTGAATGGGCAGCTGTTGCATTTAATGAACATCTGCATAAGTAAGGTTTTTATGAAATTTACAAAAAGCTAAAATGGTTAGCTGGATAGTGGAAATTAACACATAAAACTAACAGCAATCCAATTTTCACAAAAAAATAAAAAGCAATCAAACAGAAGCAGCTGTCACACAAATAAAATAAAATTGGGACTTTATCACATTAATTTATTGTAAAAATGCGAAACATAAGTTAAGATAGAAGTTCTGAGTTATGCTAGATGAGGAACCATAATGGAGCTTGGAGAGTCGTCTAAGAGAGCTGAATCTTTGAATAGAGTCAGACGTCCTATCATAAGGAATGAGGCTAATCACAACATTTTCCATGAACATTATTCCATGACAAATTATCTATGCAATGGCTGTGTGCTTACTTTAGAGTATCTGGTGTTGTTCATGAGCTCCTGCCTGAGCAAAATGCAGCTAAATGAGGAAAGACTTAAATGGAGATGTGTAGAACAAATATTTGGCACATGAAGTAACACTGGTTAGAAAAGCAATCTTCAGCATTTTCATGATTTTTTTTTAATTAAAGAAACATGTATATTTATATGGGTTCAGTTGCAAATACAATCTGGATTATTTTCCATAAAAAAAACTAAAAAAAAAAAAAAAAACTATTGGAAAATCTGCCAGCCACATTGGCTGGTGATCAAGAAAGGTAATTTAAAGCCTTGTCCACAACTACTGGCATCTTTATAATTTTTCCTCACCATTGCAGTGACAAACACTCGTGTTTGTTGGCAACAGATCTGAAGCATTTTGAAGGTTGATGTGGAGATTTGCCAAAAAATAGAATGTGACCAGCAGACTGGCCTTTTCACTATTTCAGGGTCCAAGTGTGAAGTACTGCCCCTAGCACTGACCTCCAGTATGGAGCATTGTGGCTGTGTCATGCTGCTGATGTGTTGCAGAACTGCCTCAATTCTTGGTGTCATAGATTCATCAAGGTGTTTGGAAACATTCCTCAGAGGTTTTGCTCCATATTGACATGACAGCATCACACAGTTGCTGCAAATTTGTTGGCTGCATCCATGATGAGAATCCCCTGTTCCACCACATCCCATAGCTGCTCTGTTGGATTGAAATCTGGTGACTGTGGAGGCCATTGGAGTCCAGTGAACTCAGTGTTATGCATCCTGCTGGAAGTAGCCATCAGAAGATGGTACACTCTGGTCATAACAGAATGGACATGGTCAGCAATATTTCTCAAGCAGGCTGTGTTGTTTAAACCGTGCTAAGTAGGTAGTAAGGGGCCAAAAGTGTGCCAAGAAAACACTCACCACATTCACACAAGACAGGATGGATCCATGCTTTCAAGTTATTTCTACCAAATTCTGACTCTACCTTTTAAATGTTGCAGCTGAAAAGGAGACTCAACTAGGATGTGTTTTTCCAATCTTCTGTTCTCCAGCTTTAATGTGCCTGTTTGAATTGTAGCCTCTGTTTCTTATATCAGAATTCAGATACACTGCGGAGGTCAGAGGTCACCACATTGACTGACTTACTGACCCAGTGCCATGCTGCTAACACATCTTTTGTGGACTTTAATCAAGACATTGCTGTACATATTTTGCCTTGCTGCATACTTTACTTCAGACACAGTAAAGATGAAACTGACAGTACAGTTATATGCTGTCAAATTAATCTTTCGTGTCTTTGGTTGAAGAAGATGCTAAAAGAAAGAAATTATTAACAAATCTTCTAAAATCTCAGCAAATAATGGAAAAGGAGCCTAAATCCAAGCATATTTTTTAATTTGTAACAGATATTTAAGCTATAAAGAGGTTGACACAAAAAAGTCATAAAAGCCAGAGATGCAATTTAATTCATGCAGAGTATCATGGTTTTTCAAAAAAAAAAAAACAAAAAAAAAAAAACAAATCCCATCTTGTTGAGTGATTGTTTTCTACTAAAAATTTCTTCTCTTTCCTGTTGTTTAACTAGTAAAAGTTTTATTCCCAAAGAATTTTTTTTGTTTTGTTTTGTTTTTCACATTTCCAGCTCGGTACCTCCCGTCATTCACTGCAGATGTGTAAGCAATGCTGCGGATCGTTAAGGCTCTGAAGCATCCTAGCATGAAGACCTGCAGCTAATATCACGCTTCACAACCCAGTCAATACCCAACAACATTGCACGGGGGACAAAAAAACAGCCCAGCTCAGCGTGAGTGCTGCCAGAACACCTGAGGACATAGTTTAGTTCATGCCGCTGCTCACTGAGGTCAAAGCAACAAAAGCAAATCAACTGTCGCCTTTCTGGGAAGTGTAGGAGCAGCTACTCAGTCAGCTAGATGGTCAAGCATTCGGTAAGTTTGAGACACCAGTAAAAGTGTTACAATGATGGAACTGAGTTGAGAATTTTTAGGTGTGATGTTTTATATGTCTTTAATCCACAATGGTTCACCAGTTTAAGTTCTGTCCTATAGTTTTTTTTTTTATTTTATTTTATTTGCTGAAAGTTATTTGACATTCTTATGGATTCTGTAGGAATACAATATAATATATTTAAACTTGCTTTTATTTAGTTTTATTTGTTTTTATTCTCTCTGTATTACTGTTATTTAGTGTTTTGTCTTATTGTTAAGCACTTTGTGATTTTTATCTCGAAAGGTGCTATATAAATAAACATTTACTTACTTACTTTCTTACAATATGGTTTCAAAAGCTTCAGCTTCATTACAATGCAACTAGGCTGCAGGCCACAGTTATTAATATCTTAAGATGAGATACATAGCAACTTAAATAAAACATAAAATCACATAAAATATTGTCTTCCAATGGCTCAAGTGGCATTTGGACAAATACAGCATTCATGCATTCAGTTTGATCACCTGCTTTGGAGTATATGATGAAATGTGAGGTATTTGTATTGAATGTGTGACAATGTCAAACCAGATGCTTTACTGATACAAAGATGCTATGAGTGAAATTCACCATGACTCCATCTGTTTTTCTATGTTTGTTTAGCCCAGGGGTAGGCAAGTTTGGTCTTCGAGAGCCACGATCTTGCAGGTTTTCCAAATTCCTCTGCTCCAGCACCTGACTCAAATTAAATGGATCCAACAGCCTATAACGATTTGAACAATGACTCATTCAGTCAGGTGTGCTGGAGCAGGGAAATTTGGAAAACCTGCAGGATTGTGGCTCTCTAGGACCGAACTTGCCTACCCCTGGTTTAGCCAATGTGACAATAATCTCATCACAGGTCATGAAAAACACACATTGGTCCACAGAAAATATAACCAGTTCAAAATTGAAGAATGAAGAAATATAATTTCTTTATCCAATTCTCTTACTGACAGTTGCATCTGATTAATGATGATGTTTCCACGCCAGTCATGACACGACACCACTGATGCTTGTAATCACCAGTTGCCACTCTTGACTTGAAGATAAAAGTGCTGTATAAGCCTGGACTGTGAAACTACATGTTATAAGTGAAGAAAAATGTTCACTTTTACATCTGGTGACAGCAGACTATCACAGCCTGTCTTCTCCAATCATCTCAGCCTGTCCACTTATACATCTAATTCATAAAACTATTTCAATAAGAAGTGATCAAAAGAAAAAGGCAAACTCTTTGCTGTACAAAGATTTACAGAAGAGTCTGGTGAACAGATTATATGAATGAAGTTTAGCAGTGTGAAACAACAAAAACCTGCAGGATAGTTTCCTCAATCACCGGAGTTTGACACCCTGATCTAAAAGGAGAGTGATTTGAGCAAAGTAGTAAGAAGGTCTGAGAGTCCAGCAAAGAGGAGAGCAGCAGAGTACCAGAAGTAAAGGCCAAAAAAATGAGTGAATGAGATGGTTCAGGTCTTTCTTACTGAGCTTTTGCCAACACGTCCTTTAGTACGTATGTAAAGCAGAAGGTGTTTCTTACAGGAAACTAAAAAGCTACACTTTCCATCTTCTACTAGAATGAAGTTGTACCTTTTCTTCTCTTCAATACATTTATACATGTTCAATATGGGCATGTTTTCATTAATGTTTTTTTTGTGTGGCATTGATGGAGAGCAGGAACATGAATCAGCTCATTTCATTTATGTTACTTTGGGTTATTTGTTGAGTACATGTTTGGAGGTCAGCTGAACAACAAAGAAAACATTTGTGGGTAATTATTAAAACGGAGGCACTTCTGTGCAATGAGCTGAAACAAACAGTAGCAGCATACGGACTCTATGAAGAAGAACTCTGCTGTTTATCATACTGTTTAGGAGAGGACTGTGCAATGAATTAACCAAAATAATACTACTCCAAAATTGCAAGTGGATGCTCTTTTCTGAAAGGGAAATGATTCAGGGTAGCCCAATAAACAATGCATGCCAGTGCTGTGCAGGGATGCCTCATAAATAAGTTTGTGTGCAGGCTGCAGGACAACATTTGAATTATATTTAATGTGGTAAAAGCATGAACATCAGCATCTCATGCTGTTAGTAGTTTTTAAGTGTTGCATAGAAATGTTATAAAATCTGAAAGTTAATAAAGAAAAAAGATGGAGGAAGCCACAACTCTGAGAACTAAAGCTCACCTGCCTCAGAATTTCCTTCTTTCTCTGAACTACCTGCCAGCTTTGATGCTTAGGAAACAAGTTTTTGGCTAAGTGACTGTTATCTCCATTATTAATGACCCAATGGCAGATGGAAAATAATTTTTTGGGTCTGAAACCTTTACGCTGACTCAGCCTAAAATAATTTCTTTTTGTTTCCCCCTGAAGTTCTGACCGAAGATACAACCACTGTTTGCACGGCTCTCTGGAACTTGCTAACGCTAGCTCTTTTTGAACAGAGTGAGTGACAACGGGGACAATCAATTACATAGCAAGAAATGTGAGACCAAAGTCGACCAGGGAACTTTAAATTGTTTGAAAGGTAAGACTTAAAGCAGCGACTTTGCCAACAGAAAGCAGGATCTCTCATCTGTGCAACAGAAAATGATTGGCACAACTAAGGAGTTGCTGGATATTGGTAGTGACACGTCCGAACAGTCCCTACCTAATTTTACGCCTATGCAGTGAAATGATTAACAGAAGAGGAAGGGAGGGTAATGGCAGATTGAGCTAATAATGGTGAAAAGCAGGGGAGGGCTTGACATTTTGGTCCAGACCAGCCCATAAACAGTTATGCACAACTGATATCTTTTGTTGTACTATTGTTGGTGCTATTGCAGTTGCTATTGTACCTAACCAGAGAAGAAGAAGATGATCAGAAAGGGAAGAAACAAGCAGAAGAAGAATGAAGATGACAACAACTGTAGACATTGCACAAGCTTTTGAAGAAAGGATATGCAAGTGTTTAGGGCATGTTGGGCTGTTGGAAACAACTTTATACCGGTGCATTACCGCCGCCAAATGGTGTCTGAAACTGACGTCGGCTCGCAGGAGTGAACTCTAAACTTAGCACTGAAATTGACTGAGGAATTGACTTAACAACCATGGCAATGCAAAAGACAGCAATGTATGACAACGTTTAAAATGGACAACGCTATTTACGTATGTAAGGGAGCATAATTGTTTCTCAAGATTATTCAAAATGGCTTCATATATCCTTAAAAAAATCTGTTACATCTATAGGAACCACCCTTCAAAGTATCTACACATGGTACATGCCATGCTACCTGCTCTATAAAAGCATTCTGACACTCACTATTCTGGTTTAAATACCTGGTGGGAAAACATTTAGAAAAAGGAAGACAAACTAAACTGTAAATGTAAATGCTTTGCATGTTACTGGATGTAGTACCACATGACTTAGCTGTAGCTCACTTTGGTTTCACATATTAACGACACACTTGTGCTAACAGTAGCATCTGAAATGGTGTACAGTACCAGAAACACAACACAACCTAAGTTACACAATTCCATAAGCCGGCCAGATGGAAAAATAAAATAAATGGTAAATGGTCTGTACTTATATAGAAATGTAGATTCTTTAGCTGTTCATGCAAACTGTGTGCAGCATAGTCATTACAAAGGCATGAGCTACACCATGACAATTACGCTTCATTTAGGAGCCCTTCTACAAGTCAGAGTAAAACATGACCATTTTTTTTCTGTGAAGTTTAAATGCGAGAAAAGCGTTTCCATTATACTTTTATGATATACTTCTATATGGACACGTCTGAAAAGCCACCTCATGAGCGTGTAAAAACTTTTTTAGCAATATTCAAGAGTTTTTCCAAAATGTAGGTGTTTCCATTACTATTTTTTTATTGCGATATTTAGCTTTTGCGCAATTCTATGGGTAATGGAAACACACCTTATGAGAGTCTTCCAACTTTTTCTAGAACCCACTACCTGCAGCTCAAATCTAAGATGAGAAGAAGAAGAGCAGCATGGAAACTTTTAAAGAGTGATTTTCAAGAGGAATCCCCTCCTATCCACATCTCTTACTCTTCACCGAAAGAGTACAAGGACTGTAGACCAATTAGATGCATGTGCATAGAAAGCTTTGCCACAATTATTCCAAGTTATAGTGTAAACAAAGCAGAACATAATGATGATTAAAAAAAACTCCAGCCATTTACTTTGTCACTATAATAATAGTACATCCCTTCTTGTTGTCAAACTAAAAGCATCTTTAAAAAGCAAGAACACACTCAACCTGCAGAATGAAACTGCTGAGTATGCTGCCACTGCTCAGAGAAAATTCCTGACACACTTTTGAAAGCAGTGCTTGACATAAAGAAATATTTTATAGTTTCAGTACAGTTTTTGGTACGCTGTGCTCACTCTCTCCCATTGTCCCTGTATTTGGATTACCATGGTACATATTCAAAAATGTCAACAACCATTAGAAAAACCAATGATTGTTATTCCCGTTGTTCTATCCAACCCATCTTTACTCTAAGTGGAAGATGTCATTTTAGTCCAGGTGCATTTTAGCACTTTAGCTCAATCACAATCTGTCAGAAATGTTAAAGAATTAATATTAAAAGCAAAACATCAGTCAGTGTAAAGAAAAAATGTGTCTGTAGTCTAGACTGAGATGTATAACATACTGTATAATCATTTTTTTTATGATAATGTATCACAATTTTTCAAGTTTTCAGGTTGTCTTTATAATAGTTGCTTTGAACTTTAATTAGAACAAAATCTTTCCACGTTAGACCTTAAAACATCCATCTCCATCTTTTCTGTGTTGACCAAGAGAATAAGCCCAACACGGGCTCTAGCTAGTGATGTGAATTTAAAGTAGAATTGGAATGCATCAGTCAGTGGCCGGCTTCATTTGGTATGCAAAACAAAAATGAGTTATGCGCAAGGCCTAGTGTGAGGCTGATGTGGGGCTCAAATACAGCTGCAAAGCAAAGTGACAAAATAAAGCAACCCTAGCTGTAATTTCACTATATATATATATATATATATATATATATATATATATATATATATATGTATGTATGTAATGTCTTTATGGGGACATATATTGCTCTTAAAGCTGTATACATTTTTTATGCATTCATGGTGCTTTCTTAGGTCCAGAAGATCAAGAGCATCTATACTGATCTTTGACCATGCCATTTGTACACAGATGTCTCAATTTTCTCTCAATATTTTTATAATATTCTAGTAAAGGATAAGAATAAGAATAAGAATAAGAAAACCTTTATTAGTCCCTGAGTGGGGAAATTGCTTTGTTGCAACAGTACAGGTGCAGTAATCCAGGCTGTATAAAATCACTGACCACCACATCAGACAGGACACTGCCCAGACGAACAAACTAAGGCCTGCCTGTCAGGTAGTAAGTAATCCAGGAGACCATGGAGTCATCGACATCCATCCCCCGCTGCTTCTCACCCAGCAGCAGTGGCTAAATGGTGTTAAAAGCACTGGAGAAATCAAAGAAAGTGACTCCCACAGTGCTGCCACCACCACCCAGACGCAAATGGAGTCTCTGCAGCAGGTAGATGACTGCATCATCAACACTCAGATGGGGCTGGTAGGCAAATTGCAGAGAGTCTAGCAGATCCTTCACCTGTGGTTTCCAGCACTTTCTTTACATCATGTGAGGGCCACTGGACAGTAGTCATTGAGGTTGATGGTCTCGACTTTTTAGGGACAGGAACCAAGCAGGACAGTTTCCAGAGAACTGGAACTCCGTCCTGACTCAGGCCCAGATTGAATAGGTGCTACAGGACATGACACAATTGTCAAAGCGCTGCACTCTTGATTCAAAAGTGCACTTTATTGTCAAAGTGCAAACTTTGTTTCTAAAATTAGCACACACAAAGCAAAATTAGCACACTGCACTGCAAAATACAAAACACTTTTCTCTCACTGTGTTTTCACATAAAGTAAAAAAAAAAATACACAGTTCTTCAAAAAACAACAGCTTAAACAGAAGTACTTCCTATGAACTGACCAAAGTAGACAGTCCGTAACTGGACATTACAAAATAAAAATAATCTTACACAAAAATGACACTACTAGATTGTTCAATCCTGAGATAGAAGTGAAACGATCAGTGGTGGAGAGGCTTGCATTGTTGATTCCTCTGAAATTGTTGTTATCTTGGATTTTCTGTTGCTGCGTTTCAGAAAGTTTTATTGGATTGTTTTGCTCCACCATTTGGACAATTAGAGCCTCTTGCTGTTGGTTAAATAAAGGCAGTCTTCTTGCCACAACACACGATTTTACAACTCCACAAAACAAAAGAACATTACAGTAAAACAAAGAAAATAACAACAAATATAAACCTTCTATAATATAGGTGCATATTTGAGTTATAGCATATACCTGGTGTCCTCTTTAAATCTTCAAATAAAGAACCCTACGGTGTATCTGCTCAGGTTGGGTGTTACTCTTTGTGCTACTTCTTTCATTATCATTTCATGTCCCACGACATTATGGATTAAAGTGGCACAAATTTCATCTGAAATTCTACAGTATTTCTTTACTGGGTTGTTGTCTCCATTTTGGTCTTGGTCATTGTCTGGGTTATAGTCCTGGACTACATACATTGGCCGGGGTGGGTTCTGGACCAAGAGCTGGTCCAGGATCTGGTTCTGGACCTGGGACAAGGGCTTGTTCTCACTGTGGTCCTTGTCATCCACGTCCTCTCCTTCAAACATGACCTCTTGCTCCTCTGACATCCATGTTGTACCACTAATGCTGTTTCCCAGCTGCTTTTACAGTGTGCTGTTCATTAGCAAAAAGTGTTTTAAGCTTTTAGCTTTTCTATGGTGACAGCTGTGTTGGAGCAGTGTCCGAATTCTGCCTACTAGTGTTCACTTTTTGATTAGTATGTGCTATGAGTGATAAATGCGTAGAGTACAAGACTTTTGGGAACTGTTTGCAAATCCTGACTTGTGTTTAAGGTTTTGACAGCAGAATGCTGTTTTTAAGAAATGTGTGCAGTGACAATCAGTGGAATTTAGTGTCTTATCAATCCAGAACAACTGTAATGGTCAAGAGTTCCATTAAAGTCAAATGAAAAGCTAGAGATACAATACCGTCTCACAATTTCTAACCATGCTGTGACACTACAAAGTTTGGAGACATAGGCAGATGGCTCTTACACATTTTCTAGTGGAAAAAAAGGGCTCTCAGTGGACTACTGTTGTTGATTTATAGTCAGATATACAGTTATAGTCTCTATAGAGGGGACCCCGTGTACTTACTGGACCCATTGGCTGTATTACATGATGGCAGGCTGTGGGCAGCAGCCTAACGGGCATGAGATGACTCTTTCACAAACATTAGAACACAAAGGTGTAGCGTGCATTGGATTATTTTTCCTTCTTCGTTTAAAGTTGTTTATTGACTGGAGCACTGCACTCTGGTGCTGTGACGGTACTGAAAGCTTTTCCCTTGTGCTCTCTCTCTCTCCAATCTCTCCCTCCCTCTGTCTCTCACCCTCTCGTTTCCCCTCACTCTGCAGAGTGCAGCTGTACGGTGAGCAGCTTTCTGGCTTCATCTCTGTGGAGCCAAGCGGATGTCGGCGAGTGCCGGGGACGCCAAAGAGCACAACTCATCAGATCTCTGGTCAGTGTGAGAGTGTGGCAGAGTGGAGCGAAGAAGAGAGGAGTAGCAGACCATCACTCCCCTTCATCTGAAGCATCAATCCACTTCTTCATGGATCTCAAGCATAAAAACGTATGGAGAGTTATTGCACAGGTTTCTCTGATGCTTTTCAACTTGTGTGGGGACACAAAAGAAGGTGAGAAATAACATACTGGACATGAAGCTACTCTGAAGTTTTCACTTATTTCACACGTCATAGAATGATTTTTCAGTGAGCTTGTACAGGTAATTTGGGTGTGTGTGTGTTATTTACAAAAACTTCTGTGTTGTGCATGTTGTAAACTAACTGATGGATTTTTCTGAAAAAAAAAAAGATTTTGTGAACATGCATGGCAAAGTGTTTGCATTGATTTTGTATCATGTATAATTCCTAAATCAGAGAAGGTGTGGAGAAAGTGAGTGAAAAAACATTAGTAGAAAGAAAATTTCTGCTGCTCAGCTGAATTAACATACTGTTGAAATATAGCTGTATAAAGCTTATGAAATAAGCACATTATTTGCTAGCTTTTGAAGTTTTAGTACTAATGTAAGTTACAAAATGCTTTCAGAGAGTAAGAAGCATAAAATATTTGACTGGTTGATTTGTTTTCACTTTTAAATGTAAAACAGTGTTACAGCTTTGTAAAATGAGTTCCCCAAAAGCTGGAGCCATATCATTACATGAATTAACTGTTATCTAGATCAAACACTGTTTTAATGGAAGTGTCAGCAGAATTTGTTTGCATGAAGTGAGTGTCCCTGCATAATGGTTGACTAAACCATCTTTTGAGTCAAGAAGCCTGAGCAAATAAGATTTTTTAGGAAACCAATTAACTGAGGGCAGAATAGGACAGACAGACAAAGGGCAGATAATACTAAGACAGGTTTATATTACTTTTTACAAACTGATAGGCACTTTCACAATAAGGGCTTTGAGAGAGTAAAATAAAGCAAATAAAGATATTTATTTGTCCTAGAGGAAATTGTTTAGGCTCAACAGAATGACAATCATACAAAAAAGAAATGCAGCCCAGTGAAATCAATAAGCTTCGCTTGCAAGCTAGTTTTTCTCCCTTAAGAGAGGAAAAATACAGTACATATTTCAATTAATAACTCCAGTGTCCAGACCTCTGTCCCCGTTTTATTTGACTTTGTGTTAACGCTGAGCAGCGCCATAGGCAAGGTCTGACTCAAGCTACTGGAAGGAACAAAGGAGGCAAAATTTCAGTAAAAATGCAAATGTTTCTGTTATTTCAATGTGTGCTTAGCAGCAAGGCAATTTTTTATGTTGTTTATTCTTAAATTTTGGTCATTACATTTATTTATTCATTTTTAAGCAGTCATGTCGGATTAGTCTCATTTACTCATGAAATCATAACATTTTATGTTCTTTTTTTTGTTTGTTTTTTAAATTATCTGGCTAAATAAAAGCACAGAAAAAGAAACAAATATCTTTACAAAACTGGTGCTGACAACTTTGTTGACTAAGAGTGCATTCACACTGGCACTGTTTGGTCTAATTCCACTAATAGCTGGTTTGTTTGGAGCAGTGTGAACACTCATTCACACTCCGGTGTGCAGAGGCGGTCCTGGCTAGTTTTGTGCCCTGGGAGAACCACCTATTAACTTGTGTTGCAAACACAAACTAGCCTATTGGTGAAATTAACTGCATGACTTCATGCCTCAAATTTTAATAGTTGCTTAAGTAAAGCTAAAAACCAAATACAGTCGTCTTCTGTATCTAAGTAGCAACATATTAGCAAGAGGACAAATAGTGTATAGGCTGCTGTTTCATTACATGCACAATTAACGTCACTCATAGAGACCTGTATACCTTTATCGTTTGAGCGTTTCTCCTCTTCTTCTTTTCCTTCTCTTTCTGGGCACCTGATGGTTTCTTTGGTCTTTTGTCTGTGATACACCCTTGACTCGACGTCACATCATCACATTTTCCGTCCATCATACACCCAGAGAATCAGGCTCCTCCTTTCTTTTCTCTGAGAGTGAGACTCAACCTGCTCACAACCTCTGCAGCTGCGAGTTGATCCCCCGCCCGTCTCCCCCCTGGCTTTTCTTCTAACACACACACAACCTGTATACATGACTCTCAGCAGCAAGTTGACACGATAGTAGGGATGCCCCAGCACCCATTAACTTGACGTGGAAATGAGGGTTATTAGTCTAGAAAACTGGTGACTCTTTTTTGTTGAGGGCGCTCGTGCTCCCCCAAATAGATTGCTCCCTGGGCGGTCGTCCACCTTGCCCATAGCAAAAACCGTTCATGCCCGTGTGGGCTAAAGATTGAAACTCTGGTCCGCTTAAAAAACTCGCCTCGGTTAACTTGCAAGTGAACTCTTGTACAGTTTTCTGACCAATCAGTGAACCAAAGAGAGGAAGCGATATAGCTCATGTTGTTGTGCAACATGTTGGATAGCTCAATGTCTCACCTTCTTATACTGGACAATTTCTTGTGAAAACTGTATTAAGTTTGAAAACCCAAGTACAAACAAAACCCCAGGACTGAAAAATTTGCTGTGGCTCCATTGTTTACTTGTGGTGAAGTGAACTGGCTAAAGAGGAAGTTGAATTTTCAATTCTGGCCAAGTGATGAGCTGGGTTTTCATCTTCTTTCTGCCCCCAAACCAACAGTTGTTTTTCCTGTGTGGCATTGTCTGGGTAGTCTGGTCAGTATGAAAACAAACAAAACAAAATGAAGGTCAAAATATAAATATTAATACTTTAACTGTAAAAGGGGTCTGAGAACTAAAAACATCATGATATTCCAAAAAGTGTGCAATAAATGCTTAAAGGAGTCAGATTACACCTTTATGTTTTTTTAACAAGCTGACACTGACTCAGTAAGTCTTGGTCATGCACAAACAGAATGAATTGAATGCTGTTCCACGAAAGCGGGCACTAAGTCAGTTCTTGCCATTGCTTGAGTGTGTAATCTGTGAAGTGCTGGAGCACAGTTGTAGTTTGAAAGTGGGACCACTAAGGTCAAAAAAGAAATTAAGGTTGTGGAACAGCAAAGAAGAGAGTGCAGAACTAAGCAGGACACCCAGCAGAAGCTTCAGTTGGAGAAGATGGAAGCAGAAAATGGAGTTAATGCCTTAAGAAAAGAAGTTACAATGCCTTGACAGCATTTTAAGCTGAAACATAGTGGAGTGGAATGAGTGCTGTTTAATTCCCTTTTAAATCAGTGTCAATGTATGTTCCACAACATTAGCCATGCATTTAATAATTTAACCACAATGACAACAAGCTTCCAATCTCCACAGAGAACTTTATCTGAAATGCATTTCCTTTTCCCCAGAGTGACCTTAGATGATAAAGGAGGAAAGATTCCCCTACAATGTACACATAAAAACATTTTTGAATGCACACAGGATGGATTTTTTATGATTTATGCGCATGTTCTGTATTTAATTTGCCTGTTTAACTCATTCTGTCTGCACAGATATTTATGTATACAGATCCAAAAAGCAAGATGGATGCTGATTTAGGGGTACCAAAGTTCATTAGTCCTTCTTTAATAAAGAAAATCTTTATTTTCTTATGAGCCAGTTATCATATAAGCACCACAGCAGACTGAAAAAAGTAGCCCTGACACGGCATTTTACAAGATTCATTCTTTTTGAATCATTAAATATTTTATTCGCTTATTTAGAAAGACTTATTTCCCTCATTTCTGATAATACTTTTTTGTGGAAACCAGCTTTTTTGGTGACGTATTAATGTATGAAGTAACAGGAAATTAATAATAAGTCAGCGATAATCTGTTCATGGTGAAATAATCACATAAATCCATATTAATTTGGGAAGGTACACGGGAATCTATGACTTACCTGTGTGAGTTTGTGCATTAAATCATTGCATCATGCATTAACTAAGAATTACTTTAATATGAAGTGTTACCTGTAGTTTTAGTGCCTAAACCTAATCAGAAAGCCACCTTGTCTAAACAAGATTGAATTAAACAACAACCAAACTTGAAATAAAAAGCAGTAAATTCACATTGATTACTGATTTGCAACAGTTATTCTTTTCATTTTTGACTTCTTTGTCTTCATACCTTAAGTACTGTTATTATGCTCTGCATCTTCTTCACCTACCTTACAAGGTCTTTATAAGCAAACACTTCATGAAGACATTTGCAGAATTTATCATGAAAGCATCTGTGCTCTAAAGTTTAAACACACCTTGTGTTTATCTGACAGACACCAGGTTCTTTGACAGAAAAGCAGTCTTTGATTCACTGGAAAACGTGGAGAAAACTATATCATTATTATGGAGTGTTTTTCTTTTGAACAAGCAACTAGTCTCGGTTCAGCCCAACTAAAGCAACTAAACATGGAGATAACATAAAGAACTACCTGATGATGAAGCATAGTGCGCTTTCATGCTGCTGTTTCCCCACACAAGACTCCAGACATATAAAAGTGGTGCAGGCAATGTTTCTCTCTTTGTCTCTCCAGTCCTCCATGGGATCGTTATCTCCTATCTCAGCTGATGTGGAGTCAGTGAAGTGTGTGTTCTAATCACAGCCTAATGACAGATAATATCACAGCTCTCCTAACTTGTGTGTGTGCATACGTGCCTGAGTGTGCACATAAGCAAATGTATCAGTCAGCTTATGAGTAGAGCTCTTGAATTTTGAGATAAGAAGCAAATGGCTTTGTGTGAGCATGATGACAAGAGAGCAAAGGAATGCTAAGTAGTGGAACGGTTGTGCACATGGCACATGGTGTGTGTTCAGATAACAACTGACTCACCACTCATAGACGCTAATCTTCAACAAGAGA
Organism: Melanotaenia boesemani; assembly: GCF_017639745.1. NCBI lineage: Eukaryota > Metazoa > Chordata > Actinopteri > Atheriniformes > Melanotaeniidae > Melanotaenia > Melanotaenia boesemani. The sequence continues at coordinate 26,718,462 of NC_055697.1, read as the reverse complement.
GGAAAAAGTGTGTCAGATGGTGCTGCATCTGAAGAGCAAAGTACAGGCAGAGGAAGTGCTTTGTTCCTTCAGTTCTATGGTCCATTTTTCTGAAGTTTCTTTGGAGATAAGATGTGTTGGTTAAGTAAGGATGCTGATCTTTTAAATGTTAGTATGTGTTTGGTGCAGCTGTGCAGATGGAAGTCAAAAGGCAAGCATGACCTCATGGCAAAGTAAAATGACATGCCACTCTGAGGCACTTTTTGCATGTTATTTCATCTCATGCTTTGCTTTTGGTGTCTCATTTAATCAAATTTAAATAACTGGGTGCCTTTGCTTCAAAGTATATAGCCTGAAATGCTAATGCTAATCACAGCTACATATTGCATGCATGGCCATAAATTTACTTTTTTGACCAACAGTCATTGCGGCTGATAGAATTCGATTTTGGTTTTAAATAAAAATGCCAAAAAACCAACTAGATTTACACAAAACTGCAAAGAACAAATCTTGCTTTAGATGTTTCTTTGAGCAGGGAAACATCTAAAAGCTGTAAGGTTAGGCCCCTGGCAACTAGACTATGCCATCACTGTCTTAAATGGACAAATAGAGAAAATATGAATCACGTAACATTGTAAAACATTAAGCTTTAAATGTTACAAACAACACTGATGCCATTTACTGTGCTTTGTCACCTTAAATAAATAAACAAAAAAAGTAAAAAAGAAGCTCACTGCGAATCATTACAGATGGTGTTCTTTTATTTGGAAAGTTGATAGAATTAACTTTTCTAGAAATCATGGGGACCGTCTCTTTCTAATACAGCAGGTAGTCAAACAGGTTACAACATCCTTGATGTTTTAAAAATGGCACAAGAAAAGAGAAGTAGTCACTGCCCTCCACCCTCACTTCATATTTTCCTCTTCATGAAAATGTGTTCAAAAGATGAGAATAATAAGGGTGACTTCATGAAGTCAAACCCCAAGAAAAGAATAGTTAAATGCTAACTGACATTGGTGATGGCTTAATCTCATTGTGTATAATGACAATAAAGGCATTCTATTCTATTCTAAAAATGACAGCCGCATGTTATCTATTTTTTTATGTTTGTGGCAGATTTAAGTTTCTCTAGGCCAATGTCCCTGAATCTATCAGCTGAAACACATACTCATTCATCACGTATTCATCTCCTGGTTGAAAATGTGGTGATATTTAAGTCAATTTGTGAATAATCAAATATCATGGGGGAGAACGTCCTGCTGATAAAGCTGTGTGTGAGTGGGGAAAAAAATCAATATCTCATTTTTAGAAGGGAAAATATATATGTTGACAGAGAAAATGAAGAAAATAATATAAAAGAAATTATGACGACAAGCAAAATTAAAAAAAAATTGCAATGACAAGTAATTCAACCCCAATTCCAAACAGTTGTGTTAAAGGTAGATAAAAACAGAAAGCAATGAAGTGCAAATCTCCTTAACACAAAAACATATATGTTTTACCATTTCATGGAAAATAATAATTAATTCAACATTTAATGGCAGCAACAGATCTCCAAAAAGTTAGAAAAGGGGCAACAAAAGGCTGGAAAAGTAATTAGCACAAATCCGAAACAACTGGAGATTAACCGGCAACAGTTCGGTAACTTGACTGGATATAAAAGAAGCATTTCAGAGAGAAAGCCTCTCAGTGTCATGGTCTGTGGGTTTTGTTCTATTGCAGTCTTGGTTTCTAATCATTGCATTTTGAGTTTTCTGTTGTATTTCTTGGGTTTATTCCCTTGTTTTCTGTTCAATTACTTCCTGCTCCTGGATTCTGGTTCCTTGTTGTTTTACCTGGTTTGCTAATTTGCCTCACCTGCTCATCATTCAGTTCTTCTCAGTGTATATTTATCCTTTGGTTTCTTTTATTCACTGCCAGATCGTCATTGTTTTCCCTTGTACTAGTAGTCTGTGTCTTTGTTTTAGTTTCCCAGCTCTGTTACCTGAAGTTGTCATTAAACCTTAGTTCCTGCCTTTTTTCTTCTCACCCTTTTTTTTGGGTCCTCATCATCCACGCACAGTGAAATTCAGATGTAAAGATGGGTAGAGGTTCACCAATCTGTGACAAACTGCATCAAAAAATTGTGTAACAATTTCAGTAAAATGTTTCTCAACATGAAATTGCAAAGACATTAAAGATCCAATCATCTACTACTTTCATACAATGAGAGGCGGAGTACAAATTAAGGTGGATTTATACTCTCGCAGCATCTACATCACTATGCAGGTGCTGCATAGCTCGACAGAGGTCAATGTAACATAATTTGATCAGCCTCTCAGCAACTTGATCATTGGGTGCTGTTTTTAAAAATGGCATTACTACACAAATTCAGTAAGAAATCTGGAAACTCGTAATCCCAAATTGACCAATCATAAGGGAGTACATCGTTGTAACCTTCTGCTTAGCAGGGGTGCACGTCAGGTCTGGAAGAGGTGCACGTCGGGACTGCGGGCTGAGCAGAGGCTACGGCAGTGACACCGATACATAAGACACGTGAGTATAAATCCGCCTTTATCATTGGTCATTTTGGGATTATGAGTTTCCAGATTTCTGGAACTTCTCACTGAATTTGTGTGGTAAAAAGAATACTGTTACAGTCTGTCCTGCCGCTCCTCCATTCACGCCTCACTTCCCTGATCCTCCACACCTGTTCCTGATCCGCTCATCATAATCAAGTCAACCTGCCACACCTGTTCCCCATTGACTCTCCAGCCCTTATATACTCCACCATCTCAGTGACTCCTGGTCGGACCTTAAACCACACTCCTATTGGACTCACGCCCTTGCCATTCCTGGCCTCTTCAACCCCGTTACCTCTTCTCTGATCGGTCTCAGTATAATTCTTGTTTTGAGTTCTGTTCAGTAATAAAGTGTCGGTAACGTTCCCTTGTCTCCCTGGAGTCCTTGAGTAACAAACACAGATTGGATCAAGTTGATAAGAGGCTGATCGGATTATTTGTTTTCTTCCACAAACTAATAAAGACACTGAAACATACTGGCCATTGTTGTGTTAAAACAGAAAATACGTACTGGAATTGAAACCATCAAAAGAACTCCGACCTGGTGAGTTTACCAACCAATACCATCCCTGTTACCACCTTCAGATTAGGAGGAGAAACTGCAAAACAACACCAAAATGGCGCGTGCCCCCTAGGTTGAGGTTGCTGGTGGACCACAGGACTAACACGGGTACAAACAAGTACTGCAACTCATAGCTTCTGTGGATTTATAATATAATAATACAAATAAAGACAAGGAAAAAAAGCAATTAGCAAAATTAAGAAATGATGAAGTTTTAGGTTTGATTCTTAAATCTCTTCATTTTGTGTTAATTTCTTTTTCCTTTTTTAAAATATTTATTACTTTTACTGTGTGATAATATATTTAGATCACAACAATGGAATAGGTGAATAGAGTAAATGGAAAAATGGATGGATAGATGGATGGATGGATGGATGTTGTATATTGCGCTGACCTATCTGCTCACTTCTTTGAGTATAATGTATTAACCTCATATTACAGGTTTTAAGGCTGCTGACAGCTGAAAGCTGTCCATAACATACATATTTTAAAAGAACAAGGCCCATATGGTGCACTCAGAGTTCTGGATGCAGTTTAGCTTCAAAATGTGGACGCATTGTCATCTCCGCATGCTATGATACAGTAAATCACCATCTGTTCCCTTTTTATTCTTCAGTCTGCCACGAGGATAATTAGATCAGCTGCAGCATCTTGGTCAATGTGAAAGTAGTTCTCATGTCGTAATTCTTCAAGGATGTGGCAGACAAAGTACTACAGGGTCAGCAAAAAAAAGAAACAAAACTTAGAGATATAGAATCTGACAGGCAACTTAATGACTCTCACGCTGAGTCTGAAGTAAAAAGTAAAAGCACCAGAGCATCACTACAACTTTCTCCAACACTGGAGTAATTTTTAGTTCAAGTTCAATGTGGTGTAAATATAACAGAATTTCTTCAAGTTGTATTATGTTTATATATATATACATTTCTATGATTTCAAGTAATTATCAAAAATAATGTTCTTGTACCAAATATACAAATGTTAAGAAAAGACTGGATATTACTGGATCAGTTCATTCAAATTTTAGACTTAAAAAAACTAATAAAAAACCCAAACAAATAAAAAAAATCAAGGTATTAACTTTTTAACATATTTGTCAATTTAGCTTTTTTTTTAAGACATATCAGGGCCTAAATTAACTGTGAATGTAAAGGCTTTTGGTTTACCATAGAGGATAAGAAGAATTAGTAATGTCAGTGTAGGCTGAGAGATCAGGTGCTAGCTGTCAGCACCAGGATAAATACATTTGGTTAATTCCTCGTTGTTCAGTTGTGGGCATTTCAGGAAAAAAAAACATATGTTTATAGAATGTGTTTGTATACAAACATATTGTATAAAGCATAAACAGTACAACAAAGTTAATGAAACTTTGTGCAGACCATACTGCTTCAAATGTGTCAGTACTGACACATTATATGGATCCTCTGACACCTCCAGGGGCCAGATGCATACCTGTAAGTAGTTTAATGGCTTAAACTGTTTGTACTCACAAAAACATTATTTTTGCCAGGTTTGTAAAACCATGCTCATATTTCTCCTGTATAAATTATGATTTAGTCATAGTGATAATATATATATATATATATATTATCACTATGACTAAATATGTGCGGAAACCTTTCCAAGCCAGTTTTTCTTTACCATAAACAGAGGCAGTCACCCCCTAATATGTCATTGCATAAATCCCTCTTTAGGACTGACTTTGTAACATGACACCATGATAAATCCTTTGTCACACACAATAAAACAACACAGACAACCCAGCATAAATGATAGCAATGAGTAAAGAAGTTGTCGTATACTTTCACTTTAGTTTGAGCCGCTGTGGCTTCTCCTGCTTGGGAAATGCATTGTTTGTGGATTTATTTATTTATTTTTTTTGTCTCAGTACCTTGAGGTTATTTTCTCAGATGTGAAATGAGAATGCCCAAATGATGAAAAATACTATTGTGTCCTGTTGTGATTAAAAAAAGGGGGAAAAAAAGAAGAGGTAAAGTTCAAGCATCATTAACTCGTAGCTACAAGCTATTTTGGTGACAATCTGTCAGAAAAAACTTGGCTTAATGTTTCGATGGGTTTAATATTTAGCATTTTAAAACATGCTAAATAGGAGCATCAGTGAGATCTTCCATCAACACACTAATGAATTTTACTTTTTTTAAATTATTATTATTCCTCTTTTCCCTCTTCACTTCACTGGAGCGGTTAAGATACTTTGCTCAAGGGCACAATGACAGCAGGATTATTCCCACTGGCTCAGCAATTACAGTTTTTTACTTTCTCCTCATGAGCCAAATTCTGTACCCTTTCCAGCAGCGCAGCAGTGGGAGTTTCAGTTTTCTGTCTACGTAGGTGGGATGAAAGATAAATCAGCAAAGAGAATTTGGAGCTGAGTTCTGCTCTAGTTATCAATTAGGCATGACAATCTGCAAAGTGTGTGTACATAAAGCGGTTAGGAGTGTAATCTGATGTTAAAGCTGGCTTTTCTCTTGCAAAATGTTTAATGAAGATGACAGCACTGTTCATGCATTTCGGATGCTTATTGAAAAAAAATGGTCAGATACTCAGCACTAAGTGTACTTACAAAGTTTGTTTTATGCAATTATGCCCTTGTCCTAAATATCACATCGGGGAAGCAGTGGTTACAAGAATAAGAGAACACAATATTTGCACCAGCAGGAAGGGTTTGGGGGGTTCAAAATCCCCCCAAAATTTCTTGCAATGACCACAGGCACTTCTGTATTTTTAAAATCTTCCACCACACACAGGGTCAGGCCCTCACATCAGGGGAGGTGGCCACAGTTTGTTGGAGCTGAAGCTGTGGGTTTTAATTACCACATTTCTAGAGGAAACTAAAGCTTACATGTTCATTTCTAGTTTTGTTCCTTGGTGCTGTTGAACTATTCTATTGCTATAATTCCAATTATTTGTTTATGTGAATATCAAAGCATAGATCCTTATTTTTGATTATTTATTTTATCACACACCTCAGCAATGTTGCACTATTTTTCTTCCATCATATAGCAAACAAGGCTCTTGTCATGCGAAGGTAATTGGCAGTATTTATAGAAGGGTATAAGCACTTTTATGGTTTATCATCGCTGTTTTTTAAACTTTTTCTCATATAAATGGCAAAATTATGCAAAGATCATTTTCCTGAAAATGGCAAAAACTTCCCTTAATCATTATCATCACCTTTGGGCTAAAACCAAACAGAAATGAGCGTCTTGGTGTTTTCTGTGTCAAGCTGAATAAAACGCTGAATGGTTCCATTTTTTTAAATGATAAAAGTTCTTAGTTATTATTCAAAAAATAAATTAATGAAAAAATGACCAAATGCACTGTAAATAGCGACAGGATATTGTTTCCATCACGTTTTTTATTGCCATGGCAATGTATCCTGCAGCTGTTTTACTTAACAGCTCAGAAGACCCTGTACATCCAAAAGTGACACTTTGGGGGCATCTTCTATTTTCAAACTAACACAGCAGCTTCCTGGCCAAGCGCCAGTATGTGACGTGGGGATTGAGAGCAGGTTAGTGTACTGGCTTCTTCTGGGTCCAACACTGTTCTGGTCCATGCTGAATGCTTTGTGTAGTTTGAATCCTATTGCATGTGTACATGTGGGAAGAAATCAACCCATAACCGCATTATGTGGGCAACAAATCTGACTTTAAAAAGCTTGATTTAGTAAATTTTCTCAGCTAAATTAACATGTTTACAATTACTGTAAAAGTGTTTCTTTAGACTGATTTAGATTTTTTCTTACATCATATAGTAGTCCTGAATCTTTCGCAAAAAGGTTAAATTAATTAACATTTTGTAACCAGATAATACATATAGACTTAATATATTTTATGAGCGATTTGAACAAATGTCAAAGGAAGGACTGGAAACCCTGGATGTCCTTTCTCGAGCTAAAAGAGCTATAAAAACAGACCAATATGATTAAACACATTTCTGCTCTGTTATACCTTCATTCTAAAATAATGTGGGGAAAATGATATTTAAGCTAACTAAAAAATTCATAGCAGAAAATGTTCATAATCACCTTTCATTACTACTTGCACTTTTGATCTGTTCTCTTTAGCACTGCTTACACAGATCCAAGATCCATGGTATTATCATTCCTATTACTTCTGAACAATCTCATTATACTCCAGCATCAACAGCAAAGCGGTGGAGGATGGCATTTATTAAAACCAAGAACTTTGGAATTTAGTCAGTCAGAATTAAAATGGCATCTTCACCACAGAAATGTCAAATATAATATGAATGTTCAGTTCTTTATATCACATGCACTATTTATACTGCTCACTCGCTCCATTTCCCAGGATTTGTCTATATTGGACCTATATTTAAACTTTCATAAATGCATGAGTGGTTGGCTGAAGGGCATGTGCTTGACTTCAGACCTGGCCGTAAACTTCTATTGGACTCTGTTCTTTCTTTTGCATTTGGCTTTTTTGTTGTAGGCCTACTTAATAAAACTGTTGGAAGAGCAAATGCAACAGCAATTGACTATCTAAGATGTGTTTACAGCCAGGATTGTAATTTAGGATCATACATTTGCATCCCATCTGTTAACTACAGCCAACTATTAAGCTACAGTCTGGCATAATCTCCTTTCACACATGCACTGCTTTTTGATAATCTGGTGGCACCTGAACACATGTGTGAATTATTCTTCCAGTGACAGAAATCTTACTCTGTTGGGCCTGCTAGCATGAGCATAGTTTTAACACATCACATTGTACAGCACAGCAGCTGGAAGTTTATATGGCTGTCAAAACTTTTCTTTTACAGGGTTTTACCTTAAGTGATTGTCTGGATTATCGAATATTTTTTCCCACTGACCAAAACCAAAAACAATAAAATAATTAAGAGAAGAGATAACTGCATTTGAAGCTTCTTTGTTACGGGTCTGATTTCAAATTATAACTACACAAAGTTTTGGGTGAGGCATCCTCTCTCTTGACAAATGAAAAAGTACCAAAACAGTGTCCTGAGAGGATACAAATGTTGTGTTTTTCTCCAGTTAACATAGTTAAATGAAACTTTTGCCTTCAGAACTGCCTTAATTATCAATAGTATTTATATAACCATGTGTTAGAAAAATTTTTCAGAGATTATTATTATTATTATTATTATTATTAATAATAATAATAATAATAATAATAATAATAATGTTACAACACCTTTAAATCAATTTAGTTTAAGCAAGATAATCTTTTTTGTATTGTATTAAGACTATAAAAAAGAGTGCAAAACAATGAGACTACATCTGTAGTGGCATTTCCATCACCATATTCATGGTCATTGTTTCGCTGTGGGGGGGTTCAACCTCTCCTCAGCATGGACCTCTACTTCCTGCTGTTTTATTACTGGATTTTGTGCTCCATTGGCTCCAGCAAGTGGAATATTAGACCCATGTTATCAAAGTTTTTTATTTTTATTTTTTTTTATATAAATACTCTATCCATTTGAGTCAGCCACCAGACCGTAAAGTGAATTCAACCTTGTTTCTGGGCCATAAGCAATTTCTGGTTAGAATATTAATAAAGAAATGTTCTATTCTTCTGATAACACATTTGCTGTTCTCATAATTCTTTTATGAGTTAGTGAAGCCATCTTAACTGCTGAAAGTAAAAACAAGGTCAAGCATCCTTATGCTTGTGTAACAGTTACAGTATACAAGTTTAAAATCTTAAGAAATTGTCTCATGGGGAATCATATCACTGCCATCAAAAGCTTAAACTTCCTACGCACAGAAACTTAGGATTTTAAAAGCTGGAAGCTATATTATTTCTCTCTTCCTCACTCTCTCTCTCTCTATTTTCCTATCTGTCTCTCTCATTTTCTGTCTTTCTCTCCCTCTCTCTCTCTCTTTCTCTTTTTTTCTTTCTCTTTCTCTCTCTAAGTACATACAAAAGTGCGTTTAATATTAAAAATGTGGTTGTAAACAGATCCAGTCTTCTTATAACAGTCAAAGTTTCCTTCGACCTTTTTAAAAAAAGTCTTGGGTTGTTCTTTGTAGTAATATTTAAGGTATATCACATTTTTTCTAATGTCAAACTAAAGGCTGTAGAACTTCAAGAGATGATTAAATGCTGATAACTAAAAATTGGTTAATTGCAAAATAATAATTTTTTTTTTATGGAGGAGGGCTACACCTACTTTAATTTCCTGTCGACAGCTGGGGAAGCCATTCATGAAATAGACATTAATGGATTAAAAGTACTAGTAACACAGTAATTATGTGAACACCTCTTTTTGATGCCAGCCCTTTCTTAATGACTTGCTAATGGTTTCTTTTCTGATGTGTGGCCAACACGTCCTGAATGACTTTGAATGTTGCTTGTGGACTTGTTATGATTTTTTTTATGGACAGAATGCAAGCAGTAAAAATAAAGTTATTTTAATTTAATTGAACTGAGCAATTAAGTAAACAAGTAAATTTATATTGTACTTTTCAAGAGCAGATACAAACTTTATGTTTTGTATACTTAAATATTTGGTTTCTAGCTCATTTTTAATCGCCACATATCATTGCTATTGCAAATGAAAAGATGTAACTAACTTTCATTGTAAGCTCCCTTTACAGACAGAAACTTTAGAAGCCTGACGGATATCTGTGGAGTTTTCTGAGATAAAGGAAACCTCCAATAACACCAGGGGAATTTAGTTAAAGCCATCTCCCCTACAACTCTTCATAGTTTATGATGAAACTGAATTACATGTGTACCGCTCCTGCCTGGAGTTTATGAAGTTTATGTTTATACACATGCAGCTGTGTCTGCAAGTCATGTGACAAGTTAAAATAGCAGAAAATTTGTCTCATTAAAGTGCATTACAGTTTTGTTACCTCTCATTTCAGCTTGGATTGATTCATTTCCATATGATGGTTTTCACTTTTTGTCTGTTGTGTGCTTCTCAGAGATGTGTCACAGTCCGCTGATATCAGGTCTACAGCCATCATCCTTTAGAAGCTCCTCGCTGTTGTCCAGCAGTCATGGGCCGGGCTTTGCAAAGCTGAATAGAAGAGAAGGTAAGTCCTGTTACTGTAATTTTCATATTGACATGCTGTTTGGTCAATTAATCATAAATAAGCTTTGACCAAGAACCGTCCACAAAAGTGTTCTGCTTCTTTCTAGTGCAAAATAAAATAAACTCTGCTTTTTAGATTCAAGATTCTTTTTAGTAATATGCATCATTATTTTATAGAAACAAAAACTGAAAAATGTCATATACTAATAAATATGCAATTTTTATTTATATATTTTTTTTATAGTTTTTGACCATAACAACTTAAACTTAACTCCTAATAAATAAAAAAGCAGCCACCCATTTTAGTAAATACAAATTATGATTAAACCCTGACTGAATTTCATTAAATCAGCTATTTGCATGCAACTGCAGCTGTGACCTGGACAGAAAGTCAGTAGTTAGTAGGTCTAATGATCCACTCACAGGCAGTTAAGGACAGCAGGCAGCATGGTGCAGATGATGAATGATTTATTCAAAACTAAAAACAAGACTTGACATGACACGATTTAACCAAGACTAGAAACTGTGAAAGTGAAAAACTCTGACAAAGCGTGACGAAGAAACCATTAGGCACTCAGGATAAAACCATGTTGAAACCAGGAGGAGATTACAAGGAAGGACAGGAATGATAGAAATGACAAGAACTATGTAGTAAATATACACAACAGAAACACTTGACAACAGGTGACATGAATGAGTAATCAGCCCAGGTGTCCTGATGAAGTAGGAACCTGAACTGAACCTAACAAAACCAAAACCCATAATCTTACATACTAACCTAAAACATTGTAACCTGAATAAAAACACAAAATCTTAACTTCACTAAACATAGACCAAGAACCTAAAAAATGATCCTAACAAAAACTGAACATGACAAAAACCCTGAGCTGTAAAGCCAGAGCCTAACAAAACAAAACCCTAGACCCTAAAGCAAGATCCTAATATAATTACACAATTATACACATAACTATGACAAGAACCAGAAACTTAAACAATAACTTAAACAGAGACCAAAACCATAATCCTGACATAAGAACAGAAACGTAAACATAACAAAACTATAACGTAAGCTCCTAACATGACTAGACATAACAGAACAAGAACCCTTTGGTCATGATTGAAATAAAAGCATAATAAACCCGATGATCCTAAAACATAATAATACCCATGGTCATGATGGACTTGAACATGACAATAACCCACACACATCCCCCATGACAGTAGGACTTTTGTTAATGCCCTTAAATACAACTTCTAAGGCTGTTCTGCAATTTACCACCTTCTGCAGGTGGGAAATAGAACTAATATGGAAATTTCTACAGTACAGTAGACATCTTTCTCAAATATCGCTTTCAAAGCTACTATGCTAATTTTATCATTTTGGTGTCCCCAACCCACGGCTTCTCTTATCTCTTGCTCTGTTACTTTCTGTCTTGCTTTTTCTGGCTTCCTTTGATATTGTCCTCTTGGGTTTCTTTATTAAATCAGCTAAAATGTGTCCAGAATGCCCAATGTGTTGATATCCAGATTTCTGCATTGTGAAATCCAGTTTCTCAGCCATGAGATGCTGCATGGCAACAATGGTTCCAGCAATGTGTATAATAAATGTCAGCATGCCATTAAAATGAGGCAGATACGCAGTTTTAAGGTTGGAAACATAGTTTTGCTTTAAAAAGTCACAAAAGCCTCATGAGGAGGGAGGAGGCCAGATTAGATGGTGTGATAGCTTAAATCTCCAATCAGTCATTTTTTCATTCACTTTCCACTTACTCCAGTTCAGCGTCGCTGGGAAAATGGAGCCTATCTCAGCAATTAGCAGGTGAGGCACATCCTGGACAGGTCGCTAGGCCATTGCAGAGCTTATAGCATCATTATTATGCTCAGTTACCATGACATTTCACAGAAACACCTTCACTTCTAAAATGAAATCTTTTTTATGATGTTGCTATAGTTAAATGTAAACACAAGACCAAACTTCATTTGGTTAGGAATAAAAACTACTGGGTTAGAGCTGGAAAACAGTCATAGTTTAGGCTTAAATATATTGTATTATGTGGCAATGTGTTTGCTTAATCTTTATCCAGAAGATGGCTTATTTCTGATAATAAATTTCAAAAGATGGGCCAGCTGGCCCTACTTTGCATAGGTCACCTAAAGATGCACCTAAAAGGTAAAGACTTGTGGGCCGTTTGCAACGGTGAGGCAGATGAGGAAAATTAAACAAACATAATATTAAAGACTGAATAAAAGAAATTGAAAAAGCTGTGCACTGAAACCGGAATGTCCTTGTTTCTTAAGTGATGCACATGGTTAGAAATAATCATACAGTAAAATTCAAATAATATAAAATCATTGTTTTATGTAACACCAAGTAATGAATTACTCCTAAAGTTGGACAGCAGCTTGCAGTCTGGACCCACAAGCACCTCAAGATACACATCCTTATGGTGCCACTGCCAAAACGGGAAGAGGTACACCGTAGAATAAATTTTTATTACACAGCCTACATCACCTTCTATGGTTTGTAAAGCAAATTGCCACGTTGTGTGGCGTCCTTTTAAGCTGTGGTGCATTGATGGAGTAAGTGGTATATTTGATTTCACACCATTTTAGATTTCATTCACACATCCATCTGGCCCTTGTAAGTTCCCAAGATTTGCATAGTTGTCCATTTTTCCAGCCCAGGCAAAAGATACATGCAGGATGTTAAGTATTTTGTTTTTGTTTTTTTAAGACCATATGCTAAAGTTTCTGTACAAATATTACCAACAAATCCTATCTTTCCCTAATCCTATCCTATTCTAAACCTAAGATTGTGCTTGTCCTGTCATTAAATACTTTCTTCAGTGTTACAATACATCAAAGCCACTGTGTGAAACAGTGATATCCAAGCTTCAGGGGAAAAAAACAAAAGGTGTTAGAGCTGTTTCTCACACCACCAACTCTAATACCTGCTTTTTTTTATAACTGTAGAGATTTACACATTGGGCCAAAGTTGCTCATGCATATCATATAAAAATATAAAAAAAAACAAACATAAAATACGTAGGTATGAAAGACATGTAGACACTGTGTGTATGAACAGAAAAAGTAGTATATCAAAAAAGTGGAGCATAGTTTTTAATAACCTAAAATTATATTTTCCTGGTGAGTGGCTCCTTTATTTTTTTCTGTTTAAACATATCAGCTTCAAAACCTCGCAGTTCACTCGCTGCCAAGTTTGTCCCACCTCTAGAAAGGTGTGAGATGATCAATCATTAATCAATGCAGAGCACTGCAAGTGTCAGTTTAAATGCTGTGACTGGTCAGACCTCAGAAACCTCCCACTGTAGGTGCTTTACTTCTGCAGTTTGAAGCTTTGCAAGTGAAATGCTTACACACCTCAATAATCATCCTCAAACCAAATTTGTACTCCTGTACAACCCCAGGGTGCTGACATCTCAAGCTGTGCTAAAAGATTAACAGTGAGATTAAAGCCAGCTAAGGTTTAGGTGAACATTATTACCTGATAGAACAAGGAAATCCTCCAACTTGTGCTATGAAATGAAGGACACAGTGTTTTAAGTTTTAAGTTGTCCGTTGTTCACTCAACCATACTTTCTGGTACCTGCATGTAAAATTTATCACTTCCACATCAATAAATGATTCCTGCATCCCTGTCTTCGCCTCTTCTTGCTTTCTTTTATAATCTCCAGTGTTTTCAGTGGATGTACAGATCAAATAGGCTGTAAAAGAAGCCCTGCTGTTTCTGCTCTGATGTGTTGCAGCTGCGCTACTCATGACACAGCACACAACATCAAAGACAAGAATCACTTGGACTCAAATCAGCCAGCACCTCATAATGTGACAGTTAGGCTAAAAGACTGAGAGGATGGTAGATGATGCTTTCTTTTTGCTTTTTTGATGAATACTTTTCAATTGATTCTAGATCAAAAGATAGAAGCTGAAAGATTTTTTCTTTTGCTGATAAAGGTGCTGTTTTTGGTGCATTTAGACTTCATTTATCCTCATACCTTACAAAAAATGGAATAGAAGTACTGTGATGTCTGTCTTTGAGGCAACACAGAATCTGGATGATTTCACCACCTGGAAGACTGCAGGAAGCGGAGGCCTGCTGGTTGCTGATTTCTTAGTGTATTTGATGGCAAAAACTGAACAAACACACCTGCCCTGTTTTTATTTCTGCAGTCTGCTCGGTCTTTTTACCACCTTCAGTTTGATCCCCAAAGACACGCTTCAGGACGGGGGATCAAATGCATCTGAATGGCACAACATCAGTTAGATGTTTTTTGTTTGTTGTTTAGCACATCTGAAAAAGCTTCTCTTTCATTCAAAGTTTTTTCTTGTGTGTGTGTGTGTTGGTGTGATTCCTGCAATATATCACTGGTTTCTTACTGATTTTTCCCCCCAATCAATACCACCTTTCATCATCCAGGTTTCACAACCTTAGCATTCTTTGCAATATATTTGACACAAACTAGAACTGAAAAGTTCAGAACTGGAATGTATTGATCAGTATTCTCTTTGCAAAGCAGTAATACAAACTCTAGACGAAGTCCACAATATAGCAAAGTGTTTCATTAATTCAACATTTATATTCTAAATCCAAGTTGTTCTCTCTGGGAATACATTAACAGCTCTTGCTCCTTTAGCAGCAGCTGTAGGGGACATAAAGCTTCTCATTCCCTATAGTGATTCTCTGAGGAGATGCCACATCCAGAGTTAATTTTCCAGCAAAATGTGAAGCAACTCACACACTACAATACACATCTGTTCAAAGAAAATACTTAGATGTTTTGTGTTTCATCCAAAAATCTCTGCAGTCATCCTGTTTTCACTGTAAACCTTTCAGTAAACATTAAGCCTGCCAATTATACTCAGATGCTTACTCAGATGGTTCTCTGGGTGACACTAATTGTTTTTATATAAATTTTTATGGGACTGAACCAACAATATACATAGCTACTCTCTGAAGACAGAGAATAAATAAAAACATGAACACGAAATCTTCAAGAAAAAGGAATGACACTAAATAAAAGTTAATGAATAAAGAAATACAGACTGTTGTATGTGATTCTTTCTATATGAAACGTGAATTGCTAACCTATAAACTAATTGTTAACTCAATCAAATTCAGTTCAGCTTCATTTTTATAGTCAACAAAGTCATCTCAAGGCTCTTTTTAAATACACAGTCCAATTTATTGCAGTACATTGGAGTCCAATTATAATCCAATTAAAACAAATCCATAATACGACCCGCATTATAGTAACCGTGTTTATATAACCCAATTAATTTAAAAAGCATTGCCTAGCTAAGGAAAACAACAGATTGCATGTAATCTTCTATTTAATTCAGTCTCCCATCCTGAGCATGCACAGTGACAGTGGTGAGAAAAAAATCTGGTTTGTAAAGCAAGAAAACTTCCAGCAGAATAAGACTCAGAAAGGCCGGTATGGAGTGAAGAAGATAGGAAAGAGGGGTCAGTAAGCAGCACTTCAAGCCAGGGATACCTACTGAAAAAGAGAAAGCACAAATTAATGATGTCAAAAATATATTTATGCGGCAAATAAAGTGCAGAGATGTGCACTTAAAGAAATGTTAGTGTAGAATTTTAATAAACTAAAGCTCCAACTTTAAGGTGTTAAAAATGCACGCTTCCTGTTCCATTTGGTGAAATATATTTTCTGACATGGATTCAATGATGGAACACACAATATGTTACTGATAGCACACAGATTGATCCAAGATTGCCTCAATTTCCCACCAAAACTGTTTGCCCTTGGAGTAAAACTTCTTCTAACACACTGTTATCGCATCATTTCACAGATTAAAGGTTATCGACTGATAGTGCTTTGTCTGTTCCTGCACTAATAGCCATCATATAATCTATTAAATTCCAGTAATTACATGAAATCCACAGGCGTTTATGGGAGATATAAAATAGATTAAACTAGATTAAAATGAAAAAGCTTAATGCTGTCATATTGTGCATATGGTCAAATCTCTACTCAAAACAGCATTTTAAATACTTGATAAAGATGTATAATTAAGTTCCAGATGTGGGACAAGCATCTCTTTTATTTTTTCTGATAACAGAAGTTAAAACCAAAGAAACTCTAAGTCCTCTGACATTTGTGGTGAAGCTGTTTGACCTGATAGCTCTGCCTCTTCTGCCTCACCTGATATTCCTTTGACAACATCACACCGGCAGCTTCGCCTCAGCTTGACATGTTTAAAAGTCATTTTGTTTCGGTCAGAAAGTCCAGCCTTGATGTTAAGTTTAAAACATTAACCATGCAACTGAATCAAATATTGAAAAAGCAGCTGCTGACTCAAAAAGAAGGGAAAAATGACTGAATTAATCACTTCACTTAATCTGCACTGAAGTCGTTCCACATGCAAATATGAAATTCTTCTCATCCACAAACCTGATAATAGTTCAGAAACTTGAAACTCCTTTGTCTCTCTGATTTAAAAAAGGGGCACCAAGTGGCAGTAAGTGCTTCTCAGATATATAAATCTCATACCAAGTGACTAACTTGACAGGCCAGAATCAAAAGTTATTTTGGGGAATAAAATCAGACGCTGTTCATCAGTAAACTCTTACAGTGTATGGCTGTCACTCGGAATTGTGGTGATTAAAAAAATGTCGACACTAATGATGGTCTGTAACTGTCATGATTAATTAGAAGTTTCATTTCAAAGCCATCCATGTCATCTTTTTTAACTCTGAAAGAAAAAAATGTTAACACTGAATATTCACTACTCTACTATTACTGAGAATTAGAGCTTGTGACTTATAATATGAATGATAACATATTTCTCTTTGAGCAGAGTTTCCAAACTTTTTCACAAGTATTAGACATCAAACTTTAACAGCTGCCTCTGCTTTCTGTTTGGTTCCCTCTACTTTACTTTATATTGCAAACAAAGTCAAGAAAAGAGAGAGATGAAAGGTCTAAGAAGAAAAACAGTGGTCAAGGACTAAAGCTTTAAACAAGAGGTTCAGCATGTTTTGTTAAGTATCGATGTGCTTTTTTAGGTGATGAATGAAGCCTTTAATTCAACGATGTGAGAATAATTTAATAAAAATCAGAAAGCTTATATAAATCTGCTCCAGCTCCATCCCTCTGTGATTAATAATCACCATCGTTCTTCTTGTTAATATCTTAACATCATGTCTTTTCTTGATATTGCATTAAGAAAATGTATTAAACACAAATGTGCATTTTTTTAAGTAAAACCTGAGTAAGGGCCACAGTATAGTTAAAACTATAAATCAAAGTTCTTCTTACTAATTAAATCAAGTAAAATCAGTGATGAAAAGAAAAGGGTTTTATGCATTATATAAAAAGGAAGCAGATTAAATGCAAATGTGCAGTTTTCTGGGATTTTAACCAATTAATTTAAGACGCATGAAATCTAAAAGCAGCTTCTCCATGTTTAGCTGTAATTCCAAGGACATACAACAAACTGTTCCTGATGAGCTTAGATTCATACCATGCCAGAAGGTCTGAAATGTATTAAGACCTTAAACAATTTACAGCTTCTTTGATGGACAGGAAATCAATGTAGAGACCTCAGGACTGGAGTGATGTGATCCACTTTACTGGTAATTGGTGTGTTAGGAGTGTACACGCCATCCTTAGACATATAAAACCCTCATACTGTATATTTATGTTATATATAACTTCTGTAAAAATCATGCACATTTTAGTACTTTCATTATTTAACAAGGCCTCAGCTGTGGCCTGTCCATTTTCATATTTTATAATAAAACATTCGTTTAAACATACTTTGTGACGCAAATTTTTAAATGTACCTTCAATTACTGATTAAATTCTACTGAAGCACCAAAGCAGATACAACACTTACATCTGCAGTTTTTTTTTTTTTTTTTTGTAATGACATAAGCTCAGTTAAGAAATTATTTTAAGCTCTAAGAATTTAGTTTTATTGTTAGAGCAGATGAGGCAAAGTTAAAATGTTCCTCCTTTGTCTCTCTCTGTGTAGGAGCAGGAGGTTGGTCTCCTCTGAATTCAGATAAATATCAGTGGCTGGACGCTGACTTGGGTAGACGGACACATATTACTGCTGTTGCTACACAAGGACGCTATGGCAGCTCTGACTGGCAGACGTCCTACCTCCTGATGTTCAGCGACACAGGACACAACTGGAAACAATACAGACAAGAAGGCACTATAGGGGTGAGTTTGTATACTGACACATGCAAAGTATTGTTTAATAAATTGGTGAACTGGGTCATGCAATAGGGCTCCCTGCTTCACATATCTTGAGTATCAGAGCAAATAAAATTGCACATGAACACACCGTAAAGATGTCTTCCAGTTGTTAGACAGGACCTACATTCATGCCTTTGTTGTTGTTTTAGAGAGATGAAAACAAAGGGTAAATATTTCATGTTAAGTGTTAAATTAGTCGTTAGCTTTTGCTATGCTCTAAACAACCAATCACAATGAGTTCATTGGCTGAGTGTTGGCTTGCCATACAAGGCCCCTTAGAAAAGAAGAGAGCTTTTAACTGTGAAGACAATCAGCGAAGAATATAGATCATTTCCCAAAATACTTTGTAATTAGTCATAATGGGCAATGCATCGGCATGATATAAAACTTCAAACTAACATCATAAAAGCCATAAACTCAGCATCTAAAACATCATAAAATGCCAAATCTAATCAAATGAATGATCCCACCCTTTGAGGTTTTAATGGCAATTAAAAATCTCTTTGCAGGATTTCATGTTTCATGACTGCAGCATATTTTTGTATTGAGAATTCATAGTTTCCTTTCATGATTTCAATCACTTCAATTTGCTGGGGTCAGCACCACAATTTCACTGTCATAGATCACATCAACCAGAACAATTACTTCCAACAAGATAGCAATGATTCCTGGATATTTCTTATTGTGGGGTAAATCAGCTGGCCAGTAAAGAGAAGAGGTGTGGTTTGTGCTTTCTGTCAAGAGCTTGCATGCTGGACAAGAACTTCCGATACTGTATTTAGAATAATGTGTAGAGACTCAGAGCTGTCTTCTGCACACAGCTGGGCACAACTATGAACTACTCTTTTTAATTGTCAGCTGGAATAGTATGGGTACGTAGTTATTCTCATCCTGTTTATGTTTGTACACAAACACTCCTAACATCCTGACAGCACACAAAAAACAACAGGAAAGGTCTGCAGTTCATTACCTGTCATCATTACCCTTTTCCTCGTTATAAATGAGGAATTAGTTAATCAGGTGGGCAAACTAAACCCCATAAATTATTAAAACATTGTGGACATAGCTCTGTTTGAGCTCTTCATCATCAATTGAAAAAGAAAAAAAGGTCACATTTACTTAACATAGCAGCAGGGACAGATTGGCCATTGGACATACCCTGGCATTTTCCCAGTGGGGCTACATTTATTTTGGGTTTTATTTATTTATTTATTGGTCTGACTGGTCCATAAAACCCACTATATTGGCAGCCCAACTAAAAGTAGTCCAGCCCACTCAATTTTTAAACACCACCCCCTTTTGCTGTTGTCCCTGTGTCTGAATGATTCATTCATCCTAATAGTCAGCACAAAACTTTATTCCCTGACTACCGGCCAATGAAACACTACAATTTGCGGCCCATTGGTTCTTTTCTTAAGGTACATTCACACCAGGATAGTCCCCAAGACAGGCCCGGGTTTGCTTTCACACGGCAGTACTCAAACAAAGTGGACCTTTTTAGATATGTTCCCCTCCTCGCCTGAGGCCCTGCTGCATCAACAATTACTTGAAGAGAATCAAAAAGAGACAAACAATGAAGAAGAAAAGTGACTCATCTGTTGGTTATGCACACCATAACCACATCGGAGCAAAACATGGAGACGCATCCAAAACGCTCTTCACAAAGTTATGATGAGGTGATGATAACGCTTAATTAAACAGCTGTTTTATTACTGCGTTAGTTTGTGTCCTTACATTTTTTAAATTAGTTGATTATGTCAGTAGAAGAACAGCTGGTTTACGTGATGTGTTAACTGGTTAACTTGTGTTCACTGGTTAAAAAAGCAGTTTTTAAATTTAGGTCTTTCATGTCTTCCTGAACCAAATCATCTTGTTGAAAGTGAGAACATGATTTTTAACCATCATTCATCAACAATAACAATGAGTCATAAGATTTCTGATTTTATTTATTAATCTATTTGTTACTTTTGGGTCTATATGTGTTTATGGACAATATACAGAAATAAAACACTTTTTATTTACATTTTTGTCTATGTGTTATACTGATGCAGCTGTTTGTCTCTTTATCAGAGAATCCAATTATGGTGGTCCTGAATGCATCAATATGTTGTGAAAAAAATAAAAATCTCTTTTCAGTTTTTTCCATCTCCAGAAGAGAAGAGTAGGCAGCAAACACAGAGACACAATTTCAACTCTTTGTTCAGGACCAGTTTTCATCTGATCCATCGTTTCTCATGTCTGTTCTTTCTCCATCAAACACACAGCAGGATGAATGCTGCTCTAACATCCATCCATGACTGTGGTGGAGTATAAATTTCTATTTTCATTTTTTTTATATACAAATTACACTTTTTTGGAAGTATTTAATGTGTCTAGTCTCATTGGTTCCTGCTAACTCGCTGCATGGTTTTAGTTGTTTTAAATAGTTTCACTGGTGATTTTTATATTTAAGAGATCACAAAGATTTGTGGTACACTATCATATATGAGTCTTTCTGAGCCAAAATGTGAGGATCAGTATTTCTTTTCCCAGTCCATCCCTGAGTGGCAGTGATGCTGGATGAACGACATAATTTTACACACTATGAAGTGAAATGTAAGCCTTTTAGATTAGATTTTATGTCAGCTGAAGACTTCCTCCGGGAGGGAACAAAAACGGCTTCAGGGAGCTTCAAAGCTGGTTTATTTCACACTCAATATAAATGAGACAAATCCAGAGAATATCTCAAAAATCCTTGAGGCTTGACAAATTATACATCCCAGCTTATCACAGCTTTCATGGAGCTAAGTCGACAGCTGAGCTGCTTGATCTGTCAAAAGACTTCTGTTTCCTTTAGGCTTCAAGAATAGATTTGAAGTTGAACAAAGCTCATTTTACCTAATTCTATGTTCTTCCTCCCTTTTTGCATCAGAAAGTAGAAAGTTTAGGGGTATATGCAGTATTCTGTCCTAATGGATGTAAATGGATGTAAAGCTACTGAATTCACAAAGCATATTTTTTATTTAATTCCTCAAAAGTCAACTAAAAATGCTGTGAATGACAGAAGAAAAAAAGAGTTCAAATATCCTTTATTATTTACAGTAAAAATGTTTTCTGTTCTGGATGCTTCAGCTTTGCTGCACAGAGAGATTTGTGTTCAGAGTTTGACATTTAGGGATTGTTTTAATTGCACCCTCTGAGCGTGATCTAACTGCAAAGTGTCTATGACCACGATTTGTAACATAACAACTACAACTGGAAGAAGCAGACTCGGTCCACCTACAAACGCAGGTCTCAGTCCTTTTCAATCGGACTACAAAACAAAGCGCATTGTGGGTTCAGCACATGGTATTGCAAATAAACACAACCGAAACATACATGCATATGAGGCGATAGGCAGCTATGAATGGGAGAAATGGCTCACAGTCAGACATGGAAGAATCTGGAATGAGTCCTGACAGAATTCTGATCATCCCACGACCATTAGAATCTAATGCAGCTCCATATTTAGCTGCTGTGAACTAGAAACCAAAGTTGTTCTGCATTAACCAATAGATAATTTAGTTTTCTTCTTTGTTATTGTCTCGTCTTCCCCTTCTGTAATTCTTTATGCAGTGCCACCTCTGGTGGAAGGTGGAACACGTTTTTTCAAAGGTCACATTCACTTGAGTGGTGCAACTTGAACACAGTCTCTGTCCGGAAGAATATCGCAGCCACTGAACCGAGCACCCAATCGGGCAGAGTCGAGCAGACTTTCCTGGTGTGAATGCACCCAGTAACTATGGATTGGAGTTCATGTTTGTACAGAATGGGGTAGGGATGGGTAGGTGGATGTGTGTGTGTGTTTGTGTGTGTGCGCGCGCGTGTTAACAATGGTCTGTGAAAGCAACTATAATGGGGTGTGTTGCTATGTTATATTCTTTGGTGTGTAAAGCATTTTGTAATCTGCATAAAGTGGTTTTACTATGTAAACCACTTTGTGTTGCTTTATGCATGAAAACAAAATTTTATTTGATCTATTATTTATTACCATCAAAATATTTAAAGTGTAATTACACCTCATGCTTTATTAGTTACTCCATCCAATGCAAATTTTGTAAAATGCAAAAGACTGAGGAAGGTGGGACATGCTAGGGGTGAGCAGGGGTGGGTTTTAGGCTGGTAGTGAATACGTGAGATAATATTTATACAGTGACATGGTCAGTACAGGAAGCATTTGACATAAGGAGAGTGATACAGATTTTCAAAGGGACCTCACATTTACTTGAACAACAGCATGTTGCTTGATAAGTCTAACGCTCAGCGTTCTTCTTTTATGGATAATTTAAGGGGTCCGTTTGACAGCAAGCCTCTAAAGAAATAGAAATGGGTGCATAGCATAGTATAGTAAATACATATTCAACAATAATACACCTAAAGAAAAAGATAAGAAATGAGGGCTGCAGACATGTAACAAAATTAGGAGTGAGAGCACCACAGTGGATAAAAATCATACTTAAAGCAGCACACAAGTGTGAACAGGGGGAGTGGACAAAAGTACTTTGTGTCAATAGATAATTTTACATCTGAGCAGACAAGAATTACATGTGGAGTTCCCCAAGGTTCCCTCCTGGGGCCTCTTCTGTTTAACATCTACATGCTCCCACTGGCACAGGTTATAAAGAAAAACAAAATTAGTTACCATAGCTACGTAGATGATACACAGATATATATTACAATGTCACCAGGAGATCGAAGCCCCATACAGGTTCTTGGTAAATGCATTGGGGAGATTAATGACTGGATGTGTCTAAACTTTCTTCAATTAAACAAAAACAATACTGAGGTGATTGTATTTGGAGCCAAAGAGAAACGATTAAAAGTCACCACAGAACTTCGGTCTATACACCTAAAAACCACCAACCAGGCCAGAAATCTGGGTGCATTGATGGACTCAGACCTTAACTTTGAGAAACACATTAAGGGAATCACAAAGTCAGCCTACTATCACCTTAAGAATATATCAAGGATAAAAGATCTGATGTCTCAGCAGGACCTGGAAAAACTAGTCCATGCTTTCATCTTTAGTCGGCTTGACTATTGTAACAGTGTTTTTACAGGTTCTACCTAAAAAAACAATTAAACACCTGCAGCTTATTCAGCAATCTGCATAGAGAATAGACTTTAAAGTTCTGCTGCTGGTCTATAAAGCTCTGAATGGTTTAGGACCAAAATACATCAGTGACCTCTTGACCCAGTATGAACCTACCAGAACCCTCAGGTCATCTGGTTCCAGTCTCTTATCAGTTCCCAGAGTCAGAGCCAGACATGGAGAAGCTGCATTCAGCTTCTATGCTCCACATGTCTGGAACAAACTCCCAGAAAGCCTCAGATGAGCTGAAACCCTCAGTTTACTTAAATCCAGGTTAAAAACCCACCTGTTCTCTGCTGCATTTCAGTAGTTTTTATTTAGAAGTCAAAATCTACATCTGGTTCTTTTAAGCTGGAATCATGTTTTAATATTGTCTTTCCCCACACTGGAATTTCATTTTTTGCATTTTATCTATTTTATTTTAGCATCTTCGTTCTGTTTTTATTTCATTAATTGCATTTCTTTTAATCCTTGTTTTTTTAATGCAGTTGTATTGCTTTCTGCACCCTGCTGAAATGTTTTATGTAAAGCACTTTGAATTGTCTTGTACATGAAATGTGCTATACAAATAAATTTGCCTTGCCTTGCCTTGCCTAAAAATGGGCATAGAAATTTCAAAAACAGTCGGGTATGGACTCTAGAGAAAGATTTTTTTAACCTGTGAGTGGATCCAGTTGCCTCAGATGCAGCAATGACTGCACTACAAGTAACTGCTTTAAGATTGTATGCATGTTTACTTTTTTTCTCCTATGTGCCTTTTAAAGCATTACTTATACCAAACGGTGCTGTAGCACGTATCAAACAAAGCCAGTTCCTCAGTTTTAGAGTTTAGAGGGTTCTCACTCCACACACTGAGTTGTTTGTCCATTCAGAGACACCATAGTAAAAATGGTGGCATAAACATGGCAGCTTCCATGTGTATGGACCCACGGCAAGTATAAACAAATGGATCATTCTAAGAATAAAATAAAACATTTATTTTAGAAAAGTGATTAAACACCAAGAGAAACAGTTTTGATGACATACTAAATTTTTCTGTCTTTGACCTTTGAATTTGTTACATGCTGAGACCGTTGAGATCATTAAATGTTTATTCTTCACTGGCCAACTGCTTAAATGTAGAACATGTCTAAATTTACATTTCTTTCATTAATAAAATTCTCTACTTGAGAGAAAAACTTTTCACCAGGAAAGTGGCCCTATCTCAACTATACAACCTTCATTAAGAGGAAAATCAAACATATTACATTTCACAGGTACGTTGGAAACTACAGTTTAAATCCAGGGAGAGAATAATGGAATATTTTTCATTTATTTTTTTCCTAATAACTCGGGCAGTAAAATTCTTTGAAAGATGAACGAACTGAGGACACGTTACAAAGTAAGTTAACTTTGGATTGTGCTTGGATTTTTCAGGCCTTTCCAGGAAACAGTAATGCAGATAGCGTTGTCCAGCACAAGCTCCATCACCCGGTGATCGCTCAATATGTCCGTCTGATTCCCCTGGACTGGAATCCAAATGGTCGAATTGGACTCAGGCTGGAGGTTTATGGATGTCCATACAGTCAGTTTGGACACTTTTCCCCTCCATAATTCTCCTTCAACCATCAACATACAACTTATACATTAACTTCATCCATTAGTACCCTTCACCAAGAATGATAGCTTCTTGTTTCATGTTTAATGGAATAAAAGCTTTTGTGTGTTTCTTCACATTTTAGTCAGTTAAAAAAATAATTTATCCAATTTTTCTGCAGCATTCATCATATTTTTTGTTAATCAGACTTATATATATATATTTACTCTCTATTTCTCAAATTTTTCTTCAATAATCTTAACTATCTTTTTATTTCTAAATTGTACAATTAGAAAATAATATGTGGCACTTTTGTTTTTTTAGATTCTGACATAGTGAGTTTCAATGGTCACGGCAGCCTCCTCTACCGGTTGAGTCCCAGAACGATGCAGATGTCCTCTGAAAGCATCTATCTCAGATTTAAATCCATGAGGAACTCTGGGGTTCTGCTTCATGCAGAAGGATTGAATGAGCAGAGCCTCACTCTGGAGTTGGAGAGAGGAAAACTTTTCCTTCACCTTAGAAAAGGTAAGACTCTAACATCTTTGTCTGTGCAATTTAACTAAAATCTTACTGTGTTCCAGACTGGAAACAAGCTTATTTCTAGTAACATGTTTTTTAATCAAACAAGGCAAGTGATTTTTCTTGCACATGCCTGGCTTGCAAGAAGTATTGAGTTGTCCAGTAATCTAGTGACATATTTGTGGGCTGAAAGAAACTGAGCTTTGAGATGCATGTAGCAACTGTAGATGCATGGCTGTTGTTTGGGTGAATTAATGGATAATAAAGAACATTCCAAAGTGTATTTTTGACCTGAGCTGTAGGGTTAAACTATGTTGACAATTTATCATTTTATTTACAGGGTAATGTTTTAGTTTATATTTCTCATGATAATGCACGTAATATTACTTTAATTGTTTTGGTTTGTTTGTGGTTGCCAAAACCACATTGTCCTTTCAGGGATTATGTGATGGGATGGACTTGTTAAGCTTGTGTTGTTGTTTATGCTTCTTCCATGCTCAGCTGGAACCTGTAGAACCTGTCACAAAGCACTCGATCATTCAAAAAATTCTCCACAATAAAACATTTAGAAAAAAAAAAACTTAGCAGATGATTTTGAGGAGGCATCTGTCTCTGTAGTGAGTGAATCCACCAAGGTCTGTACAGCAAATAATGACTGTTGTCAAATTCTCCTATAACTGCTACTTTAATAGTGTGACAGGTCAAAACTTTTGTGTTCTGGCTAAAAACTGATAGCTTTACGTTTGGCTTGTGAGATTCCACTGTGTACATAGTGTTGCAAATCTTATAAGGTCAGGCCACCTAACCAAAAAGTAACAGTGTTTAAGAATTACTGACATCTAGTGGTAAGGATGTAACTATAAAATTTCTTCAAAAGTCAAGCATAGTTGTGAAGGGACAGTGGCCATCAGTGGCCAAAATTCTTCCAGACAGTTTTCATTTCATGTGGGTTCAGGTAACTGCTACAGGTAAATGCTTCAAGATTGTATACATGTTTACTGTCGTCTTCTGTGGTGCCTTTTAAGGTGTTACTTATCCCAAATGGTGCTCTAGCACTATCAAACAAAGCTGGTACTGCAGTTATAAAGCTCAGAGGGGTCTGAATTTTTTATTGAATACATTGATTTTTTTTTTTTTTTTGTCACTGACCCTGATATTCTTACATGCCACATCTCTAATACTGTTGTGGTTTAATTACTGCTTTTAGGTTGCTGCTGCTTTG
The DNA here is from genome assembly GCF_017639745.1 of Melanotaenia boesemani. Taxonomy (NCBI): domain Eukaryota; kingdom Metazoa; phylum Chordata; class Actinopteri; order Atheriniformes; family Melanotaeniidae; genus Melanotaenia; species Melanotaenia boesemani. The sequence goes on along the minus strand of NC_055697.1, from coordinate 26,691,637 downwards.
TCTTTTTGCAGCTATTTTTACAGATAAGAAAAGAGAGACAAGTGATGTGCACAATCAGTCCCCTTTTTCCTTTTCAGGATCACTTTTATAGCTCAAACTTTTTTTCATTGTGCTCTCATTTTTTAAAATTCTTTCCTGCCTTAATTTGTATTTGTAATTAATTGGAGGTTTTTGAACATGCCATATGTTTTTACATTAAAATTTGGTTATTGGTTTCCATTAGCTGTACTTTTATGTCTCTCAGTTTGCTTTTCCTCCCATTTTTACCTGCTTCTATCCCTCTCTTAATACAACAGCAACATGAAATGATATAAATGTCTTTCTGCATCTATTCTTTGTGGTTGGGTTTATATAAAAAATTGTAAAAGAAACATTTCTCAGCTTGAACTTTGAACTGTCAACTGAGGGTAATGAAACTGAAGCTTGGACTTAGAAAGAAACTAAACTGCATTGAGGGCTTGGGGGGTTGTTGTCAGGAGCATCCCCTTGTTGTTTTGCTCTGATTTGTGGCTTGAACCATATTTTGTTGCTGAATCTGTTTTCTCCCAGTTCTTTATAAGTTCTCTGCTGGATTTCAGGGATATGTGAGTACAGTTTGCTTGCTCAGCTTTGTCTACATATGGAGCACATGAATAAACATCAGAGTCCATCTTGCATTTGTGGGTTTGCCCAACAATGCCACTGTCAGGACCAAGAAATAAGAGATGTTTTATTCATTTTTTATTTATTTTTATCTTTTGATTTTCCCCAATTAGAATCTACCCGACACTGACAAGACATTTTAAAATCTGACCACTTGACAGGTAAAGTGAAAAGAGGACACTCTAACTTATTCATGAATGCCCTTTCTTGCAAATGCAGACACAGCAGAGCTACATTTACAGTCAACCAGCATCCATGAGGGGTTTTGTTGCCTTGCTCTATAGTAATTTCACTCTATCAAATTCTGATTCATTGATTTCGGACACAAAGCAAATGTGCCCAATTTTGCAGTTTTTCTGTATTAGATTTGCATTTGTGAGCATGCATGGGTTTGGTCCCAACCAATCATTTTATGTCCACTTGTTTACACTAAGCAGCCTTCAGCCACTCTTAGTTCAGTCACTTAGTTCCAGTCAGTTCGCCTGGAGCTGTCCATCCTGTTTGAATAAATATGCTGGCTTTTTCAAATATGTGCCCCCTTAAAAAGCAACTCATTTCATTGCCTCTATGTATTCATCAAAATGTCACAGCATAGGTCAGAGTTTTTGTGGCACATAATTAAAGTGCTGTTCTTTTTTTGAAAGCAAAGTACTTTGTGAAAGTAAATGTATGACAGATCAATTTCCACCAATCTCATGCCCTCTGGTTTAGAGTTTGTTTGGAAAGGACATAAAATGGTGTCAGTCAATATAGAAAAGGAAGCCTGTTGGATATAAATGGTGTTGTACAGCAGTAACATGTGAAGTCTTTGCAGTTTGTTAAATTAAGTGTCTGCGTTGCTTACATTTATCCAGGTTATAGCAGTTAAGCACAGTATAAATTAAATGCTCTTGCAGTTCAGTTACAAATCATATACTTCACACCTCAAAGATACAGAAAAAGGAGTGATCAAATGGAACAGCTAAACTAGATGGAGAACATTCATTAGAAATGGCTGTTTCATTTATTTATGTACCTCTCTTGTTTTATAAAAATTCCTCCTCATGAAACTTTTGTGAGCAGATTTGAACGCTGTGTGTGTGCATTTGTGTTGACCGATTGTGTCTATGGTCACTGTCATTTTAGTTAAATAATGTAAAACTGCAGTCTAGAAAAAAGTGCAACACTATCATATGATGAAACCAGTGATTTAAAAAATTAGATTTAGACATGCAGCCGAGAACCGTTATGCAGAAACAGTCAATGATCTTTCCCTTTGGCGGCTGCCTGAAGTTATACAAGAGCCTGAACAGAGACAAAGTTTTTTTTCTTCTTTTTTTAAGCCTAATGTGTACAGCAGGAGTGTTCCCTTTAAATGCAGGAAGAAGACTGGTTAAGGCTTAAGCATTATGAGGAAAGTTAACACAGTTCCAGTCTTACATTTTACATTTGTCTTTAACAGGACTGTCACAGCTGAGCAAAGCAAAGCATGTTGTGTGAACACATACCAACAGCTGTGTGTTGGTAGAGCACACAACATGTGGTTGCATATCACTGACAGTGCATGCCATGCCATAGGGAAGCTACAGTGTTAGGTACACGTCACATACAAGGTTCTCAATGTGTCTGATGTAGAAGCAGTAGCTTTGAGAGTTGAGATAAAGAAGGGGATGCGTTACCCGACAGGAATTCAGAAAGGATGAGCAAAAGTAAACAGAACTAGAAGCACTCAGAGCAAAGACCTCTGCCAAGCCTTTGTAACTTTTTTTGCCAATGATTATTTTTGAGTTAGGGATAATTTTGCTATTAAGGCTTCTATCTCCCCACAGTAAAGAATCCTTTAAAAAACTGCTAGATCCAGGTGGTGATCTGGATCACCCCAAAATTGATTCACTTGTGCCTTATTCCATTTCTGACACTTCCTAAATTTATCCTCAAAATCTGTCTATGACGTTTTAAGTTATGTTGCCATCAGACAGACGCATCAACACAGCCTAATACATGACCTCCACCTTGGTGGAAGTAGTAATAATATTTAAAGAACTGGGATTGTGATCTTATTGGTTCTGAGAAAATGGTGAGGAAGTTGATGCATGGAAAGCAGCTGAGCTTTGAAATTAATGACAACATGGGGAAACAAAAGTGACGAAAAAGCTCATATTCACCAGAAAGGAATAGAAATTAAATAGAATGAACAAATAACAATCATCATCAATTCAATGGAAAGAAATTAAATCAAACAAGATCAGGAAAGGTAAAGTTCTTTTTTAAGGGTGGCTCATTAGACAGTTCATTTCTCATCTTTGCCATCCTCACTAATAAAGCTCTGTCACCTCTGGTTGTTAGTTTTTCAGGCACAGGTGAGAGTCCTTCATTAGAGAATATCAGACTCCATTCGGCAGGCTGGTATAAAAACAAAAGGTCGGGTAGGGAGGCCAATAGAAAATCTTATAATCAGTCTTAGAACAAACTTATACAGATGTAATATCTTCACTTTTCTTCATTAAAAACATGTGTTGCATAACATTTGTTGATGCACAATTGACAGAAATGGTATCGAGTAGTAGTCTGCTGATCAATGATGATGAGTATACCACAGCTGCCCGCTCTCGGTCTCAGTCTGTCTTCTACCCTTTTTCTAGCCTTCCTCTGTTATGGCTGAAGTACCTGACAGATCAATGAAGATTGATGACTGAACACTTAGTCCGTCTCTCTCTCTCTGCTTCTCAGTCTCTCCTTTCCCACACAAAGTTCTCTCCTTTCAAACAATATCTAATTCATATTTAATGATAGAGTACATTTAGCAAGGTCTTCACCTCTGTTTCATCTGCAGAAAATCTTCACTAATGCTCACCCTTAATGGAGTGGAGAGTCACCATCATTTCCTTATTCACTTATTTATGTCTGCTTGCCTATTTCCCAAGTCCTATAGTTTTAATTACTTTACGTCTGGCTGTATGATCTGCAGCAGAAACCTGTAATGTGTTTGGAGACCTTGAAAACAGTAGTTACAAATAAGTCTTCTATACTGTCTGTCTAGATAAGTAAATTACCACTTACATGCATAATGTCCACTACAGTGGACACTTATTAAAAAACTGTTTTCTATTCATGGTATATTTGTAATTAGCCACTGCAGTGGGCGTCAGTAAGTCATCCACACACTGTATAATATGTTATATTTAAATATAATTACAGCTATATTTCCTTAGAATATTTATGTTAAAGAAATATAACATAATTTTATAAATATTTTATAGTAGCTAAAAATTAATTAATCAAAAATAAAATATGACTAAACCATTGTTGTACATGTCTGTAGTAACAAATAAATAATTTCAAAATGTCCACACAGTAAACACCCTTACTTTAATTAAAATAATGATACTTAAATTTGAATATTATATCCTCATCCCTTTATCAACCATTACCACATCTCTCATTGCATCATCTTACTCTTTTTGCTCTTTCCACCTTCCAGGCAGAAGTTTGTCCCCAGACAGCCGGCATGTTGTGTCTTTGGGCAGCCTGTTAGACGACCAGCACTGGCACCATGTTGTAGTGGAGCGTCACAGCAATCACCTCAACCTCAGTGTGGACAAAAGCACGGTGTGGGTGCAGATCCCAACAAGATTCTCCCACTGGGATCATGACCAGGTGTGTGTATGTGTTTGTGTATGAACTTACAGGCAAACAGACAAAAACAAAAACAAACAAAGAAAAAAAAAAAAAAACATTCACCATGTTCATAATTGTGCACTTTTTAGTTTTCATTCATTTGTGTCCTTCCACAGATGAGTGTGGGAACAGACCAGGGCCTTGGCTCTTGGAGGTCAGACAGAAATTTCCAAGGCTGTCTAGAAAACTTGGTGTACAATGGCCAAAACCTGGTAAACCTCGCTAAACAGAAAGACAAGCAGGTTACTGTGAAGGTAAACTTGTTCAAAAGCTGACTTTAAAAAAAAAAAAATGTCTGTTTGTGTAGCTGCATTACAAAGAAATAGTTTAGTAAAAGTAAAAAAAAAATTCTACTGCAGAGGTAGAGACATTACAAATACTTTTATAAATTTAAGATAACTTTTCAGTCACCTACTGATTACTACTCATTAGTGGGACTACTGTACAGCATGAACCCACCAACAAGGCAAACTTTAGCATAATAGTCGTCTACAACCATTTTTCATAGAAACACATTTGAAGCATCAAAAGGGCCTGCTTAATGGTGTAAAAGATTGTTACGTCTATGTCAGAAATATGTTGATGATTTATCACAAAAATACACAGAATCCTGTTATCTTTAACTTGTCACAACTTTTCTTTTGTTTTTCTTCATTATAGATGATTAATGGATTTAAAAAATTGACATTTTTTTCCCACCATGCAATTCTTCAGATCAACATATTAAGCTAAGTGTTTCCAAAAGGCAGGAATACCAGCAACTGCCTCTTTCAACTCCAGTAAGAAAAGGAGAGCAGGAATTTCAGTTTTTTAACTTGCCTGAATGTTTACATTGAATTGATGAATGTGAGAATGTTGCAGTGGCACAAGTAGAATTTTACAATTTTGACTGAATTTTCATCTTGAGGGAGGATGCTACTTCACCATGGCAACTTCAACTGCCTTTCAGAAAGAAATTTCACAATAGCTGTGTCCCAATTCGGGGTCTGCACCCTTCGAAGTGCAGATTTGTTGGCTACATATTTCATTGTGGTGCATCAAGCACTGTTCTATTTCGAAGGAGCCTCCGGATCCAGCTTACAAATCTGCTCTTTGTTTGGTCTCAAATGAAGTCTGCTGGTGATGCATCCTTCGCGGCCTATTTTCTCCCTGAATTCATTGCGCTCAAGAAGGTGGCGATTCAGAATTCACAGGTCATGAACATTTGGAGACTTCTTCAGACTTCAGAAAACTTTATTAATCCCTGTGGGAGGTTCCCTCAGAGAAACTGAAGTTCTATTACAACCCACACTGTTAAACTATCAGGAAAGAGTTTGATGGCATTGGGGTCAAAGGAGTTCCTCAGTCTGTTGGTCCTGTTCTTAGGAAGGAGCAGCCTGTTGCTGAACAGGCTGCTCTGGTTGCTGATGACAGTGTGCAGAGTGTGGCTGGCATTGTCCAGTATGCCCAACAGTGTGCTGAGAGTTCTCCTCTTAGCTAAGCCACCAGAGGGTCCAGCTTCAGGCCAACCACCAAACTGGCCCACCTGATCAGCTTTTCCAACCTGAAGTGGTCTGCATTTGAAGTGCTTCTGCCCCAGCACACCACAGCGTAGGAAAGTATGCTGGTGATCACGGACTGATAAAATATTCTTAGAAGTTTCCTTTGATGTGAAAGGATCGTAGCCTCCTCAGGAAGTACATCCTGCTCTGAGCCTTCTTGTACAGCTGTTTCATGTTGCTTGTCCACTCCAGCTTGTTGTCCAGCCACAGCCTAAGATATTTATAGGTCTGCACAACTTCCTCCTCATTTCCTAGCAGAGCTGATCTAGGACTGGGTCTGCCCCTTCCAAAGTCAATGACCAATTCTTAGTGTTGGAGGTGTAGAGCTGCAGGTTGTTAGTTTGACACCGGGCAACAAAGCTCCTCACCAGGTTCCTGTATTCCTTGTCTTCGTCGTCTCTGGTATACCCCGTGATGGCTGTGTCATCTGTGAACTTCTGGATGTGACATGTTTCAGTGTTGTAGCAGAAGTCTGCAGTGTTTGGAGTGTTAAGACTGGGAGACAGTACAGTCCCCAGAAGAGCTTCAATGACCACAGTGTCAGACGTGTTGCCTTCAGCCTGACATATGGTCTGTCGGTGAGGTAGCTGGATATCCATGCAACCAGGCAGGGGTCCACTCGCATGATTTACATTTGTTCCCTGCAAAATGGACTGAACAGGGTATTGAAATATACTAAACTGGTATTCAACTATGCTACACAGAATTCTAAATTGTATGGCGCAGAAACACCAACTTTGGTAAATAATGCTGATTATTATCCATTATTTTCTATTACTTTGTTTTTTAAATCAATAACAAAAAAGAAATGTTGACTGTCTGAAGAGTATAGTCATTCATATGAACTCAGTATTTGGTTCGAGTCCCTTTTGCATGAATTACTGCCTCAATGCGGCGTGGCATGGATGTTTTCAGCCTTTGGCACTGCTGGGGTGTAATGGAAGACCAGGATGCTTCAATAACAGAATTCAACTCTTCTGCATCGCTTGGTCTCATGTGTCTCGTTTTTCTCTTAGCAATGCCCCATGGATTTTCTAAGGGGTCAGGAGAGTTTGCTGGACAATCAAGCACAGTAACCCTTGGTCATTAAACCAGGTTTTGGGTTCTTTTGGCAGTGTGGGCAGGTTCCAAGTCCTGCTGGAAAATAAACTCAGCATCTCCAAAAAAGCTTTTCTGCTAAAGGAAACATGAAGTGCTCTAAAATCTCCTGGTAGACGCTGCGTTGACTCTGAACTTAATAAAGCCCAGTGGACCAACACCAGCAGATGACATGGTTTCCAAATCAACACTGTGGGAGACTGTGGAAACTTCACGCTGCACTTAAAGTGTCTTGGATTGTTTTCTCTTCATTCTTTCTCCAGACTCTGCGACCTTGATTTCCAAATGAGATTTTGCTCTCATCAGAAAAGAGCACTTCGGACCACTGTTCAACAGACCAGTTCAATTTTTTTTCTTTAGTCCAGAGAAGATGTTTCTAACGTGTTTTGTTCAGGAGCAGTTTGACAAGAGGACATTTGAAGCCCATGTCCAAGATCTTTTTGTGTGTTGTTGCTCTTGAAGCACTAACTCCAGCCTCAGTCCAGTCCTTGTGAAGCATTTTTGAATGGCCTTTTCCTGACGATCCTCTCCAGGCTGTGGTCATCCCTGCTGGTTGTTCCACCTTTTTCTTCCACACTTTTCCATTCCACTCAACATTTTGTTGATGTGCTTTGATACAGCACTTTGAGAGCATCCGACTTCTTTTGCAATTACATTTTGAGGCTTCCCCTCCGTCAATGATGGTTTTCTGCACAACTGTCAGGTCAGCAACTTTCCCCATAATTGTGAATTCTACTGAAATAGCCTGTGAGACCATAATAATGCTCAGGAATCCTTTGCAGGTGTTTTGGATTAATTAGCTGGTTAGAGTTTGGCTACAACATTGAACCTTTCTACAGTATTCTAATTTTCTGAGATTTAGATTTTTGGGTTTTCATAGGCTGTTAATCATCAAAATTATAACAAATAAATGCTTGGAATATCTCACTTTGCATATAATGAGTCTATATAATATATTATATATTATATATATATTATTTTTAACTTTAATTATCAAAATAAATTGAATTTTGTGCAATATTTAGTTTCATCTGTACGTTTATATAGTGATAGTAATAGTTGGTCTTACTTTGTATTTTTAATTTGTCATTTTCATATGTATTGTCCATCATATTACTATTGCTGTTATGCTTTCCCCATCTTTGACTCTGCATACTTTCTTCAAAGAGCTGTTTTCTTCCCCACCAACAGCTTAGAATAATTAAAAGAAAATTTAACTGATAAGAAAGTAGGAACATGTAAAATCAGTGTATGCACAGTTTAATCCCCACCATTAAAAATCTTTTGCTTTCAAATTATATCTGTTCACTTTTACTGTAAATGCTCAAAATGAAAAGCATCCACGTGTATGTGTGTATGTGTGTAATGCAAACACCACTGCCTCTGAAGCTCTCTGCTCTTTGATCTGCATTAATCCATCCTGCTTTAACTATCCCACAAAGAGCTTTTAGATTTGATCAAGTGTCTACATGTTGCATGATCAACTGAAAATAGAAACCTGGTATTCCCATTGGGGAGCCTTGGATGTAATCTATCACCGTTGCTGCCCCAGCAGTACATATACTGCAATAATGACTTCTCAGAACTATAAGCCTGCAGATATGACCCACTCTTTCCATCTTTTGCTCTATTTATCAACACCTCTGCTCCCCAAGGCTTCCTCTGTGACCTTTGAAAGCTTCTGGCTGACATTGGTGCTTATACAAAGCCTGACTATTATCATTATGTTAATAGACTTGTGCTTTTTATGGAGACTTACTGATGAGATTTTTGCACAGCAGGGTGTTTCCTTGCAGCCTTGGAAATTAATTCCTTTTCCTATACTAGTGTGTCGTCCCCATTTTTGCTGTAATAATTTCTCACCCTTCACCTCTTTTCCTCTCTCCTTTTCTACGCCTTTCTCAGGGCAACGTGACCTTTTCATGTGCTGAACCTGTATTTGTTGCCATGACGTTCACTAGTCCGCAGAGTTTCTTGAGCTTGCCAGGAGTTGCAGATCCATCATCAATGAGCATGTCAGTGGGACTTCAGTTTCGGACATGGAACAGGGAGGGGCTACTTCTGACCTTTGATTTCCCAGAGAAAAAAGGGGGGGTCCGGCTATACCTCAGCAAAACCAGATTACATCTGCAAATCAACAAGCCTGGCAGGGCGCCACTAGAGCTTCAAGCAGGTCAGTCTGACACCTAGCCATTAAGTTTTTTACATTGTCTAGGGTTAAATTCCATCGAATCTCCAATACATATTATTTAATAGAAAATATTGCATTTGATTTATATTGTGCTTTATTGCTGACGGCACTCAAAGCGCTTACATTGGAGCCATAATTCATCCACTCCTCATTCATACTAGGTGATGATAAGCTACAAGTGTAGCCACAGCTGCCCTGGGACAGGCTGAAGGACACGTGCCAATGTGCACCAGCGACCTCTTCAACCATTGAAACATTCATATTCATTCATACACCAACGATCCAGAGACTGGAGGCAAGGAGGAGGAAATGTCTTCCCTGAGGACACAATGACAGATGACTGGGGAAGCCTTCTGGCCACTTGAGCCACTGCTGACCCCATTTTTAATTCATATTTTATTCATACGTGTGAAGTTAGAATCTATTTGGAAGTCTACAAGAAACTGGTTATGTTGCATAACATTGCTTCAGCAACACATTCTGTCTGAAACTGTTCTTGCCTTTATATATTGAAGGTTCCCCCTTCCCAAAAAGCCAAGTCTGCTGTGCTTTCTCTGCTCCCCCAGTTCAAGGAGTGGTCATGACTAAAATTAAGGGAACACTGTAATAGGATCAGGTTGTTGAAGAAATCTTTATTTTTCAGTACATGTCACATACCAAAATGAGTTATTTGTATTTACCTGTCACTAGTTAGATTTACTAGGAGTAGTGAGCTGCCATATTCCAACACCTGGAACAATTGGGGGATTAAGGGACTTGCTCAGGGGCCCAGAGTGGTTTACCTCTGTTGGCACATCAGGAACTTGAACCAAGGTTCTCCAGACCCAATCCCACCTCTGTAACCACAAGTTTGCCACTCCCCTTTATGTGCTAAAATGTACGCTATACGTCAGTTCTTCAATTATTTTTTAACATAGAAATGACACCAAAGTTCACACTGCATGATTGTCAGTGAAACCAATCAGCTGTTTTTTTTTTTTTTTGTTTTTTTTTAAGCAGCCCATTTTTCTTGTGTTTGTGAGTTTTAAAGCCTTACTATGTTTGTAATTTCACATAACACAGTAAAGAGAGACTTCTTCATGGCTGTTTATAGAGATCAGTCAGATGAGTCTAGAAAATTCTTGTGTTCAACTGCCAACATTTATTTAGTCAGTACAAATCTTAGCTTAAAATCTTCCTTAATAAGTTTGGCTAACAAAACTCAGCAATTCTTTATTATTATTTTTTTTTATTATTGTTACAGTTACAAACTAGCCACCATACTGGAGTTATGTAACATGTGACATAGGGACAAAGATTAGCCACAGGACAAAGCAGCATTTTCTGTAAGAATAACAACTGCCTTAGACCTTTTACATGCACAAAAGACCAAAATATTAAAGCCAAATAGAATTTTGCTAAGAGTATGATGTGGTGGCTTTACTCAGAAATGTTAAAAAAAAAAAAAAGAAAAAAAAGAAAACTCAAATTTAGTCATTTTAGCTGAAAAATTTAGACCCTTTAGAAGAGTGAATATGATTGTAAATCCTTCTGTTAACATTCATCCATCCTGGAGTTTTTCTTTTTGTAGCTGACAGCTAGACATTTCTTAAGTAAAAGGTGACACTAATGTGGTATCCAGTTGTGGATCAGTGAATTTTTTTTCACTTTGACATATTATCACACTTTTATATGTTTGTGTGCAGGTTCAGCTCTGAATGATGGCCAGTGGCACTCTGTGGACCTGATCTCAGGACAAGGACGCTTGACCATCACAGTGGATAGAGATGAAGGAGCTACTGCTCAAGCCAGTCCTCCATTCCTTATCACGCTGGGAGGTCAACTTTTCTTTGGTGGTAAGTGCGGATTAATTATTTTCACATATTATCATGATGGCTTCCAAAACTTGATGGGGTTTTAGTTATTGGGCAGGATCATACAGACACATTTCAGTCTAAGTTGTTATTTACTTTTAGTGGAGTGACATTGAGCTTTGCAGACCTGATTATTTCTCTGAGGATTGATAAATCTTTGCAGTGGTTAGTGCTGTTGCCTCTTAGCAGAGGATTCTCGAATCAGGCGATTCAGTGTGAAGTTTGTATGCATTTTTCTGTATATACAGTACCAGTCAAAAATTTGAACACACATTTCCATTTAATCCAGTAGGAAAGTGTGTCCAAACTTTTGACTGGTACAGTATACGGCTTTTTTACGAGTTTCTTGTTAGCTTAGTTGGTGATTGTAGACTATCCAGCTTAGGCACATGGTTGTCAGTCTCTGTGTTAGCCCTGACCCTTATCTCATGGCAGGTGGGAAAAGCTGCAACTAACAGTGACTGAACAAAATAAAGTGCGGTTTAGGGAATGTCTGCTAGTGTTGTTTATGAAGAAAAACTGCAGAAAATTGAACTGACTGACACCTTTTCCAAACATCACACACTCCTGCTGTCCAAGAGTAATCCAGCACTTTTTTTGTGATATTTGCCTTAAAGAAAATTGCAGAGGAATTACAGAGTTGAAGCTCTCTAAAAATTAATCATGATAAAATGAGGTACTTAAGCCAGTCATCAGCAACATTATGGGTTCCTCTGATTTGTTGATTAATGTTTTCCCGTGCAGGATGCCCTTCTGAAGGAAGCAGCCAGGAGTGTACTAATCCCTTCAGAGCTTTCCAAGGCTGCATGCGTCTGCTAACTATTAACAACCAGCCTGTCAACTTAATCAAGTTGCAACAAAGGCTGACAGGAAATTACAGTCACCTGCAGATCGATATGTGTGGCATCATTGACAGGTCAGACAAACAGCACCATCTGTTTGAACAGTTTTAGACAGCAATATTAAACTCGGTAAATTTGCCAAATGAGCTGTTGTGTTTTTACCTGTATTTATTCATGAATGGTTTGTTTAAACATTTTATTTAATATTAGAAATTTTTTTAAATTTAATGTGTTTTTTTTTCAGAAAAAGATTTGCTTCATTTCTGAAAAACTGGGCTACAATTGGATAATAAGCAGCAGATAATGAAGTAAAGTGGAAAATTTTCTGCAGGAGATCTACAGAGTATACATGCCTTTTTTTTAGCTAACTGAATTACCATGGAAGCAAAGCTATTGTTTAATTTTTAGTCATTGCAAAACAGTAATTATTTGCTCAACCTGTCTTTTAATACTTGGATTTAAACATGTTATAAGGATTTTAGAGCCATGCTGTATTTGTGTGTTTGCTGGAGCTGCTGATATTGTTCACCAAATCATCAATTTTACCATTCATCAGGTATAACATTTCCTTATCAGATATTGGAGAAACTGTGACACCGATGCATTTCTTTTCTCTTCCCTCATTGTGGAAAATGTCAAGTCAAGCTCCCTGTGTGAATTTAATGCCGTGTTTTTATGAGCTATAACACATCACTCTGAGAACATGACATTAGACCTTTTTCTAAATCATTAGAGCCCACAGGTTTATGGTACAGATATTATCTGCAGAACAGTCTTTGTTTCAGTAAAATGTCAACTTAACAAAAATGGATTTATACTTCCACAACCCCCCCTCTCCAGCATACAGGTGCCCTTTTCTGATATAAGCAGTGTTTGATTAATCGTACGTTTGCTGAATTATCTGCAGCCTGACTCTGGTTTGTGAGAAAGCTGTCCAGAAATGGAGATAAGTAAAGCAACCATCAAAATTTAAAATCCCAAAGTTGTGGAAGAAACAAGAAGACTGCACCTGTTTAAGCAAACAAAGGAAAGAAATTGGTGCTAAACAACTAAACCCATAGCATCTGCCAAGCCTGCTGTGTAAGGCTTCTGCTAACAGTGAATTTCCTACTGTCTGAAAGATTAAAAATACATGTTGCTCCACCTCTTCCTCTTTCACTCTCAGCAGTCACAATCTGCTGACCTCATTTCTCCTTCTAAATATGCTTACCCACTTGCTGCTGAGCTCCATTCATCTTAACATTCATCCTTTTAAATGTTCCATCACTTCGTCCTCCACCTTCCTCAGGTCTTCCATCAGCTTTAATTCCTCTCCCTGGATTTCTCCTTTTCTACGCTATCTTGACAGTTTTGACTCACGCCTCTTATATATCTGAAGTCTTAATTCTTTTTTCCCCCCTCCCATACTTTCTGCTCCACTATTGCCTGTCACTGCCAGCTTCATACTGACTCAGAAAAACTTAGAGTTGCAAAAGAAAAAGGGAGTTGAAAGGGAACATTCCTAGAAGCGTATTCTTAAGTTGTATTATTCAAATTTTTAATGTCAATTTCCAAAAGATGTGAGTGCTAGCTCAGAGCTGGTGAACGGCCTAGATGGCAGGCAGGTCAGTCCAGTACCCGGACTCCACAGTGAAGCCATGCTGTTATAGCTGCAGTTTACTATACTGCCACATAGACAGGCTTCTGAACTGGGTGTCTCCCTTGCAAAAACAATATATTTTTTCTAATATAGTTGTCAAACATCCAAACTTTAATTTCTGACCAAGTTTACACCAAACACTTGGCACAAAAATCTCAAATTTTCTTCTTCCACATGAAAATCTTACTGTATTTTATCAGCAATGAAACACTATAAAACACCAAAGGATTTATTAAGACCATATCCAAATTTTAAATATGTTTGCCATTTTTGGTTATTAAAATACAATGAACGGCCCATGCAGTAGATATATGATATCTTCAACAATGTTCAGCAAAACAGTGATTAGAAGAGTAAAGTGATGAGGTTTACTTGTGCTGTTGTGTTTATCTCTCTCAGGTGTTCCCCCAGTCACTGTGAACATGGAGGCAGCTGCAGTCAGTCGTGGAGCACCTTCCACTGTAACTGCTCCAGCACTGGCTACACTGGAGCCACCTGCCACAGCTGTAAGCAACCAAAGCTTTGTTATTTATGTTCAAAAGTCATTAACATAGAGTGTAAAGATGTACTAGTTGGATCTGAGCATGCATGTTAATAAATGCATGTGGAACCATTTTTTTCAAAATAGATTTATGACCTAAGTTAATGTGGAGAGATGAGATGTGAAGATGTAACTAAATTTCATGATTTAAGAGTTGAATTTGAAACTAAATTTGCTTGGCGATTCCACCCTGATTCATCATCTATGTGGAGTGGCGACAGGAACAAAGTAAAGGGTTATGATTGGACCCCCTCTGGAGATACTTCAGATGAGGCTCTTCTGGGATTGTGGAGAGGTGGAGCTGGGGAGGAGGTTGGAAGCAATAGTAGGAAAAATGATCAGATATTAGACTCACTGGCTTAAAAAGAAGCAGAAAAGAAGTCAGTTGGTCGAGTTGTGATGTCAGAATAAGGAAGAGTTTGAGTCAAACAGTGTGATAAAATGGAAGTTAAATACTGCAGCAAGATGTAAAATCCAAACACTGAGTGAAGAAAAATGACTGTGTTATGTTGCCATGCAACATTAAAACACATTAAACATTTAACATCCTTGATAATAACGATGAAAATGATTTGATAATGTCTCTCTCCTCAGCAATATATGAACAGTCCTGCGAGGCATACAAACACAAAGGCAACACGTCGGGGTATTATTATATTGATGTGGATGGTAGTGGACCCATCAAGCCACAGCTGATATTCTGCAACATGACAGGTAGCTGATACAGACATCAACACACACCTAAACACAGTCTGCAACTCATTTGGTGTCCAGTCTCCCTGTCCTGGTTTCTACCTGTCTGACATTCTGAAATACGAATATAAAGTAAACACTTAGTCTTTTTCTTCTTTCACTCAAACAGAGGACAAGACGTGGGTGGTGATCCAACACAACAACACAGAGCTGACTAAAGTAGGTCCAACGCCAGGAAAAAGTCAGCATGCAGCTCACTTTGAATATGCATTTGATGAGGAGCAGCTAGAAGCAATTATCAGCCAGTCGGAGCACTGCGAACAGGAACTGGTTTACCACTGCAGGAAATCACGCCTCTTCAACACAGCAGGTAAGGCTTGTCGATATTTTCTGGATTCTACTGAATTAACACAAAAGTTACAAAAGCTGATCTTGACGAATAATAATAAAAAAGCATAAACAATAGAAACCTAAATATTTCACTTCATTTTTTACTTATATGGCCAATGTGACTAGTTTTTTCTTTGTCAAGGTTCTGTTTCTGTTGGCAGTTGCTTTGTTTGTTATAGCAATTGACTTATTAAATATACCATTGACTATACATTGCAGATTATTGCATACAGACTTTATAGAGCTTTGTTTCTTAGGGACAAGTCTGATGCATGTGTTGATGCATCCTTTAAAATCTGTTTAGTTAGAAAGTTAAAACACAAATGATGCTGTTTTTGCTAAACTAGTACCAATTAGCTAACTTTAAATACACTCCTCGGCCACTTTATTAGTTGCATTGGTTTAGTCAATCACAAGGCAGAAACTCATTTAACGCATTTAGGCATGTAGACATGGTCAAAACAACTGTCTGAATTTCAAACTGAGAATGAATAAGAAAGAGGATTGAAGTGACTTTGAACGTAGCATAGTTGTCTGTGCCAGATAGGTTGGTCTGACTATTTCAGAAAGTGCTGACCTAGCAGCAAAATGCTTAGTTGATGTTAGAGGATGGGCAGGCTGGTTGGAGATGATAGAAAAGTATGGAGAAAACCATCTCTGAACATACAACACCTTGAACCTCAAAGCAGATCAGCTACAGCTACAGAAGGCCACACTGGATGCCACTCTTGTCAGCTAAGAACGGGAAAATTAGGCTACAATTCACACAGACTCGCAAACAAATGTAAACATAGAAGACTGGGAAAACATTGCCTGCCTATCTGAGTCTTGTTGCTGACCATGTCCAATACTTGCAGAGATAATTTAGAGCATAATTTCAGTAGTGTCATCCTCACAAACAAATATGTGAAATTGAGAAAGAAATGATTGAATCTGATGTGAGTCTGTTGCCTGAAATGAATAGACATCTGTGTGTTCCAGAGGGTGCTCAACTCAGCTGGTGGGTGGGAGGTCCTGGTTCAGGACAAGTGCAGACTTATTGGGGTGGGGCTCCACCAGGCAGCCAACAGTGTGCCTGCAGTCAGCAACAGAACTGTGTGGACCCCAAACACCACTGCAACTGTGATGCCGACCTCATAGGATGGTAATGTATTCACTCCACTTCCACTAATTATTATGGTATTCACATTTCCTCTGATGTGCTTATTTATTTTTTTATTAATTTATTTTGTTTTACCTTTTTCCAGGGTGAAACAAAGTGGTATCCTCTAGAAGTTCTGATCATTCCATTTTGATTCTCCTTCCTTCACATCCTCTCCCTGCTTTCCAGGACTAATGACTCTGGCCTGTTGACCCATAAGGAGTCGCTTCCTGTCAGATCTCTTGTGCTGGGCGATGTCCAGAAGCCTGGGTCAGAAAGCGCCTACAAGGTGGGACCTCTCCGTTGCCATGGAGACAGTAAGTTGTACAAACGATGCAGAGTTTTGCCTGAACTGTCCTCATCCATGAGTTATACATCCGTAATACGTCGTCATGCATTTTTTTTTTCAGAAAATATCTGGAATGCTGCATTTTTCAATAAGGACACATTATACCTCCACTTTCCTACATTCAACGGCGAGCTGAATGCAGACATCTCCTTTCTGTTTAAAACCACCTCATCTTCTGGTGTCTTCGTTGAAAACTTGGGCATCAGAGACTTCATTCGGATTGAACTGAACAGTAAGTAACAACTGTTGGTTGAACTGTCTAATCTATGATGAAAGGACAGCGGGATAAACCAAGTTTCAGCAGGATGGAAATCATCGAAGATCTGTGGTCCTACATTGAACTCTGCCTCTGTCCATCTCAAATATAAAAACTAAACTTTACCACCTGCTCTGCCATTTATTTTGCCTCCTCAGGGAAATCACTGCAGTGTTGGTGTCTCAGCTTACTGCAGTACATTTTCGTTTAAACCACCAGAGTGTAGAGCTCTCAGTTTTATTTTGGCATGTTGAAAAAAATTTATGGCAGGTCACATATTGTATTATGTCCTGAAGACAGCTCTTGATGAAGTGTTGTGTTGTCTAAAACTAATATACAGTATTATTGGGGCATAAGAAACTTTGTTTATCAAAGGTTCTGACTTTTCATTCTGATTTCTTTACAAGAATAAATTACTGATTTCATCCTATCACACTTTACTACTGTTTTAAACACATATATTAAGGAAAACAAGAGAGAAATTTGTCTTAACGTTCTATCTAATTTTGTTTGAGTTCATTTTCACATATTTTGTGTGGTGAATTTTTTACCACACAAAAAAACTCCAGAAATGCAAGCTAATTTGAAATAATTAGTCTTTTTACAAGTTATAACATCCAAACAGGATGAGGCTAAATTCTTTTCCATTTATAAAATCTGCATGAAAGTTCTGCAATCAGGCAATTTTGCACCATTACTTATTTATGGATTGCAGAGTCAAAGCATCTTAAAATAAATGTTTCTAGTCCTCGTGTCACATTAAATGAAAAACAAAACCTTACATCTAAATTGACACGCTGACATTTATTTTCACTCTACTCGTGTCCAAACATGTTAAATGTTATTAGATCAGTAAACTAAACTGAGCTGGAAATGTTTATTTGTTCAACTTGTAAACAACACAAATAGCTAAAAAATATCCATCATTTACATTTCTTAACCTTGTTTTTATTTTGGGATAATCAGTTATGCATTTGAAATAGTTTTGAGGCTTACTTCTAAACCATTAGCATTTCTGTGAGACTTAAGGAATCAAGCATTACCATAAGTCAAATTTATCCCTCACTACCAATGAATGGATAAAATGCATGTGCAGCTGGTTGCTGTAAAAATAGCATTTAAGATTTTTTCATTTGCCTTCCTTGTGAGAAATGTGGCTCGGTTTAAAAATACTGCTGTAGAATAGGAACAAAAAAACAAGCACAATAATAAAAAGCAATACAACATCTAAAACAATAAAGCCACCTAAGAAAATAAAATCATATAAAATTTTCCATACATTCCTCACTGATATGTTTAAAGAACAGAACAAATAATTTAAAGAACAAATGAATGTTTTTACCTGTTGTGTGTGCACATGTAGACCCTACACCAACTCTGTGATTTTAACTGTGTATTTCATATGCAGAACATGGGACTTGTCTGTTGGGATGTTCTTTGTATGTAAAGTGACTGCCTGGTCAAAAGGCTTGTGGAGGTTAGGAGTATTTATGCAAATGATCTCACCATTTTTTCTTAATAGGTTGTAAATCTGAATCTTGGATTTGACTGTTGGATTCCCAAACCAACTGGTGATACTGTACAGCAAAATGGACTCTTTTGTAGCTCTGTAAAAGAGTCAGTTCAATTCAAATAACTTTAGGGGGCAATTTTAAAAACATTAAAATAACAGTAGCTTAATAAAGAAGGTAAAAATACATACCAGCAACACACACAGACAGCAGACAACATACACAGTGTGGCATTAAAAAGACTTGAGGGTGATCAAAGTGTTTTAATTATTTAGGAGGCATTCAGCATTCAGAAGTTGGACAGCCCTAGGGACGAACATCCTCCTCTGTGTCCAACAGCCTGGACAGCAGAGGCCGATTAACATTGTGTTTTTGCAAACACCAAATAAATCGGGTCTACGCAGAAATTGCAGGTGCTGGTGGATTCTGGCACACATGGTGGCAACCTGTCAGCTCCAGTCGCTGCCAGTGTCAATGCCAAGATATTTGTATGAGGTCTGTTTAATGGTGTTACTATGTATGGTCAGAGGGCTGCAGCCACTGGCTGATCAAGGATCCAACAGCAATTCAACAGTTTTGTTGGTGTTAATGTGAAATTGAACTCATTACGACCTCTTGCATCATGTGTATATATTTCTTTTAGACTTGCAGTAATGTTTGCATGTTTCACCTTTGGCAACCTGTCAAGTATAAAAGTTTTTTTTTTTCATAGAAAGAACACCTTTAGTCTTCTTTGTAGTTTGTTGTAACAAACATTTACTGATGTCAGTTCAAATAGTTTCTGTGATAACTGCATCTTTGTGTGAGCTAGTTGGTAACTTACTTTGGTCTTGCTCTTTGGCGCCCCCTACAGTTGTGTCAAACAAATGACACCCTATGGACAGACTTGTTTTTTCATTAACATAATATCTGCAACAAACAAAAAATGAAAGAATTAATATAATTTTTCACAATTTGTTTGATCTTATTTACATTTTAAACATTGGAATGTGGCAAATGTGTGCAATTAGTAAGCGTGCAACACAATTCTCACTGTACACATTAGTGTCATGTAATGCAAACATGCAGAGAACTTTGGAAAAGCTGCAATAATTCCAAGGTTGCATTAATGTTTGTGTCTATGTGTGTGTGCATGTGTGTGCGTGAACCTTGTATGTAGGTACAGCGAATGAATAAGTAATGATGTCAAATGTGTACCTCAGTTTAAGTTAAGCTTTGGATTTAATGTCCCCATGGCAGCCTCCACAGAGGTCCTCTTCTCCTTTGATGTGGGTAACGGCCCGTTGGTGGTCAGTGTGAAATCTGACTTCCCGCTGAATGACAACAGGTGGCATCGCATTCAAGCTGAGCGTAACGTGAAAGAGGCATCGCTTCGCCTTGACCAGCTGCCTGCTGCCACACAGCAGGCTCCTGCTGACGGGCACATCCACCTACAGCTCAACAGCCAGTTATTTATAGGTGAGTGTTTTGGTGTGTATTCCTGTCACAAAACTTTGGAAAAGTTGCTTTATTATCACGTCAACAATGGAAAAAAAGAAAAAAAGAAGAAAAAAAAAGAATATAGCAGCATTTCTCTGTTTTGTTCACACTTTCCTCTCACTGTCTCTCTTTTGCTCATGCTGTATCCTTCTTTTTCTTCCCAGTAGCATCAAAATGCCTCTGATCCCATGCGGTGCTTTGCTTTTAGCTTCAGGGAGATTTATGGTTTTAAATTTCTGTCTCTTGTGGTCAGAAACTAAACCCCTCCACAAACCCGCACACTATAAAGCTCTGCTTTCCCTCCATGTCCAGACTCTACAGAGAACACATTGCAGTCTCTGGTTATTGATATGGGGTGCAATTGTAAGATTTTTAAAAAGTTTAAAATATAAACGTCCTGTTTTTTAAGCTGTACAATGACAGAAACTTTACAGACTAAAAGTAATTCCTTCATATTGGTAGAAATGTGCAGTAAAAAGACTTGCTTGTAATGGTCAGTTTCCTTGAAGTAACCTTGGCAAAGCATTTGTAGTCATTCCATTTTTTAAGGTAGTCTTCTCCTGACAGCTCCTGATGAAACTCTAAGCTCTGATGTGAACCTCATCAACTCCTCTGTCTTGGAAAGCTCTTTATCTCATCATAACAGTTTTGAATTAGCCCGTTTTTGCAGTCTGAGACAATTATTATGCTGCAGAGCCTGAACTCTGAGGACAGTTGGAGGTTGCAATGCCAGAACTTAGAGAACAATAACTTTTGGGGCTTTAATCTTGTTCAAAAAGAGGGAAAAATGCACACAGTCTCTGTTAGTCATACAAAAAAAAGAAAAAACAGAGAGAGACTTACAGTTAAGGTGTCCCCTTCCTTGAAAATTATCTGCATATTTGTGTTTTTCTGTCTTACCACTCCTTTTAAAGGATCCAATATGAGACAGGTTACAAACATTTTCACCTGAAGGTGCAGAATATAAGGCCAATAATAATAAAGTCAGATCTCAAACAGGATTCCCTCAAAGTCATAACAAAGATGATTATTTTTATTCTGGCCATTCCGAAAATACATGATTACATGCATGGGTTGCAGAAGTATTTAAGAAGACGATGTGTGCATACATTTTGAGGATAAAGATAACTCGGGTGTGATGTTAAATATTGCAAACATTTCAAATCCCTCTGAGCTGACACTGAAGTTTAATTGTTGCTTTTATACGCATTTACAAATTGAAAAAGTGGAGTCTCCAGATCCTGCAAGAATGTGCTTAAAATATCAATTGTATTGGAGCAAAAGCCTTCAAAAAACGTTCTGCTTACATCTTCTTTAATATGGAAATTAACAATAATAATTAGACAAAGATTATCTAAAAGAGAATAAATGAATTTGCTCTCATAAGTTGTGTGCCTGCAAATAGCCAAAAAAAGGGAAATAAAAGTTAAATGCTTAGGTGTTTCATTTGTGTTTCTCTTCAGGAGGCACTGCTTCCAGACAGAAGGGATTTCGGGGCTGTATCCGCTCCCTTCAGTTGAATGGCATCACCCTAGACCTGGAGGAGAGAGCAAAGATCACCCCTGGCGTTCAGGCAGGATGTCCAGGTTACTGCAGCACCTATAGCTCGCTGTGCCAGAACCATGGTCGCTGCGTGGAGAGAACCAAAAGCTTCTCCTGCGACTGCAGCTCATCTCCTTACACCGGAGCCTTCTGTGACAAAGGTACAGAGGCTTTGTTAGCAACATCACATGTAAACAACAAGGTGGTGTTATAGTTTTACTGTACGCCAGGTCATATTGAAGGATTATTGTGATATTTTTTCTTACTGGGTGACACTTTGTCTTGTTATGCACATGCAGTGCTTTAGAATCTTCTAAATCTCATGATATACTGCTGTACAACCTCTTTACTTAATAAAATATTAAACTGGAAAGCAGCTGCATTCAGATAGTTGAAACCCTCTCTTGGCGTCCTGACAGATGTTCTGTCACTCCATGTTTTTAAGATTATACTTTTCCTGTTGACTTTATGTAATTCTAATTATGAGAGGAACATTGAGTGGTCGCATCAGCAGAGTAAGGCAGCCTCGTGTGTATTCAATAATTAACAATCCCAGCTGTGCAGCTTGTTGAAGCTACACAGGTAAATCTGCACCGGAAACCACATCTCCCACTCCTGAGTGTGTTATAATTAGAGATTTGGTATGCATTTATCAGCTGTCAGCTGGTTTTTCTGAGGCAACTTTTGCAGAAGCTCACTAATTAGGTGATGTCTCTGCAACAGAAGAACTGCTCTTTTAGGTATATGAATAACTCATAAGGGTCCTGTTGTGAGATAGGTTTTTGCTTAGAGTTGGTGTAAAGACATGCTTTATGTGCTATGCAAATTAGATGTAAATCATGCCATGTCTGGGAAAACTTGATTTGTCGATGGGCTCCTGCTTAAAATACAGATGAATTGAAATAAGTAATGCGAGGAAGACCTGGAGCTACATTTGCATTCTTTTACCTTTCAGTGAGTGTTGCATCATTATACATATTGATGAATATAAAGCAAGGGTGAAAGATGGCATTTTCTAATAAAAAAAAGGGAAATTTTAACCCCTTAAATGTTTTTCATTTTATATTTAAAGTTCTAGGCTGAGAAGTAAAACTTTTATTGGAAAGTTCTGTGATGGTTGCCACGTTTTTAACACAAGAAAGTCTGAGCAGGTTCTGCCAAACATTACTTATTACTGGTGCTTAAAATCTGCTTTTATTAAAATATTTGATCTTTTTTCCTGCAGAGGTCTCAATCAGCTTAAAACCGGGAACATCCATCAGTTACACCTTCACGGAGCAGATGGTGAATGAGCTGAACAGGAGCGGTAGCACCTTTCCCTCCTCCATCTTCTCCGACATGACACTAAGAGCAGAAAATATCTCCCTCAGCTTCAGGACCAGCCAGAGTCCTGCTCTGCTCCTGTACGTCAGCTCCTACCACAGCGAGTATCTGGCTCTGCTGCTCAATAAACAAGGTAAACACTCCAATCTTCTTAGTTGCACTGTTTGTTAGCAAAGCTATCTATCAAATATTCGGCCTGGTACTTGTAGAACCATCATTAGCTTTTCTTGATTCCTGATTTTGTGCCACAAAGTGGTTCAGGTTTTGCATATTTCTAACTTACCTCAGTGGGCTTGTCAGGATGGGCCTGAAAAGGAAATTGCCCCACAAATGTGTTAAAACTGTATAAACCCTTGACATACAAACATGTTTTGCACATGTATGAAACATCACTCCACCTATATTATTAGAAATGAGTGGTGACACAAGATGTGCGCAATACTGCTCTATAATAACATGTAAAATCTTTTAGTAACACAGTTTTAAACACCTAAAAAACACAAAGCCTAATGTTAAATTAGCTTCTACACAAAACAGAACACAGTTTAAAAAATAAGGTTGCTAAAGAGACCAGAAAGGGCAAAACATTCAAGATTAAATTTAACTTCAAATTCTCATGATTAAGTTCAAAATTACATCCTCCAAATTTTTAGAAAGGTAAACTAATAAAACATTTTCACCAAAACCTGAATGATAAATACTAACTGCTAGATATTTATTCAGGTAGCAGCAAGTTTGTGCTAGATTTTTGTTTTGTTTTCAGGTTTTTCCAACAATAGTAAAAATGCTGCATGTCCAAAATGTCTGGCGTGATCAATAATTTCCTCTTCTTCTCTTCAACCAATAACCCCCCTCATTTTATTTTGCTCAAGCTCTTGTTTGCTATCTGTCTGCCTTTTAATTCCTCTTATCCCGTCCTCCACACTTCATTGTACTTAACTTTGTCCAGACTTCAGCCAGTAAAGAGCCAAGTGAGGGTCACCTGTGTTGGGAAGGACAAAAAGGATGATAAATCCAATATAAATGGGAATCCACTTAGATAGCAGTAAATAGACTGTGACCTGGCTGCATTATTAACCCTGACTGGAGGAAGCTGATGGCCAGTATGTTATTAAAGTTGTCATGGTGATCTGATAGTGGACATTTTGCTTTTAACTCCAGCAACATACTGAAACTTACCAGCTGAATCTTTCCTGTCCTGGTGATGTCGCTGCTGTGGGACATACCAACATGGCAAACCAGCAAATGGAGGGAAAAGGGAGAATCTTAAATTCTCTAACAAGGAGTTTTATTTATAAAAGGGCTTAAAAGCCCAAATCAGGACAAAACAGTGAGCAGAGAAAGTCTGAAAATCATCTTGGCTGTATACTCATTCTGAACCGCTTGGTCCATTAACGGTCGCGGGTAAGCTGGAGCCTATCCCAGCATTAACAGGTGAGGGGCAGGGTACACCCTGGACAGGTCACCAGTCCATCGCAGGGCCAACACATAGGGGACAAACAACCATTCACACTCGCACACACTCCTAGGGAGAATTTAGAGTTATCAGTTAACCTAACATGCATGTCTTTGGCTGGTGGGAGGAAGCCAGAGTACCCGGAGAGAACCCACACTTACACGAGGAGAACATGCAAACTCCTGGCTGTAAACTTATTTGCAAATATTTGTTTTGGAACTAAACACCATTTAACATTCTAATTTAATTGTAGAAGACCTTAAAAATAAATTCTTCTTAAAAACAATAATATTTTTTATAGAAAGAAAATTAAAGATAATCATGTTTTAATTGATGGTGCAGCACATGTGGGCTAATGACTTCATGTGAGCAGATAGATCTACAAAGACAGAACTGAAAAATGAGAAAAAACTTGAAACTAAACAGACTGCAAAATAAAAATACCAAGATCAAAAACCTGCAGATCATGACAGTATATCAACTGGTGTGAAAAAGAAATAAAAGATGTACAAACGTGGCCTGGTACAATATACCTTAGCTTTCTAAAATATGTTTTTATATTTAGTCTTCAGTTGTGTTTTTCCCAAGTGGGACTGAACCTAAATGAAATATTTTATTCTCTCCATCAATGTTTCAACCCCACAGTTTTTAATAAGGTTAAATATTAAGTCAGTGGATCAGTGGATTCATTCAAATAGCAGTTTTCTTCCATACTGTTTCTCTCTTCCCTGCAGCAGCAGTGTTCCCTTTTTCACAAAATACCTCTTTTTGTTTCAAAGGGGTGAAATAACTGTCAGCTTTTAGTCAGTCATGGTGAATCCAGGTGGCTTTTTATTGTGGTTCTTGTGGATCGTACCAACTTAAACAGCTGTTCTGGAACCAAAAACCCAGAGTTGTTCATCTCAGAGTAAGTGAAGCTTCTTTTTAGGCTCAGTTGGTTGAACCTCCTTTCTGGAACAGACCCCTGGCGTGGAAAAAAAGAAATGTTCTGCCATCATCAACATTTCACCACCTGCAAGCTGTCAACATTCACTGGAGCTTGTCGACCTCCTCTCATTTTTTTAAATGTGTCACTTCGGTGTGAACACTTACTTTTTTACGAGACAAGTGTAAAGTAAAGTGTTAAAGAATAATAAGCAGGATGGTAAATTGTGAATAATCCATGATTCAGGAAGTTTTTTTTATCCTCCACATTCTGCCTGCTGTGCTCATGAAACACTGCAGTCTTTATTACCACAGCTTCATGGGATTATAGTACGTAGAAGATCATCATTTCCAAAATAGGATTTTTTTTTAAATTATTTGTTGGTTTTGAATGTATTGAGGTTAAAATGACAACATTAGGTAATTTTTTTTATAAATATATAGTTTATTTTTCAGTTTTTCTGAGGCTGTCAAGCCCGGCTCGTGAGGGCTTGACAAGAAGGAAGCGGGACAACAAAGGATGCCAATTAAAGTATAATTTATTTAAAGAAAGTGACCAAATTAAATAAACGGAGACTAACAGTGTATCCTATGTGTATAATCTGTAGCATCAGTAGTTTATGAGAGTGTGGGTTGTAGGAAGGTGTTGTGTGTGAAAGCTAAAGTGGATAAACTAATGAGTGCACAAACAAGGGAAAAGAAGTGCTGCAGGTGAGCAGGCTGGCGCGAGCAGAGCGCACGCAGGTGTGAAAGGCCTGGTATTTAATCCGAAGCGGGCCACGCCCCCGCCAGGTAGCGCGGGAGGACTGGAGCAGCAGACAGGCCACCTGAGAAGAGGAGGACAGAGGCGGAGAGAGGAGGAGGCAGAGTGGGAGACAGAGCTGGAAGCAAAAGTTAAAGCCCCCAGAGACGGACAAAATACAGCCCGCTCTGGGGTTGTCACAAGACACATTGCTTATTAGAGTGAAAAGGCCTTCTTTTTCAGTTCAACAGTTTATCTGCCAAAGTTAAAAAGTATTTTAGAAACAGGCAATAAGCTTTTGTTTCACATTTTTAAAAATTGAACAGTTGCCCCACATATTTTAAATCCTGTAAATAAATCTAATTTGTCAATATAAACAAAGCATTAACATTTATAAATACACTTTTTTTTGTACATTTCTCATCACCTCTCTCCTCTCAGATCTAATTTTCAAGGTGATATTTTACTCTTTTTTGCTGGATTGTACAATAAGTGTGAATTAGACAGTAATTCACATTTAAATGTGAAACTATGTAAATTACTGTCTATCATCTTCGATATTTATCGATCTGTGGGGTAATTAAAATTCAGTACCTGATTATCAAAAGTCCTGCAAACGTTTGTCTGTGTTCAGTTGGACACATGATTGGGTGAGATTATTCAGAGATTATTGGGTGTTACGTTTGTGCCCAGTTCATGGCTTCTGCTTCAGTGTGTGCAAACCAGCCCTCCACAGACCTGCCTGTGGTTCTTTTTATACTTCAGTTTGGGTGTTTCCCATGCATTAAAATGTGATCAGTCTGCAGCATATTGCAGAGGTGTAGTAACAGCAATTCTCTGCAAAAGCACTTTTTAAAACATGTGTTCTTTAGCGTGTCTGTTTTTTTTTTCTAAATGGAACATTGATCCAAGCACTTGCATAGGTGGTGCACTCAATTCATGTGATTATGCTTTTTTTTTTTTGTTTTTGCTCCAGTAAATTCCCTTGGACTGAAACTATAATCTGGTTTTTCTATTAATTAATTATTTAATTTATACATACATACATACATACATACATACGTACATACATACATACATACATACATACATACATACATACATACATACATACATACATACATACATACATACATACATACGTACATACGTACATACAGTAGAATGATCATGATGCTTTGCTGAGAGGAGCTTTATGGATATCAGACTTCTCTTTATCCTATATTATTCTATGTTTGTTAATTTAATAAAAAAACAATAAAAAAAAAACAGTTTTTAGAATATGTTGGGTCTTGTGAAGAGTGGAAGTAGCTGCAGTAGTTAGGTGGTTAGCAATGTCGCCTCTCAACAACAAGGTTCCTGGTTTCAGCTTCAGCTGGGACTTTGCTTGTTCTCCCCGTGCATGTGGGTTCTTTCTGGCTTCCTCCCACACATGATGTCAAGTTAATTGTTATTACTGGATTCTCCCTCGAAGTGAGTTTGAATTGCTCTGTGTTGGTTCTGTGATGGACTGGCAACCTGTCCAGGGCATACCCTACCTATTGCCTAATAGCAGCTGGGTTAGACTTCAGTGATCCTGCATTCGAATAAGCAAGTTTACACCACGGATGAATGGATGGATGAATGGATGAATGGATGGATGGATGGATGGATGGATGGATGGATGGATGGATGGATGGATGGATGGATGGATGGATGGATGAATAGATGGATAATGGATGGATGGATGGATGGATGAATGGATGGATGGATGGATGAATAGATGGATAATGGATGGATGGATGGACGGACAGACGGATGGAAGGACGGACGGACAGATAATAGTGTGACTGTGATCAGTTGTGAACCGCTTTGAAAAGCATGACCTTTTTCTAGTTTCTAGTCACTCATCTTTTAAAAAAGCAATCTGATATTTACCCTTTACCACAAGTAATTACTGTAACAGAATTTTTAATTATTTAGAAGGTGGAGGTGTTCGATTTGTGATTTTATCTTTCCACAGAATGGAGCCCTTTTTTCACCATGGGTAGATCGTGAGTACATCTCTGCCCTTTTCTCTCCGTACACTAAAAACAGATCTCAGAGATCTAGTGAACAGCTGCTTTTAGCTGTTCCATTATCCGGTTGGTGTCCAAAGGGGATGGTGCCTTTGTGGTGGCAGGCCCAGTTTTCCATTGTCAATCAGATTTGCTACTTCTAGTAACACTGTTACAAAAATGCTAAATACTTATTTGTTCACACTGGCTTTTAACTTCAGTTAACTCCCCTTCATTTAATTAATTTTAATTGGGTAGTTTGTCTTTTTTATTGTGTGTCATGCAATGCACAGCACTTTGGTCAACAGTGGTTGTTTTAAATGTGTTTAATAAATACACTTGACTAATGTTTAGGCTAAAGTAACAGGAAAATATGAGTGTGCTGCTTTGTTGATTTGTGTGCAGAGAAGTTGGAGGTGAGGTACAAACTGGAGAGTAACAAAGATGCAGAGATCCTGACGAGTAAAGTGAAGAACCTCGCCAACAAACAGCTGCATTCTGTGGTCGTCAGCAGACTGGCAGAGTCTGTTTCTGTGCAGGTAACACATTACAACACACAATAAATCTTTATTAAACATTGCTAATGTGCAGGAAATGCATAATAAATCCTCAAACTCCAAACCTCCCAAACTGCTTTTTAAAAGTCCATTAAATCACAGAATCAAATCACAATATGAAATAAAATCTTGAGGAAAAGCTTATATCCTGGTAGCAAAGTAGTCAGTCTCAGAATTGTGTGTTATTGTGAAATTTGTAGTTAGTGTGTCAATGCTTTGTGACTTGTTGCTGTTTCAGGTTATAGATAATTTTTTACAAAGATGAGCACTAACAAATTAAACCACAGAATCTCTATTTAAAAAAGAGACTGAGCAGTGAAATCAGTCACGTTAAAGTATGTACTGTCAGCACTGGTGGAGTGGCATTTCAATAAAGACTTACTTTGACTGGAAACCTGTCATTTTTTCCAGATTGACAGGAATGAAAAAGAGGACTTCAACCTGACATCTGATGTTGAATTCAATGGAATAAAGTCGCTAATTCTTGGCAGATTGCACAGTAAGTAAAATCTTTCACAAACCCAGACAAGGATTTTCAGACTGCAGGGCTCTCAGACAGACTCATTTCAGAGATGTTATACTTTATCAGACAGTAAGGCACTTAAGAGATTCATGATCATGGTTACATCACTGGAAATGCTTCTATCTTGTATATGACAGGTAAAAGATTGATAGAAACAGAGTAGGTCGCCTCAGTCAGATGTTTCAGGTTGACCTTACTGTGTCTGCATGGGTTTTTCCTACTTCATTTCCAAAGATACCCATTAGGTTGCCTGGCATTTCTAAATTGTTACTGTGTGAGTATGCAAGGTTGTCTAATCTTTGTGTTTTGCCCTGTGGTAGATTGATAACTTGTTCAGGATGTACTCTGCCTCTTGCTCCCATTATATCTAGGATATTTTCCAACTAGGATGAAGCAAGAAAAGTAAATGGATGAATAGATGCAACATAATTAATGTAGTACCATAGTTTTTCTTTTTAAAGTTAAACATACATTATTCTAAACTTTCATGCTATTTAATCCCAGTCTTACCAGAGCATGCAGCTATTCATCCTCTGTGTGATTCATATTTACTTTCAATAAGCTAGTTGTGTAAAAAGATAAGATGGCAGTGCATGCAGGTTTTTGCATATGAGTCTAAAGGAGTAAGCAAAAATCCCAGGTTCACCTTTACTGGATAACTCATGTTTGTCAGTTAAAATGACTTCCACACAGAGATTGGTGAGATTAAAGTACATTTTGATTGGACAGAAAAATTAATTTACAGCAATGAAATGACTTATATTTCCTGATTTGGCATTTTTAGGAGATATTATAGAATGCTGCACTTCAGAAAACAGGACAGTTTAAAGCAACTGAATCAAATGGCTGAATTCCTTCATCTGCACATCATTCAGCAGCAGAGGCCTGGTAACGAGCCATTCATTTTATTAAGGTGTGTTGGAGATGGGTTGTTTCGAAAAGTTGCAGGATAGTAGATCTCGAGGACCGCACTTCTGGTCTAAAGCCATGCCAATCTGCCTGGGAGGCTAAAGTATATTTTAGAAGAACAATGCTCCAGACTGAATATCAGCATCAGCACAAGTACTGATGAGTATGACCCTGAAGTTAGAAATCCATTCACCATATGCATAAAGAGCGATTACACAGATTTTTTGGGGGAACCTTAGACCTTAAACACAGCCTTTATTAGGCCTAAAAACTTGAGTAAAATGTTGTTTTTTTTATATATTTGTTTGTAACAGCTTCTGTTAATCTAGTCACAGTTTACCTTCCAGTTACGCACAAATGTAGACTAGAGTATAAAAACAAACTTTTGTTTCTACTTAACTTCAATCAGCATGATCTACCTAATGCTTGAGTCCACCCTTTATTTTAAATTTAGGTATCAGTATTTCCTGAAATCAATATTTCACAAAACAAAAGAGAGAAGCTGCTCAGAAGTTAATGTATGATTTCATTCCTAGAGTATGTGAATAAAATGATTATTAAGAAAGTTAAACACTGCTTTACAAATACGATTATTGTTGACAGCTCATTTTACTCAACCACTAATGTAGTTTTTTATCTGGAAATATGAAGGTAAATTATGTATTTTACCTGCTAAGAACTGCTGAAACACTGGAGTTTGCCATATTTATTCCCATATCCCCTTTCTGGTAACTCAGACAGTCTTTTAAACGTTCCATTATCTGTGAGGGTGTCACATTTAAACTGTATTGCATCATCTTTAAGAATATTTTAACCTCTCTTGGGTGTGATGTGCTCTGAAAAGCTGATGCAGAGTAGAGTGTGTAATGCACACTCCTACATGGGTTTACTGCTGCATTAAACAAGGCTGGACATGCAGAATTACAGCTTGAATTTGCCAGATAATATATTTTGAAGAATAATTGGACATAATCTGATCCTGTTGATTGGTCTGTTCATGTGAATCCACCTATGTTTAAAATCTAAATTATATATAATAAATAGTCTTTCACTATAAAAATAGAACCTTTGTTTATTGTCTTTTAACATCCTTCTCCTATAACACAAACTTAAATTTGCTTATTTATCCTTTTTTTCCATCCATTATCTACCACTTTTCTGGAGCTGGATCACGTGACTTCCTAAGCAGGGAGCCCAGATTTCCCTCTCCCTGGTCACATTCAGCAGCTCGTCTGGGGGAATCCCTAAGCATTTCCAGGCCAGCCAAGAGATGTAGTGCGTCCAGGATGTCCTGGGTCTTCCCCCAGGTTTCCTCCCGGTGGGATAATTTCGGCCGCTTGTATCCGCAAACTCGTTCTTTCGGTCACTACCCGCAGCTTGTGACCATAGGTGAGGGTAGGAACGAAGATCTACCAGTGAATCGAGAGTTGATTTACGGCTGGCAATACGGACCAGGGTCTGGCATCGGCCGTAAGGACCAGACAGCTTGTACAAAGGGGTACAGCACTCCATACTCCCTGAGCACTCCCCACAGAAATCCCCAGGAGACACGGTTGAACTCCTTTTCCAAGTCCACAAAGCACATGTAGACTGGTTGAGCAAACTCCCATGCCCCCTCAAAGACCCTAAAGAGGATGTAGAGCTGGTCCACTGTTTCCCGAACGGGACAAAAACCACACTGCTCCTCCTCAATCAGAAGTTAGACTGATTGAGTTAGGAGGCTAACTCTGTAGTTAGAGCACACCCTCAGGTCCCCCTTGTTGAAGAGGAGGCCCACCACCCCAGCCTGCCAGTCCAGGGGAATTGTCCCCAATGTCCACGCGAGGCTGCAGAGGCATGTCAACCAAGACAGCCCTACAGCATCCAGAGCCTTAAGGAGCTCCGGGCAGACCTCACCTGCCACTGAGGAGCTTTTTAACCACCAGAGATGGGAGAGCCAACACCAGGGTCCCCTGACTCTGTTTCTTCATTGAAAGATGTGTCTGTGGGATTGAGGAGGTCATCGAAGTATTCCCTCCACCCACCCATAACACCCCATGTTGAGGTCAGCAGCCCTCCATCTCCCCTGTACATAGTGTTGATGGAGCATTGCTGCCCCTGCTTGAGCCACCGGATGGTGGATCAGAATCTCCTCAAAGCCGTCTGGAAGTCATTTTCTGCAGCCTCTCCAAACTCCTCCCATGCCTGAGTTTTTGCCTCTGCAACCACTGCCTCGGAAGTCCCACAGGCCAAAAAGGCCCAATAGGACTACTGCTGGTGCCCACCGAGTTCAGAGAATTCCGCTGCAACAGGCACCAACGACCTTACGGCCACCCTTCCAGTTGACTGCCTCAACAACAGAGGCACGGATCACAGCCTACTCACACACATTTTTTTGTTGTTTTTGGGGATTTTCTGCACCTACAGAGACAGGTAAAGAAATATGCTTGAAGGAAAAGAAGTTGCGAGAATAAACTGACCCAAACTTACTATAAGATGTAATGGCAGTCCTCATCAGTGTATGTGTTTCATCTATTAATATTAAAATTAAGGTTTATAGTCAGATCAGATAGGTAGGACTCGGGTGATGCAACACAAAAATATATATGGTTGTGTCTGAACGGAAAAACGCTGTCTGTATTTTTTAGAAAACCTCACATATCTCTGTCTTCTTTCTAGACTCCGGTGAGTTGGATCCAGAACTGGCTCGGCTTGGTTCTCTGGGTTTCACAGGCTGTCTGTCCACCGTCCTTTTTAACTCCATCAGCCCTCTGAAAGAAGCTCTGCTTTACCCCAACACCAGCCCTGCCATCGTCACAGGCCCACTGATCCAGTCTGCTTGTGGCACCACTTCACCCAATTCCTATGCAGCAGAAACCACACACCAACAATCAGGTCAATGTATTGTAGTGCATGTCCCTGTCAAATAACTTAATTCATTCAGCTAAAGCTTTTACTAACCTTATTTAACAAGGAAGTAAAATTTATTTTCCAAGAATGTCTTTGGCAAAATAGTAAGCAGTAATAAACACAAAAGTATGCATGCTGAATACAAAATAATAAGTAGACAGATAAATTAACTATTAAAAATCATAAGATAATATCACATCATAAGAAGGTCAAATATAACATTGCATGAATCCAACTACTTAACATTCTGGTAATTTAGCTGGTTTTGTTTTAAAAGCAGAGGAAGCAGCACACAACTAGTCATAGTTTTTAGTTGTTTATAGAGGGTCTTGCTTTAAGTTTGACCTCAGAGGAAGTTTTTCCCAGCTATATGGGATTTTTATCTTTGAAGTAACTGTACAGAAAAAATATGTTTCTGGTAAATGTTTAAAAAAATTGAAAGACACATCAGGATGAATAGGGTTTACTGAGTATAAATAGTAGTATTATTTTAGAATAATATAAAATATTAACTCCGCTATCAGTCACGTGTTTGTGTTTCTGCATGTAACATGAATGCAACCAGAGAAACACATTAGGAAAGTCCTCCATCCCCATGAGAGCCCATTGAACTGCATGCTCTGAATGCTTCTTTAGAATACAAGACATATACTATTACAGATCTAATGTTTATATAAAAATAACTGTGGTGTCTCATTAGACTGACCATTTATTATACAGCTTACACCTTGTCAAAAACCAAACTCTGAGGCATAAAAAATGTTTCTTTAGACATCTGTGTGACCCCAGGACACATATTGAAGCTTAAAAAAGTGCATTTGGTTTCTCATGAGGCTCCAAGCAATACTTTAGATATTCCTGAGGTTGCTGGGGGTGGTTCTGTACAGTCCTCTGTGGGTGATACCTCCCAAACTTCATGATAAGACTTTTGGATTTTTAATCCTGCTGTGACACCAGGTTAATGGCCAGAAGATGATGCCATTAATTTAAAACAGGTTATTGAATGGTCTGGGTGAATACTCGAGTCTGATTGGCTGAAAGGTGTCCATTAAAAAGTGATAATGGACACCTATAAAAGAAGTTCCAGTCAAATAGCCTTATTGCTGTAAATTATTGCGCTGACTAAATGATAGTTGGTAACCGTGGCAACAGAAACTCAGACACCGGGCAGCAGACGCGCCAGATCAGAGCAGCCTGCAGGCTTATTGAACAATGTAGAAAACTATCTGTAGACTTTGACTGTTTGAAACAAAATGTCGCATCATCCTCTCGACACACACAAGCTGTAAGAGCTGCACTGCCCTCTGCAATGTTTGTGTCAGGTAACATAACTGCAGCCGACTGAGCTGCAGGTTCTGTGTCAGAGCCAGTTACCTTGGCAACGCGTCACAACGAAATAGTCCACTCAGCCGCTTCTTGTGAGAAAACTATGATTTTACCGGTTAAAAACAACATTAACACATTAATAATTTATTTAATATTTTTTTCTTTCTTAATGGACCATGGTATAAGCGGGATAATGCTCAACGAGGTGCCCATTAAATTAATGGACGATGCGTGATGCGTGAACCGGAGGGTTGATTAATTTATGATAATGGCCGCCCCTGCAGATTAATTTATAATAATGGCCACCTCATCGGGCATTAGCCCTTACTTATAAATCCCTCCCCTACTGTGATATAACACACCTTACTGTACAGAATTAGTTTCACTTTTTTCTCTATTGTGCATCTGTCTGTAGCACCTCAGTTGCCTGCCTGCTCTTGTGCTTTTACCCTTTTGTTCTCGTGTTCAACTTAATTTCACATAATTTCACATCATTCTTTCTATCCTTCCTCTAATCTGATCACTTGTTTTTTTCTGTTCTTTTTCTTCCTGTCTTCTGTTTATTGTTGCTTTGTTACTGCAGGCCAGTCAGGGTCAGTGGGAGCAGGCCAACCTCTAGTGAATGCCATCAGGAGTGACTCAGCTCTCATTGGAGGTATTGTTTCCTACCAGGGTTTGTTTAATTTGGATTCAATATGTATTTATTATTCTGTGGAAAAAGTGATTGGAAAGATGTTCATAACTCAGAAGTCTCTGAGCAGTTGAACTTGAACACAGTTGAACACAACTTATTAGAAAAAAACAAATTGCTTTTGACTGCCCAACTTGTTACAGAGCAAAACAATCAGTTTTTTTCAGTACCTACTGCGCTGCTGGTTTGCTTATTGCCAGCAAGATTCTGCAAAACCTACAAGCTTGAATTTATCAAAGTGGGCAGAGTTAGTTTATGAGCAGGGGAAAATCTCATTAAGTTCTGGTACAATTTTTAAGTGGAGATGGTGTCCTGTTTGTTTTTTTAGCCATTATTTTTCCCATTTTAACATCAGACATCACTAATCTCTAATCCGCTATCTGCATGGAAAAATATGTACTTTCAGACAATTTTACTCCCACTGACAACATAAAGTATGCAATCATACTGTCCCTGTGTAAAAGCATGGATGACATTTCAAACTGACCCAGCTTTTAGCTATTTAGCTTGTAACTAAAAAGATTTGTATATTTTTAGTAGAGAATCTGAATTTGTGTGGATGCTTTGCATCCTCAGACCAAATTACATGTTTTGCTGACCTTTCACGAGAAAAGAAATAAATTTAGCCCATGCATTAATGAAAGCTGCTTTAAATGTTACTGTGCCCTTTTTATGTCATCGTACAAATTTGTTTCCCTTTTCTTACTGATCAAATTCAGTTCTGAAGTAATTTTAGCCACTCTGAGTGCATTAAACATCTACCCACATTTCCATGGATGATGAATAATATAACATCACAACGCTCATACCGAACAACTTCAGCTTGATGGTGAACTTGTTGTTGCCATGTGTCCAGAGCTCATCATTCTAAAAAAAGAAGTACTCTAGATTCCATTTTTTATACAATCAGCTTACGAGTTCCCTTTTAATGAATATTCCATGGAAATCATCAATGCTGCACTTACATAACAATAGTTCCCTATTTTCATTTCACAGATAGATATTCTCACTTTTACTGAAATAAGAGCTTGGAGGAGTAGTGATGGCCCCTATGTAGAGTTATGCATCTGTATTCTTTTCACCAAAGCCTTCATTGCACATAAATATCTATAATGAAACTTTACCCATGTACACAAGTAAGATTTATCTTCCCATTTTTACCCACAAATAAATGTGGACATTAAACATTTCTGTATGAAATAATCATTTCGCACAACCGCTAATTAAACAAGATACTCAAAGCATCAGTAAAGAAGAAGTGCCATTTGACTAAATGTGAAACTGAGTCACTCATCAGTGGGGTACAGAAGTGGAAATTTCTTTTATGTGGTGGTCTCAGTTTTGGAATTGGGACCAGAACACACACTGCTGAAAATAAAGCAGCAAAAACAAATAACTTACCAAGTTAAGAGGAAAGCGCCCTGCAGAGGTACAAAAAAGAAAAAAAATGTTGCATTGCAAATGTGAGAAAACACATTCTGCTCACGCAGTGACAGCTTTAGAGTTACAGACTTCGTGCAGTAAAAGGCAATCGTGTTCCCTCATGATATTTAGACCTGATTTTATTCTCAGTGATGGTAAAACTCATCTTCATTTAGAAACCTTATTTTTTGTATTCAAGGAGAGTTTACTAGTGAGCTCTCTTTAGTCCCTACGTAATTTTACCATTTCCTCTGCTTTGTAGGTGTGATAGCTGTGGTGATCTTTGTGAGTGTGTCTGCGTTAGCCATACTGGCTCGATTCCTCTACAGAAGGAAGGGGACATGTCGGAGCCAGGACGTAAAAACAGTAAAACCAGAAGACGCTCCCGGCCTGCCATTCAGCAACCAATCCAGCTCACAGAACGGTCCTACTGAGAACCAGAAGGAATATTTCAATTAAATACTGAAGATTCCTGTCGCTGTGTTGTTGGAGCTGAGGGGGAAAGGGACAGAGATGCCTTGCCAATCCTCAGTGCTTTACGCAACTTATGGAGCCAGAACAGTGGCTCAACACAGCAAGACAAATAAAAAACCACAAACTTCCGTCTTTTGTTTGGTTTTAGCTTCTGTGGCTGTATTTTTATACGGACTGATCGACAACGTTCAAAAACAAAGTGTTCAATTTATATTGTGTCAGTACAGTTAGTCAAACGTTTGTTGGTACACAATGATGTGATTCTTTAAAAGAAGACTTTATACTGAGCCATCCTTTCTGTGTTTATTGAAATGATTAAAGATTTTTTTTTCTTTTTTTTCATGGAGTTGCTTGTATGAAACATTTGGTTGGATCTGGAACAACCTGAAGATTATATTGAATGTTTGCTGTTTTGAGCCAGAAAGCCTTGTTACACTCATTTCCAGTTGATCTTCATGGTTTCTGATAGGTTCATGTATTTATTAATTTATTTATTACTCTGTTTACAATTAATCTTAATAAATTTTCCTGGATTTGGAAAAAGCTACCAAGACGTCCATTTTTGCTTCCTGACTGGGTTTGACCTAACATATCCCATCATTGGTCTTTCATATTAATTTCCATCACTGCTGTTCTTATCTGAAAAAAATTTCTACATTTAAACCAACAATCCTCATTTCCTGTTTACACTAATAAGCACATGTCCTTTATATGTTTAATGGTCAGTTACTATCAGGTGTGATAACGGATGAAATGGTGCTAAACAGCTTAATTAAAAAATAAAATAAAAACTTGTAAAAAAAAGTGCTGTTAAAAGTTAAAATGCTATTGTCTGGACTTATTAAGCCACTGCGGAGATAATTGGACCCTAAAAAAGGAGGACACTGATTATAGATACATGGACATTTGGATCAAGCTATATGGACTTCAACTCTGCCACTTAATTGGACCACTATCCTTTTCTTGGGAAACGTAAACCCAAAATATGTCTGACACTGCAACTATGTGGACTGTGAGATATCATTAATGACAACAAACAAGTCTTTAATTTACTTCAATGGCATTTCTGTCAGATGACACTGCTTTTATAAATTAATAGTGTTTGTAGAGCAAAATGACAATTTGAGAATGTTTTATGCGACCACCAGCTGACAGAGTCTTAATGAGCTTTTTTAAGTTGATGTTTTTGGCTGTTGAAGTAAATCAAACTCCAAACACAATTATCTAGGTGTGTTATCTCAGTTTTTACAGGTTCAGCTTGTAATATAAACATGCATCTTGCCCTTTCTATGTATTTTTGCATAAGAGTTTCTTTTACCGAGTGTAAGAATCAGGAAGCAAAACAAATCGAGCAAACGGATGAGATTTACCTGCAACTGCAATTGATAATGAACCTTGTTCATTACCAGTTGCAACATTACTTAACCATACCTTAGCGGTGTTGCAGAACATGAGCAGGAGGAGACTTACAGCAGAAAGAGATTCTCCATTTGTGAATATTTATCAAAAATGCCTCAAGAAGAGCCACATTACACTTAGTTTAGTGGAGAAAATATCAGACAATCTGGAACCTTCTTCTGAAAGGAAACTAGCAATACCCAATGAACAAAAAGTGTTGCAACTCAAAAAATAATGTTATCTGTTAGCCCTGAGTTGTATGCTTTCCTTTTTCTGGAATATTAGATATTCAAAAATATCCTTCCGTTTGATTAAACACTGACATAATGCACATTTTTGGAGCAGTTGTTGCCCTGCAGATTCCCGAGTCTGAAAACCCCACTTCATAACTTCTTTTTTCTAGCCGGGGCATCATATAACAGCTGGGTTTTGCTTTTCAGCACTGTGTCACATGCCAGCAACACACCAGCCGTTGTTAATGTGCACCATGGCCAATTCAGAAAAGAAATGGAAGACAGCATTGCTGGAGGAAGAGGGTAAAATAAAGAAACTGACAGAGCAGGAGATAAGACAAGTCAACATCAAACTGACTTTCACTCGCTGGAGAAAGCTCACAGTAGAGCTACGATTTCAAGTGTTGCTTTTGTTTATTATTTTGTTCCATTGCACACTTTCGACATTTCCTCTATTAGTTCAGTATGAGTGCAATCTTTGTGAGATTTTTAACACTTAACACTTACAGGCGTTGACATCATCAGAGATTCAGACGGCTACTGTCTGAGTCAATTTTGTCTTTGTTAAATTAAGCTTCAACACAGAAGATGGAATCACCATAAATTTACATTCACGAATGTTGGACTTATTAAGTTGCTGCTGGGTGGGTCCTTTCTTCACCGCGTGACATTTCTTTTAACAGCGAGGCGATAATTTCACCACTGAAGCATTCAGGTGCAGATGATGTCTGGCTGATTGTTGTCAGAGCTTGACCTGGCCTCTCTCAGAGCTAAAAAATATTACACATGAACACAAAGCTCTGATATGTGGTTGTGCCTCCCACCGACTTTCCATGCATACACACTGGTGCTCTGGTTTCAGGTGAAAGCAGCTGGATGGTTGTCATCAGATAGGTGGCCTCCAATACCAGCTTATTAGGAAAACAAGACCACAACGTGAGTAGGGAAAACCGTGTTTGATAATAATTAAGGTGAAGGCTTTTTGGTTTCTTTGCAGGTCAAATCAGAGGTTTTACACACACGTTTCCAGACATCAAACTGTAGGTAACTTTGCCTGTGTAGAACATTCCCCCAAAATACCAGCATTTATCTTGTCTGTCCACAGTCCCTCGCTCTCCATGCTCTCTGCTTCCACTCTGAATTTGGCTTTTTTTAAACAGCCAGATCATCCTCACTAAGATGTACTGGTACAAATCATAAATTGCAGTTCAAATCACATTTCGGACTTCTTCCAAATGCTGTTTGAATTCTATCTGCATATTTTACATAGATCTATTCTAATAGACTTCAGGAGTTTTGCATGGATACACAGTTTAATTACGGCATATTTTAAAACTGAAAGCCTCCTCCACTCAGCTGCAGCAAACTGTGCCACTGTTGTGATCCTGCTGTAATTGGTGTCAGCTGGCCTGTATTGTTGAGGACTTCTTCTGGCAACATGCAGCATGTGTTTGCACACACTGACAGTGAAGTCATCTGGGGTCAGCAGCTCGTAGGCCACAAACTGGAGTGTTCCTGTTCTTGCAAACCCCTTCTGAGACAAATTTAGATCATGTCGACTTTTTTGTGTGTGCGGCAGCTGTAGCCAAATGGGACTCAACACAAGAGAGACTTGTCATGGGAATCACATGAACAGTTGCTTTTTATCTCAGTTGTAGCTGTTATCTCTAGAGGCTTTGTTTTTTCATGCAACTAGTTCAAAGCAAGAGAGCAAGATTTATCAACTTACTGTAAACCACAGCAGGGGCAGCAGCACAGCTGTCAACACTGCCTATTTTTATTTATTTATTTATTTTTTTTTTGCAACAGCTGCTGCTGTCAGTAAAGTTAATAGCGCCATCTTGTGGCTATTTAAAACTTCACATCATTGTAGAGCACAAAATGTTGTACTGGTACACTAAGAGTTGTTTAGTTGTAGCACTTTGTAGAGCAAAAACAACAATATCATAATAGAATATGAACATTTTTGAACATGCATTGCTGCAGTTAATCTGTTCTGACAATAGGTTTTCAAACTACTTAAAGCAGTTATACCACTCAGTGGTCACTTTATTAGGTACACTTTGTTAGTACTGAGTTCTGATCCCTTTTTACCTTCAGAACTGCCTTAAATCTTGGTGGCGTAAACATTCCTCGGAGATTTTTGCTCCCTTTATTGATATGATAGCATCACACAGTTGCAGCAGATTGGTTGGCTGCTTATTCACGATGAGAATCTTCTGTTCCACCACATCCCAAAGCCGCTCCTCTGGATTGAGATCTGGTAACTTGAGTACAGTGAACTCATTGCCATGTCCAATAAACCAGTTGGAGATGATTTGAGCTTTGTGACATGGTGCATTATCATGTTGGAAGTAACCATTAGACGATGCTACACTGTGGTTATATAGTATATATATATATATATATATATATATATATATATATATATATATATATATGATGGACATGATCAGCCACAATACTCAGGTAGGCCATGGTGTTTAAATGATGTTCAGTTGGTGCTAAGAGACCCAAAGTGTGCCAAGAAAATATCCCCTACACCATTCCACCAGCACCCAGAACTGTTGATTCAAGGCAGGATGTCCTGGCCACTAAATTCTGACCCTACGATCTGAATAGAGAGCTGAAGGCTAAATTCCTCAGACTAGACAATGGTTTTCCATCTTCTGTTGTCCAGTTTTGGTGAGTGTGTGTGAATTCTAGCCTCAGTTTCCTGTTCTTAGTTGACAGGCGTTACACACCTGGTCTGGTCTTGTGATGCTGTGTAGCCCATCTGCTTTAAAGTTGGATATGTTGTGCATTCAGAGATTCTGCATAACTGGGTTGTAATCAGTTGCTATTTTAGATCTTATTGCCTTTCTATCATCTCCAACCAGTCTGCCCATTCTCCTCTAACCTCTGTCATCAACAAGGTATTCGCATCCAGACAGCTGCTGCTCACTGGATATTTTCTCCTTTTCAGACCATTCTCTGCAAACCCTGGAGATGCTTCTGTGTGAAATTCCCAGAAGATCAGCAGTTTCTGAAATATTAAGACCAGCCCATTAGCAACAATGCCATGATCAATCACTTAAATCCCCTTTATTCCCCATTCTGATGCTCAATTTGAATTTCAGCATGTCTTCTATGCCATGTCAACATGTCTAAATATATTGAGGTGATGATTGTGTAGTTATTTATGTTGACAATTAATTGTACCTAATAAAGTGGCCATCAAGTGTATAGTCCTATACCACAAAGCAAAAACTGCTTTAGAAAAAAGACAAAGGTTTAAAAGACATTTCTGGGTATCTGGAGAATCATGCACATCGATAATTCCCTTACAAATGGATCTTTTCTGATTCTTTCTCTTAAAAGCCCCAAACTTATTTGAAAAGAGGTGATGGCAGCCATGCTGATCTCCCCACCTGGAAAACTTTACCCCATGAGGACTGATTGCAGATTACTGTCCCAGGAGAAAACTGCAATTTTAAAATGTTTTAATTCTCAGCTGAGAATAAAAGGAGAAATTAAGCAAAAAGTTCTTGCATCAATATTAATCAGTGTAGACTCATTTTAAAAGTACAATGAATGAAATGAACTTACAAAACCTGCAACAATACAACACTGAATTAAAATTATATCACTAATTATATTTTCTTCCATCATGTTTTCATAGATCTTCTGGTTTGGTTGTTTTATCTTGGTTTTCATTTTACTTTTATCTGTGTTTGATAAGTATAAACCTTATATCTACTTTTCCTTATATATGTACTCTTGTTATTTCACCTTTTTCTTTATCTCAGTTTTGCTTTCTGCCCCAGTCAATTAATTTACTAATTACCACATCTGAATCGTCTTAATCATTATCCTCCTGCAGCATATAGAATCTACACCAGGTTTTTTGTGGCATCTTAGCAAAACTTTAAGTTAATTATTGTTGCCTGTGACGGCTTTTTACACCTTTGTATTGCAAATTTACTTTTGTTCCTGTTACATGCAACTTTCTATGTTTATATTAGTGCTGTACCATTAATAACAACTGACAACATTCATGAGGCTTTTCAGGAGATCAACCTGAATCATTTTTAAACTGAAGCTATTTAAGCCAGCTGTTCCACTTTTACAGCTCATATATATCACAGAGATCATCCAGCCAGCTGACCTTAGTGCAGCAGCGATTGCACTTAAACCGCAAAGTTGATCAGACTTAGGCAGTGGCAGCTCTTTCACTCTGGAGTAACCTGCTACTCAATAATCACACTTCACTGGTTAGTCATTTAAATTCCATCTTTTTTTTTCTTTTTTTTTTTTATTTATCAGCATCATCATCCAGTAGGAGGCTGAAACCTATTTTCTTAATTAAATCCAGGTGGTGACTTTTTGGGGCCAGTCAGTGTATTTATATACAAAACATTTGCTGAGAGTAAACAATCGTGTATTTATCGGTCTCATCAGCAGCCTAATTGGTGGCAATGTAGCAGATTTACCTTTTACACCTGAGGTAGGATGGGTGGGGGATGGAGAGGTGACAGATTAACATGTCTGTTTTCAGACCTCAGATCTAGTCTAGGTTATAAGAAATGGTGACTACAGCATATGTACATGAACAACAATATTCCTGCTACTGACCCTATTCTAAATAACACAACTTTCCAGTTGTGATGTATTGTGTATGTGAGTAGCAGATGGATATTCCTATTCATGTCTTAGTCTGAGCAATGACTCATATCTATATAATGTGCCCTATATGCTATTGCAATGCTTGCAACCTTCCAAAGCTTGTTATAAAGAACTGGCTCTGATTTTGAACTTTGCAAAGGAATGTACAAACTTTTCCAGGTGAGGCTTTGCTGCTGGTGTAGGAATAAACAGTCAAACATGGAACGCTGTTTGATTACTTGTCTGTGGTAGGGTCACAGGGAAGGTATCGCACAGCAGCACTGAGACACTAAGGAATCTATGGTGAGCCTGTACAACAAGTTCAAGAGTCTCTGAGCTCAGGTAGACGTCTCAGTGAGAGCGTTGAACTACAGTTTCTCCAGCTGGCATTAAACTTTGAGGACTGTCGTAAGAGATGGTTGCTGGCAGGTGAATTGCTGGTTTCCTTTAAAGAGATGCTAGCTAAAACAGGGACAGAGAGGGGTGCCCTGAAAGTCAAACTGAAACACGCTAGGAAACAGGTGGATGTGGAGGCAGAGGCTGTCTATGAGAAGCTAGAGCAGCAG
Organism: Melanotaenia boesemani; assembly: GCF_017639745.1. Classification (NCBI taxonomy): domain Eukaryota; kingdom Metazoa; phylum Chordata; class Actinopteri; order Atheriniformes; family Melanotaeniidae; genus Melanotaenia; species Melanotaenia boesemani. The sequence goes on along the minus strand of NC_055697.1, from coordinate 26,648,159 downwards.
CTACAACTAATCTAGAAGCTGCTGATTTCATAGAACAATGGTAGCAGTGTCCATTTAAGTGAGGAACAATGATCAGCGCTGGCCTTCCTTAGCGCTCACGCCCAGGCACCACAAGTTGCCAAAGCCAACTTGAACTCCAACTGAAGATTAAGTAGAATTGATGGATTTGCTTCTTCTGTGCTGTCAGACATCAGCTATGACCAAACAGATGATTCTTTGGGCTGGGATTCTTTTGCAGTGAGGAATGTGAGACTGTTGTGATTTGAGGTGTACTAATCATGATGTTGTATAATTTTTTCTGATCACATTAACAATACTTCTCTGTATAAACGCTGATACAGGTTGAGAAGGAAGATGGCTTTTTGAACTCCAAAAAAAAAAAGAAATCTGCACCACTAGAGGTTGCTGCCGTACCAATTTTTGATATGCAACCTTTGACCAAAAAGATTTATGGTATGGGTACATAAGTAATCTGATTCTCTTGTTCTTGCTGGTCTATAAAGCTCTGAATGGTTTAGGACCAAAATACATCAGAGACCTCTTGACCCAGTATGAACCTACCAGAACCTTCAGGTCATCTGGTTCCAGTTTCTTATCAGTTCCCAGAGTCAGAACCAGACATGGAGAAGCTGCATTCAGCTTCTATGCTCCACATGTCTGCAACAAACTCCCAGAAAGCCCCAAATCAGCTGAAACACTCAGTTTATTTAAATCAGGGTTGAAGACCCACCTGTTCTGTGGTGCATTTCATTAGTTTTTATTTAGAAATTCAGATCTGCATTTGGTTCTTTTACGCTGAAATCTTAACTTTATTTCGTTAACTTTATTTATGTCATCAATTTTATCTTTTTTATTCATTGTTTTTCTTTTTTTTTTCTTTCCCTGCACCTTGCTGTAATGTTTTTATGTTTTATGTAAAGCACTTTGAATTATCTTGTACATGAAATGTGCTACACAAATAAATTTGCCTTGCCTTTCAGAAACAAGAAACTCCTACATGAAGTAAGCCTGGAACTACTTTAATGCTAAAAAGAGTTGCATTATGTTATCCATCCATCCATCCATCCATCCTTCCTTCCTTCCTTCCATCCATCCATCCATCCTTTCTTATACTGTTACACTCTCCATGAAAAGGAAGTCCTCTCCATGTTGCTCATACTCTCACCTTTGGCTAATCTTGATGTGATAACAGATTCAAGTATTTTAGATATTGGGGGTGTTAATGTTGACAAAAAATAAAAAAAGATGAAAAGTGTTGACTCAGTAAAACTAAATCAAGGCAAGGCAAGGCAGTTAATTTGTACAGCCCATTTCATGTACAGGACAATTCAAAGTGCTTTACATAAAACAAAGGCATTACAGATATTTAGAAATAGTAAAAGGCATCAACACATATTCACAATAAAATAATAAATTACATTAAAATGATTAAAAGCAAGATAAGTTAAATAGTTTCCGTGCAGATTTCATGCATAGGCGCATGAGAAAAGAAATGTTTTTAACCTGGATTTAAAAATGTCTACATTTGGTGAAAGTTTAATCTCTACTTGCAGTTTGTTCACTTGTTTGCAACATAACAGCTAAATGCTGCTTCTCCATGTTTAGTCTGGACTCTGGTCTGGACTAGTTGACCAGAGTCTTTGGATCTAAGAGCTCTGCTAGGTTTATATTCTCTGAACATGTGACTGACTGAAAGCCAGTGTAAAGATTTCAAAACTGGTGTGATGTGTTCAGATCTCTTAGTCCTGGTTAAAACTCTAGCAGCAGCATTTTGGATGAGCTGCAGATGTTTAATGCTGTTTTAGGAAGTCCTATTAAAAGACCAAATCTAGCTATGTTTGTGGTTGTAAGACGCCTGTTTTTTGTTTTTATAAACGCATCATATATTTTTTTACACTTATTCTTTGGTGAAATATTGTGTAACTGAGTGTCTAACTTTTAGGAAATATCTTGTGAACTGATTAACCTTCATTTGTTTTATTTTAAATAAGACTGCTAAGCTAAAAATAAAACTGGAAAAAAAAATGTAAATGGGAGCAACTCCATTGTACAAATGTACACTTGTATGTTATTTTTATAATATAAATATGTATGGAAATTCATGTCTTTGTTTTTTATTATAATTATTTGGTTAAAGTGATGTAAGTTTGCCTTTAAAATGGGGAAGAAATCTATTTTCATTCGGTGAAAGCTTCTTCTGTGTGAACAGCATGTGTGGTCTAAGCACACGGGGGAACAATTTGTCCATTACCTGAGAGGTTACTCATACAGTAACAGAACAGGGTTTGTGTCTTTAAAAATACATGAGATGTTTGGATGCAGCAAAAGTAGTATTAGTCAGTGGTTTTATTTGTCTAGCTTCATCTAAAAATTAGTCTTCTGGCAAAGAGGAAAAAAATCCAGTCAGTAATCAAGTTTATTAACAGATGCCACTTAAAGCAGATACTTTAGTCTAAAGTGCTTCACATCTGAGGTGACACTTGAACATCTTCGGCAGTTTTCCAGATTTCTTTTTAAATGTGTTATTGAATTTGCCCTAGGTATCTCCAAATTAAAGAAACATTTGCCTTGAAAAGGTTGATGTAATGTTCATTTAAGGTAAAACATGCGTCGACACAAATGTTGCACTAGACTTTAAAAGATTAAAACCAAATTTCCTTCTAAAAGTCATGTGTATTTTGGGTAACGTTGTGGTTAAACTTCTCAACAAAGGCTTTATATTAATCCTCTTTTTCCTGTCTTTTCTTTAACTCCAAAATATAATGTACAGCCTGTTTGGCACTTATGAGCAATAGACCCCTCTTTCACATCTGTCTGAACCCTAGATGGAAATGCAGCAGGAGTGCAGCACCAAGGCAGCTACTACTTGCATGATTTCCACTAGCAGAGCAGAGGTAGGAGTACAACGAGTTAAAAGTCATTGATTGAAGTTGAGCTTCAGGATGTTGCAGCTCATGACTTTCTAAATGACTGTGCACTGAATTGTGTTTCAAATCAGAATATCATCCATAATAGTTGCAGCTCCTGTTATGACTTCTAACATAGCATCCATTATGCAACAGAAGATTTCATGTACACAGTTTACCTCAAATGGCTGTCTGAGTCACCTGCACCTGCCAACAGGAGTTTTAACGGTTGTGAGGTATGATGACTCTTCATCCAGCTTTCTCTGTCCTCCAGGTCCTGTTTTTGCATTCAGGAATGAAAATCTTTTGTTCACTTGGCATGACAGATACAGCTTCACCAGAGTCTCAGAGTAGGACACTCTTTTGATAACTTTATTTAGATCAGCACAACTCATACAAATTCAAATTTTTTGTCCCCATGACTGACTGGCACCTTGGAGCTGAGCCACCCTGTGCACAGTTTAACTTCGGCAATGTGGCCATTTCTTTTCATCTCAGAGTTTCTGCTCTATTTTCTCCTTTAGTGCCTCAGAGCAGAATTTCTTTAAACAGGGAAGACAACTCCCTGTACATCAAGGCCTTTTGTTATTGTATATTTGCCTGGCAGAGTTCCTGTAGTGTGTACTAGCTGAAAAGTCCCTTAAGCCTAAAAAGAGATGCTAACTGTTGTTACTCTGAGTCCCATTTGCATTTTGTTTGTCATGCCTGACTATCAGGTTCATAAGATAAGATAACATTTTTGTCATTGTGCAGGCAATTGAACAATGGAATTAAAATGGCACAACTCACTGATTATGCAGTTTCTCATGCAAAGTTTGATATATTTCAAACCCTGCTAGAATGCTTGTTGCACTTGAATGTTAACTCTACTGCTTGTGGTTAGAGAAAGAGTGTAACAAGTGAGTTCGAAAATTTCAACTTTGTTGTGCATGAATATTGATAACTGTATAATTCTAGTGGTTTTTTTTTGTTTGTTTTGTTTTGTTTTTTTTGTGTGTGTTGTTGTTGTTTGTTTTTTCTTGCACCTGTTTCAATCTTGAACTTGATCTTCTGTGACAGTATGTTGACAGATCATGTCCACTTATCAACTTCTTTGAGTCACTACCTGGTTCAGGCTCATGTTCAAAAACTCTTTGTGTTTCCCCACAGCAGTCTCTGCACCCAGCATGCAAAAAGCCAGACACTGGACACCTGCCTTTCTTCCACTGTGTTGAGGGTGTTTTGCCACAGCTCAGACAGTTAATCATTATTTAGTTAACCTAACCCTAATTTCCTATACTCAATATACTTAGAAATTGAGCTGTATGATGGCATAAATCCTTGTATGTTACAAGCTTCTGCACGGCCAAGTGGTTAAAGGCAAGGAAAAGTTTGGAGTTCACATTTTATGTGTGGACTTGTGAAAAATGTTGGGATTAAGACCCTACATGGAAAATTCTTCTTGGTTTCTACTCGGGCAAGTATGCATCTAGCATCATTTGTACATGTGTTCACTCATGGCCTAGATTCTCCACAGAATCCCAGTGTATGTCATCTTCATCATAAGAACTGGAAGGACATCCTGGTGAATTTAGCAAAAGCTTTGATTCAAGTTCAGTTTGACTCAACTCACGTTTTTGCTTTTTATTCAGATACTGCAATGTCAGTGAGTACTACAGGAAGGCAGCTACAGGTTTTATCACCCCACAAGCTTTATTATACCCACAAAACACCAGAAGCTAGTCTAAGCTTCTGTAGCATATCTAATGAGGGGGTGAATAAGCACTAGCGCTATGCCAGCTGTAAATGACTCAGCGGAAATTATACATATTAGAATGTTAGTGGTCTAAAACTCAACTTTTTCCATGACTTTGTGACATGCAGCTGGATGGCTCAGTTGGCAGGGCATCTATCTCTTATGTGGAAGACACAAGTTCTTGGGACGAATATTAAAACCTTCCAGTTGGGTCCTGTCTGCTAAATGACTGTAGAATAGAAAGAATAGAAGCATCCCAGTGTATTTCTTTCAATAGGAGGGGGCTAGAGTGTGTTCCAACACTGACAAGAGATGGAGTACAACTTTGAAAGATAAATCAGAAATACTTTATCAGAAATACTTTATGAATTTCCCTGCAAGGGATTAATAAAGTATTTCTGATAATCAACCTGTTGCAGGGATAATACTGGTGGAGTAAGTACAAGGACATAGAAAACTCAGACATACACAAGGACAGCATGCATACTCCACAGAAAAGCCCCATGTATACCCCCAGGTTTCAACCTGGAAGCTTTTTTTGAAGCAGCAACACTATGCCTCACTACCAAATCTTTCCAGCAGTTAAAAAGGTTAAATAAAAAGGTTAAATGCATGACAGAATGAAAGTCAGAGCTTATTCAAAGTATTTCAAGTTTTTTTTTTTTTTTTTTTACCTCTTCTGCTGCTTTTCTTAAACCAATAACTCATCTTATCCTGAAGCTACACTAAGAGCTATATGAACAGAAAAACAAGGAAGTTATTGATGCAAGAAAACCAAACACCAACAATCCTCATTCGTTAATGCTGAGTTATTTTTAGAAAATGTAATAGGGTCACTCTTAGTCAGTTTCCAAGGCATTTTTTGAGATGAGAGATTGGGGGATCATGTTTTTAGTTAGCAGCTTTTGGGGGTTTTCAAATAGAAACTATCACATAAGTTAACTTGTTCTACCAGCATAATGCAAGCACCCAGGGACTCATGTGAAAACAACTAAACCGTTTTGGATGCAATAAAGATAGCAAAAGGTTATTAACTGGTCTGTTAAGAAAGCTGCAAAATGTTTCTCTGACCATAAAGCACAAAAAACTATTTTAGAAAAATGTCCTGAGATTTTCTGGGTTACTGATGGAAAGCACTTTGTAGTAAAAGTTGTACTATTCCATTTTATCATCAAACAATTACTACTTTTTTCTGCCTGATGTGTAATTATGAGCTACTGACTGACGTGCATGGTGGAAAAATATTTGTCAGAGGAGTTTTCAGTCCAACATGACAAAGCAGCATAATTTTATTAATACTTTCATGCTGAACTGTGGCTGGGAAACTCTAAATTCTGGTTTCCTTTGTGTACTTTTTCCTTTACATTCTTTACTTTTTGTTTCAGGTTTTCACTGAATTTCGGTAACATAATCTAAACTGCTGCTCTGAGCCTGTAATAAAAAAAGTAGGGAAGTAAAATTGCACCTCATTCATGATGACTCGTTGGTTTTGCAGCTCATCCACTCACATAGCAGGTACTTGTTAATCAAGGCAGATGGGAAATGTGAATACAGATTAAGAAGAATCTAATCTCAAACTGTGACCTGAAGCACACAAAGCACAGCTGCTGTGCATCACCAACAACAGTAACATATTTCTGCATGCTGGATTTATTAAACAAAAAGAAAATAAAGAAGTGATATCACATATGAATCTAGGCTGAAGTAGAAGGTAACACATGGCACACTAATGCTGTGCGTGTTTAAGGTAATCTCTAGAGAGCTTTTAAATGTCAACATGGAGAACAAGCACTATTTAGGGACATTTCCACATGTATTATTTATTGAGAGATGCAAGAAAAGAATCAAATTATATTCCTGAATCATGTTTTCAAAATAAAGCAGAAGGTTTCCGCTCTTGGTGGAACAGTCATCGTCATCATCATTACTGTATGACCAAGTTACAAAATAAAAAGAAAAGTCTGAATGAATGTGAAGCTGTCACGTGATTAGAAAAAAAAAAAAAAAATATTCTTATCTTGAGATAATCATTTGCAGTAGGTGGTTATCTCAAGCAACAATAAAAGGGATAATGAGAAACATTAACCTGTTATGTGAAAACAAGCTTTCTGATTTTAAGACAATGGCATCAAAACTAAATAACTGCAGGAATGGCCACTGTCAGGTTTCCTTTTAAAACTTAAAATCAAAGAAGAAAACAAACAAAAGGCATTGTGGTTAATCTTGTCATGGCGTTTGAGAGGCTTTCCACTCACTTTCACTTTCTACTACACAACTGTGGCCCGTAAGCATAAACAGTATAAAGGTTGTTTTTATATTCTTACTAACCCAAAGTTTTGCCTCATAGTTTGTTTATTGATATTTTTAAATTATGGAGCTTGCTACTTTCTTAATTTCAGATAGTTTTGTTTGCTTTCTGGGTTGTACACCAATGTGTCTGTTCTTGAATGACTCATTATTTTCATCAGATCATTTCCTCTGTGTCTTCTTTTGTTCAGGGTCAGATCTTCACCTAAGTTTGCCATTGTTGGTTTCCTTCCCTGCTTCAACCTTGCTTTTTACCCCTGCCTACTTAAAGTTAAAGTTTAGTTTCTAGATTAGCCTAATCATCATCACTCTGCAGTTTTTGTTATCTGGTGTCTTTTGCTTGCTAAGGTCTGTGTTAAGAAAATTCCTCACATGAACGACAGACACTCATTGAAAAGATGAAAAGATACAGCTGTTTACTGCAATCACAGGAGCAGGAACAACCAGAAGACAAGTAAAAACACAGGTCAGCCGACATTGTTAGAACTGAAGTTCAGTCTCAGGACACATCTTTATATAGCCCATCCCCCTTGGAACTAATTCTCTCACAGTACATTATTACACAATAATCAGTGTAAAATAGGCATCTATGTAGAATAGCTTATTGCTCAATGTGTACACACTGTCTAACTGTGGATTGGGGAAGTTAATGTGTGTGCTGCACGTGCTCAAGAGATTATAGAAAAAACTGTCCAGTATACAATCACTCTACTTTCCTTTGTTTGTTTTTTTCCCCCCAGATGGTTGACTTTTGCTTCTAGTCTTCAATCAGTGTTAGTCAGACTGCCCTGTGTCTTTGCCTGAGTTTTTTTTCTTAGTATAATCTGAGTATCTTGCCTTAGCTTGCATCTTTTCATTTCACAGTAAAATGTATTAATGGTTTACCACAGTAAGCTGCAAAGCCACACTGTGGTATTTGTGCCGTAATTCTGTTAACATACATGTGTCTTAGCAGCAGTTACAAAGACAAAGGAGAGACATTTACTGTAAGTGACAGTTCCAGGAAATGATTTAATATCTGCTGTTAATGAAGTAGAAAAAGGCTGTCTGTGACAAGACCCAGTAGTATCACTGAGATGATAGATTACACTCGTTAAAGTCTTACATTTGATATGTTTGGAAATGTAAGAGTAGGCTAGATTATACTGATCATTCATGTGTTTGGACATTAAAGAGTCATGTATTCTTCTGTGCCACTGAACAGATTTTATAAAATTAACAATCTACAAAGAGATGTTTATCAAAAGACACTTAATGCAGAAATGCTTTAATTCTTTTTTATTTGTTTGGAACACATAAACCTTTCACAATTCAACGTGGAAGTAAGAAGCCAATGTTATGTCTACATATACACGTGCCTTAGCAGCAGTTTGCAGGAAAAAAAAAGAGACAGATACACAGATTGGGCAATTTACTGTGAGTCAATGGTTAGGGCTTCAAGAATTTATGTAGGCACATTAAAGCGTGGTTTTCTTATCTTGCCTATCTGGTTGCTGCTATGTTAACACTGTTTACCTCTTCATTCATGATAGTTCAGTTTGACTAAGATCAGATTATAGTCTGTAAACAGGCCTCAGGTGAAAACATTACATATCTTTCATTCCTCATTTGTTATTTTTGCATAACAAAGTGAGCAAATTGTATGTTTGCCTTGAGGCTGTTTGGGGTTTTGTTGGGGTATTCTCCCCCTCTTCTTTAGATTAAAGGGGGATTCAGAATAGTTCATTGAGATTTGGTGTTCTTTATTTTAAGTCTAACACATACATAACACATACCAAGCTTCTGCTTCTGTTGGTTTGACTGGAAGGACATTCTTCCCTGGGCCAGGCAGTTCTCCTGTACCATACATGAGACCACAGAACACTAAAGCAAAGAAAGCACAGTTACCAGACGTCTAAACTCTTCCTTTAAATCACCAGACCAGATTTAGAATAGACCCCACCTCACTACACCCTGCTTCAACTCTTCATTGGCTGATATTCATCAGGAGATACTTACTGGGAAGAGTTCTCACCTATCTCTTCAATCAACCACACACACCCACCCTCTCTCTCTCTCTCTCTCTCTCTCTCTCTCTCTCACACACACACACACAAACACACACACGCACACACACACACACACACACACGTAATATGCAGCCTTAAATAAAATGCATGCATGATCAAAGTCCCTTAAACAATTAGGTTATCTAGTAAAACTTCTGTGAGATGTTCTGCAGGAAAATCATGAGATCTGATGTGCATGTTACTGTGACACATCTTGTAAAAATTATGTTGGTCCAGAATACATAGGCCTCTTTTTGTCAGTAGAATTACTTGATGACAGTGGTCATTTGTTTACTTATATGTTTCTAAAAGCTGCCAGCCTCAAATAAGTATTGTCTTCACCATTTATGCAGTTTGTGATTCATTTAATTTTCTACAGAGCAGAACTTACTGCTGAGTCACTTCCTGTCACAATACACCCTGCCCGCCCCCCACCCCCTGCTTCTGTTACCAGAATGTTCTCATAAATCACCTGCCCCTTTTCTTCTTCAAGAGGATATATTTTTATAAGTTAGTGCAGACAATTTAATATTAACAAGTTTCCCAACAAAGATTTGGAATTTTGAATAAACATAAATCAATTATAACTTTTTAGTGTGGGTTAGAGGTATGGTATGGTATGGTATGGTATGGCATACCATACGGCATGTTTGGCTACAGAGGAAATGCATATTTATCTGATATAGGCTATTTAATCTGAAACAATACACTCTGTAAACAAACAACTGGCTGTCATACATGTAATGGAATGAACCATTGCAAAACTAAAAAGATATTACTATACGGTGGTAAAATACAAAAGGTACACAATTCTTTACTAATTATCACATGCCTTCTGCAATAAAAACATATTAATGCAAGACATTGCACCATCCTATATTGAAAAGAAATACCATTGACACTTTGGCTATGTGTTCTGTGTGGCCACCCTCATCCCCTGACATCGACCCTACTTTGGAGCATCATCAAAAGTCAAGCAAAGGCAGATTTATTTGCATAGTACATTTCATGTACAGTAGTAGCGGTTTAAAAGTTCCCATCCAAGCTGAAAGCCAGCCGAATACCTGCCGGCTTCCAGCCCAGTTCCATTCCAGTTCCAGCCAGCTGCCTTCCAACTTCCAGCCGCCAGAGAGGCCCCCTCCTTCTCCTGGGAGTGTCGATGTTTTAATCAAACTCCACCCATTCCTTGTAATATAGGGTAGACCCAGAAGATGGCGCTTCTCTCACAGACTTCTCATCGCCCGTAGTCTGTCAGATTTTATCTGAATTTACACTGACCGGCAGAGGCGCCACTCAAAGCACCTCTGATGGCCAGTCACAATTCATAAAAATGCATAAAACTTAATACATAATCATCGTTTGACGTGGAATGTGAAATTGTAACATGCTTGTGCGCTGCCAATTGTTTTATTCAGAAATGAATGCTAGTAGGTTAATAAAACCTTTCAAATACTGGATCACAGCCCCTAGCTCTATTCTCAATAGGATGTATTTATCATACTGATTAATCTTTTAATATTAGCATTATTAACATAGACAAATCAGATTTGGATCAAGCAACACAGAATCTGTTTGAGGTAGCTAGGAAGGGTTATTTTATTCTCATATTATTTATTTCACCTCCATAAGAAGACAGGGCGACAGATAAAAGCCCCACGCAGGATCTGAGATAATTTCTTCCACTTCAATGTGTCTAATCGCGGGGGGACATCCAACACTCGCTGTGCTGCGACTTCCTGCTCGCCGGGAATCCCGATTACGTCACCCCTCCAGGTGGGCTATTCCCCGACACGCTCTGATTACCATTCCAAAAGGTACTGTATGCAGCCCCCAACTTGAACATGCGCCTTCTTCAACATTCGCACTTGCTCCAGAAAATTACCATCTCTTAGGCTCCTCCACCACCACTTTGACTGTGGATTGATATGTAAATGAGCCGCAATGAGGCAGCTGAACAAGTGACCCAGTTTTGTGATTGTTGCACATTGGGTAAGAGTGGTCAAACGAGTCCAGTTTGTGTTGTCATGCTACCAGAAATTCAGTAGGCTAGTCGGTCCTAATGCAGTGAATTTCCATGTTAATGTTGCCAAATTCAATAGCATAGCAAGAGATGAAAAAAGAAACAACGATATTTCTTCAACATGTTAACCAAAATATTTACCTCTTAAAGCATAAACCAAGTATTTACAACAAGCAGTGTGCTTTTTAACGTTAACGTGTGCCATAGCCTACTGCACCGCTGTTCCTCCTTCCAAGTCTTCTTTTTTATTATATTGTTGTTTTATCATCTGAATATACTACAACAACACAGAGAAAATATATGAAAGTTTATTTTACGCTGGTATTTGCGCAGCAGAGTTTTCTGCCGCCGGATTTGTAGTCCAGGAACGGAGAACACAGCTGCTGCCAGGAAAGGTGGATTACATTTTGTTAAAGCACAGCAATCTCCGAGTAGCCTATTATAAATCTCAGTGGCAAAATAAAACACACTGGTCTGGTTTAGTCTTCACTCTGAAATGGTTCAGTCAGAGGAATATAAAGCTGTTTTAAAAATGTTGAGCAAGCTTAAAATAAACATTCATAGGCTATCTATGTGTTTTAGATTAACACAATGATAAAACAACAATAGGCTATAATAATGGAAAAGAAGCGGTGCAGCATGGCAATGATGCGTTAATGGCTCGGGTCGCGGGTTAAACATCAGTCTGGTTCGGATTTAAATGGAATAAATACATTGGTGACGAGTCGGGTTCGGGAGTCATTCTAACGGGTTAGAGCAGGTATGCGTAGCAAAACGGAACCGTGCAGGACTCTGCTCTAAGCAGTTCGGACTTGGTTGACCTGGAACCATTTGACAATAAAATCTGGAGCCATCCTGCAACGCGCTCGCTTAGGCGTCCAGTTAAACCGTGTTTATTCAACCAGTCCCTACTTCATTGCATTCATTCTTTCCTCATAGCCTACGTGCACATTTTTTTCAAGATTGTTTATGTCAGTTTTGTTTTGGAAAATGAAAAAGGAGTCTTTGCGCAGAACTTATAACATTATTCTAATCTTACCACTTGCCTATTTTATTATTGTGTATTTTTGTAATAACATGTAAATTCACTGCATAGGAACCAACTAGTCTACTGAATTTTGTGTGACAACACTAACAGAACTGTTTTGACAATGCAACAATTACAAAACTGCGGCTCATTTACTTATCAATCCATAGTCAAAGTGGTGGTGGAGGAGCCTTGGAGATGGTAATTTTATGGAGCAAGTGCGAATGTTGAGGAATTTAGCCTTTGTTCAAGTTGTGGGCTGCATATATGCAGCCCACAACTTGGTATACCTTTCAGAATGATAATAAACAGAACAAGACACACCAAACCAGGAGCTAAGACCACGAAGTTCAGCATCATGCTTATCTATCTTTGGCGTTTTTACACCAACATTTTTATACACTGGATAATGATAATAATTATCGATTAAAGTCACGGATAAAACTGCTGTTGTTAAAACACACCCATCTCTTACAAAATCTAAAATGTAAAACAAAAAAAACAACAAACAAAAAATCTGGATCACTGTAGAAAAATCTTTATTCATTGCTGATCATCTGGCCATTGAAGCGTTTTTATTTGGAATTGGGAACAAATATTTTCCACCCTGTTATATTCTGTTCCACTCTGTTATGTTCCATTCCACCCTGTTAGTAAGGTGTTTTTTAATTTTTTTTTTTTTTACTAAAAACATTGAGGACTGTGAACCTTGTTGCACCATATTAGGAAGTGAGGAACATTAAATTGATTTTGCTTTTCTGTTCCCAGGTCAAAAGGAATGTAATTATCTCTCATTTGAAATACTTGATTATGCTTTCCTTCTTGCCTTTGTGGAAACAGAAACGTGATAATCTCTCACTTGAAAGCAAGCTGGGCGTACAATAGTGTGATGACGATGAAAACTCACATGACCAATGCTCAATAAAGGGTACATGAAAATGTGAGAAATGGTCAAAAGCACAAATACCATTTGTGGTGAGTGAAACTATACAGCACAGTCCACAAGGCTCTTTTCAAGCACACTCCTCCCCCCAAGGAGTATGCTTGAACAGCTAACGGCAGGTAATGGCTGTGTTTACAAATGTAAAGGTGCTAATTGTTGGCCATTGAATTGTTAATTTCAAACCGGGCAGCCTTTTGGTTGTACTCTGGGCATGGTAGAGGGATAAGAAATCTCTGGGTTTTCTAGTGTTAAACACTGGAAGCGTCGCCAGCGGTCTTTTGATGACCGCCAGTCATGCTACCATGCTTATAGTGTATTAAAAACTAAACGGCTGAACCTGGTATTTTAGGACTTTTATTATATAGTTGTTGTCTATAGTTTTACCTGCTTACTTGTTTGGAAAAGTAAACACATCAATATTTACGAGCAGTTTAGCACGTCTAAACTTCCACAGAGCTGCTCAGGGAGACTCTTTCTCAGCCAAACTGTCGTATATCACGGCTATGGAGTTGTAATAAATGGCCGCCCTACTCTGCTTCTGATTGGCTGTAAGATCACAAACCCTGTGTGATGATAGGCTGCTGGTTCCTGTCATTCCTACCAGCCTTTGCGCATGTGCCTGCTTCAGACAGCGGGCAGGCAGCTGTCCCACCGCTGAGACACAGTTGTATGACGTTTTATCACGTTTTATCACTAGATCGCTATGAATAAAATCCAGGGACACTTCATTTCACAGTATAAACCATTTATTTACTTATCTACTTAGGATAATAGCACTTTGAGGCCTAATTCAGAATATAGGTTGGGCTGGGTCCGGACTTTTGTGATCCCTGCTTTACACATTATCAGTATTATGTTATTTTTACCTGCCGATATTACGTTATGATTTTGTCAATATTCAGTTATGCAGCAGCTGTATCAACCCCCACTGTGAATAACTTACGTTGCAGTCAAATGACCGCTGGCAGCGCTCCTCGGGATGTTTAGAAAGCTCGCTGCTAGTGACATTCACCACTTAGCCGACTTGAGGAGGTTGTGCTTTGCCTCATAACACCATTAGCTACACATGTCGGCTTTTTTGATACATTTATTTGACGCCATTTTCAAATCAAATCATTTTTTAAATGTTGGCAAAAATGCAACAAATGAGCGACACAGCTCATTATAAACTGTTTAGAGAGCAGCAAGATCAAATCACTGCTCCTCCCCGTGGACAAAAGAGGGATTGCAGCTGTTTTTTTACTTGGGCTGCTTAGGGGCAGAGCCTCGCTGACGACGTCATTGCGGGGGATTACATTACCCCCACAGACCTGTGAAGGATCGGCCAAGGATCAGTCAAGGACCAGTCAAGGACCAGTCAAGAACCAGTCAAGGACCCATCATGGAAACAGGAGAACTTTTAAACCGCTACTACTGTACAAGACAACTCAAAGTGCTTGACATAAAGCAAACACAACAGAAACATGAAAAAGTTAATTAAACACAAGAATTAAAACAAATTTAAAAGTGTTATATTGATTTATTAGAAACAGTACAAGCTCAAATATAGGGAAACATGAAACCAGAAATACAAGCAAAATTCAACATGAACTTAACAATGGATAAAAGTCATTTGATATCGCTCGAACTTCACTGCTAATAACAATCAAAGGCTATTCCTCTAAAAACATGCATTACCCTTGAGACTTGTGGCTGTTAGATCAGAGCACTACAATATGATAGTACAGTCATTTTCAATAGCATTTCATTTTAGTTCATTTTTAATTAATATTCAGTCATGTAACATAACAAGTTGAACAGAAAATCCACACCGTGCCATTACACATCAAGCAGATGAATACATGTAACTTTTTCCCACAGTGACAAAAACCACTGACTGTTGCCCCAGTAGCTATTTATAATATCCTGATAATTAAGAAACAATGGAAATAAACAATCTATGCATCCATCCATCCTTTTTCTGCCACTTATCAGGAATCGGGTCGCAGGGGCAGCTGCCTAAACAAGGAAACCCAGACTTCCCTCTCCCTGGCCACATTCACCAGCTTATCCGGAGGGATCCCGAGGCTCTCCCAGTGCAGCTAAGAGATGTAGTACGTTCAGCGTGTCCTAGGTCTTCCCCGGGGCCTCTCTCCGGTGGGACGTGCCCGGAACACCTCACCAGGGAGGTGTCCAGGAGGCATCCTAACCAGATACCCTAGCCACCTCATCTGGCTCCTCTTGATGTGGAGGAGCAGTGACTCTACTCTGAGCCCCTCCCGGATCACCAAGCTTCTCACCCTATCTCTAAGGGAGGGCCCGGCCACCCTGCGGAGAAAACAACGATCAAGCCAACAAAACCACATCATCCACAAAGAGCAGAGACCCAATCATGAGGTCACCAAACCGGATCCCCTCAACACCTCGGCTGCGCCTAGAAATTCTGTCCATAAATGTTGTGAACAGAATCGGTGACAAAGGGCAGCCTTGGCGGAGTCCAACCCACACTGGGAACGATTCTGATTTACTGTCAGCAATGCAGACCAAGCTCTGACACCGGTCGTACAGGGACCAGACAGCTCGTACAAGCAGGTCCAGCTCTACATACTCCCGGAGTACCCCCCACAGGATTCCCCCGGGGACACAATCGAATGCCTTCTCCAAGTCCACAAAGCACATGTAGATTGGTTGAGCAAACTCCCATGGCCCCTCAATGACCCAGAAGAGGGTGTAGAGCTGGTCCACTGTTCCACGACCGGGACGAAAACCACACTTCTCCTCTATCCGAGGTTCAACTATCCGACGGACCCTCCTCTCCAGCACCCCTGAATAGACCTTACAGGGGAGGCTGAGGAGTGTGATCCCCCTGTAGTTGGAGCAAACCCCCTGGTCCCTCTTTTTGAACAGGGGGACCACCACCCCAGTCTGCCAGTCCAGGGGAACTGTTCCCAATGTCCACGCGATGCTGCAGAGGCGTGTCAGCCAAGACAGCCCTACACCATCCAGGGCCTTAAGGAACTCCAGGCAGACCTCATCCACCCCCAGGGCCTTGCCACTGAGGAGCTTTTTAACCACCTCAGCGACCTCAGCCCCAGAGATGGGAGAGCCAGCACCAGCTACCCCAGACTCCACTTCCTCATTGGAACACATGTTGGTGGGATTGAGTCTTCGAAATATTCCCTCCACCTCCTCACAACATCCTTAGTCGAGGTCAGCAGCCCCCCATCCCCACTGTACACAGTGTTGACGGGACACTGCTTTCCCCTCCTGAGCTGCCAGATGGTGGACCAGAATCTCCTAGAAGCTGTCCAGAAGTCATTATCCATGGCCTCTCCAAACTCCTCCCACACATGAGTTTTTGCCTTTGCAACCGCCGAAGCTGTGCTCCGCTTAGCCCGCCAATACCCATCAGCTGTCTTTGGAGTCCCACAGGCCATAAAGGCCCGATAGGACTCCTTCTTCAGCTTGATGGCATCCCTTACTGCTGGTGTCCAACAATGAATTCGGGGGTTACTACCACGACAGGCACCGACGACCTTACGGCCACAGCTGCAGCTCGCCGCCTCGACAATAGAGGCAAGGTACAGCCCACTCGGACTCAATGTCCCTCGCCTGGAGCTCTGCCGGAGATGGGAGTTGAAACTCTTTTTGACACGGGACTCTGCCAGATGTTCCCAGCAGACCCTCACAACACGCTTGGGTCTGCCAGGCCTGACTGGCATCCTCCCCCACCATCTGAGCCAACTCACCACCAGGTGGTGATCAGTTGACAGTTCCGTCCCCTCTCTTCACCTGAGTGTCCAGAACATGCGGCCGCAAGTTCGATGACATGACTACAAAGTCGATCATCAAACTGCGGCCTAGAGTGTCCTGGTGCCAAGTGCACATGTGGGCACTCTTATGCCTGAACAAGGTGTTTGTTATGGACAGTCCATGATGAGCACAGAAGTCCAGCAACAAAACACCACTCGGATTCATATCAGGGGGGCCATTCCTCCCAATCACGCCCCTTCAAGTCTTGCTGTCATTGCCCACATGAGCATTGAAGTCCCCCAGCAAAACAAGGGAGTCCCCGAAGGAGTGCTCTCCAACACCTCCTCCAAGGACTCCAAAAAAGGTGGGTACTCTGAACTGCTGCTTGGTGCATAAGCACAAACAACGGCCAGGACTCATCCCCCTACCTGAAGGCGGAGGGAGGCTACTCTTTCATTCACCAGGATAAACCCTAACATACAGGTGCCAAGTCGAGGGGGCAATGAGCATGCCCACACCTGCTCGGCACCTCTCACCAGGAACAACTCCAGAATAGAAGAGGCTCCTGCCCCTCTCAAGTCAGTGGTTCCAGAGTCCAAGCCATGCGTTGAGGTGAGTCCAACTATATCTAGCCAGAACCGCTCAACCTCGCTCACCAGCTCAGGCTCCTTCCCCGCCAAAGAGGTGACATTCCACATCCCTAGAGCTAGCTTTTACAGCAGAGGATCAAACCACCAGGATCCCAGCCTCTGGCAGCCGCCCAGCTCACACTGAACCCGACCCCTATGGCCCCTCCTGCATGTGGTAAGCCTATGGGAGTGGAGGCCCATATCACCCTTTCGGGCTGAGCCCGACTGGGCCCACCTGTTTGCCACGGGTGACCCTACCAGGGGCATGAAGCCCCCGACAACATAGCCACTAGGATCGTCAGGACGTACAAACTCTTCCACCACGATAAGGTGGCGGCTCAGGGGAGGAGGGAATTAAACCATTGTATTTAAAATATGGACAATCACCTGCTGTGGGCTGAACACAGTCTCACACCTCCAGGTCTGCATGGACTTGAATTGTGGGGCCGCTTGTGCATGATCAAATGCCTCACGTGGGATTGTTGCAGAGGTTATTGTCATGAGGTTTTGGACTTTTGCCTCGGACAGACAACTTCTCATGGCTGAATCCATGCTGTGATGCTGCCACACTGAAGACTGGAATTTATAAGCATCACTCCAGCCAGAGACATTTACTAAAATTTGCACTGATGATACTCTTTTTTTGCCCATATTTTTATCTTGTATAGTAGCTTTTATATTGGTACACATTTTATTTACCAATTGTTTTTATATATTGTGAGATTTTTCATTAGTAAAATGTCCCCATGTTGAAAATTTTGAGGTAAAGTTATTTTGCATATAAGTTAACTGGTTTTTGGTCAGGGGAAATCCAAAATAGTGATCTCACTGTTCAAAGCATGGGGAAATTGAAGCACCTGATGGAATGATTACAATGAAAACACAAGCCAAAAGTCACCTGTGATTATTTTCTTGATAGAAATGAATTACCCTTTATTGAATTCAAAATTTTAAAAAATTAATAAAGAAGAGTGAGCCAGTATTTTAAATGTTTCTTTAAAAGGAACAGCTCCTGAAAATGCAGCTTCCTTCAAAGAGCCATAAATCCCTTCTCTAGCTCCTTCTGCACCAGTGGTTCAGCTGCACCGTGCTGTGATGCTGCCACACTTAAGACTGGAATATACAAGCGCCAACTCAGCCAGAGTTTTAAAATCAGAAAACATGTCTCCATGTGAAGTGATAAGAAGTCAACAAGACGGGTTTCCTGATCCCACAATTACTCGCTTTAACGGGATGAAATCCCTCAGCATGAACTGGTAATTTTGTATCTAATTTAAAATAACAAAGTTATGGAGCAGACTTCAGGGTTTCTGGTAGTTTGTTCCAGATATTAAAATAAATAAAACTAAATGTTGGTTCATGTTCAATATTAGTCCCGGGATGGAAAACAAATTTGATCCAATAAATGATGATCTATCAGGCCAGAGGCAGTATTTTTTGTTTTCTAACATCATTAAATAAGATTCAGGAAGAAACTATCCATAAACTTCAAACTTCAGTGGAGGAAAGTTATTGAGGAGATATCATAAAAGGGCTCCCATATTAAAATGGAACTGGGTCTATAAACTTATATTTTCTAGTTTATTTTTAGAAAAATTATCTATGTAAAGAACAAAAATACAACAGCTGTACATTTTCAGTTCTTTACATCCTATTTAATGTTTTGAAACTGTTGTGCAGAATAATTACAAACAGTGTCTTTTGAGTGATGGACAAAAGAAAAATGCCATTTTCAACATTGTTAGTTTTGTTCAATAAAATCCAGTGCCATGGTTCCTGGGTTTTGCTGTGTTCTTTGGTTTGTGTTAGATTTTGATCATGTTTTTTTGGTTTTGGTTTGTCATGTTCTGTTTTGATCTTGGTTTCTAGTTGTAGTTTTTGTGTCTAGTTTTTTGTTAGGATCATTGTTTGTGTCATGTTTTATTTTTTGTCTTGAGTTTTGATTTATAGTTCTGCATTTTTTCACGTTTAGTTTAGTTTTCTTGTTTTCCCACTTGTGTTCCTGTGGTTTCTGTTTCTGGCTCGTTAGTTTACCTGGCCTAATTATTCATTCACTTCACCTGTTTCTTGTTACTCTCTCTGTGCATATATACCCCATGGTATGCAGTTTGCACTTGTTGTGTATGGTTCCCTGTTCTGAGTTTTGGAAAAATAAACCCTTTAAACCGCATTCATCTGCCTGCATTTTGGGTCCTCAGCTCTGCTACTCACATATGACATCCAGATTATTTTGTAACCAATAGAATTTTTTAAGGTTATAAAATAATTTTCACAATGATTCGCGTTGCTAACTTTCTGAAAAAAGAGCAAAAACAGCAGATGGATAATAATTTGGATCACAGTGTACGTTTACCTGCTACAGGTGTTATCGAGTGCTGGGCATAACATGAGAAGGAGGTACTTCTGCGCGTGTGTGAATGAATTGCTTACGTAAGTCAGCACGAGTGGAATGCGCCCATGTGATTCCCTGCTCCAGCCTTGAATGAAACACACCCATGTTAGTCAGTAAAAACTGCAAGTAATTTGTTTATCTCCATAAAACCTGTCAACTCTACATGAATACAGTCTTACAGTAAAATCCCACAACATACAGTTTCAGGAAAAACAAAGCAAGGAACTAATGGGACTACATGAACATGTTATCATTTATTAAATGCTCAAATCTAATCATTTAAATCTCTAAGTGTGTGCAAAATGTATTAAATGAATTGGGTGATATAATAGAGGCAGTTATGCAAATGCAGCCCACTCCAAGTATAACAGAGTAGTAGGCAGAGAGGGCCTTAGACCCAGTTAACCAGTAGCCACCACAGGGCTGCTGGGTATGAGTATGCTGTATGAGTATATAATAATTATGTAGGATATGGTGTTTCCCAGGGACCAACATTTACCAATCAAATATACAACCACACATAGTGCAGATGTACCGTTTTAATTAGATACCAGCTTTACAAAAGCTTTTATGAAAAGCAATGCTTGCTTTTTATATAATTTGTTGCTGAGCAAAGACTTTTTCTTACATGACTTCATCTGTTAATCTTCTATAGTATTAGGAGTGAGTAACATGTCAAAGTTAAACCACTGTGTGAATAATGTGTCTGACCCTGTTTATTGTACTCTGTACAAGCGGAGTTAAAAGTGAATGAATGACCTCATTTGTCGTGTTGACTGAACCACGCCCCAACCACTGTCTAACATTCACAACCCATTAGAAGAGTTAATGGTTAGTAGTGAGTCACACCAAACTGGATAAATATCAACCATCAACCTTTTTTTATGTGGTTTATACATGCAGTTGCTCAGTCTGATATAATTTCATAAACCCACTTTCCTCTAAATGATCCTCTGACTTTTCCTTTCTGTCCCATCAGGTGGAATATTTGTCCTTGTTTGCAGCTTTCAGAGTTTCTCTGCATCTGAACACTGACATAGATGAGCATAAACGTTGTGCCTCAATGTAAAGTTACTTAATTTCCCCTGTTTAAACTGCAGTTTGAATGACACACTAGCAAACACACGAATAATCAAAATAATCCATCAGTAAAATACTTCACGCTACTGTATTGGTATGAATCTGTGCAGTTTTTATTTATCTGATACACGTGGTTTTGCTTTCTGTTACTTAAAGCGAATTAATGGGTTATATTGTTGTTTCAATGCCATTTGCAGTATAAACAGGAGCTAATTCTTTTTAATTAGCTGATTGTAATTATTGCTGTGGTAGTAAACCTTATTTAAAATTATAGGAAGCTGGGTAAAATCTGTTTTGTTTGTGAATACAAACAATGTAGTCATGACTGTTCTTGTTTAATTTGTCATAAATTGGCTTCTGTGTAATGTAGAAGAGCAGGATTAAAATAACACTTTCTACAGGTATGTGACCAAACAGGTTTGTGAATCATGTACATGCGTGTAATTGTATCACATTTAACTCCTCATAAAAACATGATTCAGAAGACATACACTTCATCATGTTAACACAATGTTAACAATGTGAGAAAAACAGCTGACTTCTGAATTTGTATCTTCCTGCCATGACTCTAATTACATTTCTGGCATAAGGCATTTTTTAAGGCTTTTAAATAAAAGTAATGATTGGGGAGGACTGAAGTGATTAAATCATGCCAGAGAGCAGTTTGTTGAAAATATAGATGTTTATGTTTTTAGTAACATCATCACCTTTCATACAGTCTTAAGTTCTTGAACTTGAATTTAACAGACTTGATAAAAACTGAAAATGTCAGCCAGGATTACAAGTATCAGGTTACACTTAACAGATTAGCAGAGACTGTAGCTTATAGGATTTAAAAATAAATAAATAAGATTCTAATCTTTTACCCTGCAATGGACTGAGACCTATCCAGGGTGTACCCTGCCTCTCGCCTGCTAATTACTGGGATAGGATCCAGCTTTCCTGCAACCCTTAATGAACTAAACGGTAAAGACAATGGATGGAAGGATCTTTTACCATTTGGTCTCTGCAAACAAAGACTTCTTTGAGTCACTTGCTGACCCAGGATCCCTCTCTTCATCAAACTGCACCTTATGGGACCCATTTTATCTAACTAAAAGAAAGATGGAGACACCAGAAAACACAAACATCATTAAAACTTCTTTCAGTTTTATTATTATTTTAAGTAAAATCATCATGAGATAGCACAGCAATGTGGAGCTAAAGAGCCCAAAACAGTCATGTTGAAGCTGGGAGAGAATCCTTTTACAACATCATGTCGTCTGATAAAATGTATTTGTATAAAACAAATAAACAAATAAGAAGAAGATGGAATATGGAAATTTAGGGGAAGCAGTATGATGTCCTGTGTAATGCTCAGGAAAATCATTTAAGACAACATACACTTCACAATTCCCTGAGAAAAGAGGGCTCATTTAGAAGAATAAAACTGAAACTGTAACAACCTGAGAGAAAAACAGCTGACATCTAAATTCCTTCAGATCTGATTCAGAACAAGCCTCTGCATGATGAGCTGAAAAACTAGTGCATATGCAAAGCAGTAATAATGTCCTGCTAATGTTATCAAGCCTAAAACCACAAGACATGATGGGGGCTGACCCCTTGCGCTTTACACTATTGTGAGAGACAGGATGTAAAAAATTGTTTTGATTGGAAAATGTCAGCAATTTCAGAAACCGTTTCATTTTCCATTTCATTTTCATTTCCCCTAAACAGCTTGGCCTTTGTCTTTTCCAGCACTGCCCTTGTAAGCTGTACCACAGTCTGAAATGGTACGTCAGTGTGTGTCTGCTGGAACACTATTTAATCAGTCACATGAGAAACATGAACCTGTATGTTTCTAAAAGCTGCCACCCTCATATCCATTTTATCATCACCACTTGTGCAGTTAAAAGTGCATTTTGTTTAAGCTTGGTGATGCATATTGGTGTAAAGTTACAAACCTGTGAGTCACTTTCTTTCACAAGACTCATCACCCCAGAGTATCTCTCCTTCAACTCAAAGCAGGTTAACAACAGCACACAGCTAGAAGACGTACAGTACAAACATGGTCACAGCTGGAAAAAAACGTCCTGACTATACAATGCTATCTATTAATATTAATTTAGTAGAGAGATATAAAAGTCTTCAAATATCTTCAAAAAGAGCTGGCAGATGTGTGTTAAGGCTTCAGATCCTCACAAAACGGACACACAAAATGTTGGCTGATCTTGTTTTTTTCTTTTATAATAAAATTAACGGGACTGTTGGAAGGACCTGAGTCTGGCATTGATAAAAGGCCACCGTGCCACCACTGACAATTCTCACTTCCTCTCCAAGACAGAGTGGACTTAGTTTAAAAGTTTAAACTTATTAATACAGTTTCCCTATATTTCATTTTTCTATTATTTTTCTTTGTTGTTGTTTTGTTCTTTTGCTTTGTTTGTTGGTTTTTTCTTACTTGTCCTGTCCCACATCACGGCACACAGAAAAATGTTCTGAGTGCTGTTTAAGGATATAAAGTGAAGGAGGTATTTCGGATATAAGGCTCTCCCTTTATACTAAAGTGTTATTCTCTTTTCTTGTTTATTGCTGAATTATATATTAATACTGGACCTGAATGGGGGGTCAGAAGGAAGAGAGCAAAAAGAAGAAGATGAGAGAAAGAAGAGAAAAAAAAGGACAAGGAAAAGATAGAAAACAACTCTCAACCATAGTTCACATTACTTTGCTGTTTTTAAAACCAAATCCTTCATAAAAGTAAAAATTATTCATGCTCAGCTTAGTAAAAAAAATACATTTTTCTTTCATGAGATCTATGAAAAATACTTCCTGCTTTATTCTGACTATAATGTAACTAAACTCTCAAATGAATGCAGAACTAATGAGATGTGACACTGTAAAACAAAAGGAGTAAAATAAAACGGAGGGGAAGCCCTTCAGAAAGCTTACATGCTGATGTAGGCCTGTATATACTGTCAAGATTTGTAGCAATGATTTGTTTGTTTCTGTTGTGTCTGTAGCATCAGTCACACTATATGTTGATGAAATAAACCACAGTCTTGAAAAGGTCTTTAGCATAGAAAATCTCTTTACATTACTGTCATTTAGCAGACGTTTTTCTCCAAAGCCGTTAGGCAGTAACGTTAAGGGTCTTGTCTAAGGACCCAACTGGAAGGTGTTCATATTTCACCCTGTGGGATTCAAGCTCTGGTCCTGCAAGGGACACAGATGTCCTTCCAACTGAGCTATCCGTCCGCCACACTCTTCCAAGACGGTGCCTTCATTGGACTGGCGGTCCTGTCGGTTGGCAGGGTTGTAAACTGGTCTTCTGCAACAGCATACAAACAACACAAGCAGAGCTTCTTTTAAAATATGACAGATAAAAACAGTGTGTTATTCTATTCCATAAACAAGTGTTGATGACAATACCTGCATTTTTTACGTCTGTATACCATGTAGAAAATGCCAATCCCTACCAGGATAACGCCGACAATTACTGGAATGATCCAATAACTGTAAGAAGTCCCTGCTAAGAGGAACAATTTTAAAGTTAATCCACATCTCTACATATATACTTGAAATAATAAAATGATCTGTTTGTATACTTTTTCTTCAAAAGCTGACCTCCTTTGAGGTGCGGCTCATTCTGTATTTGTGCAATTTTGTTGCAAGATCATTGTATTGTCTGCAATGTTGTACCCCAAACAATAGCCATTAACACCTCTACAGATGTTAAATATGAGCTAGCTTCACACAAACATCTACACTTAAATAAGAAGCAGAGACCAGACCAAACAACGAGAAAAGAATAAATGCCTCACAAACAGCATGACTACCATCTAGTCCAGTGGTTCCCAACCTGGGAACCCCAAAAAGCACAGGGGGTCTCTGAGGCTTTGAACATTAGAGCCATTGTGATTAATGTTCACAAATTGTCCCTGTTTTAATGAATAAAAGTAAGGCTGTATGTTGTTCATTTAAGTTTGGCTTTATCAAATGACAGGACTCAACCAGAATACATCATTTATGATGAGAATCTCACTTTTGTAAGCCTACAACCAGCAAAGGTTTCAGCAAAGGGTGAAGCAGGGGTCCATGGCATTTTAGTATACTGTATGCATGAAAGGGGTCCCCAAGGAAAAAAGGCTGGGAGCCACTGGTCTGTATTGTACATAATGTAAATATGGTGAGTTTAAATCCTGTCTCCATACCTGTTTATACAGTATTAAGCAGGAACTAAATTCAGAGGAAAATCATTTCGGGAAAGGTTGAGCTGTATAATTTAACAAAAAGTTACAAAAATGAAATGGTCACATTATCTCAGGTTTCTATAACTTAGATTTCATGCCTTCCTTTTAAGTTAATTTTTTTATATCCAACTCATGTTTGTAAATAGGCCCTGCGACAGACTGGTGACCTGTCCAGGGTCTACCCTGCCTCTCACCTGTTAAAATGCTGGGATAGGCTCCAGCTCACCCGCGACCCGAAATGGAATAAGCGGTCAAGATAATGGATGGATGGATGTTTGTAAATAGCTCTTTTTTCACAGTGTAACCCTCCTCTGAATGAATGACATGCCTTGTTTGCTGCTTGTTTCTTACCTGTATCTTTCTGCAATCCAGCATTTTCAGAGCAGGTAGCTGTAAAATAAAATAATTTGAGATCAGAAGTTCCAATTCCACAATCTTTTATTAATTAGTTGCAATTGTGTTTCCCATTTTAGAAAATACATAAGATAGAACGTTAGTTGTTATATTTCTAAATAATATATATCAAATGTTCTTTCATAGAAAACAAATACTCACTGAAACATCTTTCAGAGTGTTCTGGACCCTGAACAGAAAAAAGGACCAAATGTAAGATTAGAAAGGTTGTTTTTTTATGTTTCGTTTCAGTGCTGCTACTGATATGCCCATGATTTTATTCTAAGTGAAATGGGACTAGATGAACAATATGATTAACATTTTGTGTGCGTGTGTGTGTATGTGTGTGGGTGTGCATGCATGTGGTATATTTTACATACTGAGCATTCGTAGGTGAAGTTAATCTCCTTGTGGCACTTGTACGTTTGCAGACTTCTGTTGCTTGAACTCATCACCAGCTCGCCGTTGTCTTTTTTGTTTGCAATAACAATGCCCTAAAGCCAACATGTGGAAGAAGATGAGTTGTTACCACATGGTTAATTTACTTAGCTCTAAGAAACATATCTTGAACAATGTCTAGATGACATCAAGCTAATAAATACCAATAAAGTAAAGCAGAATTGTAAACCACATATGAAAATATGTGATAATGTAAATTATTTTTGCAGTTAAAAGGTCCTTTTCTATGTTAAACACAAGCGTAACTATCAGAATCAGTTAACATCACATTCAGATAATATTAAAAGTGCTTTTTGACACGGGACCTTTTCAAAAGGTAAGAACAGTCAGTGTCTTATCAGCAACAGACTGAAATCAGAGCACTCATAGTGTGGAGAGTCAAAACTAAAGCTAAAAAGCTACTCAGATGGTGGCTATGAGAAACACCATATAAAATAACTTAGCAGCTGGGTTTGTTAACTTGTTGCAGCAGTGTTGTAACCCAAACTGTGATGGAACTGTGCAACATGTTCATATGTTCCCCACTTCATGTGTCTCTCTTTCATCCTATATTATTATTATTATTATTATTATTAATATTATTATTATTATGCGATTGTGAAAAAGAAGTAAGAGGTCAAAACAACTATGTGATATGGATGCAACACTTTAAAGTCCAAATTACATCTCTCATTTGAAGCACTAGCAGTTTTTGAAGTTATAGTTGTCTTAGATGGAGACAAATGACTTCTTCTCTTGGCCCCGTCTGAGCAGCTTTTAGCTTAGTTCTCCTGTAAGGAAACGTTTTGAATCTACAAACTGAGTGTTCACACTGCTGTCTATGGCAGGTATCCCCAGCTGCACTTTTCTTACTGCAGGAGAAATATTTGTATCAGATAACATTGTGCCCTAAGATTTATTTTATTTTATTTTTTAAAAGATGTCTAAATAAGTTAACTAATTTTGTCATGGGTTACTTACATCTATAATCCAAGAGAAATCACAGAGTGATCCAGTATATTCTGGTACAATGTAAAAAGTACCATTAGAGGTCTGGGTGACAGTACAGTTGGAGACTTCTGATCTGCAGAATTGTAGATGGTCAACTAAAAAGAAAAGCAAAGATAAAAAAAAAAGATCATCTGAATTACCGAAAATACATCCAGGTCCTAACCTTGATTCTCTGAACATTGTTAAAATGTCAGAAAAGTTGGTAAAACACAGACAGTGATTTAAGGTCACCGTGGTTCTGGGTTTTCTTTAGCTCTGTAGATAATTGTCTAATAATGAAATTCATGCCCTGTTAATGTTGTGTTTTCTACTCATGCTTTTCTTTTCTTTTCTTTTCTTTCTTTTTTCTTTCTTTGTTTTTTTACTATTTTTTTATTGGCTTTGACTCTGTACTATCCATCTTCGGATGCTTTTGTATTTTAATTAATTGTGGTCATAGTGCTGACAGAGTTTTATACCACCTTTCACACTACTGACATTATTATGGTAGGGGTGTGGTCCAACATGTGACTAATAAGTAAAGAAGTTTGGGTAGAAAAAAAAAAACAAGTGCCTATGACCTGCTCCCACTTTATTTCCCCAGTATTGTTTCCTTTTTTATTTTAATATGTGTAAGCTTTTCTCTATAAGAGGCATCTTAAACCACTGACTGTGTGTGTGGCAGGTATTTTCATAGTTAAATACTGCAACCTGATGGTTGACACAATAAGCTATGCAAAACACACAAATGTAAATAGCCTGGTGACAATATAAGGAGAGGGATGCTATCTGACTTTTTAATTGGCTTTCATGGACATTTGATGTCATGAAAGCCGCTTAAAATAACTGTTACATTATATGTTGCTGCCAAGTAATTGTGATAGATTTCTTCTTTAGCACAAGTGTTGTGCTAATAGATTATAAAGGCAGAGCTAAAGCACTCAGTCATTTCACCTAATTAAAACTGTCCAGTGCAGATTTGACACCGTGATTGCTTCGCAACTTTTTGTTTTTTTTTTTCCATTGCATGCTTATATTACAGTGCAACACGGCATTTTTCCCCTTCACGCACTGTGTAGGAGACATGCATTCTGCTCTGTATGATGCAGTACAATCAGCCGTGGGTTTCTTCCCTAAACGCGTGCATTCCAAGTTCAAACCGCAGGCAATTACTTCACGCGCCGTCATTTCATGTGCACAATGACACATCATAATGGAGAAAAAAGCTAATGAAAAATGCTGCTCAGTATCATAAACATGCTTTTCTGGTAGTCTGTTAAGACTTTGATGTTCTAAATACACACAGTCATGCATATCCCTTTCTAAGGATCGAGCAAACTGTAACACCTCGCTAGAAAAAGTTGTTGTTTATCACACACACCTGTGATACAATAATCCTAATACGCATCTGCAATGCAAAAATAAAATAAAACAATCATGTATACATAACTATTGTGCATTTGCACAGTCTACTGTTTGGTTTCAGAAATTCAATCAAAAGTTACGGTAAATCTGCTTACCGAAAACCAAGAGCCATAAGACGCATTTCATCGTTTTCCACATTTGGATGGAGAGCCTGTCCTCACTTCTGATGCCGGCTTGTAACACTGTAAACTTTAGAGGGTATAATGAATGAATTAGTGCAAGTTTTAGTCCAAGTGCTTTTTCTATTTCCTGTTTAAAAGTGTCCTCCAGTCTTTTAAAGAAAGCCTTGGAATGACTTCACCTGCTGGCTCGTCCTGTCTCCAAGTGATGGCTGTGCAGTCTCGCCCTATCTTAAAGTGGAGACTGCCGTTCATGCCATCGCCTTCCTGATGACGCAAGAAACGTTGGGAAGTCCCTGTTTGGCTGCCACCCAGTGGTAAATTTATATTCTCACTCTTGCTGGCGAGGCATCCATTCTTATTGACAAGGTGGAGATGGTAGCTTACTTTTTATAGTTATAGTAAGTTAAGTTTTTATATATTTTTTTGTTATTATTTAATCTATTGATTGTGTGTTCTTAAGGGCTGCACTGGCCCTGAAAATAGTTTCTAACTATAAAGAATTGCAGAAAAATGTTTTCAGCGTAACACACTTGCACTGACAGCTGGTTTAAAAAAGCATGTTTTCCACGTCTTTCAAGCAAGCTTTAATCTTCAACTAACATTAGTAAACGCATTGTAGTTTGTAGAGCCTAAAAATCACTTTTGTAGTTTTATAAGAAATTAAATGTTTAATTTTTCAGAAGAAACATTTTTGTTTATACCTGTAAATATGCCACAAACAAGGCCTTTTAAATTACTTAGAAGGTTGGACTTCAAATTTATTCATATTTTTCAGGTCGGAGAAAACCTTATTCTGTATTTGAGAGCTTCCTGGGGGGCTAGATAGTGTTGAATCTAATATGAATCCAAGTCTTTGGATGGTGGGAGGAAGCCGGAGTACACAGAGGGAACCCACGCATACAAGGGGAGAACATGCAAACTCCACACTCCATCGCCACAAGGTTGGAATCTCCTCCAGCTGAGGGAGAGCCAGCGACCTTCTTGCTGTGAGGCAACCACACCACCGTGCATAACTTGAAATAAACTATCCAGTAGCCTATGAATAAGCTTGACTCGCCCTTTACCGTGTGGTTCTGGGCTGCATCCACCGTAACGATCCGTCTGGACTTCACCCCTTGCGCTGGGGTGTAAGAGTGCATTGTCAGTAACCACACGCACAGTAGCGTAGGGCACGCTTCTTCCCTTGTCAGAACATCCCTTCCCTATGGGGAGGGATAGATAAGAAAGCAGGAATACTGTAACAGGTCTTGATGAGCTGCCCTGGCACTAAACTCAACCGCCAAGCCTTACACCGTTGAGGTGGTACTGCGTGTCTTTCAACACGGCCCGGAAAGCCAGTGGACCGCAACGGATTGCAGGGAGGTGACGTTGGCACCACCACAGTCACATCAACTATCAGCGTGGAGACGAAGCTGAAGTTGGCTTCCCATTCCCAGCATCCGAGTAGCAAAATGTGTAAAGGGCGATTCCACTGAATTTGGAGCAATCTCGACCATATTAGCCAGCTCTTGATCAAAAACTACAACACTTTGACACTTCAAACCTGGACTGAAATACCCTAAACAACATCTAGATTATTTAAAATACAGTTTCTGATTTGTGAAACCTTTTATTTTATTCGTGAAAACGCAAATAACGCTAACTAAAAAGAAAACACTACAACACTTCAAATCTTTACATTCTATGCAGTGTACAGATCTCTTAAAATGCAATATTTTTTGTTTCTGTTTGTCTGACCTTTTGTTTTGTGAATGAACCTGAAATTGTAAAAACTGGGAAAAGGGTCAATAATGTTGTAACAAGTGATGGTATTGTTACAATCTGTCCTGCCACTCCTCCATTCACTCCACACCTGTTCCTCATCCTCATCAGTAATCTAGTTAACCTGCCACTCCTCCATTCACTCCACACCTGTTCCTCATCCTCATCAGTAATCTAGTTAACCTGCCACACCTGTCTTCCCTTGTTCCCCAGTCCTTTATATACCCCACCAGTTAAGTCACTCATTGTCGAACCTTAATCCACACACCTCAAGGACTCACTCCCGTTCCGTTTCCAGATTCCTCACGTCCCTGTTGGTAATTGTATGTGTATCTGCACTATTCCATACTGTTAATAAATCTGTTAAACATCCTCCTGTCTTCCTGGAGTCCAAGTGTAACAGGTATAATCCGTATAATGGGCTACAACAATGGTGGTGTATAACAAATAAATACATACGTATGCCTTTTCCTTTTCAAACAAGAAAATTAAATGTAAACATGTAAAGTGTATAAATGTTGAAACATGTTTGAAATAAACCACCAATAGCCAACATAATTAACTCTCATCCCCCCACTTATTGTGTTGTGTGAAGCAGTAGGTGTATGACACAATAAAAATTTTCCATCTGTAGCAGTACAAAGATGAATACATGACCCAGGCTTTATTTCATGAAAATAGATTTTAAAATAATAAGGAAATCATGTGACAGATAATGATATTATCCTTCTGAAGAATCTTGCCTAATAGATAACAGGAAGCAGAAAAACACACTATAATAATTTTGACATATCACATAGTTATAAATGGTAAATATCTCCCAAAGAAATTTGTTCATTTTTTGTTACATTTCGTTAAAGGACCAAATAAAGGCCTCATATTACTATTCTATATTACTATACTAAATTACTATTCTTAGCACTTTTTTACAGGTCGGGCCTTAAAGGTTTAACACATCTGTTTATATTTTGTTTCTGTTGCTGTTGCTAAGCTTCACTGTAGCCAGATGGCCATTATGAAATCTAGGCTAAAAATCATACAGGCCTATGTTGAGTCTGCAGATTTTAAAAAAGAAAATGTCATCCAGAGGCTACAGGTTCCGGGTCATACAGGTCCAACAACTATAGTGCCGTGCAAATTAGCTCACAGTCATTTAAAGCAGTACTTTTTCCATTTTCTCCCAACTGGCTTGAAAATGCAGAGGCAGTATTCAATGCTGCTTCTGTGTTAGTAAAGAAACAGGTCATGAGATCGACCTGCTTCTGGAATCAGACATCCATCAAGAGTTTTTCTTAATTAAGCGGGCTGCAGTAGCGTACCTGTGCCAGCTCTATCCATCTGCAGCTATTGGACATCAAGCAATAAAGATGATAAATACTTGTACAAATGACAATCTCCTGTACACGATGCATGTGGCGATCAAAAGAAGATCAGGCATTGAAAATGACCTACAGAAACATCCTGATGCTGACACGTGGACATCAGCCTTACTTTTGGAGCATGAACACTTTGAGAAGAAGGAAAATTACTGTGGTTGAACCAAATTTTAGATACAGTTATGGAATTAATGTCTTTATAATGGGGAGGACATGGTTGCTTGTAGACTGGGATTCCTATTCAACGCAGAGCTTTTTGGAAAGTATCAAACTCCAGGCTGTCCTGTTGCAAAAAAGATGTCCAACTCCATTGAGATCTGGTGAGTAAATCGTAAATTACCAATATTTGTTTAATTCATAGTATCCAGCTTATTTTTTGCTTATTTTTTATGTGTACCTTTCATTTAAAAAAACATATTGGTAGCATAATATTGGCATAATTTACTCATTATCAAATCTGTTGTTTCTTTTGTCCCAGGATGTGAGGATTTCAGTGATTTTCAGGCTGATATTGACAAGTGGGTCAGAGAAAATATCAAAGCTCTACCATGTAAAAGGTATTTATGAGTTATACCTTTATCTTATGTAACATCACTACCTTGTTAAGGCAGCATTTACATGTTTAGGTGGTTGTAAGGAACAGGATCCCTTGCATAATGTTATGAAATTCAAGATAAAGTTCAGTGACACAAAAGTAATATATAGTTATTAATATTAATATATAATATATAATATTAATATTTAGTTATTATTCACTTACTCAGTTATATGCTGTTATTTAGTTGTTGAGTTTTTCAGCATAAAGTAGAAATTTTATTATGTTTAGGTTAAATTTTTACTCCCTCTGTCTCTTTAGTGGCCCACATCCATGTTCTCATCATCAGACAACGCAGCAGCGAACCTTTCTGCATGGACCGCCACGTCTTCTACTGGTTATCAGCTGTGCATGGAGGCTGTAGTGACTATGGCATTTAGTCACTCAGCTGGGTGAGGGGAGAGATCCTTTAGTAACGTGCTTCAATAAACAATCCAAAGCCGCTGTTCAAGTTGGGCGAAGTTCCCATTTATTATTATTGTCCAACCTATGTTATTGTATGCGTTGATAATGGGTCACATTTATGATCGAAATAAAAAAGTGCCAATAACAAAAAATGTGAGCGGCAAAAACTGTGTTTTTCTCCCGCACCCAAGCTAATTAGAAACCAACATCTCCTGTGGCTTTCATTTAATACACCTGATACGCCTCTTTACTGCCACCCACTGTGATAATACGAACCAAAAAATGCAAGTGACACAAAAACAACAAATGGCTCCTACAGAGGCTTTGCCACAAAGAAACAGCTTCCCACAACCCTGCCTCAGCTAGCTTCAGTCCTTGGTGGAAAGTAAGAGTTATGAACAAAGCAAGTCACTGGTCGTGTTGTGCTTTGTTTTTATGTTGCCACTTGGATCATGTGATTTATTGTTCCTCCACTTTAATGGATGGCATAGATTCTTTCCGCCCTGTAGACTTGGAGACGATGTGTTTTGAGGTTTCAACGTTTATAGCAAAGCTGGTACGTTTGATGTTACTCTTTGCTGGCACTTTGAACCTAATAACAGTCTTGGCTCCTGCACTTGATTTTACGTTTGAAATATCCCCAAACAGTGGATGAGACAGAATCCTGACTGGTTGGTTTTCCAGAAAGTTCACCAAATCTATGAATGTAACTCTTGAGCCTAGCCGTTCTTGGATTTCACAAGCTGTAGACCACCATTTTTCTCTTAACTTGTATGGCCACTTAATTATAATTTGCTTCACATTTGATGGGACATTCATTTCCTCCATATACTGTATGTCTGCCATAGCATTGCAACATCCTTTCAAGAATAAGGAAAATTCCTGTAGCCCCTGAACATATTCAGCTTTAATGACAGGCCAGCCCAATGCTTTGTCCACATAAGTTGTTGCCAGTTTCATTTCCAAAGTGTTCCCTCAAAAGACCTTTTGCACTTTCACATCCTTGTCTAGGTGTTATATGCAGACAGCTTCTTACTAGCGCTCTCGGCTGCCCCCTGGTATATTTTTCAAGGAAATACAAACAGTCCTGATAACTGCTTGTTTTCCCCTCCACACAGCTCTAAAAAAGGAAGTAAGCTGCAATGAATCACCATCAAATGGTGATATTTCTCTTTGTGGTAAAGCATTTGACATGAAGTGTTGTACAAGTGTTGTATTGATTTCATTTTGCTTTTGCATGAGTTCACACATCACATCCTGAGTTGCTGTATTTTGTGCTGATGAAATGTTTTGTTGAATATAATTTAGTCCATGATCCCCCTTTGCAGTGACCGAGTCGGAGAGTTTGGCTTTAGAAGCTGTAAATGAATCTGAAGAATTAGGCCTTTGAGCCATTTCTTGGTTCTGAATACCATCCAGTACCTGTGTGACTCCATAGGACTGATGTTTCTCCTTTGAAAATATCTCAGTATTAAATTTTGGTCTTATGTGCAGTGTATATGAGAAAGATGGCACCTTTGAAACTTGTTCCATAGCTGAAGGTTTTTCCTTTGGCACAAATTCATTCACGTTAGGATTTAATTCGTTTATGATCGAAATAAAAAAGTGCCAATAACAAAAAATGTGAGCGGTAAAAACTGTGTCCTTCTCCAGCACCCAAGCTAATTAGAAAGCGACATCACCTGTGGCTGTCATTTAATACACCTGATGCGCCTCTTTACTGCCACCCACTGTGATAATATGAACCAAAAATGCAAGTGACACAAAAACAACAAATGGCTCCTACAGAGGCTTTGCCACAAAGAAACAGCTTCCCACAACCCTGCCTCAGCTAGCTTCAGTCCTTGGTGGAAAGTAAGAGTTATGAACAAAGCAAGTCACTGGTCGTGTTGTGCTTTGTTTTTATGTTGCCACTTGGATCATGTGATTTATTGTTCCTCCACTTTAATGGAGGTTTATGTTATTTGATTATGTTCAACTTGCTGACACGTTGACTTGGAACTTTTTTCACACAAGTGTGAACCAGCCGCCGTCACCTGGATGATGCAAATCACTCTGTGTATTCCACAGACTGGGGGTACAAATCCTTTAGAACTTGCTCATTATACTGGCTAACTGTCCAGGATGTACTATGCCACTCACCAGATAGTAGCTGGGATTTATGAAAATTTCTTTCTTTTCATTTCTATTGTTCAGGCCATCGTCTCAGGTGAGGAGAGGTCTCAATATACATTTGATAAAAGGTGGTACCCATCATCTTTGATGATGATGCTCAGATGGACAAGATATTTGCAGACTTGTCAGAGTTTCTTTCCAGCTGCAAACACCTGTCTCTTGAAGTCTGCTCCATGACCTCCAGGGACTGGGTCAAATTTATCCTAAATGTGCTGCTTTCAGAGGTAGGTCAGCAGGTAAATGGAGGAAGGATATACATTTGACCCGAATGATAACCTTAACTTAATAAAATTCAAATGCATAGAAATAAACTTTAAGGAAAAGGAAGTTTTTCAGGTGATGGATGAAGGCTCCCAGAAAAAAACTTTGACTAAACATGGTCATTTTATTGTCTATATGAAAACTAGGGGTAATCTCTTATAAAAAATTAAAGAGCTACAACACTTAGTGTAGGTAAAACAACAGAGTGCATCTAATTTATTGATGCACTCAACAAAAGAAACTTTTATTGAAGTGGGGTGAAGAAGGTCTGGTATGAACACAGATGGGAGGTCAGGAATGAGCAGGAGAGGAAGAGTGGGGTCTGAAATAATGGCTGACATTCATGGAAAGATTAGTCAGATGACAAAATAAACTTTCAAATAGGCTAATGAAGATGAAACATGGACAAAAACATCTGGTCTAATACAAGAACACTACAGGCTCTGGAAGAGAGAAGCAGCGTGACACATTCTGACTGTGGAGGAAGCTGGCATTAACACAAGAAAGAAACATTCATGAGTTGATAATGCTTTAATCTATCTTTTTTTATAGTGAGAAACAAGTGCTTGCCAAGCTAGAAATGGAGAAACAGTGTAAGTTCAAGTTCAAACTTTTCTTTAAAGTAGTTTTTTTTGGGGGGTTTTTTGTTTTTTTTTTTTTTAACATTGCAGATCTAAGTGCTGTAATTTTTTTGCAGGACCTGGTCTAATGGAGTCCACATGGCAAAACCATAATGTGTCTAAGTGCTGTAGTTTTTGATCAAGGGCTTTCTAATGTGGTCTAGATTGCTCCAAATTCAATCGAATCGCCTTTCACAAATTTTGCGAATCGGATGCCGGGAATCTGCCCAGATATAAAGGTGCCCTATTCCACCCAGCCATTATGGTTCTTCATGAGCCACACCTTGGGGTTGCAATGTGGGAGTGAGGAATTTGGAGTCAGAAAAGCCCACTCCACCACAGAATGAAAGCCTGCAAACACTGTTTTTAGCAATAAAAGGTTGGTTTATTATCCACATTTTTCTTCTTGCCAAAACAATACTCTTCTCTTCTCACCAAAACAGAAAGTAATGTACAAAATCAGTGTACAACATTGTCAAAGTTTTTCAGGTCAACACCTATCACATAAGACTTCATTTACTCATTTTATTCTACAGTTCTATTCTACAGTCATTTAGCAGACGCTTTTACCTGAAACACTAACTGGTTCCTTGCATGACCTTCATAAATGCCACTTTTCTGATTACTTTGGTTGCATGTAAATACATCACACAATGACAACCCTTCACAATTTCCTGGTTGGGCTAGGGTTAGACATGAAAACTATTTGGGGAGAACTAAAAAATACCATTTGATGGGGCCACTCTTTACCAATGTGGATAGGTTTTTATGTTCTTGTTTTTTGCATTTTCATCCGAAGACCAATACAACTCACAAATACTCAAACATTAACATGAAAAGTTTCGGCCTTCATGAGCAAACACAACAATAATTTGTATGTGTTTTTATTAAGAATGATGGCATCATTTTCACTCAGCAGATGAAAATACACCATTTTCTGGTCATTTGGTTGGACCTCCCTATCCCAGTATTCATGCATGAGGCACCGTAACACTGGACTTTGTTGAAAAAGCGTTTGAGACATTCTGCCTCTTCTAACTTCCCCTGTGGGAGATCATCATAGAACCAAATTCACTGCACAGAGTATGTAGTTACATTAAACGTGAATTTCTCAGATGATGCTATAGCTTTTCTTTGTGGTTGGACTTGACTGTGTCTTCTCTTATTGACCACTTACCTTAATTTTACATGTACTTGCAAAGATTTGTATCCAGGCCTCTAGCTGTAAAGTGCCTGTATGCTCGCTGACAGCCTGCACTCCCTGCAGGCCAAAGTAATGCTTATACTAACACAGAGCAGCTGCAGGCTGTGGTTTAGCAAAGCAAGATACAGAGATGAGGTGTTTTTTGCTGTTTGCTAAAAGTTAAAAATGTGTACGCCTTCTTGGTACAGGATGTGCACTGTATTCAAATTATTTCTGAACCTACATAATGAAGAAAGGACTTAATTAGAAGGAGATGCTCTGAGGACAAAAAAAAAGTTTTGAAGGCTTTTGATTTTGACTGAAAGGGTGCCAGATTTTAGTCTTAGGTCTTACTGAAAGTGAATTAGTCTAGGTTAGGATTGTTTCATTTGAATTTTCTTTATTCTTCAATAAAAGACTTCTGAGAAAAACCTGATTTACATGGAAGGTCCCTGACTCATCCTTTCATAAGAAGGGGGTTAAGGGACTAGCACCTCCCATCACACGGACTGGACTAGATACTTCGTGTTTTTGGAAAAGGTGAGTGCTGTACCACACATTTCATATAGAGAATAGATCCTGTTGACTGATATATTTATAAATATAAAATATGCAAATGGTTTAAAGTAAGACTTTGTGTTAGACCTTTAGTTCTTAATAGAAAATTAATTTATTAAGAAATAGCTGTTTTTAAAGTGAAGGCTCCCCTGAAAATATGGGGGTTAGAGTCTATGCTCTGAGAGTTGTCATACAGTATGACAGTTTGATTTAAATCAAATCAAATCAAACTTTATTTATAAACCACTTTTCATGCTGAGGGCAACATAAAGTGCTTTAGATGATAAAAAAAAGGCAGTTCATGCATATTAAAGTTAAAAAAAAAAGCCTTTACACACATCTTTCACACACATTTGCACGCACACACATTCTGCACAAACATGACTCCCTAATATTGCTCTCTAAACTGAATTTAGGTATAACATACTAGAAGTGATAAACTACTGACTACTAGCTTAGATTCATCATATGAGTCATATCTGTCACCTTCCTTATAAAGATTGCTGATTCCCTTCCTGGTGATTGAACCAAAACTGTTAGCTGGTGTGGTTGCTTTCTTGTTTGCAACTGCAATCTTAATGAGTACAATAAAACTGTTTTATTGTGGTTATACTGCAATACAGTTATATCTGAGTGCAAAAAACAACCAGTTATTACTGCATACACAAAGGGAGATAAAACATACATAATAAGATTAGTATAGTGTTGATAAAGCTTTAGGTGAAAGGTTAAAGTGACTGGCTTCACAGTCCCAAGAACTTAGTGAATAAACATTTTTTAAGTCTATTTGTCTGATTTCTTAACTTCTGTAGCACCTCCCTGACAGTCGGAGAGCAAACAGTTTATATTCTGGGTGTCATTTGTTGTTCATGATGCTTCCAGCCTTGTTGAGGCCGCATGTGCAGGTGTCCTCAAGAAAGGGCAGACACTGTTAATGATTGTATCTGCTCTCCAACAAGAGAGCCATTTAATCTCCAGCTGAGTAGCTAGCGTCCCGCACAATGGTGCCATAGACCAACATTTCAGTGGTAGAGCATTAAAAAGTCTTCAGCGGAGTTTTAAAAAGTGTTACCTCTCCTAGGCCTTCTTAACTACTGTTGTAGTGTTTGCACCTCAGGAGATATCTTGTGAAGTGGTGGTCTCTGAGAACTTGAAGGTGGAGACCCCCTCCACTTCCTCCCTAGTTATGAGGAGTGGGACAGGATCTGTTCTCCAGAGTTTGTGGGTCCTGTAGTCTATTATCATATCTTTTTTTTTTTTTTTACCATTTGGAATGTGCACTAATCCTTATCGCTGTATGCAAACTCATGTCGTTCATTGATGAGACTGACTACTGTTGTATTATTGTCTGCAAATATTGACTGGTGTCTATGAGGAGTGGATAGGTTGTAGTCATGGGTGTGCAGAGCACTGAGGAGGAGGTTTGGTATACAGCTCCATGGGTAGCCAGTGCTGAGCATGATGGTGGACGAGCTGTAGAGGCTAATCTTTGTGGGCTGTCTGTGTGTTATCAGGGCATTGGGGAAGGGCCCTAAACAACTAAAGTAAAGTGAATTTCAAACATTTAAAAAAAAGATTATAGCAGGGTATAGCATGCTTTGACTCCACTCCTTTTGTTGAGATAAAAAGAAAGTTATGTTTTGTTTTGTTTTGTTTTTTTTTTTGTTTTTTTTTTACGTATTTCAGGAAATATCCTTGTCTTCCTTTTTTATTATTTAGTTGTCTAGATTAGTTTTAAAATTCAAACGATTGGAATAGCCAAAAACAACAAAAATGCAAGGTATTTTCCAGCAGTCAAGAACAAGTACACACTCTGGTCTACAACGAACTGGGACCAAAACTTCTAATAAAGCTGAATACAAACAATAAAGCTGTGCTGATGCTAGTTCTCAGTGAGTCAATGCAAATCAGTCCTATCAGACAAAAGATCTTCAGCCCTCATCTTGTTACTTTAAGCAGCAACATTTTAGCAGACCTAGTAATAAAACATCTGACCTCAAGTCAAGTAGTGTGATACCTTATCATTCAATCTGCAGATTTATTTTTGTGTACCATATCTTACCTGATCTAAAACAATTCACTTTTACAACCTTCCATCCCAAAGCAAAACCCACTTCATCCAGTGAGAGGGGGTTGGAGCCTGTTCCAACTTGGACAGGTTGCCAGCCTCATGCAGAGATTTAACTGTTGGAGGAATCAGGATGACACAGAAAACCCTGAAGACCCAGTTAGGTGATTCATACTCCAGAGAAAAGCTTGTGGACATCCCCAGGTTTTAACCTGAGGCAACAATGCAAACTGCAACATTGTGCCCCACCTTCAAGACTACTGTCAAAATGTTAACTGCATCACAGAATAAAAGCCAAAGCTAAGTATTCTAAAAATGTATGACCTCATGTGCTGTTCAAAGCATTCACTGACTGTCTGCTCCCAAGGGTGCACTGCCTTTGGCTTAAGAGCTGTTTTGGATTTTTTCCAGTAGAAACAATCCCACTAGATAATCTTGTTCCATCATAATGCACGCACACAGGGATTCATGCGGAAACAATAAAACCATTCTTGATAACATATAATCCAGATTTTAATGGGTTATTAATTAGTCTGGTTTCTGTTTAGAGAGCTGCAAAATGTTTCTATGAACATCAGGCACAAAAAAAAAAATCCTAAAATTCTCTGGGTTACTGAAAGAAAGTGCTTTGTACTAAAAGTTGTACAGTTTCATTTTACCATTAAACAATAACTACTTTTACTGCCTGATGTGAACTTTTGAGCTACTGACTGGCGAGACCTGCCAGACTAGTTTAATATGACATAGCTGCATCAGTGTACTCCTGCTGAACTGTTTTTGAGAAACTCCAGGGATAAATTCAGGTTCCCTTTGTGTACTTTCACATTTACATTTTTTATTTTTTATGTTCAGTTTGAAGAGTGAAGTTATGTGGGTGTAACACAGAGTGGGTGGAATGGAAAAAAGGTGCACCACATTTTTTAGATTGCAGCTCTGCACCTGTAATAAGAAAATACATGAAATAAAAATCCACCAAACTCATTATGACTCATCAGTTTTCAAACTCCAGTTAATTGTTGATCAGTGCAGATAGGAGAGCTGGGAAATGTGATCAATGATTAAGAAAAATCAGTTAGAGATGATTTGAGCTTTGTGACATGGTGCATTATCCTGCTGGAAGTAGCGGTCAGAAGATGCTACACGGTGGTCATAAAGGGATGGACATGGTCAGCAACAATACTCAAGTGGTGTTTAAACCATGGTCAGTTGGTACTAAGGTACCCAACAAGTACCAAGAACATATTTCCCTCACCATTACACCATGACCACCTGAACCGTTGGATGGATTTATGATTTCATGATGTTTTCACCAAATTCTGACCCTACTATCTGAATGTGGAGCTGAAATGGACACTTATCTGACCAGACAGCAATTTTCAATCTTTATTTGTCCAACTTGGGGGAGCCTGTCTAAACTGTGTTTGTGGTATTGTGCAGTTTCGCTTTTAGCTCCATCACTGTTAGTCTCTCTTTTACTGGCTCCCCTTTCTCTCAATTTCATTACATTACAAAAAGCTGTTATCTAAACACAACAACTGTGTGCCTGGAAATTCCTTAAGATTATTTTTCTCTTTTTT
Organism: Melanotaenia boesemani; assembly: GCF_017639745.1. Lineage (NCBI taxonomy): Eukaryota > Metazoa > Chordata > Actinopteri > Atheriniformes > Melanotaeniidae > Melanotaenia > Melanotaenia boesemani. Next base: position 26,607,161 of record NC_055697.1, on the reverse strand, counting down.
GAGGAATGAATGCTGCACTGTTTGTGCCAACATCTGCATATGACAAATATTCTTAACTCTGTTTTGTCTGACACAATCTTCTTCACCACTGCGTCTTTTTGTCAGTTTAAAGTTGATTTCTCTGTTTGTTAGTATTGTTTCCGGTGTGTAGTTTACACTTTCATGTATTCTGTGTTCTCATGTTTCTCTTTCTCAGGAGTGACTTTTAGCCACTCCTGGCAAAAGTCCCTCGGTGCTTAATCTGCCTGGTTTCTGTCCCATATCTTTACCTGAGTTTTGTTTTTTGTTTTTATAAGCTGAGTTTCCTGTATCCTGCTTTAGCAACACTTTGTGTTAATTTTAACATTAAGTTTGCCTGCCGGTTTCTTTGTGTCATTGTGTTCAAGCATGAATTGTAACATTCAAACCTTCACTTAAATTAGGTGAATCAGCCTTTAAATGATATATGTCAGGTTCCTTAGTGACATTTCTGCTCTTTAAGAAGTCCCTCTGGATGTTAACAAAAAGTTAGTCTTTTACTTCTAACAGCCTAAAGTAAGATTACAAACTAAATAGCTTCACAGTGGTGAAATCACATACAGTCTGATAATAGAAAGCAAGTCTGAAAAGCCACACCTTGGTGTTTGTGTAGTGATTCTGTAAACATACATGTGTTTTTACCAACAGTTAGACAACCAACTGTTTCATGTTTCAGTTATTGTAGTTACTCACCACTCTGGTGAAGACATGTCCCACCAGAAAGAGACCCTGAGAAAGACCGAGAAACGCTGGAGGGAGAACCCCTGGCAGTTGGCCCGGAAACATTCTAACAGCATTAAAAGGGGGAAAAAATATTGTTTGATCATGGTTGATATCATGTTCTCCAGTCAAATATGTTATTTCTATACATATGTCAGCACTAAAATGTGACCCAAGTATTTCCACATTGGAGCTGTTCAGAAGTTTTTGTCTATCTTTATATAATGTGATTTTTATTTGGATAAAAGTTTTTGTAGAGATGTCCTTTGCTTGTGTTGTCGTAATTATCCTGTTGTATAAATGACGTGTGAAATACCAACTTTTCACAGACAAGTCTTTCTGTAATGTCACACTTCCTGATTTATCAACCTAGGGAAATGGCAATTTTGGTTCGAGACTCAGCTTAGTTTTGGATAGCTGCAATTACAGATATTTCCTCAGACATTTTACTTTGGGAGGCCAACAAATCTTAAGGTTTCACAATTATGTGTCTCAAACAAATCTGATAATAAAAGGAACAAACCCTCACATCTATTGATAAGGTTAAGTTTGATGTGTTTATTGGGCAGGGAAGGCTGAAATATGAACCCTTTCTTTTTATCCTGTCACACCACGGTGTTTGTGCAGTGATTCTGTAAACATACATGTGTTTTTAGCAACAGTTAGACAACCAAAAGACAGACAGTCATTTTCTCTAGGTCTTATTTATTTATTTATTTATTTACTTGCTTACTTACTTACTTACTTACTCACTCACTCACTCACTCACTCACTCACTCACTCACTCACTTACTTACTTACTTACTTGCCAGGTAGTCCTGTGGTCCTGTTGACCAGTTGTACAGTGGCACTCTAGGTAAAACATAAAATGGCATAAACAATAGACAACAATAAAATACAACAGTAGAATTAAAACCGTGTTAGACCTTTACAGAGTAGCAGCAGCAGAGAAACAAAATGCGACAAAGGGTTAAATCTCAGTAAAATTAGCAATAAAAGCAGCATAGTTATAAGCACATGCAGCAACAAAAGGTTTAGTAAAATTTAAAAGCAATATGAGTATCATGCACATCAGTAAAGGTCAAAACGTGCTAGATATCTTTAGAGCTCTGAGAGTAGACTACATTACTCCAATCATTCATGTGTTTTGGAAGACAATGGAAAATGATAAAACTACAAAGAAATAGTGTTTGGTGTATTTAAAGTGATCCAGGAGTTCATGGAGGTACATTAGAGCATGGTTTTCTCATGTATTCACTTTGCTTCACTGGAAATTTCCTTGACCACACCCAAGTAGCTGCAGCGTTAACATCTTTTGCTTCTAAATTAATGATTGTTAACAGTAGTTTGACAGATTTTACTGAGATCAGATTACAGTAAACAGTTGCATGATCCCCCACGGGCAAGGTGCAAAAGAAACATAAAAATAGGAGAATTACAAATAAAATTCAATCAAAACAAGATCTGTCCATTATGGAAGAAAATTCAACCAGTCTAATTCTCCAGTGTTAACCATAAATCTTCCCAACTCATTACTCATCTCCTGTGGGCTGTACAATGCTTTGACTTAAGTTCACTTCAGGTCACCACTCACACACCACTCTTACTCTCCAAACAAGTCAGAATACAACTGATGTGGTCTTGCATTGCCCCGGCCAGATAGAGCCAGATATAACCAGATACATCCAGACAACAGAGGGCAAGCCACACCCCTCTGCATTGTGCACTGTTTTGTTTGTTTTTTAATGCATGCGTCTCAGCAGCAGCAGAAGAGAGAGACACATGCTGTGAAATTTCCTATAAGTAAAACATTTTCCAGGAAATGATTAGAAGAGAGGTGGTGTGTGACATTGTGAGTGATAGAGCTCCAAGAATTTATGCATGCACTTTAAAATGTCTCTGGAAGTTTGTGTGATCGCCCTGGTAGCTGCTGCATTTACATTGTTCACATCAGTTTGACAAACTAGTAATAAAAACAAACATAATAATGTTCTTTTGCATCATAAGATAACCAGTTTGCATGTTTGCCCTGAGGCTGCTTGGCTTCTGCTGGGGTGTATCCACCATTCTGAAGATTCAGAACTAAAAAGTGCACAAAAAAGTATTTTCTTAAATTCCAACACATCAATACATAATTAAATCTGAAGTAGTTATAATGTTGTATAAGATGTGTGGAAGGCTCTACCTCTGCTGTTTTGACTAATGGGAAGTTCCTCTTGGCACTGTTTTTATTAATAAACAGGTGTTCTGCATCTTCTATGATAAAACAGGACAGTAAAACAAACAAACCACAGTTACCAGAAGTCTGAACTCTTCCTGTAAATCACATGATTTCTCCTCCTGCTCAAGTTACTTCATTTGATGAGTTAATGCAGACACATTGAGATCAACAGATGGAACAATGCATTCTATAAACAAAGCAACTGGTTGTCATACATGTGGCAAGAAAACATAACGGTATGTCCCTCTGAAGTTTTGCAAAGCTACACAGACTCCATATTAACTGTGTAAAATACAAAAAAGAAAAAAGTTCTTTTAAACACTTTGTTTAAACAAATTTTTTTTATTTTTATTTAACCTTTATTTAACCAGGAAAGTCCCATTGAGACTCGAAAGGTCTCTTTTTCAAGGGAGTCCTGGCCAAGAGGCTCCAACACACACATTTCATACAATTTCATACATTTCATACAGTGCAGAAACCTGGTTAAAAACAGCGACATATCATTGACTGCATTTCTAGGTCATCAAGAAAAGAATTAAAATGAGGCATTGACACAAGTGTTTAATTTAAATCTTTAAGTTGTGGAACAACCTCAGAAAAACAGATTAGATGAAAACAGGTTAAATTTTTACTTAAAGGGGTGATAAATGAAAATAGGAGCTTGACAGAGTGGGGAAAAAAGGGGTGACCTGAAACAAAGCAGCAGAAAGACACTTACAAAAAGGAATGAAGGGTGTTTGGGGAATGTATACCTTTATAAATCGTTTTTAAGAATAGTTTAACTTCAGTTAAAAATTATCTTGGAAGTTTAAATCTTCAGCAGCAGCTGACTAAGGCATTCTCCACACAGTATGACAGTTATCTTACAACTGATCTCTGTCATATTCCAATGACAGTGACACTGTCATCAGAATCATGACTCAGCACATTCCTAGGGAGTGTAGTCACTGGAAAATGTATGTGAACCAAATACCTTAGGATTGCCTAACTAGCAGACATATTGGGCCAAATCCAAAATTTATTTTTTCTACTCATGATTCGGTTCCGACCCTTACAAGAGTCCTGTGGGCTACTTGTGGTCCAGATGTCAATGGCTAATGGATTACAGCAAGTAATTTGTGGCCCAGAAATAGAAAGTGATCTCCTTGTGGGCTACATGTAGCAGACATGTCACATTTAGACAGTGCCACAAGTTAATGCTAGATTGTGGACAATCAAAATTTGGACAATATTTTGACCAAACATTTCTTGCTATCTGGATTAACTTCTCAGGGAAATCTACAATGTGTGATTGTGAGATCACGACACAAAGGCTGCATACCAAGTACTGGCAAGAGGTGCTCATTGCTAAAGACATTAAAGGAAAAAAGAAAAAAAAAACTTTTAGCTTTCAAGCTTGCGGTGAGCGTAGAGACACTGTGACAGAAAAAGATTTTGTTGTAAGCCTCTGGGGAGACTGCAGGGTACAGCAGCTGTGCTTTTGTATCTATAATCGGTGCATCTGGTGTGGTGCATGCAGCAAATGACCCAATCAGATTCACAGTTGAAGCCCTGTATATGCCCACCTCCACAGTAAGACACAAATACAGCAGAGATGTTTGGATTTCCAGTACCAAGGCAGCCTAGATTAAGAATAAATAATAAATAATTTGTTCCAGGTTGATCATCAACCAGCAAGTGATTTCAGGATTTCTTTTGGCAAGTGCTTCCATCTTACTCAAGTTTAATGCCTTAATGAACCTGGCCGAGGTAAGCGTTATTATCAAATAACATAAAAGGAAATAGTTTAATTTAGCAGGTTTCTTCTCTCTGACTTTGTTGACACATTTGTAATGAAGGAATAAAGTTAATGGAAAAATATTACGTTTATCCCAAAAGGAAGCTTTAATGTTGTAGTAGAGTTGTTGTAGAATTGTTGTAAGACCAGAGGCTTAAACCTCAGATTTGGATTGTTTCCTGGATTTCCTGATAATCTAGCTCATATCCACTTAAATAAATCTTTTACATGACCCATCTCTGTTGTTGTCAGCTTTAAAGTTTGCTTTAAACTGCCATCAAGTCGATAATTGTAAACTCTTACAGGGGAGGGGGGTGTGGATGCAGATAAGCAGACAGGCAAGGAAGCAGAACTTTACTGAATTTAGAACAAGTTTTTACAACTAATACAGTAAAAAATACAGTTAAAGTACTTTATTTCTTCACTTATGTTGCTATCTCTGTAACAATAAAAGTGATAATTAGCTAAATTTTATTTATCTAAACAGTGTGTTTACAAGGATTTGACATCATTATCTGTATAGATCAGTAGAAATTATATTTAGCCATCTGAAATCTAGTAAAAACTTTTACATTGTTTACTTGCTATGGATGCTGTTGTTTGGGAAGTACATGAGAAGGAATTGCTTCAGCATATTTGTGAATGATTGTTGATTGTTGAATGATTGCAGCAGTCCCTTAAGTTCTTTCAAAATCCAAAACCACATGACCTGTCAGTGAAGCTGAGAAAGGGACTTTTCCAAGATTACAACATCGCATAAGAAGCCGACCAGTTATTATAAATTTTTCACACTGGGTGAAATATTTACTCAAACAGAACTCACATTAAATTAAAGCAGGAATCCTTGAGAACTAAACCATTTAGATCAGAGCTGACCAGGCTGAGGATATAAATGCCTAGTGGGGGTTGAGTGTTTCCGGCCCTCGCCTGTCACCCAGGTGTGCACACACATGCACAAACCCACACACAAAGACAGAAGAAAAGCAAGTAATCTGTCACAAAAGAAAAAAGTAAAAAAAAGATTTAAAAAAAGATAGATGAATCAGAAGAGCAACTATTTTAATCACCTCTGCCACCACCCTCTTCTTGAGCCAGAAAAGCTGTTCTGAAACAAACTGTGAAAAGAGTCACAATTCACACAGAAATGCAGTCAGACCATGAGAAATATTTAAAACCAACAAGATAAAACAGCAAAAGCTAAAAATCTCACAGAAGCTGAGCCATGGTGGAGCCACAGGTACAAGATGATGAGATTATTAGTTTCCAATATTCTTCACACCGTTTTGAACATTTCTTGTATAGATATAGATATAGATATAGATATACTGTAGATATAGATATAGACATAGACATAGATATAGATATAGATATAGATATAGATATAGATATAGACATAGACATAGACATAGATATAGATATAGACATAGACATAGATATAGATATAGATATAGACATAGACATAGACATAGATATAGATATAGACATAGACATAGACATAGACATAGATATAGATATAGACATAGACATAGACATAGATATAGATATAAATATAGACATAGACATAGACATAGATATAGATATAGATATAGATATAGATATAGACATAGATATAGATATAGATATAGATATAGACATAGACATAGATATAGATATAGATATAGATATAGATATAGATATAGACATAGACATAGATATAGATATAAATCAGATCAGAAATACTTTATTAATCCCTTGCAGGGAAATTCATGTTTTCAGTACAACCCATCCAAGACTAGACAAAACAACATATAACACAACAGGAACAGGCAGACTGACGGAGCAGCCGTTTCTACAGCGCTCCTTGTCTTAGATATAGGTGAAAGGTAACATTAGGGGAGTAAGATGTAGCTGGAGCTGGAGAGGATAAAAAAAAGGCATCTCCACACTGGGCCTAAGGGCCCATTATTGAGATACAAAAACACTCCTCAGTACATAAAGAACAAAACTCAGACAGTCACAACATCAGAAACACGTGGCGGGGGGGGGGGGTCTCCCATCACAGCAAGTCCGGACGCAGCTGACACGAGCGCAGTCCAGTCGACCCGCCGCCAGGGAGTGGAAGGAGCGGGGTAAGGAGCAGCCCCAGGCAGTGAATCACGGGGGGATGTATCTGTAGTGGTGTACTTGAGTGTGGTGCATGTATGTGTGTGCGTAGAAGTGAGCATATGAACTCTGCCCCAGTTCTCCCTCACAGTCACTGCCACCTGATGATAGTGGGGCATCCTTGAGGGCTGATCCAGGTTGAAGTCCATCGCCCGTGAAGAGGGTGAGGGGAGGGAGATATAGACATAGACATAGACATAGATATAGACATAGATATAGATATAGATATAGATATAGACATAGATATAGATATAGATATAGACATAGACATAGACATAGACATAGACATAGATATAGATATAGACATAGACATAGACATAGACATAGACATAGATATAGATATAAATATAGACATAGATATAGATATAGATATAGATATAGATATAGATATAGATATAGACATAGACATAGACATAGACATAGATATAGATATAGACATAGACATAGACATAGACATAGACATAGATATAGATATAAATATAGACATAGATATAGATATAGATATAGATATAGATATAGACATAGATATAGATATAGACATAGACATAGATATAGATATAAATATAGACATAGACATAGATATAGATATAGACATAGACATAGACATAGACATAGACATAGATATAGATATAAATATAGACATAGATATAGATATAGACATAGACATAGACATAGATATAGATATAGACATAGACATAGACATAGACATAGACATAGATATAGATATAAATATAGACATAGATATAGATATAGATATAGATATAGATATAGATATAGACATAGATATAGATATAGATATAGACATAGACATAGATATAGATATAGATATAGATATAGATATAGACATAGACATAGACATAGACATAGACATAGATATAGATATAGACATAGATATAGATATAGATATAGATATAGATATAGATATAGATATAGATAGATATAGATATAGATATAGATATAGATATAGATATAGATAGATACAGATATAGACATAGATATAGATATAGATATAGATATAGATATAGATAGATACAGATATAGACATAGATATAGATATAGATATAGATATAGATATAGATATAGATATAGATAGATACAGATATAGACATAGATATAGATATAGATATAGATATAGATATAGATATGTCCTGGTTGGTGGGGAAGGAAGAGAAAAGGTTGACTTGGACATACAGATTCCATTTACCACAGTTTTAAAACCATAATACAGCATATTACATAATGACTAAAAGAGAAGAGTTGTGGAAGCATATGAACTCTGCCCCAGTTCTCCCTCACAGTCACTGCCACCTGATGATAGTGGGGCATCCTTGAGGGCTGATCCAGGTTGAAGTCCATCGCCCGTGAAGAGGGTGAGGGGAGGGAGATATAGACATAGACATAGACATAGACATAGATATAGACATAGATATAGATATAGACATAGATATAGATATAGACATAGACATAGATATAGATATAGACATAGACATAGACATAGATATAGACATAGACATAGACATAGACATAGACATAGACATAGATATAAATATAGACATAGATATAGACATAGATATAGATATAGACATAGACATAGATATAGATATAGACATAGACATAGATATAGATATAGATATAGATATAGATATAGACATAGACATAGACATAGATATAGATATAGACATAGATATAGATATAGATATAGATATAGATAGATATAGATATAGATATAGATAGATACAGATATAGACATAGATATAGATATAGATATAGATATAGATAGATACAGATATAGATATAGATATAGATAGATACAGATATAGACATAGACATAGATATAGATATAGATATAGATATAGATATAGATATAGATATAGATATAGATAGATACAGATATAGACATAGATATAGATATAGATATAGATATAGATATAGATATAGATATAGATATAGATAGATACAGATATAGACATAGATATAGATATAGATATAGATATAGATATAGATATAGATATAGATATAGATATGTCCTGGTTGGTGGGGAAGGAAGAGAAAAGGTTGACTTGGACATACAGATTCCATTTACCACAGTTTTAAAACCATAATACAGCATATTACATAATGACTAAAAGAGAAGAGTTGTGGATGCCTTCACAGATCATTTTGTAATGTAAACACTTTCACTCTCAGTCCAATCTTTTTGAGAAAAATTTTAGCATTTTGTGTCATAAATCTCTGTAGTGTTTTTAAAAAAAATTTATGGTTATTTTAACCCAGTCACTAAAATCGTATAAAAATCCAAGTTAGTATGAGATAAAAAAAAGAACATTTCAAAGAAATGAGTCATTCAAACAGACTAAATTACTGTATTTCTTTCCCAATTTTTACTCCCTGACTTGAACCACATCCTGGCCATTGTCTGTGTGTACATAAAAGCCACCTGGAAAAGTTAAGTGTTTGGTTTCCTGTCACTTTTACTTTATGAAGTGTGGTGAAGGAAACATTTAGTAATCCCCATCCTTCCTTTTTCCTTTTCTGCCCTGCTTTGATGCCTGTTTATTTAATTCAGTGTTAGTCAAAGCAGCTCTGGTGTCTCAGGAACAGCCTACCAGAGAGTCTCAGGGCTCTCGATGTTGATGCTCAGGACCTACCTTTTTAGCTTAACTTATACTTTTATGTAATTATTTATTTTGTTTGTTATATTTAGTCTATTTTTATTTTGATATTGTTTCTACCTTTCTAACTTTTTAACTCCAGTGGTTTTTAGACTATGTCTCTTCGGTGTGTGGGGTTGTTGCTGTGGATATCGCCCTGGTCAGAGTGGTTGGGGACACCCTGCACTGTAGCTCTGGCTGTGGAGTGGGTCCTGGTCTCCCCTGATCTGGGCAGTTCTTGTAGTGATGCCCTCTGTGGGCCTTGGTAAGGTGACTCCTGGTATGGACAGATCCCCAAAATATTGTTTCCTCACAGAAGCATCTAGCCATATGTTTATGTCAACTTTTGTTTTATATTAATGTTTCAGTTAAAGAAACAGAAACTAGAAGTCAGAGTTTTGTGGTTTCTACTGATGTTACATTATTGTTTACACTGAAAAGCCCTTAAATGTGACTGGGAAGAATTCAAGTAATTAAGACATGTTAGAGTTCAGTTTGCTGAGACAGATGTTTTTTTCATCAATGTTTAATCAGTTAAATCTATACTTTATATCTCAAGAAAAACTGTCCAGTACAGTTTAACATCTTGTACTTGAACCTTACAGAGCTTGAATGTAGGTAAGGATGAGAAGTATCATGTTACAGTTAATGGATGAGCAAAGACTGTTAGTAAGATCCCTCTCTCCAAGGAAGGGCACCCTACACGACCCGGTGAACGAAAACAGGACACAAAAAATGCAAATATTTTTAGTTTCACTTGGAGAAAAAAATAATAAGAAAATAGCATCAGAGCAGTTAGACAGCACCCTGCTTTGAGGAAACAAGGGAAACCAGTGGACTGAAGCTATAAAGCCTAAAACAAGAAAATATACATGATCAAAGATGGCAGGAAAACATTGCATGTAGTTAAAGTAATAAAACAATAAATAGGATTTATGAATAAATAAGATTTAAATGGAAGACAGATGCATTGTGGAAGAAGCAATGGGATGCCATAAAATTATGAGTCCTGGCATCTATGTAGGTGTCAATGTATCACACATAACATCTTGAATAAAAAATAGTTAAAAAAGGCGTACACCTCATCATGTCAACACAATTCCGAGAACAGAAGGCTAATTCAGAAAAATAAATTTCCCTACAACTGTAAAAACGTGGGAAAACGCTGACAACAAAATTCCTTCATCTCTGAGTCAGAACAGGCCTCTGCACGATGGGCTGAAAAACAAGTGCAGGGCTATAAAAACAAGCAAAGCATTAATGATGTCCTGCTATTGTCGTCATGTATAAACAACAAGACATGATGGTGGCTGACCCCTTGAGCTTTACCCTATTGTGAGATATGTAAAGATGGTGTTGACTTAAACATATTAGTGAAATTCCAGAAAGTTTCATTTTTTTCAATCTAAACCGCTTATACCTTTGTCTTCTCCAGGACTGTCCGACAACCTTATCGAACCACACCCAGTCTGAACTGGCATGTCAGTGCCTGCTGGAACACCGCATCATTCTCGGCCACATGAGAAACATGAACTGTTATTTAACCTGTATGTTTCTAAAAGCTGCCACCCTCATATCACTTTTATCTTCACCAGATGTGTTTAGGGTTTTTAAGTAGGCCTACAAGAACATACTGATGTCATTGTATTCACTCCTTGAAATCTTTAATGGCCTTTACATCAATATTCATCTGCTGTTTTTCCAAACAAAAAAAAAAACAAAAAACACTCAGCTTTAACCATGACACTTCAACCAATATGCTTTACTGTACAATAACCAATACACTCATTTTCATATTGAAATAGTTTATTTTTCAGCAGTGAAAAAGCAATTTAATTCAAGTGTTGAGCTACAGTACATATTTGAATAACAAAGCAGGTTAATATACTGAACAATGCCAAAAATAAACAGCTAGAAGGCACAGAGGTGGTGATAGTTGTGAAATATCTTCCTTAAAATGTAATGCTGTCTGTGAGTTCCCCATTTTAAAGGATATGTAGATATCATATATAATATGACAAAATCTACAAAATGTAGATTGAATTTTATGACTAGTAATAATCTGTGGTTAATATATATATATATAAACTTAGAACAAAAAGTAGGTAAATTTGAATATCGACAGGTAAATATTGGAGGGAATTTTGGCACATTTTTGGGGGCCACTACCCACATGTTTAGTTGTGCTGCTCATTTCACAGAAGCACGATCCTTACAAATCATACATAGTTTTAAAGGTGATAAAATGATGTACAATACAACAACAATTTGTATTATTAAAGGGGAGAAATAATCAACTAAACACAAATATAAATACTTTTTGTGCAAAGTTTATATGAATATAAAAGTATTACAAGTATAAATATATATTCGTGCTTTACTATTTATTAGGTTATTTATGCAATATAAAGCTAGCTTAGATGTTAGGTGCACCTTGCAAAAGGCATTTAAAGGTATTTGTATGATCAAGTTTTAGCTAAAGCAAGGAGATGGAAGAGGTTTGTTGAGGATTCAGATCTTCAAGAAATGGACACACGACATGCTAGCTGGTTCTAGTTCTTTATCATGACCTGAAAAGCTTCCACAGCTTCTATTCTCTTCTTATAAAATTAACGGGGCTTCTGACAGGAACTAAGTAACTGTGCAACAATGCTACTGAGACTCAAACTGCATTCACTGCAGAGTCTCTTTATCTGTCTTTGATATGTGCACCAATTTAATGCAAGGCACTTGTGAATTTTACATATATCTTTAAAAAAAAATCATAATGTGTTGATGTTTGTTCAGTTTTTGCAAACCAAATCTTAAAACTGGACTGAACTACTTACTCAATATAACAGGAAGCAATGGCAGAGCATGCTATTTATAGAGAAACAAATGATTGTATCCGAGTGCCTGAACTGTCACTTCTAGATTTACAGGAACTATTGGACAAGCACAGTGTTGGTACAAGTATTTGGTATGATTTCATAATCTCTGTAAAGGAGTTAAAAATAAAAGTATAAACCTGTCATCGATAAAAGGCAGTGCATGTCGATGCTATGATGATACTTAGCATTTAAAAGTGTTTAAAATATGTAGTCTGAAACAACATAGAATAGCATATGATTAAATCAAAGACAGCAGCTTACAGTTTTTCCTACGTTTTTTTAAGCTGTGTCATGTTTACATTTCATTACGTTAATGACAGCAAGCAAAATAATGTTTAGCTTTGTTAATAGATATTCTGCTTTTTAAAGTAACAACAATTATTCATGTTCAGTTTGATGGTAATATTTTTGTGTGATTTTACTTTACTGCTTTACTATTAATGTAGCTAATGCTCTCAGAAGAAAAATCACAAATCTGAAAAAAAAAAAAAAAAAAAAAAAAAACTCCTTGACACGACTCTTTAAATGACATTTCCATCACCCTGGTGGTTCGGCTGGTTAACCTGTCCACACAAACTGCATAGAAAGATACAACAAAAACAGAGCTTCTTTTAAAACATGACAGATTATAGTAGTGTGTTATTTTTCAACATGCATGCATGTTAATGACGATACCTGCGTACTCCACATTTGTATGCGAAAAAGAGGAAAACCCCGATCAGCAGCAGCAAGATGACGACTAGTAGAACAATCCAATGACTGGCAGGAGTCCCTGTGAAGAGAAGAAATTAGTTAACCCACAGCTCAACAGGTTGCAACAGGTTTGATGTAGACATGTCTACATCAAATGTCTTTTTTTGCGCATCAAGATAACAAAGCTAATTTTGTGCCGTTAGTGCAATTTGACTAAAACATTATTATGTTGTCTGTGCTGTTCTGCTTAAAAAGTGCCATTAATACCTGTACAGATGTTATGAGCTAGCTTGTAATTAACACTAAATCCCAAGATCCACCCTAAAACAAGAAGCAGATGCTGGGCCAAACAATGGGAAAAAAGAGAGAAAAAAGAAACAAACAGCAGGAGTGTTTGAGTCCTGTCTTCATACCAGTCATCATATTATTGACGGGGGACTGTTTGCAAAGGAAAACAAAATAGCTTAAAGGTGGTTGCAAGTGAGCCAGCTTGAGTCTAGATGTATCATATAACCAAAGACAGGCATCTGAGTGAAAACTCAGTACTAAAATTAGTATCATTTGCTGTCTCACTGTAGCATTGCTTTGTGAAGGGCTGAATTAACATGTGAACAACACACAAAGTAGTCACAAAGTTTTAAATATCATTTATTGATATTTTCTTATACTGTAACACAGTATAGATATATGCTAGCAAAGGTAGCATTAGTATAAAGTGTACAACAGCTAATGCTAGAAAGGTTGCATACTTAGGTAGCTAATGCTGTCTTTGTACCATTAGCTGCTTAATTTAACACAAATGCTACATTAAATATCTAATTTCAGTCAAACTTTGAAGCGAATGCTACAAAAGGTAGCATGATTCAGGATAATATGAACTAACTTTGCTTCTGGATAAAAAATGTGTTAACCTTGTAAACATTATACTTACTAAAATTACTGGAGCTGTTTTTTTTTTTGTTTGTTTGTTTGCTTGTTTGTTTTGTTTTCTTCTTCTTTTTTTATGAATGAAAGGCGTTCCAGGAAGTGAAACTTGAATGTGTCTCATCAGTAATGAGTCAGTCAGCAGTTGTCAATTGTCACATTATGTCAGGCTTAAGTAACTCACAATTCATGCCCTCCTTTAAAGTTCAATTTTAAAAATATATATATTGTTTCCTACCTTCACCTTTAAGTCCAGCATTTCCAGTGCAGTTAGCTGTAAAATAAGATTATTTTACATCAGAGGTTTCACAAACGTCCAATGCCACAAGCTTTTATTGGTTAGTCTAGCTAGAAAATACATAAGACAAACTATGAACTGCTATATTGATGTAAAAATAAAATAAACAAATACTTACTGATACAGTTTGCACGGTGTACTGTACCCTAAACAAAGAGAAGGAAGAACAATATAGCTAGATTAAAAAGATGCTTTAATACCATTTTTAAAAGTCTTGGGTTTAGTACTTTTGCTGATATGTCCATTATCTTTTTTAAGTCAAATAAAACTCTTAAATGTAACCAATATGATTACATCTATGTCTGCATATAACATTTTGTGTGGGTGTGTTACTCAACACAGTTAGCATGTAAACGTACTGAGAAGCAATGGCATTCGAAGTTTATCTCCTCGACGCATTTGTTGGTTTGCAGGGTGCAGTTGCTCCAAGTCACCACGTCGTCATGTTTCCCTCCAGTATTTGCAATCACGGTCCCCTAAAGTCAACATGTAGAAGAGGATGAACCTTTTTGCCACTTGGCTATTTTGCATACATCTATGGAACATGGCAAGTAAAGTCAATTTGCTGTCTACTGCAAGTAAGATACTATACAGCTGCCATTTTCTTCCTGCATGGGCAACATTTGCATCTGACAGTGTTGTGCCTTTGGATTTTGTTTTAAACATGTCTAAATAAATTAACTAACAAACTTTACCTTGGTTTACTTACATTTTTGGTCCAAGAGTAGTCACAATAAAGCCCGGTATATTCTGGAACACGGTAATGTGTGCCCACAGAGGTCTGAGTGACGGTGCATTTAATAAACTCTGTGCTGCAGGAGCCTAGAAGGCCAACTAGAAAAACAAACACAAAAAGATTTTCTCCATCACTAAAGGTACAACTTGGTTCTGTTTTTTATTCTCTGTATAATGTCGCAATGTCTGAGAATTTGGCAAAATACAAACAATGATTTATTGATCACTCTGGTTTTGGGTTGTTTACTTATCTCCTGACTCGGAATATATGCTCCATTTCCTTAGTTTAGAGTTAGATCATCATCTGATAATGAAATTTGAAACTAATGTGCAACTGTGTGTGGCAAGTTGAGTCTGTGTATCAATATGCAGTTAAATACTCCAAGAGAATATATTCTGAATACTTTAACTCTGATGGATGATATGATATCAGGGAAGAATGTGAAAGTAATTAATAAGGACTTCAGAAAATCTATCTGTGGTGTCACACTTAGCTAAAAGGTGCCTGTTGCAGAAACACTACACTTAATGTTTGAGGGGCGGGGAAAAGGAGGGGGAGTAGTTTCTCTCTCTCTCTCTCTCTCTCTCTCTCTCTCTCTCTCTCTCTCTCTCTCTCTCTCTCTCTCTCTCTGGGTTTTTGTGGGAGACTGAGAAGGTCGGGAAAAGAGGAGAGCCATTGAAAACTGGACGGTGTGGTTACGGCCAACAGTAACCGGTATTCCGAGCAATAAAGCTGTCGTTCTCGGAGAAGCTTCCACCTGTTCTTTTACACGTCCAGCAGGACGTTAAAATACAATGGTGGCAGTACGATGTTAGGTTTGCGATGGAATCTAATGAAAACTGTACAGCTGAACAGAAATTAACAGATTTGATCACGTTTTCACGATTAAAGGATGGTCTGATGGCAATGAAAGAACAGGAAGTACTCAAACAATCCCTCCGGCTCTCACTGTGGCTGCTGTTGAAACATTTCATTTGTGAAAACTCAACCCCCTCTCCCCACCTCCAAAACACTGACAATCCCGGGTGATGATGAAACATTACAACAGCATGCTGTACATGGCCTAGTATTCTGCTGGTTACAGCTTGGGTGTCTTAAACTTTCAAATTATAATGAACGTTTCTAATTCTATGAATGCCCCCCATTAAGGAAAGAGCAAACTGTCACACTTCATAAAAGTCAGAGTAATTGATTAGGTCCCTTGATGCAATAGCCAAATCCTTATCTACATATAGCTTACGATGCAAAAATAAACCCAAACAATCCTGCGCACAAGCTGTGCATTTCCATATTAGACTGATTGGTCTCCGTAATTCAGGAAAAAGTTATGGTAATCTTACCCGTAATGCAGAGGGAAATAAGCAGCGGTTTCCACATTCCGCTGGATGGACGAGGATGGAAAGCCTGTCCTCACTTTAAATGCCGCTTTTCAAAATCTAACACTCTTTTTATAGGGTAAAGAACGCAAGTGTGCGTCCTTTGTCCTTTTATCGTTTAAAAGTACCCTCCGTCTTTAAAAAAAAATCATTGCAAACACTTGACTCGCAGCTCGCCCTACACCAACAGTGTCACTCTGTGGTCTGTCTGGTTTCACGCTCAAAGTTACCCTCTTGAAGAGATCTCAGTCAAGCCACCCGCCTCTCGTTTTCACGTAGACAAGCCACTCCCGCATTTAAAGTGCACTCGTATCGTATTGTAGGCACCGGTGTTGTGTCAAGGCATTTATCCCCGACAGAAATTGTATCCCCTGATGCATAGCATCTAGCGTTAGTGTCTTCATTTACAAAAGTTATGCGTGGGGCACTGCGGTCAAGCCAGCCGCCTTTCGTTTTCGCGTAGTCAAGCCAGCCGCTCCTACATTTTCAGTGCGCACCTACCGTCAGTTTACGGTAAATGCAAGCGTACTGCTGCAAGGAAATTATTTCCGGTTCACAAAATAAAAGCACGAATTTAAATGTGTATTATCAAGTGATGTTTTAAGAAACTGATTCACGTTAACTGTAAACTATCGGGGTATACTGCTAACATTTACACTAAATAAATACCTTAGAATGTATGGAGTTGAAAACAGTTTTATCTATCTATCTATCTGTCTGTCTGTCTGTCTGTGCTGATAAACATATACTGAGGCCTTAAAGCAAATACTAAGTGGTGTATGTTGACCATCCTTGACGGCACTATCATTCTGGACTGCTTTGGGGTCAATAGGTCACATGACCTCAAAGCTATTGAGCAAAAATGCTCATATTTACACTTTAAAAATCATTTAAAATATATTAAGACCTTAAAGCAAATACTAAGTGGTGTATGTTGACCATCCTTGACAGCACTATCATTCTAGACTACTTTGGGGTCAATAGGTCACATGACCTCAAAGCTATTGAGCGAAAATGCTCATATTTACACTTTAAAAATCATTTAAAATATATTAAGACCTTAAAGCAAATATAAATTGGTGTATGTTGACCATCCTTGATAGCACTATCATTCTAGACTACTTTGGGGTCAATAGGTCACATGACCTCAAAGCTATTGAGCGAAAATGCTCATATTTACACTTTAAAAATCATTTAAAATATATTAAGACCTTAAAGCAAATACTAAGTGGTGTATGTTGACCATCCTTGATAGCACTATCATTCTAGACTGCTTTGGGGTCAATAGGTCACATGACCTCAAAGCTATTGAGCGAAAATGCTCATATTTACACTTTAAAAATCATTTAAAATATATTAAGACCTTAAAGCAAATACTAAGTGGTGTATGTTGACCATCCTTGATAGCACTATCATTCTAGACTACTTTGGGGTCAATAGGTCACATGACCTCAAAGCTATTGAGCAAAAATGCTAATATTTACACTTTAAAAATCATTTAAAATATATTAAGACCTTAAAGCAAATACTAAGTGGTGTATGTTGACCATCCTTGACAGCACTATCATTCTAGACTACTTTGGGGTCAATAGGTCACATGACCTCAAAGCTATTGAGCGAAAATGCTCATATTTACACTTTAAAAATCATTTAAAATATATTAAGACCTTAAAGCAAATACTAAGTGGTGTATGTTGACCATCCTTGATAGCACTATCATTCTGGACTGCTTTGGGGTCAATAGGTCACATGACCTCAAAGCTATTGAGCCGAAAATGCTCCCATTTGTTATGTAAATTTGATCAAAAACCAATAGAATAATGAAATGAAATACAATATATACAGTGGTCACACAGTAAAAGGACTTCAGATATCTCAAATTCAAACCTTTTTAAAACAAAAACAATTCTTCAACATGTGTAACTTAAGCATTGTGGGGAAAAAAATTATGATAATGATATCTAACATTAAAATGACCTCAAAAACAACATCAATAAATACACAATGATAATAAATAAAAATAATACTAGTAACAATAACAATTTGAATTAGGAAATGACCATAAAATAGTTAATATATACATTTAACTATTTACACATGTCACTCTCAAAATGTCTATCAAAATATATATTTGGAAGTAAAGTAGATCTAAAACCAATAGAACAATAAAATTAAATAAAATAAATAGAATGGTCAAATGGTATATGAACTTTTCAAATAGTTTTAAAAGAAAAATAATTCTTCAACATGTGTAACCTCATCACTATAAGAACAACAATAGTACCAATAAAATTGAAAATAACAACAATAATAATAATAACAAATAAACAAAGACAATAATATTTAAATGACCAAAAATGGTAAACATATATATATTTACTGTAACTATTTACACATCAATATCAAACTATCTTAAAGGCACTTTTCAAATAGTTTTAAAACAAAAACATTTCCTTAACATGTGTAACCTAATTACAACAACAATAAAACAACAATAGCAATAAAATTAAAAATAACCACAAACAATAACAATAATAAAAATAAATAATACTTACTTTTAAAACAAAGGCAATTCTTCAAAAAATGTAACCTAATCATAACCACAAAAACAATAATAATAAAAACAAAACAACAACAAAACATCAACATCAAAAACAGCAACAATCGTAATAATTATAAATATCATTCATTTTCATTCATTCATTCAAATAGAAACAATAATAATATTGAAATTACAAAAAAATGGTGACTATATACATTAAGCTAATTACAACTAATTATTACTCTTGAACTATCTTGCCATCAAAATTACATTTAAAACAAAAATTATTCTAAAAAATAAATATAAAAAATAAAAACGCAAAGTGTTACGTAAATATCTATATCTTTCTATTTATATACACACATATATAGATACATAGCTACCTCATTCTACATACACACACAATGTGTATGCACATCTATCGATCCATAGCATTTATATATCCATATATAATATATGTGTGTGCGTGTGGCTACAAGTTGTGTGTGTGTTGGTATACATAATTTTGCATACATGTGAATTGTTGAGTCATTACACAATGTATAATCATTTGCAGAGGTCACAGTCCCATTTTGCTGCTCTTGCTTTTTTGACCTGGTCTTCTGTCAGTGTTAGACATTGCTCGTGATACCACCTCTCACATGTGTCACACTGTATCTTAAAAAGAGAAGATAAAATTTTTGTCATATTATCTGTTGTCAAAATAATGTAGCAAGAAAGAATCCCTCAACTGTAGCAAACAAAGTGTGACATTCATTTCTACTTAAAATTGATCAAACACTTGTATGTCCACATATCATACACACCCAACAGGTAGTTGGAGGACCTTTTCCAGGAGGCTTTGTATCAGAGCACATTGCACATTTGTTATCCAAGTCAAACACTGAAATAAAAGAAATGTATGTTGTTACTGACATAGGTACACCCTCCACATTACTAGTTTTGAAAATATAGCTTGTCAACTAAATTATTTATAATACTCGGACATGTGACATAAGTTTAAATAAATGTTTACTAAGCATTAAAGAAAGAAATAATTCTACACCTTTACAGTCTTAAAATGATTCAGCTTCTGCTTCTGTTAGTAAAGAGGATTTTCATTTTATTGTAGAAGTATAAAATATGTAAATAATTCTTTTTAAAAGAATGTGTGATATTATAAACTTAAAGCATTGGCAATTTTGGTGAAGTCTATTTTGTTAATGTAGTCTATTTGGATTTTTTTCACTTGTCCATATCTTTATAAAAACAAATAATATAACGTGAAGCGAAAAATAACGTGTAAACCTGAGGCACTGAGTAATGCCAGGGCAAAGTTTCTCCTTTCCAGAGCCATGTCGTTCTTTGATGTGCCAAAGGACATATGTGGTAATGATGGATATGTCTCCATCAGTGCCTTTCCCATCTATATCAACATATATAATTACAATAGACTTTAGAATTACGGAAAAACATTCATAAAGTAAAAAAAATAATATGCACACACAGTCATTACCATGGTGACGATGACCCCACAACTACTCTGGTCTTGTTGCACTGGATGGTCCATTACCAATCCTCTCCACTTCACTCTGCTCCAGTCATTTTTACCATGGACAATGTTTCTCATCCGTAAGTAACTCCTATGGGGAAGTCATGTTAAAAAAAAAACATACTTTTCAATAATACTACAGATAACAATTGCTCAATGAACTTATCTTACACTGACAGTGATGTTACATTTTCTTATGTAGCTAATTTCAACATATTCCCTGTTCCAAAGAGGCAAATATGAGACCTGGTGCAATGTCTAAAATGCACGATGAAAATTCATGAAATAGGCGACCTACCCAATTCTTTTTGCAGCATTTGTAGACCCTGCCTTCTCCAATTTATTTGCCATAGGATCCAACAAAAATACCGCACTCAATGCAGGACAAACATACTAAAAAAAAAAGATCAATTACAAACACTTCACAAACAATTTAGACCTACCACCTCCCCAAAACAGGTTTCAATTCTGCTGTGAAAAAACTATCACTGACCAGAAGATTCCAGTGTACACCGCCAATGTTCACAAACGAAAGAATGGCTTCATAGTTGTTGAAGTCAGTCTGCGATGGAAATAATAAAAAAATAATAATCA
Source organism: Melanotaenia boesemani (assembly GCF_017639745.1). NCBI lineage: Eukaryota > Metazoa > Chordata > Actinopteri > Atheriniformes > Melanotaeniidae > Melanotaenia > Melanotaenia boesemani. The sequence goes on along the minus strand of NC_055697.1, from coordinate 26,586,068 downwards.
TAATAATGTCTTTAAAGTGGCTAGGCATGAATAGGCAGCAAATGCAAGTCCCTCATAAACTGACTGATGTGGTCCACTTTTCTGTTCTTAGTAAGGACTGGAACATTAGATTTCTGAATATCTTGCAGGTGTCTAACTGCTTTGCTGGGTAGACCAGTAAAGATCATGTTACAATAATCAAGCTACCTGATCAGTGATGGACTAGTTTTTACAGAAGTTGCTGAGACATCAGATCTTTTATCTTCAAGATGTCCTTCATGTGATAGTAAGCTAATTTAATAATTTACTTAAAGAGGAAAAATGCTAGTTTTTACTGAAAAACATATTTACAACAGCCGTTTTAATTGGACTATTTACGACTAAAACATGGTTTGATGACCAGACTGACACATCAGCAGTTCAGCGCCATGCATCTATAAGCCTATTGCCTATTTTCTTGAATCTACTTCGGGTGGGAAGTTCCTGCGCTGTTTCCACATATGTGTTTTTAAAAGTTTCGGGCTGAATCTATTGCCACACTTCCTAATTACAAGTTATCCATGATTTTCCTGGGGCTTCTTCCAGGTTGTGGGTATGGCCCAAAATTATGGGCGAATCTTCCGGTTTGAAGCCGTTGTCACTTGCCAGCCGTCGAATTTACTTTACACTCTTATATTCTAAAGGGTTCATGATCTTCACTAAAGGGTGCTTTTTTAGTTAAGACATGATGGCGAGATGGGAGCACAATAAAACAGTGATCAGAAGAGGCGATGTATGGTTGCCCTTTCCCTCCTCTATTATGGATTGGGAGGATGAGGTAAAGAAGTGACCGAGAATAACTTACGCTAACATCTTTAGCTACGTAATAAACGCAATGGATTGCGATGGTGAAGCTATCCAAAAAATTAAGAGTGCCGAATTATACTAGTACCTCCACAGCAATAAAGTAGGGCCTGTGTTGATTAAGTGTGTTGGAGAAGACCTGGTGTACCTTAAAGCCAGCGTTGAGCCGAGTCAAGCCCTGACTGTGTCACACCACCAGGCTTTGGCTTTGGCGGACATGTCAGGTGAAATTCAGACAGCAGGTTTTACCTGCATAGCAGGTGCTGGGCACTCCTGCAGCAATGCTGCTGCCATCATGTGGAAGGTTAGTCCAGTGTACAGTACAGGTAATCACAGGGTTCCTACGCAAGTTGTAAACTTTGAAAAAAATAATAGAAAAAGAACTCGGAGAGTGCAGACGTCCGCCAAGCTCTGCAATTTTAACGAAAATTTAAGTGATCCAGAATTCGGCTCTTCAATAAAATATAATCGATTGTTGCTTGCATCATTCCCATCCTATCCTGAAAGGTTAATCGAAATCTGTCCATAACTTTTTGAGTTATCTTGTACACAGATAGACAAACGCCGGCTAAAACAACCTCCTTGGCGGAGGTAAAAAATAGAAAATCCTCGACAGCTTCTTCACAAAACGTCAGCGACCATACTCATAAATGCAAACTTAACGGGTGCTCAAGTTATAATATTAGTAATGTTATCAATGGCAGATATATCACAGTATTATTAATGACTTATTTTTCTAATATAAATGCTACAAATTTTATTAACATTGTCGTAGGGTCGGCGTTACATGTGTCAGATGACACTCCCTACATAAGTAGCCGAGTAAAACAACTAAGACGCCATGTTGAAATTAACCTACCGTGGCCCTGTATCGCTAAGAAAATAACGGGTTAATATGTCTTATGATGTTACATAGTAATGATTAGAAATTTACTAAAGAAATCGTAGAAAGACGGTTAATTAAGTTTTATTGTTTACCAGGTTTCAGCGATAAGCCTAAAAACACCCGTTTTTGGCTAATGCTAATAGGCTTCAGAGGTTATGCGCATGGCGAGTCGAGTTTGTCGAAAAATTCCTCTTTTTAAGATAGATAGTTGACTTGTCACCTACCTTGAAGCACCTCTGTCCGGAGTCCTCTTCTGTCCTCTGTCCATACGACTTTCAACCATGTTAAATAATTTGTCTTGTCCGTTTTAAAAACATGACGGCTAAGTTGCACCCACTGGTCAGATGTTACCTTGTCCGAAAAATTGTGCTTCAGAAAAGCCTTGACCAGAACTTCCTTACCGCCTGCCGAATGCCAGAGGTCTTGTTTCTTGCAAGTGCCACCCTTCTTGAAACGACCCATTGTGCTTAAGTATGGTGTTTATCGAAAATGAGTTAAGCGTGCAGTAATCATCTTGCAAGTTCAACACGTTCATCCTCAGTTCTGTTGGCGCCCTCTGTTGAAAAAACGTTGAATAATACTCGTATCTCTCTCTCTCTCTCTCTCTCTCTCTCCATATTTCATATATCTTAAATACATAAATAAACACACAAACACACACATATATATATATATATATATATATATATATATATATATATATATATATATATATATGTATATATATATATATATATATATATATATACCCCACCACATGCAGTCAACTGACTTCTGCAACTCACTTATGTCTTTCTTTGTTTCCAACATCACTGACATCCACCAACACCTGACCAACATCTCATGTGGAGCTGCAGCCTCTGGAGTGGACTTCCCTACCCCTTACTCATCCCTTATAACTACATTTTCCAGCTTCATCCTCCCTTCCGTCCAAGCCATCTCTGAATTTATCCTTAAATCCAAACCCTCTGCCTGTCAGTTCAATCCACTCCCCACATCTCTTGTTAAAACCTGTTCCTCCTCTCTTGCTCCTCTCATTACCAACATCATTCATTCCTCTTTACTTTCCGGAATCGTCCCTCCTGCACTTAAAACGGCTACAGTTACACCTATCCTGAAAAAACCCGGTTTGGACCCCACCAATTTTAATAACTTACGCCCTATGTCCAATTTACCTTTCATTTCCAAAATTCTTGAAAGGTCTGTTGCCTCTCAGCTTCATAACCACCTCATCACAAACAATATTTACGAGCAGTTTCAGTACAGTTTTCGTCCCCTCCACAGCACTGAAACGGCACTCCTCAAAATCTCCAATGACCTCCTTATAGCTTCAGATTCTGGTTTACTGTCCATTCTCATCCTTCTTGACCTCACAGCAGCATTTGACACTTTCTCACCGCACTCTTCTTGACAGACTGTCATCTATCGGTATCTCCGGCACCCCTCTCACCTGGTTAACTTCTTACCTCTCTGGCCGCACACAGTTTGTTCAACTTAAATCACACAAATCCAACCCTTACCCTGTCTCTGCTGGTGTGCCCCAGGGCTCGGTCCTGGGGCCCCTACTATTCATCATCTACATTCTTCCACTTGGCTTCATTTTTCGTCGACATAATATTCATTTTCATTGCTACAAGGACAACACCCAGCTTTACCTCTCTACCAAACCATCTTCCTCACTTCCACCAACCTCCCTTACCCACTGTCTCCAAGAAATTCATTCTTGGTTTTCTTCCAATTTCCTAGAACTCAACAGTTCTAAAACAGAAGTCCTAATGATAGGCACGCCCCATATTCTCTCCAAATCTAATAGTTTCTCCATTTCCATCAACAATTCAACCATCCTTCCCTCCCCTCAAGTAAAGAGTCTGGGTGTTGTCCTTGACAGCACACTCTCTTTTCAGTCCCACATTAATAATATCACTCGGTCAGCATATTTTCATCTGCGAAATATTTCCCGTCTCCGTCCGTCTCTTACCCCCCATACCACTGCCATTCTCGTCCATAGCCTTGTCACCTGACGAATTGATTACTGTAAATCACTTCTCTTTGGTCTCCCCAACAAAGCCCTCCAAAGACTGCAGCTCCTTTAAAACTCTGCAGCTCGAATCATCACCCGGACACCCTCCACTCATCATATCACCCCCATCCTGCAACAACTTCACTGGATTCCCATAAAAAAAAGAATTAATTTCAAAATACTCCTTATCACTTTCAAAGCACTTCACAATCAGGCTCCACCATACATATCTGAGCTTCTACACATTTCCATTCCTGTCCGCTCACTCCGCTCCTCCACCTCTCTTCAACTTTCTGTTCCCCCTGCCCGCCTTGTCACTAAGGGGAGTAGAGCATTCAGCCGCTCTGCTCCCCGTCTTTGGAACTCCCTCCCCCCTGATCTTCGTGCCATAGACTCTCTCCCTCTCTTTAAAGCTAAACTGAAAACACACTTGTTCAGACAGTCCTATGCCATCTAGTTTTTCACTCACCATTACACTGTTGTCGTCTGTTTTGCTTGTTAGTGCTTTGCTTGTTAGTTTTTTGTATACTTCTCTCTCCTATGTTTTTAAATGTTTTCATTCTCCTGTAAAGTGTACTTGGGTTTTTTGAAAGGGGTTTTTAAATAAAATGTATTATATATATATATATATACACACACATATATATTTCATGTTATTTCAAAAGTTATTACAATAACCCCCAGGTCATGTGACCTATTGACCCCAAAGCAGTCTAGAATGATAGTGCTATTAAGGATGGTCAACATACACCACTTAGTATTTGCTTTAAGGTCTTAATATATTTTAAATGATTTTTAAAGTGTAAATATGAGCATTTTCGCTCAATAGCTTTGAGGTCATGTGACCTATTGACCCCAAAGTAGTCTAGAATGATAGTGCTATCAAGGATGGTCAACATACACCAATTTATATTTGCTTTAAGGTCTTAATATATTTTAAATGATTTTTAAAGTGTAAATATTAGCATTTTCGGCTCAATAGCTCGCAGGTCATGTGACCTATTGACCCCAAAGTAGTCTAGAATGATAGTGCTATCAAGGATGGTCAACATACACCACTTAGTATTTGCTTTAAGGTCTTAATATATTTTAAATGATTTTTAAAGTGGAAATATGAGCATTTTCGGCTCAATAGCTCGCAGGTCATGTGACCTATTGACCCCAAAGTAGTCTAGAATGATAGTGCTATCAAGGATGGTCAACATACACCACTTAGTATTTGCTTTAAGGTCTTAATATATTTTAAATGATTTTTAAAGTGTAAATATGAGCATTTTCGGCTCAATAGCTCCCAGGTCATGTGACCTATTGACCCCAAAGTAGTCTAGAATGATAGTGCTATCAAGGATGGTCAACATACACCAATTTATATTTGCTTTAAGGTCTTAATATATTTGAAATGATTTTTAAAGTGTAAATATTAGCATTTTTCGCTCAATAGCTTTGAGGTCATGTGACCTATTGACCCCAAAGCAGTCTAGAATGATAGTGCTGTCAAGGATGGTCAACATACACCACTTAGTATTTGCTTTAAGGTCTTAATATATTTTAAATGATTTTTAAACTGTAAATATTAGCATTTTTGCTCAATAGCTTTGAGGTCATGTGACCTATTGACCCCAAAGTAGTCTAGAATGATAGTGCTATCAAGGATGGTCAACATACACCACTTAGTATTTGCTTTAAGGTCTTAATATATTTTAAATGATTTTTAAACTGTAAATATTAGCATTTTTGCTCAATAGCTTTGAGGTCATGTGACCTATTGACCCCAAAGTAGTCTAGAATGATAGTGCTATCAAGGATGGTCAACATACACCACTTAGTATTTGCTTTAAGGTCTTAATATATTTTAAATGATTTTTAAAGTGGAAATATGAGCATTTTCGGCTCAATAGCTCCCAGGTCATGTGACCTATTGACCCCAAAGTAGTCTAGAATGATAGTGCTATCAAGGATGGTCAACATACACCAATTTATATTTGCTTTAAGGTCTTAATATATTTTAAATGATTTTTAAAGTGGAAATATGAGCATTTTCGGCTCAATAGCTCCCAGGTCATGTGACCTATTGACCCCAAAGTAGTCTAGAATGATAGTGCTATCAAGGATGGTCAACATACACCACTTAGTATTTGCTTTAAGGTCTTAATATATTTTAAATGATTTTTAAAGTGTAAATATTAGCATTTTTTGCTCAATAGCTTTGAGGTCATGTGACCTATTGACCCCAAAGCAGTCTAGAATGATAGTGCTATCAAGGATGGTCAACATACACCACTTAGTATTTGCTTTAAGGTCTTAATATATTTTAAATGATTTTTAAAGTGTAAATATGAGCATTTTCGGCTCAATAGCTCCCAGGTCATGTGACCTATTGACCCCAAAGTAGTCTAGAATGATAGTGCTATCAAGGATGGTCAACATACACCAATTTATATTTGCTTTAAGGTCTTAATATATTTTAAATGATTTTTAAAGTGTAAATATTAGCATTTTTTGCTCAATAGCTTTGAGGTCATGTGACCTATTGACCCCAAAGCAGTCTAGAATGATAGTGCTATCAAGGATGGTCAACATACACCACTTAGTATTTGCTTTAAGGTCTTAATATATTTTAAATGATTTTTAAAGTGTAAATATGAGCATTTTTGCTCAATAGCTTTGAGGTCATGTGACCTATTGACCCCAAAGTAGTCTAGAATGATAGTGCTATCAAGGATGGTCAACATACACCACTTAGTATTTGCTTTAAGGTCTTAATATATTTTAAATGATTTTTAAAGTGTAAATATGAGCATTTTTTGCTCAATAGCTCCCAAGTCATGTGACCTATTGACCTCAAAGCAGTCCAGAATTATAGTGCTGTCAAGGATAGTCATCATATATCAATTAATATCTGCTTTAAGGCCTCAGTATATGTTTATTAGCACAGACAGACAGACAGACAGACAGACAGACAGATAGATAGATAGATAGATAGATAGATAGATAGATAGATAGATAGATAGATAGATAGATAGATAGATAGATAGATAGATAGATAGATAGATAGATAGATAGATAGAAAAAACTGTTTTCAACTCCATACATTCTAAGGTATTTATTTAGTGTAAATGTTAGCAGTATACCCCGATAGTTTACAGTTAACGTGAATCAGTTTCTTAAAACATCACTTGATAATACACATTTAAATTCGTGCTTTTATTTTGTGAACCGGAAATAATTTACTTGCAGCAGTACGCTTGCATTTACCGTAAACTGACGGTAGGTGCGCACTGAAAATGTAGGAGCGGCTGGCTTGACTACGCTAAAACGAGAGGCGGCTGGCTTGACCGCAGTCAGGGGGCACAGATTCTGGCAGCCGCTGTTCCTCAGTCTGCCAGAATCTGTGTCCCCTCCCAGTATAGCTTATATTATATCCTACCATCACAAATATTGTTCTATAGATATCTTATATTAAACATAATTACTACAGTTAATATGAGGAAGTGTTCTCAGTGTTCAAAATGAAACATGGGTTTTTGGAGTAAAGTGCGAATGGTACCATCCCTCAAATATGTCACACAGGGTCTGCAAAATGAAAAGATATCACGTGACCTGGAGGCATTCTAGAGCGGAACTGACAACTTTGGATGGCTGTGCTTTCGTCATTATCTCCACGCTGGCATCGCAGGTCATTTGTTTCCGCTGCTTCAAGCAAATTGGTGTTTGGCTTCCACCTTGTGGAAGTAAATTTCATTGGTGGACCTTTCACATTAGACCTTTTTTAACATGTATTAGTGAAATTGTGTAAATTCTTAATTGTTTACTTTATAAAACAATTGTCTTTCTAACAATTGTGCCTTTTAAAGCTTTACGGAATTTGAAGGTGTCCATCTATCCATTAGGCTACTACATTTCTCCATGTTATGCCGCATTTTTGCAGAGGAATAAGTGTGTTCCCATGCAAATAGAAAAACAAAACATGTGACATCTGCTGATCAGATTATACTGTCTTCTCAGTACCTGCAGGTAATTTGTAAATAACATAAGCCACAATCTAAATGGAAAATAGAAAAGATAGAAAATGAGACAGAAACTGATGGCAGAAGTGGGTCTGAAAAACGTTTTTTGTTTAGAGCTATAGGGACCACTGTATAGCATCCCCATTTCTTTTAAGAATATACCATAAATATCTGGGAACTGAGGAGACAAGATGCTGGACTTCTGGATGAAGACAATGTTCAATTCTTATCTGAAATCAGTTTCTGGCTGCTCAACAGTCCCAAGAGTTGGGTTTTGATTTCATGACATACAAAAAGTTGTCAGTCTGTGAAAAGTCTGAATTGCAAGCCGATGGGTCGGGGACTACTATGAACACTGATAGATGCAGTGTGCAGTTGAGTGTTGTCTTGCTAAAATAAGATTGACCTTCCCTAAAAGAAAAAGAGGATTCTGTCCGGGAGTATATGTTGTTCTAAAAACTACACACAATGCATAAAAATCTCAGCATTCAGTGTGCATAGATGTGCAGTTTTTTAGCATCTTATGCATATCAGAGAGGCAGGCTTTTGAACTAAGTATTAACAAGCTGGATTGTTCAGTCTGAAGGACCCTGCCCATGTTTAAGATAATTTAAAAATTAGGATTTATCTGAGAGCAGAAAGAGTTTTCCACTTTCCCTCAGTTCATTTTAAATGAGCTTTAGTCCTGAGACAACAGTTGTGTTTGTGGATTGTGTTCAGATATGTTGTCCTCTTTGCATGGCACAGCTTTAACCTGTCTTTGATGATTTAGTGAACTGTGCTCAGAAAAATTTATTTCTGGATGTTCCACTAGATAACCACCAGTGTTTTTATTGTAGTGCACCTAAGAGCCTACAGAAAACATCCAGGGGTGATTTTTCAATCATGTCCTTAGAACCCAGTGATGATCCTTGTGATGATGTGGAATATTCAGTATTTACGCTGACATTGCTACAAAGTTTGTTGATACAACTTTTAAGAAAATGTTGCCCATTTTTACCTCTGAGAGACTTTGCCTCTCTAAGGTGCTTCTTTTATACCCAATACTGACTTATTCCCTTTAAGGTTACCTGGCAACAGGTCAGCTACTGCATAGCTCTGCCACTGTATTTAGGTATTGTAGATTATTATTATTATTATTATTATTATTATTATTAAATCAAAATCAAACTTTATAAAGCACTTTTCATGCTGGGGCAACACCAAGTGCTTTACATGAAAAATCAATTTATGCATATTAAAAACAAAACGAGCCTTTGCACACATCAAAATAGACTACATTTAAAAAAAAGTCAGTCTTTATTACAGTTGCACGCACAAACATGCATCTATACACACAAAGCAGATAAATATGAAAATAAAATACCAATACATAAAATTAAAAATAGCTTAAAATCAAATAAAATGTAGTTAAAAGCTAAGCTAAAAAGGTACAGTAGGTCTTAAGCCTCTTTTTAAAAACATCAACAATCTCTGCAGACCTGAGGTTCTCTGGCAGGCTGTTCCACAGACGTGGGCCGTAACAATGGATGGAGGCCTCGCCATATGTTTTGGTCCTCACCCTTGGAACAACTAAGAGACCGGTACCAGAGGACCTCAGGGTGCACAAGAGCAAGTCGGATAAAAAAGAGGGCCCAAGACCATTAAGACAAAACTACTAAAAGAACCTTAAAATCAATCCTGAAACACACGGGGTGCCAATTCAGCGATTTTAAAACTGGTGTAATGTTTTCCCGCCCTCTGGTCCTCGTCAGAACCCGTGCCCCCGAGTTCTGAAGTAGCTGTAGGTTCAAAATGGACTTTTTGGGAAGACCAGAGAGCAGGGCATTTCAGTAATCTAATCTACTAAAAATAAAAGCATGCATCAGCACTTTCGTGCTGGCAAGAGAGTGAAATGGACGGACTCCGGCGATGCTTTTAAGATGATAAAATCCTGTCTTTGTGACATTTCTGATGTGTGAAATTAAATCAAGCTCAGAGTCGAAAAGAACACCTAGATTTTTCACACACTTAGAGGGATTGAAATTATGTAGTTGTTTATTTAGATGTCACTGTTACTGTTATTAGTACAATGATTATACTTTAGACTTTACTGTCTTCAAGAGCAAATTCTTTTCCATAGACTGAGCCCCTGGACTCCCATCATGAAGTAGGGAATACTGCACAGAACACACACACACATGCCCCAGCAGGGCGTGTTGTTTAAGGCAACTATGACTGCAGGAATTAAGCTTTTCCCAAAACAAGCCTTCCTGCACCACAATGTTCTTTATACGCCCTGAGGGCAATGGAGTGGGGTATGTTTTTGTTTGTTTGTTTTTGTTTGTTTGTTTTTGTTTTTTTGTTGTTGTTTTTTTGCCTTTATTATTAAAATAAATATAAAAAATAAAAATAGCTACATTATGTTTCCCCAACTGTTTTGTTTTAAAACTGCAGGCATTTCCAGCAGTTTGTTGACATTTTTGAGGCATGTTGCTGCCATCAATTTAAAGATGTCTCACTTTCATCAGTTGATGTTTTCTGTGTTCTGTTGTTAGTAAAATGGTTGATGAGTAGTTAATTTTACACATCTTTGTGTTCTGTTTTTGTTTACATCATGCACAGCAGGAGTTTCACATATATAAAGTTATGATGAAAAAAACTGAGACACATACCCTTGACAGTTTTAGAAATAATCAAATTTATTTAGGAAAGAACAGAACTTGCTACAAGACATACAGGATTCAAAACCATCGCTGTGCATTATTTCAACTATACGCTCTCTGATAAAGAAGTACACTATAGTAAGTACACTAACTTAGATCAGAGACAACATTGTAACTACTGATGCTCTCTTCTTTTTTCTGTGTGATTACCTTAAGTGTTTTTCTAAGCTACGAATGCTGCCTTTCACACACTTATGTAATCACTCTTGTTACTGAGGAGAGGTTCAGATACACCTGAGCAGAGGTTCCTGACAGGCACTTTAAACGGGTCAATGTAGGACCACTTCCTCTCCTTCACCATCTCAATGGACAGCTCTATCTGCTTCTTCACTGACTTGGAGGATGAGCATCTCTGAGGCATGCTGCCGTCTGAGGAGGTGTCAGACTGCTGCACATCCAGCTCCAGGTCGGAGCTCTGATCACTTTGGCCCTCTGTAGCCTCCCTCTCCTGAGAACAGAAGGTTTGATGGTGATGACTGCTCGAGTTCTTGGTGTCTTCTCTTTGTTGGGTGCCATACACTGAGCTGGGCATGGCCCTGGCCTTGAAGTGTCGCTCCTCTCTCTGACCAAAGCTCCCTAGCTCTGCCAAAATCTTGGCCTCTCTCTTTCTTCTCTCTCTTTCCAGAAAACTGAAAGGCCGTGGTGAAGCTGCCCCCAACGCTCGGTTGCTTTCACGTGTATTACTGCCACTTCTGCCTTTGTGACGACGGCTGATGACTTCATAAAGAGGCAGGTGGGTGTGCGCCGGGGCAGGTGATGCTCTGAACTTTTTCTGGCATTCCCGGAGTTCCTCCAGCTCTCGCCTCAGCAACATATTCTCCAGCTCGATCTCAGAACGTGTCCGCACCCTGTGCTTCTTCCTCTCTTCCTCTCTCAGCATCATCTGGAAGGGTTTGGGGACAGTGACCTTGGAGTTGGGCCGAACCCTGACGCCTGTTTGACGGGACGCTTTTCCCTGCAGTTTCGGATAAGAACTCTTGAACTGTGGCCTGAAGTGCTTCTGGATCTCCCTCTGCATCGGACTCCATGTCTTATCTCTGGGTGTAAATTCAGGAGAATGACGTGAGTATTTGATGTGATTCATTTGAGTTTCAAGAATATTTTTGTTTTGTGATTTCTTCAACCAACCTCTCAAATGTTCGTTCCTGGCTGGAAGTCCAGCCCAGTTCCCCTGCACTGTCCTGTCCACTGAGCTCCGACTGGTCCGAACCACTCGAGGTCTCATGGAAGTCCAGCTCCTCCTGGGAGTTTATCCTCTGTAGTCTCCTTGTGGGGCCACTGCCAAAGAAAAAGATTAACTTTAGCATCATGACAGCATTTTGAGCAGAAAATAAAGCATTGTGGATTTACGGCTCCCCTTGATACTCTTTACCTCCTCTTCTGTTTATAACTGAACTGACATAATTAATGCTTGACTTGACCACGGGAACAAAAGAATAGAGCCAGAGGAAAAAGCAGAGAAATATACAAAATAAAGGAAAAAAACTACAACAGCTGTACAATTAAACACAAACAGAAAAGCAGCTGCTACACTTACACAAAGAAAAAAAATAACCCAAAAGACTCTGTAAGAAAACACAGCAGACAATCATCAAGAGCACCTCCAGGAAGATATTAACATTCCTGACAAAATGGCCACTAACCGCTAGATTTGCTGCACACTTAGCTACAATCATTTATCTGGATTTGTCTTAAGTGAAAAAATCCAACCTGCAGTATCACATCTCATCGGGTCAAATGCTGTTGAATCCATAATTCAGGTGTGTCTTTTCATCTTTAAAGCTACTAAATGAATTTATTGCTTGGTGCCAAAAACATAAAGATTGTGATCAAGATTAAGGTTGGTTTGTGTTTTCTGCTTTAATATTATGATAAAAGTAAATTTCTTATTGATCTTAAAGAGGCTACAGCAAGTAAAGCATACATAATTAAGGAATGATGAGTAATGAGTAGTACAGGTCTGTACATTTATTGTGGGTCAATACATTTTATAATTGTCTACGTGAAAACAGTTGAATTTTGAATGATATCAGAGCCTGTGATCTTTGGAGCATCTATTTCCTACTTATCAAAGACCATATCTCACCTGAAAGAATGTCTTTCTTCTTTGTTTCTTCCTCTACCCAGACCTCCATCCTCTTCCTCTCTGTGCCAGTCCTTACCCTGGCTGATGTACAGCCTCTCCAGCTCAGCCATGTTTCTCAAGTGAGTGCTCTTCAGCTCCTCCAGCCTCCTGTAGTACTCCTGGTTGGAGAAGTGAACGCCCGGCTCCCTCTGCAAGCCGTGGATTTCCAGAGACAGAGAGCTGCGAACACCTCTGCCACCCTTTGAGTCCTCGCTGCACTCTGAATCCAGATCATACTCCTGAAAGGTTGGAAGTTGTAAACATAAGGCCAAAATGCATGGTTTTATTTCTAAGTAGTTTTGTATATAAAGTTAATATGCTTCAAAATGTTTCTTTTTATTCTGGTAATTATTTTATAGCACGTGTCAGGTTTCAGAAACAAAAATGTAGTTAAACAGTTATAGTGTGATTACACTTATGTTTGGTTTTCAATTTACATTGTTGTAAAAATCTGTGATAAAACTATATTATCTTTAATTCTTATCAGCAAATACTTCAGAATAAATAGAACAAAACTATTTCAATATAGATTCTGAAATAGTTATTAATGTTGTTAAAACCTACTTTTGTAGCCACACTAAGCTCAGTTAACACAGAGCGGAAAGGAGGAGGGGAGAGAAGAAGCATTTAAGAGCATTTCCATCATTTATGTGCATTAGATAGGTAGGTATCCACACCTACAGTGTGTGGTAGCTTGATAATAACATACTCAAAAGTCTTCACTGCCTTACTCCTTTATTGTTGGGAAACGAAATGGTTGCAGCAAACATAAATATAAATACATTATACAAGGTAATAACAGAGTTTGTATAATTCTAACAAGCTTGATAGCTTCAGTTTTCATCACAGTTTAGCCTTCTTAGTCAAGCTTCCTTCACTTCTTTAAGTAGTTTTCAGGAATAGTTCTCCAGGCTTCTTGAAAGACTTTCCAAGGCTCGTCTTTAGATGTTTTATGCCTTTTGTTCCATTCTCTGTCAAGATGATCCCAGAGTAATGCTTCAGTGATGTTGAGCCATGGCTTCTGGAGAGGGTCCATGGAGGCCATTTCTGATGAGGCTTCATTGAACAATAGCTGGATCAACTGAAGGTCCAGATGCATCTCTCAGGTCCTGTGTCAGGTCTTCTATGTATTTATTTTTATTTTATTTTCTGTTAGACATCACTTATGTACTGTTAATCTGTTTTTAGACCTGAAACTTCTTATTTTGTCTTTTACTTGTCCAGTTTAGTTCAATTTCCTGAGGACATACTTTGTACCAAGCTGAGATTTCAGCTAATAGTTTGTTGGAAATCACCTTGTTGCTGCAAAAATATTATCTTGTAAAAAAGCTTAGTGTTTGTTTACTATTATGTGAAGACACGACACTGGCTCATCCCTTTAGCTCGTTTTGATGTGCTTGAAGGAATCATGAGTCAGTTTTATGTGGCTCAACAAACAAACACTCCCTTACAAATACAGTTGCTGGAGAAGAACTGGGTTTAAAATGAGTTTAAAAACAAGATAAAGAGTTAAACAAAGAATTCATATAATGTTAAAAATAAGATATTTTACTGTCTGTGATGCTATTTTGGAACGTTCATCATTCTTTTAACCTTTTTCTTCATCTGCTGGTTCAGAGGGTTGTATATGAAGGTGAACAGCGTAAACATCTTTGTTAGATTGCTCATGAATTCAGACACAATCTGAGAGAAACAAGTGACTGAGAAAGCAAAAATAATTATCAGCCATTATCATTTTCTTTTAACATTTTATTTATTTATTGGGAATGTGAGATTTCATTAATGGGTTTTTATTTCTAAAAGTCTTTCTTTCTTTCTTTCTTTCTGATTTTTATATTTTTATTATTGATTTGATCAAGTATTAATGTTATTATTTTTCTATGAATGTGCTCAGGTGCTTCTTAGTGTGTCTTTAAAATCACTGATCATTGCACTGGCTGTTTTTGAGGGAAATCCACAAAGGAATTGCCCATTTGGGATAAATAAAGTCATCTGACTAAAAATGAAACTTTAAAAACCTCCAGAAAGCCTGAGCAACTAAGGTCACATCAAAAGATGACAGTCAAGTCTGGCTGCTTGGAGTAAAACATAAAGAAATTAAAGGTGACTTAAAGACACAGTACACACATGTAAAAACTATTTAAGTACACCTATAAAACAATTGCAATTAATACTGTGAACTACTTTAATAGCAAATTCTGTTGCTCTACAATAAACCTGAAGAATCTGTATATACAAGGATTAACATGTAAAGTCATCTCCTGCAGTAAATTTAGCTAAACAAACCCCAGAAAGTCCTTCATAAAAGAAAAATGTGTCTTTCCTTATTTTGCCTCAGTTTTAAATATTGCTAATTATCTTTAAAGCTTTAATTGCGTGACACTGTACGTTCTCACCTCACTGATACAGTCCTCATCTTTTACAAAATCTACATCTCCTTGTCCTCCATACAGAGCCATCAGTTCCTTGTTTTCCAAAGAGGGCGAGCGGTACATCACAGCCGTCTCCTCAGTTTTCTCCAAAAACACTGCAGCAGCTGCCAGAAGCAGAGCCGATCGTGTCCTGTGTTGCCTCGGTTTGCACACTGACCTGCTAAACAAATAGCATGTCAAGTCAGAGCAGGATGCCAGCAGGGATTAACACACACTCCCTCACACACTCACCGACTGAGAGCTTTATCCTCTTACCGTAAGGGCGTGTTGTGATTTTAGAGTGGTCAAAGTGGTGCTGTTGGCCAGATGGTCCATATGGCCCAGTGGCTTTCAACTTGAGGATGTGATTATTCAGAGAGATGCATGTCAGTGTGAATTTTGCCAATCTGATTTACAGATTAACTTTCTTAAATACGGTCTGAGGGCTGATGGGTACCCTGCACCTGCTGTGGTTTGCAACAAGTCAACTGGTGCAAATGGCAGGCTGCAAAAATACTGCACAGAAAAACGAAGAATATAACATAATATGAATACTTGTAAAAGTTTAAGTAAGTAAGACCAGTTCAAGTGGGCAGAAATGCCTAATAAATTCAGTGAATATTAAATCTGATGTGCAGTGATTCCTTTATTCCTGTTTAAATCATGTTTTCAGTTATTTACTGCCAAGGAGAACCCATTGAAATGAGTGATATCTATTAAATTTGATTCCTAATGTGCACATCCCAACTGAACACTCCTATCCATAAATACTGGGTTCCAGTACATATTCATAACATTTTGCAGCAGGTAACTTTAAAAGCTGCTTTTATTTTTAATTCTGACAGAGAAATTTCTTCTTCTTCTTCTTTATTTTTGTTTTTATGATAAGGGTTTTCATGGAAGTATTTGTTTATCTCTCATTCACAACCCAATTAATGAAATTATTTATTTTTCCTAGCAAAGTCAAAATCCACTTTTTTTCTGTTTAATGTTACTTTTCTTTTGTTTGAGTCCATGTCCACTCGCAGCAGACCTCTACTGTTGCATGTGAAAACCTGCTGTAAACTTTCATCCAACAGCTTGTAATCTGAGCTCAAGTGAAAAAAGGCCTGGCTTCGGTTCAGCTGCAAGATGTTGAGGAACTGACAGATAAAGCCGGAGAGAGCGCACCGACCGCAGTTAACTCTGTTAATCCTTTTACTCGGGTTTCTCTGCGCTGTTGTCTACACCTTGTGCTACTGCTCCTCTCCCCATCTGTCTCCTGTCTTCTTCCATTTCATCCACCTCCCATCTACCTAAGAGCTGTAATTAAGCACAAACTTCATAGATGGTTTGGGACAGGCATTCCTCTCATGTGTTTTAATCATTTTAGGCCTTTAGGGATCAGTAACTATTGCTTGTAAGGGATACCATGCAACTATTCCTACAATTTAGGGTTTTCTGTGAAGCTGCATAGCCATTGAATGTTAGGAGAATGTGGGGGGATTATGGGCTAAAAGACAGATGTTGTTTCTCTTTATCTTTAAGTCACCTAATTCTGAGCTGCTACTAACTTTTCACTGGAGTCTGTTTTAAGCTTAATGCATCATGACATCAATCATTAAGGAAGGAGCTCCAGTCCTGCATTTCATGTTGAAGAAAACAAGATGAGGTCAAAGTCTGACCTGCAGAAATTAAAAAGATCATTTCCTTAACTTGTTTAAGTTTACTCTATCTTTTGTCATTTTGTTAAATATGTGATTGTTTCAAAATAAAACATGAAATTTACTATTCTTAATAAATATTGTAAATTTGGTTTAATTTTGATAGTAATCCTGAAATATTTATAGTTTTAGCTGATTTGCTCTAGAAATCTTAAAGTGACAACACATGATGTGGGAAAAAAATCTGTTTGCAAACTAGAAATGCAATAAAATTACACTTTAATTATGGCTCCAGTAGTAGAGTTCAAACACCACAAATAAAATCACCATTGCATCTTTGTCTTTGTCTTTTATGGCATCAAGGATATGCATTTATTATTTATTTATTTGTTTCAGGCAGTTGTCTTTACAGTAAAACAAAACAAACAAACAAATAAAAAAAAACAGGAGACATGCAAGTCTGTCATTATCCAAACAAGTAACCAAAAAAAGAAACAAAAAATAGAAAACAAATTATTGCCTGAAAGGGAGTGGGAAGAAGAAAACTTAATCCCACTCCATTTTACATCCAATACACAGCAACAACTTTACTGCTAAAATCACAAAAAAGGTGTTAAATTCTGGTGGCAAGCACCATAGGCAACAGTCAACATTACATTATACTGAAACAAGAATTTGTAACCAACAGTGGTAAAAAAATAAAAAAAATAAAAACACTGCAATCATACGGTAACCCAGGCAGGACAACAAACTTATGTACATTAAGATCCTTTTTCCATATATTGGGATATGCATTTAACATTTTGACTATTGAGTCTGTACCTGCACATACAGCATGTGTCCACAAGATGGCGCTGCTGCACCGTTTCCTGTCCTCTATGAATACACATGAAACTCCATTCATTTCATTTAGAAACATTCCTAAAGCAGATATAAAGCAATAATTGGATATATTTACAATTTATGAAATTTAAATATCTGCGTATGCCATGATGAGCTATAAGCCAGGGTCTGACTTTAAAATTCTGACATTGTAAAACTGGATTTCTCTTCTTCATAGTAAGTTAGCTGCAGTTTATGGAGTCAGGTTGTTTTTGTTGACCCTTCTGCAGCTCCTGGAACACCCTGCTCTCAGCTCACTGGAGTTTTCCTCTACATCATCAGAGGTACAGATGCCCCTTTGTTTTAGAAAGGAAGAGATTAGAGCCGCATTTAAGTCCTGTTAAAGAAGTCGTCCATTCATTCACAACAACTTATTCCTGTTGAGGATTATTATGCAATAGAGGGCAAACCCACTTGCAGAGGCTAATGTAAGAACACATCTGATTTACACAAGCCAGTAGGGTGGATCAATATCACGCTCCTTTTTTTCCTTACTGTAAAATTCAGATTTCTGATGTTATTCAGCATTCTTGAACCAGTTTTCCAGTGATTTGGCTTCGGGTGAATAGTGCCAGTGTTCTGTCAGAGTAGGACTGAGTAAACAGTGATCACAAGCTTTGCCATCCTGTGCCACACAGGGCAATGTGTGGGTTCTGCTCTTCTTCTCCACCTAGCAGGGGTTTGTTTTGCTAAACCACTACAAATCTGAGTGGGTACTAATTATAAAACCCTCTCGATATGATGCAGAGATTTACAAATTATCATTGCAATTTTCCAGCAGCTTGTTCTTCCGATTCTCTTTTAGTGGCTTAGATATTTTTCTTCTCAATAGGAAACTAATATTCTGGATCAGGATAGTTAAGGTTTTTTGAATAATTTTAGTAAAGGAAGTGCAAGATTTACGTGAAAATTGCACGTAGTCTGCTTTTTATTTATGAAATCCCAAAATATTTAGATGTTTATTCTTAACATATTTTCCTTTTTTATCATTACTTATTTCATTTGTGCAAAATCATGTTTTAAGCAGCATAACTATGATACATTTCTTCACAATTTCCTTTAACTTAGCATTCTTGCATTGCAGAAGCTTTTTTTCACAAGTCATGTAAAAGGAATTTCATTAAACATGAAATTCAATGGTTGCATCCTAGAGATACTGAAATAAAAAGTTTGAGCATTAGATAAAACCAAAAGGTATTTGCTTCTTGTTGTAAAGCTCCCAATGGATTCCCTACCTTTGTTATCTAATTTTCTTTATAAAAGCATGTGCATCATTTGGCATCCATTTTTAATATAAAACTTTTCCTCCAGAAAGAAAACACATGAGTTATTGTGATTTAGCTGTTCCATTCAAACAACACCCCTTTCCTTCCTCCTCTGACCCACAAGTGTTTTCTGGCACTTGCCAGGCAAACATTTTGTTCTTAATGTTTTACCTAAAATAAAAGTTAAATAATAAATAAATATAAAATAAATAATAGGTTAAATATTTATGTTTTTCTCTTTTTTTATTTATTTTAAACAATTTTTCTAAAGAAGTGAAAGTACTTTTCAGTTATCTTTCATAAAGGAGCCACACAATGACTTCTCTGGAAGTGGTCTGGGTTTTTTAGAAAAAAAAATCCCCCCTCACCAAACCACACATAACGTACACACACATAAAAATGTACGTGTGAAAGGCCTTCCAAAAACTCTCACTTGTGAAGTGTGTGGGTGCAGACAGGCTCATTTAGTCCTACACACTGACGTGGAGACATTAGGTACTAGAAAGCTCACTTTCCAACTTTCACAGCAGCACTACATGAACTGTTTGTGTTTAAGAGGAACAGTCCACATCAAGCGCCACGCACTAAGTTCTTTAAAACACCTCTGTTACAAGGCCACAGCTTTGGATGAGATGCATAGCTAAATTTAAGTCAAACAAACATGACTACATTACCACCTCATAAATGCAATAAGATCACATAAAGTCTGTGTAAATGCTGCATTTTTAAATCCACTCCTAACATTTTGCACCTTTCATGCTGGAGCTGAAGATGCTGCAGCCCTGTATAAAGAAAAATCATTCTAAAGCCACATAAAAGTGGCTCACAGAGTCTCCTGGAAGACTTTGTTTTTATACGTATTGTTCAGAATATCTTCAGTTCTGCTCTGCTCTTCCTTGTCATTATCGATCTTTCTTTCTGTCTTCTGCTGGATCACCTACTTTAGAAACACGCTGTATTCTTTTAGCTATTCTGTATCGACAACTATATTAAAAATATCCATGTACACAATGAAAATGCATCTAAATATTGATAAGGTTAGTTATCATTAGTACTAAGACTATTGGAACCTAAATTTAAAATGGTAGAAAACAAAACAAACATTTACTCCCAAGCGAAGGCCTCACCTTTGACCTTAGCATCTCCTCCTCTCTCTGAACTCCCTAGAAAATTTTATTCTTTCACCTGACAAAAATAACACATTGATGCAAGCTAAGGAAGCAACTTTTTCTGCTTAGTGGTTTTTATGATTGTTATCATTATTAATGACTCAAAGGCAGCTGAGAAAATAATTTCTTTGTCACTGGAACTTTTATGTTTGCTCCCTCTAGATGTCCTTACTTTTCTTTGCTCCTGACTTTGTGACTGAAGACACAACCACTGTTAATGCCGCTCTCCAATCAAGTTAGCCCAGAACAAAAGACTACACCCAATAATATGATTTGAAATGAGTTAAAAAGTGGAAACTTTCTCAACTGTTTTGCGAGAGGGAAAAAAATTCAGGACTTCCTGGACATTAGTAGGGGCATGTTCCTTATGCCCCAATTCTATCATGTTCTAAAGCCTGAGGAATGTTTGAAAACAGCCTCCTTTGATATTTCGCTGGGAAATGTGAGAGAATA
Organism: Melanotaenia boesemani; assembly: GCF_017639745.1. Lineage (NCBI taxonomy): Eukaryota > Metazoa > Chordata > Actinopteri > Atheriniformes > Melanotaeniidae > Melanotaenia > Melanotaenia boesemani. The sequence goes on along the minus strand of NC_055697.1, from coordinate 26,565,680 downwards.
GTCAATAATAAAAACTGTAATTTGATTCAGGAATCTTCTCTTCATAGAATTGAACTGGCCATTTATGTTCAAATATAACAGCAGTAAATGCTATGGCTTCTGCGTTGATTCAAGACAATGAGGTAACTTGTGTTGTGGAAACTGACTGGGTAAAGCCCTTTCCTGTTCCTAGAACAATGATCCTACACACACAAAACCTGTCACTTAAGAAATGCATTTTGGAGTCAAGCTAGAAAGAAACTCACTGCTTTAAAATAAAATAAAAAAAACTCACACAAACAACAGTCTTTTCTCTAATTTGTTTCACATGCAGTTGCAACAGCTACGTCTGTGTTTCATCTTTAAATCAGTTATGTGGGTGACTGGGAAAAAATTTGTGCTTTCTGCAGGATGCCAGTGGAAACGATCACTGCTTCATGTTTCCACTGACTCGGCTACTGGATCTGATGAAGGCATGACAGATTCAAATCTTAATGTTTGTGCACAATCTGTACGCTATCATGTGTCACATGGCTTGTATTTATTTGTGAAGTCCTTTTCACGAAGAGGAAAATGCAGTTAGATGTGTAATCCTGTACTGGACCTTTACCAGCACACCCTCCCTGGTAACATCAGGGGATGAGTAGCTGATATTTGGATATTAGAGTCACTATTCAGTTCTTTATAAAGAATCAGTGTGAAAATCAACGTGAAATAACATTTACTGTATCTCCTACATAGACACAGACAGATTATATTCACTGAAGTGTTTCAGGGTTAAATGGTACATACAACCACTTTTGTCTTTAATGTTAAATGCATTCCAGCTTTTTTTTTTTTTTGTGGTGTGTTTGGAACTTTCCCAGAATGCATTCTAACAGCCGTTATATAACAAATATGACCTAGTTGGAAGGGTTGATGGTTTGACTTGTCAGAGTGACACATGCTAACGACAGCAAAAGACAGAAATTTTCCATTTGCAGCATTGATGTAAGGACATGTTGGGTTTTTTTTTTCTTTCTTTTCTTTTTTTCCACTCTTGTCTGTCTTTTCTCTGGTCATTCATTAATGCTGCAGGCCAGGGCAACAAAGTGACAACGTTGAAGCATACCACAACTTGTCTGTAGGTTTGTTTTAGTTTCAGTTAAATATTAGTGAACATGTTGTGTCTCAAGTTACTGTGTGCAGTTTTTCTTTATAACTAATGATAAACTTTCTCCTTTCATTCACTAATTCCCACTTCAGCTCCTTGAACTATGAAACAAACCATATTCATTTGGACCTGCAGGCTGACATAAGTTTCCACGTCTGAACCCTCATGAGTTTTCATTGCTAACTGCTAGCTTGCTTCTGCTGACGTTTCTTGCTCCTGTGAATGGGTTAAGTGTTGCTTTAAAAGGACTGAACCTCTAAAGCTTTGCACTTTTTTATACCTTTGCTTGAAAAACCCCCACTATAAAAGTGTGAAAAGTAAGCTAGGCTACTTCAGTGCAAAAGTAGCTGTGGTGATGACCCAAAAAAAGACCTACACAAGACAGAAAAAATACATTAAAAAAAACAGAGATGCATGTTTGTAAAGGGCTAAATTTCTAACAGCTCTTCCAGTAAATGACACATTTACTGGATCAAATTTCAATGATGTCTCACACCTTTTATATGAGTTTCCTGCTAAAAGGACACCTTGCTTTGCAAAGGTCACAATATGCTTAGGTTTTGCACTGTTAAGAGAAAAGTAAAAACTTTTTGTACCAGAAAATATTGGAAATATAGATACAAAATTAAAGCAGCTCTCTAGAATATTTAGTTTTTCCCCAGACACATGTTTTCAAATGCCTATCAGCAAGATTTGAGCAAAAATGCATGGCTGAATCGTATGAAATATAGTGGAGAGGTGAAATATGAGTGGAGGAATGAGTCACAAAATTATTATGCATATTTAACACACAACCCTAAAAATGCAGTGAAGAGTGGATCTGGTTTAAGTTTAACCTTTCACCACTGAAGGATAGCTGATTGAAACGTTAGACTGGCTATGTTAATGTTAATATAATGTTAGCTTCAGATCAGAAACATAGATGTTTAATGTTGTTTTAACTTACCTGACACATGTGGGTTTTCTTAAGATTTCTTTTGTTTGTTTCAGAAGAAATAAATACATTTACTTATTTACTTACTTACTTACATTTTGTTAGCTAATCTAATTTTGGTGACTGAATGTGCAACTCTTCTGGAATCTATGCTAATGCTAATGCTAATACTTTTTGTTGTAAAATCAGCACAGCCTTGAAGTTTGTGTTTTTACATTATCAATAGATTTTACAGTACTAATCAAAGCAGTGAAAAATTGAAGTTTTTTAGAAATGGATAAGAAAATAACTAAATGAGAGCTAACATAACTCCCCTTTCCAACTGTGACTGTGTCGGCTAGTTATTGTCATTTTTCTGGACTGTGTCACAAATCAATGCAGAGAAACTCTTTCTGACAGCTATCAAAGCATCATGTTAACATTAAACCCACATCATATGATCCAAAGCCCCAGATTAACATTGTCAACAGATATTTTTCAAACTACTCCACATCTTTCTAAATCCTGAGTATTTTTGGCTCCTAGAGCTAATATCAACTTTCAGTGCTTCAGTTTAACCAATGTGGTGTGAATTGAGTAAATATAAGAGACCTGGAGCATTAAATGTTAACTGTTTTATTCCTGGCCAGGAGGTCAGCCAAACTGTCTACATGAGGGAGAGGCCTCATAATAGAATGAAAGAAGAATAGAATAGAAAGAAGAATCATGTTATTTGACCCACTTTAAAGGTTTAAAGGTGAGAACAGCTCTCACATTTAATCATATCTTCCAGTTACATCACAGATTAGATACTCGGGTGACAGTGCAAAAACACAATGTACTGATTCAAGGACTCAGCAGAGATCATCAGATTTTATTGTCATACTGGGAAACTTTGTTGTGTAAGTCTAAATGAATCGTTATTTTAAAAAAAAAAAAGGAATAAGAATAAGAAAAATATCAGAAAAAATATCAGAAAAATATCAGGAAGAAAAATATCAGGAATAGTCCCTATTGTTTCTAATCTATGTCTTAAGTTTGTTTATAAAGTCTTTTTCAGACATGACACACATAGCATTAATGGCTTCATGTATCTATGGTAGAGATTGCAGTCAGAAATTGGTTTCTTTCCCGTTGCTGCTCCTCATTCTTCATGCTTCTGAAACTGATGCAGGTAACAAACTACAATATTTCCCACTTGCAAGAAATTGGAAGCTAGTCAGCACAGGTAAAAAACATGACATAGTTTGAATAGTTTGTGCTTATATCATCCAAATTTACTCCCATTTATTTTGTGACTCCTGCAATTGAGACATGCCATTTCAGTAGTGATATATTGTCATAGCAATCTAGTGTAATCTTGTCAGATAACTATTGCAAAATGTTCTACAGCTCCCTGGTAACAGTCAGGTAATGTCCACCAGCTGTCACCAGCCACATCCAGCAAATAAATAAAAAGGCTGCAATCACAGTAGTTGGCTGCAAAGAAAAACAGAGATAGACTTCTTCAATCGTGGCCTTTACAGTTAAATAGGACAGAGGTTCCTCTCCCCTTGTATAGACATCTCAGTAGCGCTTCCAAATAAGTCAGGATCAGATATAAACATATCATCCTCACTGACTACACTAATATTCTCCTCTCTTTGCATCATCTAAATGTTTGCACAGCTTTTGTTTACATTGCTGAGATTCATATCCACATTTCTACAGATACAGAAAACGGTACTTCTGACAGTCTATCTTTTTTCTTGCTGAAAACAACTTATTCACAGCATTTACTCTTAAGGTTTTAGCAAAAAACATCCAAATGGCTGCACAAAGTTGCCTTACATACATATTTTCTGCAGTTATGTTGGCCTGAGAAAGCTACAAACTTAGAAATAATGGTTGAACCTGAATGAAAAATCCCTCCCTCCTCAAAGTTCTCAACACTCAAACAGCATTACATAAGAGGACTTTTGAACTGCAGTCTTACAACTACTGGAGGGAGTTACTGCACTGTTTTGTGTTCACACCACGGAAACTGAGGATGATCATGACTTATATATCACAGTTTGCTTCTTATTTTAAGCCCCCACCTCAGATTAAGTGGAGATTTAGCTTCATTTACCCTCTGATAACCTTTGTATTCATTTTGTGCATATTTCAATACATTTTGAGATAGTTTGCAGATGTGTACCCAGAAATGGTGCAAAACCACCAGAAGTCATGGGGGCAGTGTTGTGCAGTGTAGCTAAGTAAAGGAACAACAAAGAACCAGGGTGAACATCTACATGCCACAGTGTAGTTATTGGCCACACAGTCTACCAGCAAAGAATGTGGATTATCATGATCTCCTCCTTCGCTACTATGCACTATTTAAATTGCTATTAAAACTGATGTTGGAACTCCGCACTGCCCTCTAGTGGAGCTATAATGTAACAACCATGTTTTCAATAAGCATCCATGGGAATATGTCAGCAGTGGCATTGGACATTTGAAACGAAGGTACGCTCAATCAAAATTAATGAGTAGATGTGTCCAAACTTTTGACTGTTACTGTGCCTATTTACGTATGTAAAGTGAGCATAAATGAGCCCTTACTGGTGATATTGATGTTCTGTAAAGTGCCATATGAGGAAATCTTTTCTCATGTAAATGTTTCACATCAGAGCTGAAGTCATTGCCAAATCTGTCCTTTAACAAGCCACTAAGTTAACATAAAGAAGTTTCAGTGAATCAGTGAACATGAACTAAACGAGCACGGATTCATTTTCCATTGAAGCTCACCTTGTTCAGGCACACAGAAAATTGTTGATAAGTTCCCAGTACAGCCTTCCTAGAGGAAGTAACTCATTAGTGATTTGAGTTTGCTTGTGCTCAAATGTTTATGTTTCAGAGCACAGTTGTGTGTATCTGTGTGTACATGTTGCCTGAAGCTCTGATGTGGTTGTAGCTCTTGAAAGGAAAAAAAAGGCCTTGATGTTGCTCCAGCAGCATTTCATGCAGTGGTACAGCCTTGCTGTGTATCTCATCTCTTCCTCTAATCTCTAAAACACAACCTGACTCTTCGGTCCCTGTCAAGATTAGAACGCCTGGTTCCTTTCGGTCAGAGCCACAAAGTGTGATCCAATGCACAACCAAAGTGTATGATTAATCTGCTGCATTCGATAGATGTGTTGTGCCTGGCTTGTGTCATACAGCAGTTACAGGAAGAAGATATGGAGATGCATTATTGTAGATGAGCTGTAGTTTCTTTTGTATGTCTGCTTTTTTTTTCTGCTTTTTTCAAACATGAAGAAACCCTCATATTAAAGTCCCAGTAAAGAACAATTTTGCAAGCATGACGGGAACGCATTATTTTGTGTTACTCATTACCTCCGCCAAGGCAGACGTTATATTTTCAGCAACACTGGTTTGTCTGTTCATCACAAAAAGCTGTGGGCGGATTTGGATGAAATTCTCAAGAAATCTCAAAAATGGAAAAAGAAACAAATGACTAGATTTCAGGGGTGACTTAGATTACCACCTGGATCAAAGAAATTTTAAAGGATTCTTCACTATCGGTAGATAAGGGATCATTTTACCATTAAAGCTTCAATCTCAAAAATATCCTTGGTGGAGGTCTGCTCTCTTTGAGTCTTTCTAGTTAGTCTAATTAGTTTTAGTTTCTTGGTCTAAAACTTTCTCACAAAAGCTCAATTATCAGGTAGCTACCTCCTCTCACAGGCAACAAGCTTGTAAGCTATGACCACATCAATGGCACTTCATTGTACTCTACAGAGACCACAGCATGTAGTATTAGCCTATCAGACCCACTTGTACCATTGTGCTACATACCCTATATTTCCCCTTGAAGAAAAAGTCTAGCCAATTGCACTGAAATGACTTCAAGGAAGTAATACCACCTTGCTCTCAAAGTCCTCCCAACAACTTGAGGTCTGACCAGGTCTGGTCAAAGCCAGCTACATTGTTATTGAGTTTTGTGTCATTGGGAGTGTTGTTTTAGGTAATCCATATCATATTCTGACGTCTTAGTCCCGCAGTATGATTGGCAAGGTTAGCACCATCGCTATCATGGTTAAGTTTTTCATTGCCGTGAAAACAAAGGGAAGATCAGCACATATTTGTAATATATCTAATAAAGGAGATAGTGGCAAACAGTCTAATCTCAAAAGCCTAGACAAGTAAATTTTTACAGGCATTTTCAGTTTCATTTCTCAAACCTGTGTTTGAATCTACAGAAGTATCTGTGTTCATGTTTACAGGGTTTGACACACTTAATGTCACCATGGCAACTTCATGTGCAATATAGAGCACAACAATGTAAACAGCATTTATCTCCATTATATTAGAGCACGAGCATAGATAGAAATTAGCACGTATAACCACAAAAGACCACATACCACTGCATATTAAAAAAAAGTAATAAAAAGTTTCTTTAAACTTAAGTAAAATATTTACAACTTAAAATAAAGAATCTTAAGATAACATGAAAATTATGCTTATTCTCAACTGAATTAACCTTGGGGCAGGGGGGGTTAACTTCACTGTGTCACTTCTGTAGGCTGTCTTCTTCTGGTGCCAGCTAATCTGAGAATCGTTTTCCTCCACAAACCTGGTTTCCTTTTCTGAGAAACAGAAACAGAGAGTTTTGGTGAATCTTGCAAATGCTGTGTTCACTCACTGTACAAAGAGGATGAAGTGCACAATGCAAAGAGTTTAGTACACAACCTTACTGGTAATTTTTCTGTCCCCTAGAGATGTTAACAACTGGTATGCAAAGTAGAGACTGGAAAAGTGGTTTCGGTGGTTTTGCATCAGAGCTTCTGACTAGTTTAAATGGCAGATTTTAATGGGTTATCAGGTATTTATACATCTCCTCAACAGGAAAAAAAACTCATTGTGACCTCAAATGCACAGCAAAGTTTCTTGCACACTATAGTTTTAACAAGCAATAAGGGAAACATTTCTCTGTATTAAGGCTCTTTTTTAATCCTTGACAATTAACAGAGTAGTATGCTGGCTCCACATTTGGACTACCACTAAGGAAATCCGTCTTCATGTAAAGCAACTGAAACAGCTAGCTGAGGCTTTATTTAGTTTTGTTATGAGCCAAAAGCCTACATGCTAATGCTATGCAGGTGTGCTAACTATGTAAGTCAGTATTCAAACATTTGTAAATATCATGCAAATGAAGTCACAGTTAATACTGGTGGAAATATCATTAATTTTGATGATGACTGCTCTCTTGTCTGAATCGATGATGGTTCAAAGGATGCTTAAAACAGCAGGCTTGGGAGTCAGGTATCTATTCACTTGATGTCCAACCTCCTCACACATTGTGTGCAATGCGTTGATAGGCTCATTATTTACAGTAGGTGCAACATGTACATCACCTATTTCGACAAAAGGTAAACTGGCAACACTCACCAGCCGCTTTAATAGATAAACCTTGCTAATACCAGGTTGGACCCCCTTTTACCTTCAGAACTGCCTTAATTCTTGGTGTCTGAGATTCAACAAGGTGTTGGAAACATTTCCAGCGATTTTGTTCCATATTGACATGGTAGCGTCTCACAGTTGCTGCAGATTTGCCGGCCGAACATTTATGATGTGAATCTCTCGTTGGTAAACAACATTACTGTGGTCTAGTTGATCTTAAAAAACAGCCTGCATTTCTGTTAATTGCTTCAGGCCAACATCATTTGATGTTTCTTCGAACTCATGTAATAGGCTATTGGACTTCTCAGATAACACTTTCCTAGAAACAGTATGGTCCTAACCTAATGCAAATAAGAGTGGGAGTAACTAATGAGTCCAATGAATAAAATCAAAATAAATGACGGAAAAAAAATCACAACCTTCTGCCTTAAACAGTATTATGAACATGGGCTCTTTCTTTAAACATTCTTATAGTTTTTGTTATGATTTAATATGTCAGCTTTCTCATTTTTGTTCATCATTCTGTCCTCCGGTTGCTGCAGCGATACCAGTGCAGACAGATTACAGTCAAGGACAGGCAGCACCTTGCCCGCAGGGTAAATTAGCAGGCGTTTTAACACAGCATTATGAGAAAGCCAGTCTCCTCCCTAGCATTACCCAGAATCAGCACTTTGTCAAAAAGCATTCTGTACCGTAACACTTAGGAAGGTTTCCTGGTCAGATAAAGAAGTTTAAAGTCATCATGAGGGCATGCAGACCTGGCGATAGCTCTGTTTGGCCCTGTGGAAGCTTATCTTTTTTTTTTTTTTTTTTTTTTTTGTTTGTTTTTGTTTTTTTGTCTTTTTTTTATGAAGTTTTTTGTAGTTGCGTAACAAATTTTCTTCCTTGCCATTTGCTTTACTTGGAGTTTTCCTTTCTGTGTGCATCATCACACAGTGTCACCATCTTTTTTCTTGCATTGTATGTCATCAGCATTGCATTTTCCCTGTACAGTTTCTATTCCTCACTGAAGCCAGTATTTCGTAGACATTTTCCCATCACTGACAAGGTTGCACAATCCTCAAACGGTTTCCAGCATCATCATGCTGCATGCTCCTGGGTTTGATGGTTGCTTTCAGTGAAAATTATTAAACCTAAAAACAAACAGTATAATTGAAAAGGTTTTTGATAATAATAGGAATAAAAAAAAACTATAAAGACGTCAGCTTTGACATCTTTTAGTCTAAATAGGTCTTTCCACCACAGGAACCATTTAAGGAGCCAGTTTCACCGTTTACACCTCTAGCAGTAGTAGGAGTATGAGTATGAAATATTTTCCTCCCCTGAAAACATCCTGCTTAAATGTCTAGTCGATTTTCATTAGTGTTTTAAAACACTTGCAAATCTGTGTTGATTTAATCATATTCTGTAAAAGAGAATAATCAGTAGCAGAACAAAAGATTCTACAATCAAGAGGCTGACAACATCCAGAATATTGTATCTGTTTTTGCAGGTCATGATATTGAGGGGAATTTGAGATTATACATACAACGCGATTGTCTGACTAATTAGTAAAGTATTTTAATTAATCTTCTCAATGCTTTAACACGGCAAAGGAACATGAAATGTTTCTGAATAATTAGGTGTTGGAAAAATTCCTGGAAGTTTGTTTTTTAAAGCACCTTGAGTGGCAAGCATCAGTCTTTTATCATTTATTTGGGAATAATCCTGGACAAAATTTACTGAAAAATGTGTTTATCCTGCGTTTACCTGTTTTTATTTCAACCTTTCTCGTGGTACATGAACAGGCAGGTTTGTCCAGCTGACTATTCAAACTCTGCAACTTTGTATTTGTTTCCTTGACAGCACAGTGTACACTGAAGGTTAAATGAAGCACATATTGGTATGCAGGAGACATGTTGAGCGAACTTGCCTTCTGCTTTCTCATTTGTAAAAAAGCCAAACGAAAACACCCAATCTGTCATAGTGAAATTAGCACATATAGAAATACAGAAGCTGCTTGGGTTTTTCACTGAAAACACCACAAAATGAAACAGAAAGCTGGCTATGAATTTTATTTTGACTCTATATGAAGAAATTCTTTGAAGAACAAAAAGGTTTAGAAATTTTTTTTTTTAAAAAATGCCAGTAAAAACGTTTTCAGTTCTTAGTGTCAGTCTTAGAGTGAGGCGCTCGAGCAGTGTGTCAGCTCAAGTGTTGCCAGTATACCTCCTTCTTTTGGAAGTTTTTAGGCATGTCCAAATGAGATCAAGAATACACTGGAGAGATTATATATCTCTTCTGGCCCTGGCCTCGGGATCTCCCAGGAGGAGCCAGGGAATGTGAAGAGATATATCGGGATTTTCCCTCTAGGCCTGTTGCCTAAGCAACCTTGGATAAGCAGAAGAAGATGGATGGATGGATAGATGGATGGATGGATGGATCAAACTACTATTTTTACAGTTTTAACCAACATACATTTGCAAACTCTTAACTTTATTTATAATGAAACTCGTTTGTTGTCGTTTATGTATGAATCTTGCGAGTATAGTGTTAAAATAACTGAAACATGAACAGAAATGCTCAAATCTGACACAGGTTGGACGAAATAGCTGAAGTTGGGTGTTAGATATAATCAGGCACATCAGTAAAATTCAGCTAATTTAAGCACCAACATGGTTTCATACTCTGATTTTTGAATGAAACCCATAGAAGTTAATTAGGTTATCAAAACATAAAAGGACTCATTTTATGTATATTTTAAATGAATGTATTTTGGTTAAAATAATAGAGTCTGAGTAAATGATTTTGTTCTATTCTAAAGGGACCGATCCCAAATGTTAAATGTACCATAATAAGCATTTTATGGTAAGTGGCCAAATCTGCAGACTTATGATTGACTACAAGTGGTGGAGATAGCGTCTCCTGACTTCCTGCGTGGTCGATTAAAAGGAAAAATATAAGATTAGAGGATGAAGTGCTGGAAGCTGGTTTTCCCTCTAAACATAACCATACAGCCATGACAGCAGATTCTTAGTCTGTCTGTGTCTGAAGAGCAAAAGACAGAGCTGATGTGTTGTGATAATATTCCAATGTGACCGTGTATCACAGACAATCGCAGGAACAAACGTTAGCAAGATTACTCCCGGAACCAGCATGGCACTCCACTCAGCCTGTTTTTATTTCCTGTATTACTAATTTCCTGTGTAAAATGACCACACTACAATTCAATTTGCCAAACAAATCATTTTTATGGTCAATATTAGAAGTAGCTCTACAAAAAGGAAAAAGAAAGTTGGTGTAGGCTACAGTACATTGTACAAGTATGTAAGACAGCTACTAATGGCTCATCTTCAAGATTCCAACATTATTTCATAATTATTTTGTCTTTTAAATGGTTTCATATATCAATCACTCTGTAAAGGTTGGAAGTTACTAATTAATGCTTCAAAGCAGGGGGTAAATTCTCTCTTATAGTTTAGTCATATCATGTTTGATTCCTTCCAGGCTTTGATCATACGTGTATTACTCAGTCCATATTTGCATGCACAGGTGTGTATTCTACTCCCATAGGACTACCTCCTAAACTGGTCCAAACATCTCAAACAAAACGGAAAAAAACCAGAACATCATACAGTCTGTTTACAAAATATGTCATTAATAAAAAATAAACCAGTCTTGTAGCTTTCACAAATGACTCCAAATTATGTTTGTATGGCTATTAATTCATGGCTAGAATATTTTACTTTACTTTAATACTTTTCATTTTTTCAAGAATGAGGTTCATAAATAAAAAAATATTTTTTCCTTTAATCAAGAACTTCACTATTATTTCTTCTCTCTCCAGCAACCAGTACCTAGGAGCATTAATATTCAGCTACGTCGTTGTAAAAATAAAGAAAATCAGATCAAACAGGTTTAAGAAAGATAAAACGAAAGAAGCTTAAAAAATAAAATAGGTACAATAAAAAACGAAAGGTCTGAATTAAATAAAAAAATTAAATTAAATTAAATTAAATTAAATTAAATTAAATTAAATTAAATTAAATTAAATTAAATTAAATGAATTGGAATTGGAATCAATTTTATTGGAATATGTGGATTTAAACAATGGATGACTGGAAAATATGTTAAAATAATAAAAGAAAGGATTAAATAAAGGTTTAAATAAAATAAAATAAAATAAGCATTATAATGACAAACTATAGTAGTACCTGTCTACATTAGATGTATACAATGCAGGATGTGACACAAAAAAACATCAAAATATTAATAAAAATCAAATATACACAGAAAAGGAGTTGACATCTTTAATTAAAACTGACCAAAGGTTACTAAATTATTCATCTTCAATGCACTTTAAAAGAACTCCACAAGCTAAGAGCATTAAAACTAAAAGCAGGAAATCCAAACTCATCAGAAACTCAATGAACTTGGAATAAAAGCCAGATATAGATCCGGTCAGATAAGGTCCAGCTTATCAGTCAAGCATTGCTGCCACATTAAATGGAGGCTTTCCAGAAAATCTTTATAGATTAACACCAGAGAATATAAAATGATGAGATATCATATTTGGAGCCATTACACAGCTGAATGAGGTTTTACCAACATGAGCTAAGCAACAAGGACATTTAATCATGTAGATGACATGAACATAGGAGGATGTGACAATATCCATAAAGTACAGTAGTCTAGATTTCCAGTGAATGAGTAAAATTTTCAATATCTTATCACAGTGATAATATAATCCACGTTAACACTGTTAAAAAAAGATATTAATGGGATAATGTGACGCACTTCTGAGCAGTCTTACCTGCAGAAGAGAGTAGTTAAACACTTAGACTGGATAGTCATGGAGGAATGTTAGCTATCTGAAACAACTTCAACCTCAAAGCTATTGACTTTTACACTGTGCCACTATTGCATCAGATAATTATTTACATTGTCAGTATTTTTTGTAATGTCAAACAAAAGCATGCACAATGGCTGCCCAGTTATCCTTACACTCATCAGCTGTGACTGATCACTGGCGAGATGAACTGGCCAGCCACAGCATGTGCAGCTATGCGAAGCAAGACAAGAGACAGGTGTTCTTAACATAAGAAAATACCAAGAAATTACATAACTCTCGTTTTTAAAAAAAACTAAGAAAAATCACTAAGCTACAAACTGCCGGTCCAGTCTGACCAGAAATTGTGTGATAGATACATTTTCCAATACACTGTCATGTCAAAATCTATGATTTTAAATTTTATGATCTTTTTTTCAGCATATATCTTTGATTGTGTACGTAGACCTAATCATGTCCTTTTTAACACCTAAGACCAAGAAAATACTTTCTTTTTAATCTCTTGTTCATGTAGACAACCGGCTCCATCGTGAGTATACGTGTTCACACACTTGCTTGTGTACCAGGCTTGTTACTGGAGGATTATAGAGGGAGCATAAGAGCACTCAGACCAGATAAAGTTGTTGAATTTGAAGGGTATAATCAAAACAATAAACATGGAAACAACAGAGGAGGTAAATATGAGATTAAATTTGAGACCATGGCAGAAAAAGAAAACACCACAGCAGTATTGTAGGTGGTGCTTAAGGTTCCTTTTAGGGCATGCCATGCCTTGTCTTCTAAATTTTCCATTATTTTTATGACTGTTGATTTTCAGACCGTACAGCCAGTCAAACTGATCCCCCTAGCAGTCTGTCATATTTTGCTGTTTGTTATTCCCAGTAATTTCTCAGGATGCAAAAAAACAAAATCATGAAAACGTGTAATTTTAATCAAGTATAATTTAGGCCTTGCCCAAATATTTGCAGGTGGGGGCTCAGCAGAAGAAGAAAACAAGGAAGTGCAAGTGGGAAAAAAGTAAAAAAAAGTACAATAACTGTTGAAAACTTTGGGTTACACCATCATCAGCTCCAAACCTTGATGGCCACTGTCCTGCAGGTTTTAGGTGTTTCCCTGCTGCAACGCACCTTATTGAAATGCAAAGCTTATTGTCAGGTTCTGCACAAGCCTTTAAAAGACTAAATAATTTGAGTTGGTGATCTTTGGGTTAGACAGATCTCCTTTAATGTGCAACTATGTAAACATTTGTAGCCAATTGAATAAAGTAGATAAAGTGCAAACATGGAAACGTTTGACATCCACGTGCAGACAAATAGATAGTTCAGCTTTATCAGGGATTGGAGTTAGGAAAACAGTAAAAGCACAACTCTTGACCCCTTATTGTTGAACCTGTAACATGACCAATGTACTCTGTCATCAAATCACGTCAAGTCATTTATTTACTGTCCCCAATGGAAATCTTGGTTTGCAGACAGGTACTCCAAAAAAAAAAAAAAAACTTTACATCATCAAACAACAAAATCTGCACTCACACACACCAAATATGACTTTTGATTCAAAAACAGTACCCAAAATATGATGGTTCAACAAAAAGAAATGAACAATTGACTATCATCACATGCATTGATGAAATCTTTTGAAATTTGAGTCATTGCCGAAATAAAAGAGCTCTTCTGTTCTGGCTAGCTGTTAGCTTAGCTTCCTTGTCAGAATTCTTACTAGACTGTATGTAGAGCTACACAAAACTGAACTTTAATAGTTGACGACCCTTCTTTAAAAATCTGAATTTCAGACTTTCTTTTATAGAATTACATTTTAAAAATGGCCTGGATTCAGAGATGCAAAGCAATAGCTATGCACAACTATTTTTCATCATTAAAAAAGAAAATTTTAACAATCTTTACTTTTCATATCAAGCATAAACATTGGCTCTGTTTCATAAAATAACGTGTTGTTATAGCTTTTGTATCCCTTTTATGTCTCCCCAAAAAAGGAAAAAGAACAATAAATGTCATCAGTGCACTATATCTACATATCATAATTACTTCTTTAAAAATATAGTATAACACCAGGGAACTGAACACTAGTTGTTAGTGAAAACATCATATCACTTCTGAGTGTTCTGAGCATGTGTTTTACTTTCTGTGCTTTACTTCTTCTCCTTTACAGGCCAGAAAAGTCTTACATGTCCGTTTTAAATGATTTATCGTAACCAGACAGAATAACACATCCTTCAAATTTCCTACAGCTGCTATGAATTTCAGAGATATGAAAATTGTCAGCGTCTCCATTTCCTTAGCCTCTGACTTCAAATGACATGCCAAAAAACACACGTGTTCACCGTGGAGGATGGGATCATCAGAGTTAATTGCAGAGCGTTCAGAAGAGCGAGGAAGCTGCAGATGCAGACAGTGCTGTTCAGCTAAGTGGTTTTGGGAAGGTGGTTTGATAGGTGGTGTCTGAGGAATTTCCTGCATGTGGGCGAGTTCTGTGAGCAACATAGGCTGAAATTTCCGGGCTTGTTTCGCTTTTGTTTTTGTTTTTTTCTTGCACAGATGGCCCATGCTAAGAGTAAAAATGAATAAATAAATAGCAAATTCAATTAAATTTGATTCAATCAGACCAATAAGCAGCTGTGATATTGAAATCAATGAAAAAGTGTCATTATATCAGGGATATTAAAGGTTCAGCATTTAAAAATTGACATCTGTTTTTTTTTTTTTTTTTTTTTTTTTTTTACACAATGCATCTTAAAGAAACAATAATCTGCATTTACTTTTCTTTTCACTGAATCTATAGCTCTTGGACATCTTGAATTCTTATACAATCTACAGAATATCATTCAGGAATTTAATCTTGGCTTTGTTATTATTATTCATCATTAATTATGTAATGTTTACTCCTTATAAACAGATAAGTTACTCTAATTAAGCTCAGCTATATAGTAGCTGACCTGCTGATTGTATTATTTGAGATATCAAGTCATGCAAGTTCAGACATGCATTTTTATCTGTGGTAAAATCCTCCGTTGCATCCACGTGGTTAAAATAACCTGCTTGATTTCCTCCCATTTCCTGTTCATTATACACAACAGTATTACATCACAGACAAGAAATTTAACCCCATATTTTCCATGAACATTCCCAAGAACTGAGGAATCGGAAGATAAAGTCAAAACCAGCATAAATGCACACACACACACACACACACACACACAAAGCTCATAGACTATGATATGGCCCTCTACAAAATAGAGTCAACAAAAGAACTGAGAATTTTTTGGGACAGTGACGCAGTGATGTTAACATCTACCTGATCCAAGTGCTATACAAACAATATTAGTATATTGATTATCATTATCTAGACACAGCTACAGAATTTTATCATGTCTTTTCCCACAAATTTAACCATACTTAAAACAAATACAATAAACACATAAACACAGCAGTGAGACAACAGTTAGTCTTCTGGCACTGACAGAATAACCTCATTAACCCCTGAAAACAAATTCATCTCTATGGAAACTGCCTCCCTTTCTACCTGAGCAAACATGCAAACACTAAAAAACTTTCTACCATGTGACTTCAGTACGTACACAAATACATACACACACACACATGCTTGGCTTTCCAAATGAAAATAGTTGTGGTCACTTAGTAGCCTCAAGCATAATTATGCACGAAGACAAGCTCAACAATATTTGCATCTCTTATGCATCAGTGTTGTTTTCTACTAAACCAATAAATAGATTTTGCAACTATATTTTATCATTTTTAGATAGTGGTCATTTAAGGCTAAAATAACAGGAAATCACTCAAAGTTTTCTAATTTAGAGTTTCTTCAAAAGTCCACAAATGTTCTTTGGTAAAAACAGCTTCTCTTGACATCTCTGTTGACCAAACATAAAAGTATGAGTCAGTGCTGTTCACTGGCACCTTATAATGTCTTGTCTAATCTTTCCATGATTGTTCTTCCCTGAAATAAGAGAAGATGCATCACTGGGAGCATCAGATTCAGTGAGGTCTCGTGTTTCAACATGTCTCCCACGCTGGACAGAATTAACAAGCTCTAAAGAGATGTGTCACTCTCAGTGACTGCAAGTTAAACTGGACATGTTGTCACACATACAGAGGAAGCTGAAAGGAAATAGACCAAAAACAGGATGAGTCAAAGAGTATGTGTCCAGTACTAAGCAATATTTCTAAAAGGGTTTTATTGCTTTTTATTTTTTTAACACTTACCCAGAAGGCTTAACATGTTGTTTTACTCTTTTGAGAGAATTGAGAGCTTACTTGAAAGCGTGATACATGAAGAATATTATCATTGAAATGACTACAAAAACACCCTGATTTTTGTTGGGTATTTAGCACAAGAAAACAAAAACACCAAAAAGAATGTGTAAAGCACACAACAGGATGGTTTACAAAAGCTCAAAAAGAAAAAGCAGAACAAGAACAATCAAAGTTCCTTATATCGGATTATCAGGTTGGTCACACCTAGGAATGAAGTCTGATAAATGGCACGTCACAGCAGTCAGGTGGTATTGCTGATTAACACTGCAGATGCCAGTCGAAACCATATCAAGGTAAAAATGAACATCTACTGTCTGAACTTTTTCTGAAAGATGAAACAGTGAAATATCAGATGGTCCACAGGAGCAGAAGAACACACCCGGTGCCACTCCTATCAACTAAAAAGGAAACTGAGGCTACAATTCACACAGGATCACCTAAACTGGACAACAGAAGTTTGGAAAAACATTATCTGGTCTGATGAGTCTTTATTTCAGCTCCTCATTCAGATGGTAGAATTTGGAGGAAACCACATGAACCCATGGATCCATCCTGCCTTGTACCGACGCTTCGGGCTGTTGGTGGCGCACTGATGCTGGGAGATATTTTCTTGGCATACTTTAGGTCACCTCAACTAGAGATCTGGAAATCTGAGTCCTCTCTATCTCCACAATTCTAGACTTGGGTAATTTTTTCTGGCCTCATACCTTTGCACAGCTCCCTCTAGACGAATAAATGCAATTTTACTTCACAATACCTTTAAGCCACTTCAGATATGAAAAACAGGTGGAGTTTGTCTTCTCTCATAAGACCTTCATCATACAAAGACTCTGGTGGACAGATGCAGGATTCCTCTCTGCCAATTTCACAGGGCTCTGACTTTCATTTCTGCCGACTTTGCACTCCTCCTGATCAAATCCTGCACTCGCCCTGACACATGCGGTATTTCAAAACCATAGTCATGTGAACTTCCACACTTTGGGTAACTGATTATCCCATGACCAGCCGGGTAAAATGTTAGAGAAACAACCAGCATAACCTTCTCCTTTTTGTTGCTCCCCACCTTCTTTGTTTTGTGTTTGCTCACAGCGTGAGAGAGAATTGAAACAACAATACAGAGTAAAAGAGAAAACAGCTTTGTGGTGGAAACACAAGATGCTTAAGAGACATGTCACATAAATAGAGTTCTGTATTCATCCTCAAGGAGAAATAACTGTTGTGGTTCACTTTAATAACACAACACAATCAGTAAAGTGTAAATGTTTGAAAAAGTATAAAGTGAGGTCAATGAAAAAAAGTACTAAGAAAACCCAGTATTGGCACAGTATTCCTAACTACCAGGATTGTTGCACACAGAAAAAAATATTTTAAAGATATGATGTTCTTTTGTTATCAAACTTTCACCAAAGCAGAACATTGTGTACAAACTCAGAATCCTGCAATCATCTGCAGAAGCTAAAGCTAATGATTAACAATCTAACCAGTGCTGGGAACATGTTCATTCCTTCCTGTATTGACCTTAGATTAAAGCTTTCACACAGTCCAGCTGAGCAGCATATTCCCATAACAGCTTGTCCGCTGACCGCTACTGAACTCCTGTAGTACCTGTTTTATCACACAAAGGCTTAAAGGCTTAAATGATTCCATTTTTACTAGCTCATCATGATTCATGCTTCTTAGGTAAGAAATGACACTGTGAAATGATGAGTTTCATCATCTTTGATTGACAAATCAAACAGTCTCAGTTTGCCATCTAATATTGTTTTTCTTTTGTATTATCGTCATTTGCACCAGTCAACTTAATTAATGACAAACTCAGAACAGTCTTAAACTGCTACTTTACTGCCTCGTGATTGTCTTAACCATTCAACCGTACTGAAAAAAAAGCAAAAACCAACACACATTGATTTCCACTACATGGCTCTGCAACAGAAAGGTGTGAAAAACAATATACACACTCATTAAATTCTAAGGTTAGGTCATTTTTAGAAAGTCATCTGGCCCTGATCATGTCTTAACATTAGATAAAATCCTCAGAGGAACAACAACACATGACATATTACACTGGTGTCTTTAACCATTTGAGCATTGGGCTTATTTTTACAACTCTGCTCAAACATTGCACATCCATGATTAAATGAGTATATCTCTACAACCATGAGGTCTGTTTGAATTATTTTGGAGTCATAGTAAAGATTTGTTAAGATGTGTAACTATAAAATAAATGAAGATGGCACATAGCACAAATGGAAAAAGTTTCAGGCTTGCCTAGAAAATTTAATAAATAAAACTTTATCTACTACTAACGAACTAATTTAGACCAGAACATCATTTTAGAAACCTGGTAAGAACAACATTATTTTCTAATTGTGGCCAGATATTTTTAAATTGAAAAAAATTATGTAATTTGTTTCTTTCATGACTGACAATTGAACAGTTGTTGCTGCGTTTTACTTGGACTAGTCAGCAAACAGGAGATGCCATTGTTGATTGTTGCCACACACACAACTTGCCACAGTGTCTGGTCCAAAATTTTTCTTTAGGATCTAAAACTTTCCATTTTTACCTGAGTTTTCACCCCGGCAGGAGACTGGGTATTTTTTGTCTTTTTCTTCTAACTTAATTTTAATTCTAACAAGGTTGCCATGGGAGTTGTCTTTTTTTTCAGTTGCTTTAGTTATTTATGTGCACCAAAGGCAGCTGATTAGGTTTAGAAAAAGAAATACCAAGTTAGGATAAGGGAAAAATAGTTTGACTTATACTGTGCATTCCTCACAAACCCTCACTATGTTTGTGAGGCAGAGATACTGGGCTCTGATAGCTGAGGAATGTTCATATGATATGTTGTAGGAAGACTGGGCTGGTTAAAATGAGCCGGCACGACAACCTTTACCTGTGTGTGCATGCATACCTTTTGAACAATCCTAAATATCATCACTTAACACTGGAGGTGCAATTTATTTTCCCTGTTTAACTGAATCATCATAATAACAGTAGGTTTTTGTTTTTGTGGTCTACGGCCTCACAGCCTTCTGATCTCCCAACACAAATCAGAGCAAAAGAGGCTTAGTTTGTGTGAGAGCAATGAACAGATGGACGGCTGGGACCCAAAGTCACAGGACCCAAGAACATCGCTGCCAGGGTCTGGGTACAGAGCTACAAAGCTGCTATTGTTGCCCCAAGAGCAGACAAACGACAAAGAATTTCAACCACCCTTTTTCCCTGCAGTTACTGTAAAAAAAGCAAACATGCAGCTGATTTTTATTTAGGTATTTATTTGGTGGTTTCAGTTATTCTGCTCACACACTGCATCCTTTACAAATACAAATGAGCTATTTGTTTGGCTTTTTTTTCTCTCTCTAACAGTGCTACACATACATGCAACATCTGACCCCATGTGCAACACAGGTGTCGTTACCAGGTTACAAAATCCACAAACTGTTGGTTTCTAACTTCCCAAATCCCTCCCCCCACCTCAAGGGAGTTTTGACAAAGCATGAAAAGAAATCGCAAATGTTTTAGATGTTTGGATTTTCTAGAATGCACTAAAATCATATTTAATTCTACTAATTGGCACTTTGATATGACTAATGTTTCGTTCATTTTTAACACAAATAATTTATTTATTTAATTTATAAATTAATAGTTGAAAGCTGATAGTAGCACTGCTGTTTACACTGACAGAAGGTCAAAGACACTGGCTCCTTATGAAAACGTCACTTTCAGTTTCAAAGGAGAAGAGGTTGACAGCAGAAAATGAAAATGTAATAATGACTGGACTGATAAGTATGCACACCTCAGAAATGCTCTGGGCAATCTTGACATCTGACTGGTTAATAAAGAATATAATGTGCAGAGACACTTTAAGACAACCCAACCCCATTTCACAACGATTATCTGCCAGGTCCAGATGTTCACCAGACAAAAACAGCCAAATGAGAAACGCTTACTTAAAAATACCAGTGAAGTTCATTTTGCACTTAAACATAAAAATGTGTGTGTGTGTTTTTGAGTTATCTTACTAGAGAATATTGATAGTTAAAAAAAAAAGTTTTGAAACCAGAAACTGGTTAAGTTTCCTTTTAATTATTTGTACTAAAAGCCAGGAATTAATGTTACTCTGATTTGACGTGATTGTAATTTGGAATAAAAGATTTTGAAAATGTGGCGTTTTGTGTTGTACATCCAAAAGAAGAGTAACAGTAGAGGGTTGTGTGCAGCCCACTGGCTTTCCTACAATTCAGACTATGGGAATATGTAGCTGAATAACCCTGTCCTGTACTCTACCTTTTGCAGCAATTTGTGATCAGTTAGTTTTATTCTTTCTGCCCTTTTACATTTTAAATATGATTTCAATTTATTATATTGTTTTACTCCACTTACTAACATATTTCTATTGTTTTTTTGTTTTTGTTTGGATACATCCAAGAGGCTTTTTACAGCAAATTCCTGAGTATGTCCGTCATGATGTGTTTGCTTTTTTTATTTAGGCTGCATCTAAAGTTCAAATGGAAAATCTTATTATTAACAATCAATGCAGAGACAAATAAAGCTGAAAGATTGTTTTAATAATTACTGTGGTACGGATGTTTCCTTCTGTCTGTTCTCAGACATGTTTTTAATACAGTTTACTGAGAAACCTGAAAGTGTAAATGGAAACAGTAGCCAGTTCCCCCAGACAAAGACCTGACGACAGGTGAGCATTCTACAGGGATGGAAGTATCAGGATTATGTTTTTTTTTTTGTTTGTTTGTTTGTTTGTTTGTTTGTTTTCTCTTTGTTTATTTATTTATTTACATATCATCCATGCATATGTTGTAAAAAAAAAAAAAAAAGCTTAATTGAAATGGAAACTCTTGAATCTGCTTTGAAGTGTTCATTTTAGTGGTATTTAAGAGCACTCCTTCTGAGAAATATCCTGTGTGCTTCATAGAACCTTAAATAGTTTCATGTAACACTTCACTTTTTAGAAGTTGTACCTCATGCTCAGGAAGTACTCAAACTTCTGCTAAACCCAAAAACCACAATGCTTCTAAACATGATATCCCATGTTGTCACAATAAGCATTTTGTTGTGTGAACAGTGTTTTCTGCTGCTAATGCACACACACTAAGAGTCAGACAAAGCCTCGCTGTGCATTAGCTCGACAATACCTCACTAAGTTTACAATGAGGAACTTCTGTATTATAATATATATCAGCAATGGCTGATAATTAATCAAAATGGGTATGGCAAGCTTTGATAGTTGAAACATCTCTAACCGCAGGCTGTGCCATATTTTTCCTTTTTGATCTAATGGACCCAATAGGTTTATTATCTTATCAGATTACAAAAGTACATGTGCTCCTCAGCTAGAACAAGAAAACACCCAGTTTGTGTCCGTTTCCATTAACATTTCCCACTTTTTATGGTTTATATTTTAATATAACCCTAAGATCACAAAGCAACTGGAATCTGTGTATGTGTGTAACATTTCACCGTTAAAAGATTACAAAAAAGAAATTAACACATGAACTTCCCCAGTGGTGTCTTACTGAAAGAGACTGGTGTGTGAGCCTGTATCTGTGTTGTTGAGGGTGTGTGTGTGTGTGTGTGCCCCTGCTGTCAGTTCGCCTTAGTTGCCCTGGAAGCTGTGATCTAGGAGAGCAGCACTCTCATTAGATTAACAGATTGCCTGAATTTATCAAAGCTACACAGACTTAGCCACAGAAATGTCATGAAATCATCTAATGTCTAAAACAACAGCCACGTTTCCTCAACTTTTTTCCAATCATATTTGGAAGACAGGAATAAGATAAGATGAATAGAAACTGAAAACAAAATACACTCATGCACAAACAACAAACAATACAAAACACTGGCTTGAGGTTGTCTTTGCATGCTCCGTTTCTAGATATAATGTAATATCCCACACAGATAACATTATAGACATTATATGATACAATATGATAGTAAAACAAAACAATATTATTAGATATGACACAATTAGATACAATATGATCCAAAATAATACGATACGATACAACACAAGAAGAGACAATATGATAGTTAAAAACAATATCACATGATACAATACAATAAGACACCATACAATACCAAGCAATATATATCACAAGGCACAAGAAAATACACTCTGATATGATACAAAACTATATATGATGTCATACGATACGAGGCAATGCGATACAGTGTGATATGAAACTATACACTTAATTGTCTACGTAGGGAGATTTGATAATGCCAGAGATGAGCGTAATTCCTAAAGATAAGTTCTCTCCATTTTCCTTTTGTTGATGTCCACTGTCATATTTGTTGTATTTTCTTTTTTTGTGTGTGTGTGTTATTTATTAGATTGGTTGGTTGAAGTCTAAAGAAACAACATGTGTTGGTGAGTTAACAATTAACCTGACAACATGAGTTTTAGCAGCATGTGGAAGAACCATACACACCTACAAAACATCTTGACACTTCCTCCTCATGCTGGTCACCAGCTTAGACACACCCTGGTGCGGGATGAGACGACATCCTGTTCTTCAACACTGGTACAAACAGTTTGCCGCACCAGGTTGATGTCATTTCCTGTTTCCAGTGAGTACCACTTCAGTTATAAATGTTTTGATTCTTAAACTGAGCCTGGTTTCTTTGGTTTCATTCTGTTTTTGGTTTAGTTCTTCTTAGATTTCTGTTTCAGGTTTTTTGGGGGGGTCTCTCATTAGCCAAGTATGAGTTTCAGACTCCATGCTATATACAGTTGTAAGCTAACTCAAAGTATGTTGAATCTGTCAAAACATTTCTGCTTTGGGTTTGTTGCTTCATTAGATGTCTTTGTGTGCAGTGACCCTTAAATGTATCATCATTCTTTTCCCAGAGCCTTATTGGCACACTCTTGGTCACACTTTGATTAAACCTGATACATGAGCAGCTGGGTGACAGCAGCAGTTACAAGTGCCAGCATGTGCTTTGCAGACACCCTTGAGTGATCACACACACAGCCAACAATGGTTCACCGACCACCTGAGACTCTAGGACAGACGGAGGAGACATTTGAATCCTCGCTGTCTTTGGGCCGCTTCACACCCACTGCAGTGTGGTCATCCTATCTTGTCTCATTAACATCATTAACCTAAATAAACAACCTGCACTCTGTACTGTGACCCAGTGATTGTTTGAAGGCTCTAATGTAGATGAAGCCCATAAGTTTGCTGATTTTAATAAAGCATGATAGTGTATTTGTATTATACTTTGTTCAAATGTATATAACATCACTGCTATCTCTACATAGTTCTACATAGTTATGTTTAGGCTCTCCTTAACACAAGAGGTGTAATAGAGCAAGAAGTAGCTTAACAAAATGATGTACAACAACTATTGGGCAATGACGCCACATCTACATCATTCCAGTCTGCTCAGGTAAAGCAGCTAAACAAACTCAAGCTTTTTGGCACAATTAAACTGGTTGAGAATTCCTTCACTTGCAAAGCTGTACTGATATTTTGTGGACTCTTTACCTACATACCAGTGACTTTAAAGTGTTTTTGTCCTGTATGTCAATTTCCTTTGGAATGTCCTGCCAGTTTATTACATACATTCAAGATTCATTCAAGAGATTTATTGTCATATGTGGAATCCACTTGTTTGCACACTACAGAATGTACAAAATAAAAGTGCATTACGTGCTAAACAAATCAAAACATTATAATGAGGAAAAATAGTGTGTAGCAGCAAATGGGTGTAAGGTGAACACATTAACTAACAGAGGACATGTACAGTAAACAGTAGTGAACCAGTCAGTGTTTGGTGTTGTTCTGGAGTCTGATGGCCTAAGGAAGGAAAGTTTGGCAGTCCTGTGGACCTTGATTTCACACACCTGTAGCGTCTCCCTGAGGGAAGTGGTGTCAAGAGTGTGAGCTGTGGTCTTTGATGATGTTGTGGGATCCAATAACCCTACTAGTATAAATGTCCTGCAGCGATGGGAAGGTCACTCTGGAGATGTTTTGTGCTGTTTTTATTACATGTTGGAGGGCCTTTCTGTCCTGCAGGGAGCAGTTACCATGCCACACAATAATGGCACTGGTGAGCACACCCTCAACTGCACCCCTGTAGAGGTTACCAAGGATTTTGGGAGGCATCCCAAAATTTCTGTGCTCCCTAAGGACGTGCAGCCATTTGTGCACTCTCTTTATGAGTTTTTTTAGTGTTATGGGACCAGGTCAGATCACTGCTGATGTTTGTACTGAAGAATTTAAATTTCTCCATCCCCTCCATACATTTGACCCCCCAGCATGAAAAACATTTCAGGAAGAGCAAAGAAAATTGACATCATCCTTGAAGGAAAAATCTCACCTTCTAAAAAATGCTAAACTGACAATATAGAGTGCACTTGCATAGCATTATTATACAGTATGTGAATCTTAAGATGTTTATTCATAAATGGTAAATGGACTTGTACTTATATAGCGCTTTTCCAGTCAGTTTGACCACTCAAAGAACTTTACACTACTTATCACATTCACCCATTCACACACACATTCACACCCCGATAGGCACATAGGGAGGCAATGTAGGGTTAAGTGTCTTGCCCAAGGACACTTCGGCATGTAGTCAGTGGAATCGATCCGCCTACCTTCCGGTCGAAAGACGACTGCTCTTCTTCCTGAGCTACAGCCGCCATAAGTGCAGGTTGGAAGTCTATTGTGTCTATAAAGAGAACATCTGCTACACACAAGAATGAAAAGCTTGTAGTTCTCCACACAGCAGACACCCTTTGTCCTGGCCCCTGTCATTAGCAGCAGACAGTCTGGGGACAGGTCCCCTGCTGTTTAAAGCCCCCATGCCCATCACATACATGTGCATTCACAAGCAAACACACTCATACACATACCTCCAACTTGTAACTTGTTTCTGTAGAATTCATTCAAGTTAAAATAATTTGGATCGGGGCTTTCTCAAGCCTAATATGTTTAATCTGTAGCTGTTAACACACGTCTCTGTGTTTTGTTTTTTATTATTGTTTTTTAATAGTGATGCCTATATCTCTGCATGCCGTGAAATAACAAGCAAGCACTAACTTCAAGGACAAATAGGGGCTTCCATATGCTAGACAGGCTTAGGCTTCTGACAGCCTTGGATGATAACAGCCATTTGCTAGCTTAGCGTAGTCCCAGAGGTGGTTAAAGTTAACCCTCCTGCTAATACACCTCTGAGCCAGCATGGCAGGTAGTAACAGAGGTGAAACAGGCCTACTTCATGTGATTTTTCACACATTTAGCCTGCATTGCAGCAAGAGCATGTGAAGTCATAATAATGCATCATGTATGCGACAAGCACACGATGGGACTTAAAAGACTAAGCAATTAGCTCTCAATCATACATATACCACAATGTGATGATTCTAATGTTTTAACATGCTGTAATCATGCATAGCATTTGCTCTAACTTGCAAGATAGCATAAGGTAAATATCAAATCCACATTTTATACACCGCACTACATGTCAACACTGCTGAGTTATCGTCACGCTTCCTCTACTACAACACTGCAACGATTTCTGTGGGATAAGGCCAGCTTGTTTGGTCAATTTGTGAATGAGCAAAGGCAGCTAAAGCCCTGTTTCCACTGACAGGTCCAGGTCGGTACAGATTGGGTCAATACACATTTTTAGCATCTCCACAGGCAAAAACTGGGAAGGGTGCCAAAGTATTTGGTCTGAGCCATCCTAATCTTTTGGGACCTTTCTATTTTGACCCAATCTTACCGATCCAGCACTAAAGCTTAACACAGTAATTGATCTGATAAATTATCACTTCCCATGCAACTCAGCACTAAGAACAAAGCAACAACAGCATAATGTTTAAATATAGATGGATTTTTTGTTTTCTAAAACCACATGCCAAGAAAAAAGAACAAAAACTGCCAGATATCTGCCATTCTCGTCCTTGTCTCTGTGTCGCGTTCGTCTTTGTTTTAATTCCAGAGACATGCACGTTAGGCTAATTGGTTACACTAAATTCTCTCTAGGAGTAAGTGTGTGTGAATGGTTGTTTGTCTCTATCTATGTTGGCCCTGCGATGGACTGGTGACCTGTCCAGGGTGTACCCTGCCTCTCACCTGCTAAAATGCAGGGACAGGCTCCAGCTTACCCGCGACCCCTAATGGATAAAGCGGTACAGATAATGAATGAAATGATGTTGCGGTTTGTGGTAGCTTCTATCAGTTCCTCATAGCATGCAAAATTGTTCTGTACAAAATTTGTACAAATTTGCCTACAAAATGAGGACTGAATCCTCCACCTTTTTATAGCCATTCATGAGGCTTTGCATGAAAATGAAAAGCCTCAGCCAAAGCATTGTTTGGCTTTGTCCATGATGTCTTGTAGCATAAAAAAAAACAAAACATGTACTTTAAGTTTTATCAGCTTGCAACTTAAAATGCTAAAACAACAATGGTGTAGTTCATTCAGTTTTACCAATATTCTGTAAACATGCATATGTATGACAGTGTAGTTTTTTCAGCACTCGTTAATAATCTGTGTTAGAGAGCTATCCCTAAATACAACATTAAAGTTAATAATGGGAGCTGTGATTTACTTGTGTGCTATAAAATAACATCTTCAATTTGGTCATTTGAAGGCCTTGCCACCAAGAGGGTTGACCTGGGGAGGCACGGGCTCACTCCTAAAATCCAACTGCCCCCAATCTGTATGAAGTTTATGAAGAGTACGTAAGAGTTCATAAAATCATCATATGTGATGATTGCGCTAAGTTAAAGGGTCAATATTTCTGAAGGAACACTGATAAAAACTTGTGATTTAGCTCAAGGCAAGGTTTTCCTCAGTATCAGTTAAGTATAAGAGTTTGTGCAGCAGAAATTAAACCCATACAATCATCCTACGTAAACAATTGTTGAATAAAATATAATTTCATGTTTGCTTTTACAAATTCTGCTTTACTCTTAACATTAAATGACCACTTTAGTTGTAATAATTTAACAGTTTCTTAAAATGTAGGAAATGATGAAATTTACATTTACCCCTGCCTGTCTGAATCCACCTGAACACCACTTATAGCGCTGTTTAGTAATAGCCAGAAATTAATATATTTTTAACACACACACACACACATTTAGGGTTAAAAGTTGTGTTTTTAGATCATTTTCAACGGAAGTGCCTCAAGTTCAATTTTGAAAAATGACACTACCCCAGCCCTCCTCTGCTTGTGTAAAGACCCACCTTGACACGGGTATAAGTTTCACGGGCGCGCCATGTCGTTAAAAACGTTTGCGTAAGCGCGTGCTTGCAAGACGTGTGTATAGAAGGGTGCTCCGCCCTGCGCGTGCGCGACAGTTAGAAGCAGAAGTCAGTTAGAGCGAAGTAAAAGACAGGAACAACACACGAAAGAAGAAGGAAAAGAGAAGTGTTGCCGATATAAAGACATGGATTTACTCCACCTTTCCGCCATTGCCGGGTCGACTCGAGGTTGACGAAGGACGGTTGAAACCGAGTAAGTTGAACCTGCTCAGGAGGCGTTTTTTACGTCTGAAGAATGGAAACGTTGTTACCGACCAGCTCAACTTAACCTGCTCGCAGCAGAAAGCTCACCAGGTTTGCAAAGTTAATACACTTACTAAATGTCCTCTTTAGGCAGATTTTAAAGAAGATTTAAAAACTCCAAGAAAATTTTATTGGGCTTAATTGAGCTTATACGCAACCTTATGGCAACAGTATCCACTTTCTGTTTTTGGACTTTGATAGGAGCTATCATTTGTTTTAAAATGTTTAACAAATGTTTAACATATGGGGGAAACGGGAGATTGATAGGTATAAATGAGGACGCTGTAACAGGATGCCCCACAATTACCGGATATATATATATATATATATATATATATATATATATATATATATATATATATATATATATATGAGAGATGGTCCTCATTTATACCTATCAGTCTCCCGTTTCCCCCATATGTTAAAAAAATAATATATATATATATATATATATATATGTGTGTGTGTGTGTGTGTGTGTGTATGTATGTATGTATGTATGTGTATATATACATATATATTCTGAGCAAAGAACAAATCCAAACAAAAAGAATAAGAAAAGCACAAATTAAATTAAATACTCACACCACAGAGTTAAACTATTGAGTGGTGGCCTTTCTTTAATTCTTATGTGGAACTTAACAAAAATTATAGCAATAACCCTCAATTTCAAACAAATTCTATCACTCTTTTCTTGTATCCTCCTATTTTTTCCTCTGATACCTCATATGCTTTACAGCATTTAGGTTAATAATCACATGAGCAACATTTTCCAGACTTTCTGCACAGATCTGTGTGTGTGTGTGTGTGTGTGTGTGTATGTGTGTCATCTCCGGAGCTACTTTATCCAAACCACAGTTATTTCATCAGTCAGTCTCATGAAATGGCAGATTTTAAGGAGATGCTTTGTGTGATTAAGTAGTGGTGTTTTATGGTAAACAAATATGCAAGATAAATTGTGTTGGCTACTTTGGTTCTGTTCATTGTCTCTTTAGGACATGTTTTAGCCTTGATAATAACCCCACTTTTTTGTGTCTGTCTACCTATATTTAGTACATGGCATGCACGCATGGTTGGTTGCTTGCGTGACAAGTGCCCCAACAGAGAACAAGATTCAGATTATATCTAATCATTTATACTTGATGGCCATGCTTTACAGAAATCCTACTTCCAGCTCTATTTGAATTTAATATATTAAGTTTGAGATAAAATGTGGTATACTTGTTTGCCTTTTAACTTTAAGCCCAAGGCAGTAGCAAGTTGTATTTTGCTTCTGATTTAGATGCTGCAAAGTTAAAATGTCAAATAAAATGTCAGGAACTCTTTCAAAGGCAACTCAAATTAAATGCTTTTCATAGTAGCCTATGATGAAACAATAAATCACCCTTTTATGTGTTTGAGTGCATATGTTTGGGTACCTGCTACCAACTCCAGTACTCAGACATAACACTTTCCTGTCACTTTAGTTTGGGCCGCCTAGGTCTGAAAATATGTAATCCATTGAGATGCTACGATTTGCAGCCAGCTTAGATGTCACTCTCAAGCTACAACAATAAATTGAGCTTTGAGCACAAATTGTATCGCTGTTCTGGACAGAGAAGCATCCATCATTGAAATGACCTCCAGTGTCAGGATGTAAACTCAGACTTTATTTTTGAGATTATTGCAGGAGTGGTTGGTAAAATCCTGTTAATGTTTATTAACCACTTCTCGTTGGTTAGCACACCCTGAGTCTTAAAGCTTGGGTTGCTGGGCCTTAGACTCCACACTCTTCCCATGTGTTTATTTCCTGAAAGCTGCTTTGGACACAAGTGCTAAAGTAATGTAGTGAGTCAGTGTTGTCAGAAAAATTATGACAGACCATCTGAAAGCATTGCCATGTTAAAGTCCCTTGTCAACAAATTGAAGCCAGTGCCATTCTATCAGTTTTATAATTTTGTGTCATTTGAATAGTGATGTCTCTGTAGACATAAACTTAAAGAGTAATTACGTTTAATACAAAGAGATCAACTGGGAAGCAGGTGTGTCAAATATTTGTTTAAAGATCAAATAAAAAGAGAAGTGAGAAAGAAATTCAGTGGTAACTAAAGTTAATTAGCCCACATTTTAAGCTTCTGCCTCATTTGAAAAGTAATATCTAGTTTCCCTCATCTCTGGGTTAAGAAATTTATCATTTCCACTATTATCTAAGCTAAGTTTTCCTGATTTAATGCACTTTGGCTTGATAATTAAATCAAACATGTTACTTTCTTTGACGGCCTGTCTTCAACCTAATCTTGCGTATTTATCTCACCTTATCTCTGTTAATGCATTAGTTATCTCCACCATTCCTATCATTCTTTAAAGAGACTAATAAGTGTGAACATTCAGTGAGTGCAAGAACAGAAATGTCAAAGACAGGTTAATTATTTATTTAAAGTTGGTTTTTTAAAGTTGCCAATGCTTGGTTTTTTAGTAGTGTTGGGCCTGAATTGATGGGGGCAGTTATCAAAAACAAAAGTTTCTATCAAATCTCTCTTTTTTATTGTTTAATTTCATTAATTGAACAAAAACAAGAACAGCATGACTTTGGTGGTGTCTACTGGTCACCATCTGTGCTACTCTGGCATTTGCCAGAAACTCATGGACTGGCAGCTTTCAGCTAAGGAGTAAAGTCCTTTTTACAGTATTACACTGTAGAGAGACAAGTCTTTTTTTTTCAAGGTCAATAAATTCAGCACATCTTAAATGGGAGACCTGGTGATACCCAGAGGTGCTGCTAATTATGGGGGGGGGGGGTCTCATTAGGGATGTCCTATAACCACATTGTCATTAACACAGATTTCTGTGATGTCCTGCTTAGGCAGGCTGTCGTGTACTAGTTCACATTGTATCCTATATTTATTCTGGGAATGCTTTAAATCTGTATGTATTTGACTGCAGTGTTCATGTATTGGCATTACTTAAGTCACATGTTGTTGCGGGGGCTTGTTTTTTTTTTTTTTTTCAAGTGTGAGCATGAGAAATTGTATGCATTTAGTTCTGCACAATAATATTGTTTCAAGTAACATTAACAGGTAACTTCCACTGCACCAAAAATTACTGAAGGAGAAGACAAGACATACAATGAAGAAGAAAACTCGTTCATCTCTTGGTTAATGCAGCGCAACTTCAGGTCTAGCACATAACAGCTAAATATGGAGCTGCATCAGATCCTAACAGTCTTGGTTTGATCAGATTTCTATGAGAACATTTACGGAAATTTTCTACATCTGACCGCGAGCAATTTCTCCTGTCCAGAGCCGCCTATCGCCCCACATGCACTTGTGTTTTCATTGTGTTAAACTCACAATGCCATGCACTGAGCCCACAATGCACTTTGTTTTGTAGTCCGCTTACTATATTTGGGCTGCTTGAAACAAACTGAGACCTGCATTTGTAGACAGATTCGGTCCACATCTTTGATCCAAATCAGAACTCTTTGCACATTCACAATACCCGAAAACGCAGTAGACTTTCCTGGTAAACAGACTAGGATACAAATAAAATAAATAAAAATTAGATTAACAAGTACGGCTGCAACAATTAGTCGACGTTGTCAATAATAGTTGACAATAAAAATAGTGGACAATGAATTTATGAAAAAAAAAAAACCTACAGAGTGAGACATTGTCTTCTTCCCTATCTGTGCTGAGAGTTGCTCAATGTACATGCACAAAGAAAAAAAAATAAGTAACTACATAGTGAGACATCGTCTTCTTTTCTTATCTCTGCGCATATGCGCAATAAAGCCGGCCAGGGGAAAAATATGGCTGCAGACGTCAAAAGTCTGAAATAACTTTACATTAAACTTACAAAATAAATTAAATACTTATTAGATTTGTAAAGCAGACGTTGCGTACCACAGAAGTACACAATGGAAGTCTGCAATGCTCGAACATTTAAAGACGAGGCACGTCGGACTTGCGTAACAACCTTATACAGGATTTCAAAGCTGAAAGTGAAATAAGATTCATTTAAAAATTATGATATACATAATCCAATTAGTCGTTTTAATAGTCGGGGACTAATCAACCACCAGAATAGTTGGCAAAGCAAATTTGTTCGGCACAACAAAGCAGCCAGACAAGTCTGCTTGCTGTGATACTGGACAGGACAAGTTGGGAAAAAAAATCAAAATAGGCTGGTGTGAACGCACCCTTAAGAGTGAGTCAGTGTAAAAGTTTAAGTCATAATTTGTGTATGACTGCTGTGTAGGTAGCTGTGGTTACACATGTAGCTTAACGTTACATGTAAATGATCGTGGCGATCAACTCCCTGTCCGGTTCTACTGCAGCTTGCTTGAAAGTGGCGGCAAAGAGGTGACAGAGCGGACCAACTGTCACATACTCCACGAGAAGTGAGAACTTCTTGAGTCAGTGTGGGGTTGTGCACACGACGGTGTCCATGCCACATGTGATGTATACATTTTCGTACTTTCTCAGCACCTTGATCAGCTGTTCATTAACAGTTTCAATTTAGTCCAAATTGAATCCAAGTCATAATATCCTATACTGACGTTTTTGCCTGACCCTCACATAATGTACATTGAAAAAATGTTTTCTTTGGTACAGATCCTTTCACAAAATGGGCCACAATAATTAACATGTTGTAGAAAAAAATGAGAAGAATAATGATGCAAAGATTTATGCTTTTCACAAATTATCACAAATTCTATGCAATGAGTCAAAGTAATCACATATAGATTTTCTTTTTCAAAATTATTACAGCTGCTTTCAAACTTTGATTTACTTGATAGCAAAGATTTATCACTGTGTTTGCAATTTAAACTTTTAATGGGCACATTGTCCTTCATGATGAATTTGAGTGTTGGATTTCTTGTACTGGGTAATTAAATTACATTTATGTGAGTCCAAGTTGCACGGCATGAAACAGAGAAGCTCTTTGGAATAGCAGGATTTCTGTAAAGTCTAGATCAACACACATTAAAGAATCTTAATCTCAATTTGATATATCAAGTCAAGAACATCAGCAACATTTTACATGGATTTGCTGATGCATAAACACTAGACACATAATTTTTAGTCAGCAGCTCCTGATTATGGCGAGTACGTGAGTGGTGTTGAAATCCAATAACCACCCGTGTAACTTATAATACCAAACTTGCACCCTGAGCAAACTAGACACATAAGGACATTCAGACGGTATGTAGGACAGTGACACATTTTCTCTGTACTCAAGTGCACGTAGGTAAAAGAAACGGGATGTTGTGTCAGTGTTGGAGGGACACCTTAAACACATTTATCTGGCTTGTGGTGATGACCTGCCAACCTATACTGGTTTGTCTGCTTTGACTTTTGTTTTCTCCACAAATCTTAAAATAAAATGCATATGCACTGAATACATGCTTAAATTATTCTTATTTTGTATTGATGATGGCAGTGAAAGGCATTAAAGGCTGCTTAGTTGTGGCTGGCTTTGTTTTTCCTAGCATTTATTTATCCACTTTACATTTGTTAGCTTTGGGAAGTTGGGCATCTTCAGTGGAGTGATAGCGATTGAAATGTTTGATTAATTTTTGTTGTTCGAGAAATTTCTTGGTTATTCCTTCATGGTTTATTTACCCTTATCGATCTTACAAATTCCAAGTTTTAGTTCTTCATATAGGTCAAAGGTAAAAACTTCCACACAGAATACATATTTGCATGAGTGTTTGTTACTGAGTCACTGTGCGCATGATACTTAACTGATACTGATACTGATTACTTAACTGGATCTTAAAAAATAAAATAATATTTGCTTAAACTTGATCTTCAAGTTACAAGTCATAACCAGTCAAATTTGGTCACATTTCTGTCACTTTGTAAGTGAAACGTCTGCTCAGTTAAAGATGGGTGACTGATGACTGCTTGCTTTGCTATTTCGCTTGAAACTACCAGTCACATCTTTAAAATAAAGCCAACACAATGGTATATGGCCTTACTTTGCCATACCACCGAGTCATTAGGTGCCACCTACAAAAAAAGTCTCTCCCCAGGAGACTTGTGTAAGGGAACCTGGTGAAGTCATTTACCACTGAACTTGAGTTTATTATGAGAGCTTCTTTGGTTGACTAGAGGAGCAGACCTATAAAAAGATTCTGATATACAGTTTTGCTGGTTAATAAATAGCCTTTTTTCTTAAATTTCTGTAATTTTATTGCACTTAATATGGATTTCAGCATGGATTTTTGTTGTATTTCATATCTGGAAGCTTCCAGCTCTAACAAGAAACTGTGTTTCTCTTGGAGCTGAACAGTGCACTTATAATTAGGCCGTTGTTTGGTGCACTTAAAGCAAATGCAGGTCTGCTTCCATTTATATTACAGTTCTTTTATAGTAGTGTGAATGCCAAGGTGACAACAACATTACGGTATAATAAAACCCAAAACATAAGGAATTCTGAGTTTCTGTTCAGACAATTCAGATTGGGAACAGAAACAACAAATGTGGTGATAAACCAGTAGAAGTCCCAGTTGGGGATATTTTTTAAACACTGGAGGATCAGACTGGTGGGGGGAATTTTTCCCAAGATGAAAACAATCTTGTTTTGTTTCTTATTTAATTTCCCTGTTTTCTAATTCCCCTATTTTTAATGTTTCTTTTGCATCTTGCTATAATGCTTTAAGTGTTTTATGTAAAGCTTTGAGTTGCACTATACAAATAAACTTGCCTTTCCCTGCCTCCTAAACTCCAAAGTAAAATCAGAAGCCCAAGACTGCATTCATTTGTTATTAATACATTGTTTTTTGTTTTTGGTTGTTTTTTTTGTGTGTGTGTGATGAACAAGCTGTTTTCCATTGCTGTCTGAGGGTTTATATGCAATAAACAACTGACACTGATTTCATACTTAAGGAGAACCTTTGTCCGTGGCAGGGCAGGGTTGTGCCCTTTATATACCACTTCTTGTATTCATTTGTATTCATTTCGTACTCACCACTTCAATCAGCTGTTAAACAAAGCTATCTGTTCAACCTTGAATCACTGCAAATGCGGAAGTGACAAGTTTCTGGTTCATGCTTTTCTGCGTTAACTATACTCACCCCAAATGTCTAACCAATCATATGATACTTCTCAAAGCTGCGCTAGAAGAAGGTTTTGTTCGGCTAATGTTTCAAGAACAAGCCGCTAGATGTCCCCAACCACGTCTGTAACAACAAAATGACGTCAGTCCTTGTGGCCTAGAGAACAAGAACAAAGTAATACCAAATTCACCATGTCTAATTTATTTAGTCTATTTCGGATTATTGTTCAGTTCAGTCTAACTCAATTTTGTACCTTGCTGTTTTTTAACTACCACAACAAAATCTCTCTGGGAGTAGGAACACCTGATGGACTATAAAGGTTACAGAAAGTCTGAAACAAACATGGGAACAAGAAGTGACTGGGGAGAGCAACCTTTAAAAAGTTTAATCGTGAACATACTGTTTTTACAGGACTAAAAACCTACAAAATTTGACACACTTCTTTCTTACACTGCATAGCCCTTGTCTCTGCTTCTGCTTTTTCTTTTTTACTTTCACTGTAGACATGTTCCTGTAATTCATCTTTGGCACCTGCCAGGAAGTGATGTAAAACATGGCTTGCATTTGGTCTCGGGCTGAACTTATTTTACATTTTCTACTCAGCACAGATGTTATTAAGGCAGGACATCTGTCTGAGTAATTTGTTTATGGTTTTATTTGAGCTTTAATCTGCAAGATGTCAGGAAGTAATAAACACTACAACCACGGTGCAAGGTGAGACTTTAAATTACATCTATTTTACAAAACTAGAAGACAAGACGGTATTCAATATTTTAGAATGGTAAATTATGACTTCTGTGTTCAGAAAAATTCTATTTTAAAAGAATTAGTAAAGTAAAAGTGACAGATCTGGTTGTGGAAGTTGTAACGAAGATGATGAAAGCCACTGAGGTTATTAAAATATGCCCAGGGATAACCAAAACTGGCTACCTGTTTGGAAAGGGAAAAAAAAATCTTGTAGTCAGATCTTGCTAGAGAATGTTTTGCTTTAAGAGGCTGTTCTCAATTTTGTAAAACAACAAATATGAGCGTTTAAAGTTAAGCAACATATGGAGTTTCAACACTGCACACATGAACATGACAAACGTGCATAGTAAACAAAGAAACATAGTTGTCATCCTAAAACTTCCCAATGCAGTGTGTTTGATCTGTCATCAACATTTTAATCGACTGGAGCGTTGCTTTTATTATCTGCAGTCTTCCTCTGTCTTCCTGTTTTCAGTTCCTGAGGATGTACATACTCATTAAGTCATTTATAGACCATAATCCAGAACGAATACCATATACATCATGTTTAATGTTGATATATGAGCAAGGCTTGTTCCCGTAAGAGGTCTTCACTTGTTCCCTAAGAGCAGGTGCTGCAGGTTCTCCTTCTGCAAACCGGCACTACCGCCTGGGGCCAGCTGTTTTCTGGTGGTCGCATTGTCAGAGACTGAATCATAAATAAGCTATAAATAAATAAAAATAACAGCCGCTTTTATTGGCTGTAGTTATTTTTATTTCTCAAAGGAAAGATTAGACAATCACATGTACTGTAGCTGTGATATCACTTTATTTTTATGCATAAAATTGACGTGGTGGTGGTAATTTATATGTACATAGACCATAATAATGGTCTTCTTTATCTACCGTTGCCTCTATTTAATTTTAAATTAGTCTAGTTATGCTTAAGTACTAACCCCTAATGTCAAGTACTAACCTTTAATGTATGTATATGCTACTGGATGCTTGAATTTCCCTCGGGATCAATAAAGTATCTATCTATCTATCTATCTATCTATCTAATTTGACATTTTAGAGCTGGAGCAAAGCTTGTCTTTTGGATATTGCTTTGTCATCTTTAAAAAAAAACTGCTCACCATACAATTTCTAATTGACTTCATAGAGCAAGAATACAATCTAACCATAACTGAAACATCTGTCCAAAGCACGATTTCTAGCTTTTCTTTTGAACTAAGTCAATCTTTGCTGTATCCCACATACTGTAAATGGCCTATATGTCATTTTGAGAAATTATACCTATGCACTTAAGTCTGGCTCAGTTGGTATTTCTAGTCTGCCTAAAGGCTTTTTGAGTTGCGTCATGTTCCAACAATTAAATCTGAAAGTAGTCAGTCACTGGATGTAACTTTTTGCAGTCAGTCTGGAGTCACAGCTGGAATCAAGGCAAGGGAAATAACACTTTTAACTGTTATTGCAGCCTTATAGAAAAGAAAGAAAAACTGTTCTGTTAATCCATGTCCAGTAGAGGGCTTTAAGTGCAGTGGTTCTTAAAATTGGCATCATTTTTGGCCTGCAAACACTATAACCTGACTTGTTCTCAAATCTCTCATTAAAATTTTTCTTGGTAGAGCTTGTGAAAGAGCATATTACCCAGAGTGGCAACTCTAATACGTTTATTTCAAACTTGATATTTTGCATTTTGTTTACAGTAGAGTCAATGTTTGGGGAAGTTTTTTTGTCCCTCTGTCAGTATTTTCAACCACAGCTAACGAATGAATTTCATACCTGATCAATGTTCAAATATCACTGTTAAAATTAAGAATTTAGGGAATTTTTGATTAAAGAAATCTGGTTTAATTTTGATCAGTGAATGGAATAACTGCAGCTCACAGTATGGTTATTTTCCAGCCTAAGATGTGCAGCAGTGTTTTTATTTATGTCAGGATTAAATCTGGTCATATGTTTACTTAGCCGTGACAGGCATTGTTGATCACCCACTCATCGTTGAGTGTGTTGAGTGTGAGTAAAGGAGTTGCAGTTCAGAGAGAGGTGACCTTTAGGACAGTATGTGGAGTCAGAGTGACAAGTATTTGTTGATAATGACAAATTCTCTTCTATTTTAAGTTTGTGTGCTTTGAAGTGTTGCTGTCAGCCAGTGCAGGTTTCTCTCATTTTTGATCACCACTTTATATACTGTGTATTGTCACATTTCCAAAAGAAAAGAATGTTTGCAGTTTTTTTTTTTTTTACTTGTTTGACTAAGTGCTTGTTTACCTGAAGGTTTAAGTCATCAGGGACAACATAGACGAAGTACTGTATGCCCTTTTCTTAAAAAAAAAAAAAAAAACATTGATCTGTTTGTGTTTTTAACTGGCCAGGAAAAGCTCAAGAACCATGAAAGAAATAAAAGTGGTCTGTTCCACAAATCTGTGTAAGGTTCAACCAAAGTGCCACCTTAAGCTCTGCAGCCCTTTGTGAATACTGTTGTTGGCTGTCGATATTTAGTGTGCAGACTTTACTTCAGAGGGCCCCTCTCTCAGTTGCCTCCCTCAAGCTATTTATGGCGCTCTTCATTTTGCACTATGACGCTATTAGGCCCTCACTCCCAAATGCTGTAACACCATCTTTTATTCTTCTGACGTTTGTCAGGGCCCAAAAATATCTCTATAAGTGCAGGATGGAGAATATATTAAGCAAACTACAAATACAGGGATGAGTTAAAACATGAATCATGTTTTAAAGACAGTTCATATTACTTCACATAATGTAGAACTGATATTACAGTAAAGATAGAAAATACAGCAGTGATTAAAGACAAAATTTCTTCTACATAACTGAGCTTACCCTCCCAGCTCTTAGTAGCAAAACTTCTGTTGTAATCATACAGTAATCTTGTTGGAAAAACATCAGTGATCCTGCTTTGTTTATGTAACTAAGGATTCCTTTTGTGTATATTTTTAGACCGTTTGTGGGACATTTTATTTATACAAAATCTCCAACAGTATTCCGGCCTAATACATTTTTTGGTGTGGTTGGAAAGCTTGTGTGTTTCTTTCCCCGTTTCTTGTTTTAAACTTAACCGTGGAATTTAAAGCTATGTTCACACTGCAGGTCTTAATGTTCAAATCTGTTTTGTTTTTTTTAAAGAAATCCAATTTTTTTTTTTTTTTTTTTTTTGTTTTTTTTTTTTGTTTTGGGGGTTTTTTTTGGCCGTGGTCATTCACATTATCATGTCAATGCGACCTTCATCATGCTGAAGTGTAAATGGTATCTGGCCCTGAAGTGAAACGCATGCACAGAGGATAACACGTCCCACAGTGCGTAGTATTTATGGATGTAATGGATGCTTGACATCTGTTCATCAGTTTGAAAGTACTTGCCCACTCTGAACCAGTAAAATTATGCCCAACTGATGAATGAAAGAAGGAGACTGAGGAGAAAAAAGAGCACAAATGTTAACAATGGCCTTTTGTGGAGCAGTGGCTCCTACCTCTGTACAGAGGCACGTACAGACAATCAGCCGAGTTCATCTGTGCAAAGTCCTGCACGGGTACAATTTTACCAACCCACATGATTACATGCTAGGATGATTACCGAACTCGACCCGTGGATATCTTCCAGAGAAATCTGGATCCAACCCGACAATGTAGGATATAAACGCGACCCAACCCACACATTCACACATTGTAATTGTCAGTACACCCCCGTTTCTCCCTTTATTGCATTACTTTTTTTAATTCATTAATATTTTTAAAGTGATGGTGTTTTGTAGTCATTTTCATTTACAAAAAAAAAGGAAAAGACAAAAACAAAGTAAACATTGTGAAACAGCAAAATTTTGCCGTTTGTCTTACTGAACACTGTTAATTCATTACTGTTCAATGTTTAAAGTAAAAATACAGTTAACTGCTATAATAGATAAACAGATTACTGAGAATCAGATGTAAAGAAATCACATGATGCAGGAGTGCACAGTGCTGTTAAAACCCTTCAAAAAGCACATTATTGTATAATCTCCCATTCTGACATATTCCAGAAAATGATCACAGAGGAATGTTTTCATGTTAAACCAGAACACCACATTTGGCTGACCCCTAACATAAATTAAACATTTCAGTACATTTTTTTCCACTGTAGTTTCTGTGGTTAGTTATATGTCCACTGTCTTATTAACTCTGCCATATGATAGTTTAACTTTCGTTAAAGACCTTGTGTGACCTTACTGCTGTGCCTCTTATCCCCTATCTCTTACATACAGCTGTCATTAGTATGAGCCTGTGTTGGCATTGTAATGTTCTGTCCTGTTATTCTCTTTTGCAATACTTACTTGCAACAGGTTTATTGATTCAATAAGTGCAGGGTAGGGCTGGGCAATTAATCGCTAAAATCAATAAATCAAATTTTCCATTTATGGAGATTTATTTTTATGAAAATCGGGATTTTTTTCCATAGTTAGTTAGCAGCAGACTTAGCCCTCCCTCCACACCAGAACGGTGTTTGTCTGACAGATTTTCAGTGAAGTGACCCTTCACTCATGCCTGGGATTTAGCTGTGCGTATAACTGCAATAAGAAATGTCTCTCTCTATGAGATGCAGAAGTCAACTTAACCCACAAACCCTAGTTAAGCGATAACCTTCATCAGGGGAATTATTCCTGCAGTGAATCCTGTATAAGGATCTAGATGGAAAGAAATGACGGATGCAGTTGTGTCGCATTTTTCTATGTAAGATATGAAGTTGATTATATGGTGGTAAAGCTATGACATTATATGCTTTCTTTTTGCTGGCACTCATCTATATGAACAAATAAATGTTTTTAATAAGTTTATTTATGTTTTGTAAAAGAAAAGAAAAAAAATCTATTAAAATCGGAAATCGGATTTGGTTATAAAAAATCAGACATTTTATTTTTAGGCCAAATCGCCCAGCCCTACATGCAGGGACACCAAAAGGTAGCTGGAATTTCCTCAAACTCAGCTCCTAAAAACAAGCTTACACTTGAATCGTAGCAGGACAAATGTTAGGTCAAACAATTGGCAAATTTGCTAGACATTTTTAGCAATAGGCTACAGAACAAGATTTTTCACTTTGCTCCCAGGAAGATCCACAGTGTCCACCCTACACACAAACACACACACTCAGACAAGTCAGTGAGGAGGATGTACTTGTGTTCATTGGCATACAGTGTATAATATGAACTGTTTGCCAGCTGGCATTGAAGTTTTCCTTTAAAAACAAAAACAAACAAAAAGAGAGGTAGACAGTACCAGCCAGTGCAGCTCCATGAGCTGTGCTCTCAGTGGTGGTTAACTTGACCCTGAATAACATTTTCAATTTAAAGCGCTGATACTCTTTACCCCATGAGCCGTTGTAGTGTGGGTTGTTTATAATTCTTTATGGATTTAATAAAGAAAGATCTTTGCATGTATGTGTATGCTTCTGTGACAAAAATTACTTCTTTATTTTATTATATATTATATATTTATATATAGTTGTGTTACATTGCTAAATTAGTCAACAAATAAGTATTCATTTAAGTCACTTTGAGGAACATGTAGTTGTCTTTAAAATACTACCATCCAAACAACTAAGAAACAAGATCGACCTTCAACTTTAAAATGGTATAAATACCAGCACATTTGACATTTTCATTTGCCTATTTATATTTCTATCATAATAGTTAATGTTGTATTAACAGGGTAAACATTGCAGTTGTGATCCTAGGAAGGACAATTGTTTACTGTATTTAAAGTGTTACTCTGTTTCCTAATATTGTAACTTAAAAAAAGGCTCTTAAGCAGAAAAGCACATTTTAAGGGTGGAAGCCAGGAAGGAAAAGTGGAACCTCTGAAAAAAAAAAATACAAAAGTAAAGAGAGTAAAACAAACAGACATTCGTTTGTTTTTTTTTTTACTCTTCTACTCATATAACCTTTTTAACATCTTAGTGTTTAGTCTTTAGTCAAACTCTTAGATTTATTGATGTCGAACAACAAAAGGTGACATGCCGTTGCCATCAGCAGACTCATCATGTCTAACCAGCACAGTCATGTTTATGGATCATCAAATTGTAGTCATGTCCATAACATGATGGAGAAAAATCTGCATGTTTGGTAAGAGATTAAAATTATTATGTTCAGGGTTGTTTTTTTTTAAATAATTGGTAGTGGTATTTATTTATTTCCTAATTGTTATTATTATTATTAAAAACAACTCCTACACAAGCTGGAGGGATTACATCTCTTGGCTGGCCTGGGAGCACCTCAGGATCCTCCCCGGACAAGCTGGCAATTGTAGCTGGGGAAGTCTGGGCTTACCTGCTTAGGAGCTGCCCTTGCAACCTGACCCTAATCAGCAAAAAAATGGCATGTATGGATGGATGGACTCTTACCTCAGTACTGTAGAGTAGATGGATCTTGATGCAATAACAATATCAGAGCATTAGCCATTACTTATCTCTCATTAACATACTGCAGAATTAGAGGAGTGGTGTTCTGGAAATGCCTCACAGAATGATAAAATAGTACAAGGGCACCCAAGTCTGGTCCCACTACCCTGCAACTTTGAAACGCATCCCTTCTCCAACACACCTGAATCAAATGAATGGCTCTTCACCAGGCCCCTGCAGAGCTGAATGAAATGTGGATGAGGTCATTCAGCCATTTGATTCAGATGTGTTGGAGGAGGGAGGCATCTAAAAGTTGCGGGATAGTAGATATCACTGACCAGCCCTGGGCACCCCTGAAATAGTATAATGCTGAGATCCCTTAATTCACTGCACTAATTAAACTGCAGCATAGCAGACACGCATGCAGTAACATGACTGTGTAAATGACTGGGGAGTGCATGTCTGTAAAAATGAAATCTATGTAAACAGCCATTGAGCTTGAACAGGTAAGTCTGGTTTAATTTTTTGGGGGAGAACATACAGTAGGTGCCTTCTGGTAAATGTAGCAATCTCTTCCTTCATTTCTCCCCAGTGAGATAACACCAGTAAATAACAGCTAGATGCCTGTTTCACATGTTGAATGTCACCTTGTGCTCCAGATTTTTCCAGGAATGGATTTTTCTGTCATGCAAGACATACAGACTTGGTTT
Organism: Melanotaenia boesemani; assembly: GCF_017639745.1. Taxonomy (NCBI): domain Eukaryota; kingdom Metazoa; phylum Chordata; class Actinopteri; order Atheriniformes; family Melanotaeniidae; genus Melanotaenia; species Melanotaenia boesemani. Next base: position 26,522,680 of record NC_055697.1, on the reverse strand, counting down.
TCCACAATTAAGATAGAAGATTAGAGCAATCTCTTTACCTCCAGAGAGTATCCTGGATGGAGTTTATTGAATTTAGCATAAATGATCAATGGTAGCACATGCATTAAATGCAATACAGAGACTCTTTTGTTATCCTAACTGGCTTGAGCAACTGGACAGTCTTTTTATTAGGGACAATCTTAATTTGGCCTTTCTGCCTTTCAGGGGCATTGAAGCTTGTCTGTGGTAATACAGACTAGTTTCTTTCCACCAGGTCCCCATAGCTATTGTTTGTCTCAGACCAGCAGTTATGTTCTGCCCGGCGTGATCTGGAAAAAATTAGTCTAAAGACATTTAGTTTTCACGTTGCAGTCCGCGTCAAAATGTAGCGCGACTTTAATATACGGCTCTATGATGCAGCTTGACCACAGGTCCGCAGCGGTGGTGAAACATTGGACTGTAACCACGTCCTTCACATCACCCTCACCACACTCATCATCCAGGGAAGGGAGACACTCCACTAACATGGAGACGAGATGGCAGTGATGCCGTTTGTCCAACGTGTTGATGAGTTTCTTAAATCCCGGGTTGTTCACTGTGTTAACTGAGAAAAAGTTCTGTTTGTTTATAATGTTTATCTCTCTGTGTCTCTGGACTATTTAGTCGCAACTCACCAAAATAGAACATTTTTCTATTTTCTTGTGTCGCGTCGCAAGCCCCCGTGTGCACGTCTGCGTGAACGAGCACAACATATCACATGCAGGAATGTCGCCTCTCGCTTGGCTGTAGGAGGGCAGCGATTTCCGCCTCAAGTTTGATAGAAAATGAATGGAAAAGGAGCGACGTCGCCTCCTGTGTGTCCAGCTCATAACTGCCGAGGTGTTTGCGACTCGCTGTGGGGCTGTGGGAGGAGTCTGCAGCAGAGCGCTGCAATGCCTGCTTCGCTCGATTTGCAACTGAAAACGGCACAAGAGGAAAGTGCAAAGGACAAAAATAATCCGATCCTTTCATTTTTATGATCGTTGAAAACCCAGATTGTAATTGCGATTAAAATTCGATTAATCGCCCAGCTCTAGATAATTTCCTTAAGTTGATTGTTCTGATTTCTTAAACCGTTACTGCTGTGTGTCTTTTCACTAAGTGAAATCAAATTAATGCCCTTTTTGTGTTTAGGTTAAAATATCATTTGTTATTTTAATAAGACCTCTGTAGGTCAAAACTGATAATACAGCTTTACTTAAAGAATTAAATGAAGAACTGCAGAAATATTCTGGTATATAAATGGAGAAAAAACAGGACACAGAGGATTGCAAGTTGAGCTGCCCCAAATGGTTCTTTATTTTATTTTATTTATTTTTTTTTCAACTTTCTTTTTCCTGTTTTTTCTCCATGTTGTTCCTGTTTTTTTCTTTTTTTGTTTGTTTGTTTGTTTGTTTGTTTTTTGTTACTCTATTATTAAATCAAGCCATTGCTTCACTGTGTCCTTCTCCTATCATAGAATAAAGTAATTAAAAACCACACTAGACTGTTTTATATATTTTCTGTTGTGTTTATCTATTGCTCATACTACATCCATTCAGACGCTGTACATTAGGATTAAAAAAAAATCACCAACATTTTTAACTGCTGATTGTTGTTTCCTTAAAAATCAGTTTGTTCATCAATAGTTTGGTCAATAAGATCCATGATGATAGTATTAATTACTCCCTGCAATTCAAGCTGATGTTTGAACCACTTTGACTCAAAACAGTAATCCAATATCGGAGCTGTAACTACAAAGATTTGATGTGTTTGCTTAAATGAACGTTAACAGTTCACTGCCACTTGTTGCATAATCTCATCACTTTATATATCTACTTTGAGACTGCCTCCAGTGATAACAAACCCTGTTTTTCCAGTGAGGCTGATGCCTCCCAAAACAATCACACACTGCGTCCACCAAAGTAACCATAATCCGTTATTGCAGCAATAGCATAACATTCTCCTTGTCTTCACACTTTGACCCTATGATCCAACTGACCTCAGCTCTTGAGCTCAAAACAAGAGTCATCAGCAGATTTAGCTACATGCTCGGCTGCTCATCCCTCAAATGCATTTTTTTCTTACAAATGTGGGTCCAGTTAAATGGAAATAAACAGATTATTTTTTTTTTAGCTCTGTAAGTTTTATTGCCAAGAAGCATTGTTGCAGTACTGAACAGTGAGTGAGAGAAAGTTTAAATGTGGTCTGGAGATAAAATCTCATTTGATAATATCAGTAAATGCTGGTGCCAGCAGAACTAGCAAAACGTTAGTCTATGCAACAGTAGTTGATTGCAGTTTGTATTAAATGTTCAATTTTATTTCAATCAAAACTTTTAATCAAAACTAATAAATCATAAAACACAATATACATTCCTTTTAATAAGTCTCATTCATTGCTTCATATTCTTGTAATGGGGCTGGGCGATTTATCAGATATACTTGATGTATCCCGAGACGTTTTATGTTCCATATATAAAATGTCTATATATCGAGTACAAGTGGACACGGCAGCATTTAAAGCGTCTACATGTAATTTTTTTCGTAGTTTAGCTTCACTAATTTACAGCATACAGACAGCTCACTTCCCTGCTCATCCTCCTGTGCACATGCACGTTGTTTCAGGGGAGACAGGAAATAAGCATGGAGTATGCAGCTAGCTAGCAAGCAAGCTAGTTTATGATTGTTAAGAGATGGAAGCTGAAACGTCCATTTTAAGCAGTAATACACCTCAGAAATGATGACGATGATGAGGAGACTGGTTGTTTAGGTGTGCATGTTTCCTGAGGGACAGGAAGTTCTTAGTACACCATACCAGGAAACTCCTCCACCTGCTGCTACCCCTCCAGCTGCTCTTTTTATTAAATACAAGCTGATCTTAAACAAGATACTTCTGTGTGTTTTACAGGTGGTTGATTCGGCAGTTTCCAATGTGTGCTCTCTATTTGCTGATGGGAGTGTAGCTCACCTGCATATACAGACGTGACGTGATCAGATTACATGTCAACATGAGAATAAGATAAATAAAACCAGGCTGTTTAGTTTTTATAATAAAAGGACAAAAAAGAAACCTGTTCTAGAGGAAAGGGGACCTTAGATTACTTATTTTGGGATCTGGTGCAAAATTAAAATAGCCTAAATAATAAAATAAGATAATATTTTAATATACAGTAATTGAATGAAAAATATATCCTATTAATTGAGTAAATATAAAAAATAAACAATCTTCTAGGTTGGTGGGAGCTGCTGTTGGGATGTTGGAGCGCCCCTCTAATACAATGGTCGGGGATACAGTAGGTTTTTGTAAATGTTTGAGTGCAGGTCCCTGGTTCAAAGTAAAAAGTTTGTTGAAAGGGAAAAATCTAAATAAAGATAGATTTTGCTGAGCTTACATAAATCCTGCTGGTGTTGTTTTATGCATGATAATGTTAAATTCAATATTTACAGTGTTTAAGAGGAGATTTAAAAATATCGGGATGTATATTGTGTATCAGAATAAAGCCAAAAAATATTGGAATATCAGTATTATGTATGAGGCCATTTGCCTAGCCCTCCTTGTAATTATATAATTATAATTTTTTTCAGTCTTCCTATTGATTGACATGATTTCATCCCATATCTGAACCCCTCTTGTAGAGATACATTGAAGTTTAGATTTTGCTCTTACAGCTTTCTTTTATGTGTTCTTCTCAGACTGAATTTACTCTCCCTTAATTGAAAAAACTTAGATACTGTTTAGCAGTTGATCATTTTTAACGCTCTACATGATTTGAACAATTTTGAAAGTGACAGGTCTTCAAATTTTAGTATTTTCAGTTTGATTAACAGGGAGTTGGTTGGTTCTGTATAAGTGGATTTAGTGATTATTCCTACTGACTTTTTTTTAAAGAAATAATTTATTATTGTCTTATATTCCCCACAGTGTAACACAGTAAGAAACAGTACAAAGTACAATGATGACTGATTCGAAAAATCTGATTTTATAAAGAACTGAAACTTATTTAGATATTTTAAGTTAATATAAAAAAAACAATATTTCAGACACTCTTTTAATTCTATTTTAGTTATCATGAGCTTTTTATTTGTGTTTGTAGATCTATTCCCAAATAGTTTATACTTTGTTTTATTTAAATTTCAATGTTAACTTAATAAGAATCACAGCCAACACTTCAGTTTAAGTTCAATTCCAACTGTATCCAAAAGCTCCTCCAAATTAACAAAATAAATTTGTCATGAGCATTTATTCACATATATTGTTAGTGTACAAAAGAAATGAATATTGTCCCAAAACCAAACCTTGTGGAACGCCAAACTTTAATCTCATTGATTTTGATTTCACCTGATTCGTTTCAACATACTGTTCTGATATTCAAATATCTTGCATGCCAGCAGAGTGCCACTCCTCTCACCCCATACTTTTCAAGTTTTTATAAATAACTCATGTTCTACTGCATCAAAAACCTTTTGTAAATCCAAAAAATTCCAATGGTATACTTTTCTTAATTGAATTTGTTAACTCTTCCACAAACTGAGGGAGACTTAAGAGGTTTTGTTTTTTCTAAATCCATATTGTTGGTCATGCAACATATTAAGTTGAGTGATAAAAGTTGTCCAATCTAACCAAAAATATTTTTCCTAATATTTTGGAGAGCTGTGAAAGTAAAGAAAATTGCCTGTAGTTGGAAAGTTTATCACCAGCTGTGTCAGCAGCTTTCCAGCTGCTATGAAATGATAGAAACTCAGTTTCAGAGCTGTCACAGCTGTTGAGATACAGGTAGTTCAACTGTTTCAGATTCAATTCTCTTCTGTTCTCCCACAGCTTCCTTCTTTCCGGATTCTTGTTCCCCATTGGCTGCTGTCCCAAGAGGGTGGCAATAAGCATGGGGTAAGAAAGCTGAGACTAAACTCCAAGACAACACAAACTGAGGAGGTCCACTCACCTGCACAGGTAAGATAATACACTATACACCCATGGAAAAGATTATAGGTTGTTAGTGTCTTTTGCAGTTAGTGATTACTCATAACAGCAAAATATTTCAAATAAAATGGTGCACTTAAATGTTGTTGAATTTGATTAAATTTTTTTATGTTATTTTAGAATTCCTGCAGAAGGAGAAAATCTAGAATGAGTACATTATGTCTTTTAAAATACTCTTAACAGAGCCATGAAACTCATTTAGCTCTCCAGAACAACACTCAATGATACACCCAGGCACCTTTTAACTTGCCATCATTCTCTGGTGCTTCACACCCATCCCCCATACAGGTGAGATACATCACCTCATTGAACTTTTTATCAGGTGGAAACCAGTATTTGAACACAGCCTGGCTTTGTCTGTTGAATAGTACGACCACTGTTTTCCATAAGGTGAAACGGCATAGTGTTGGAAAAAGGTATAGATAGATATGAACATTTTAAAAAAGAATAAGATTTTTTGCTAAAACTAAAACATATTAATAAACCATTCTTTAACTTTTTTTTTTAACTGTATAACCCTACGCCCCTAGTTAATATAGAGATGCATCACGTGCTTTGTGGCCCCTTTGAGTCTTCTATCTTTTTTTAGAGAGCAGTGTGTGCTCCGTTTCTGCATCTGTGGAGAAAATGGTTTGTTATTGCCAGACAGAGCCTCGGTAAAGTTTTAAGTCAAACCATCTGTGTTTTATTAAGCTGATCGATTGTGGAGCGAGCATCACAGAGGGCTTAATTTTGCTTTGTAAGGTTGTCACAATGCTAAAGTTGCAAGCTCGATACCGACCCCAAGGATGTTCCTTGATATTCAATACCATTGGTGATATTATAGAGGTGGAAAAATTTGTTTAATTAAAATCAAAGTCAGAACACCACAAAACAACACAGCCCATACAATACACACACGCACACTTACACACACACACACACATATATATATATATATATATATATATATATATATTAAAAAATATGAAATATATTAACATTGTGAAATTAATTTTAAATTTCTGTTAGTTTTTACAAATATACAGTTACTCAATGTAGTGCAAAATATACAAACCTAAAAAAACTTCAACCACTTGTGTAATTATTGACACAAGTTGAGAAGAGTAATCTGTGTTTTCACAACAGTCTCCAATAACCCCAGACAAAGTTAGAGGAGTCTGAAAACTTGCTAAATATAGCGACAAGTCACTAAGTTGGAAACACTGTAAACAGTGGGTCCCTCAGGTAGGTGCTGGAGGGAGTGGGGCTGCTCGCTGCAGGGCCTGTTGATAATGGGTAGAGGTGGCTTGGTCATTTCCATGAACCAGCAAACGCCAAAGTGGCCTTTAAATATTGATTTCTGTACTAATTAATATCTAACTAGATATAAAATTTTAGTATTGATTTTTACCTGACAATCAAATTATTTGACAACACTACTTGCTGTTTCTGCATACTCACCCCAAGAAACTTCTCTCTTTCACATCACATTACAGCAATTATTCCCAGCATGGGGTACCCAAAGGACATAGGGTGTCCACAAGGGTTTGACTGAACAGAGCTTGTGTGATTGTTAAAATTAAAGCCATGTTCACGCAGACAAGTTGAGTTGTTTCTGCTTTAGTTTTTTTTAATCCTTAAGGTGTTTTGTTCAATGGAACTGTCCTTTTTGGAGCCTGAAAACACAAACTTTTGAGTGAGGTCAGCGAGCTACTGGAGCAGTTCATGTTTATCCATGTAATTTATAAGAGAGAAACAACAGTGCAGATGAATCACCCTTTTTTAATTAAAAAGAGGAGAAGAAAAGTAAAGCTATATGTTGATAGTTACCTAGACTTTGGATTTATTAAAGTATAGTAACCTAATGAATGATCTGTGGCTAGAAGCTAGCCAATGAAAGCATAAAGCCAGGCACGGTTTCACCCTGCCTGGAGTGGGTGGGGGGTGCACAGCTTTATAGTAGTTGCATGAAAGGTGTCCTCAAGGGAAATGGTTAGGAACCACTAAAGCACATTCGAAAATTATCTCTCAGTTCACATTAGCAAGTGCATCAAAAGCTGCCTAGTAAAAGGCAACCTAGTTTTCATCCTGCAGTACGATTAAGAGACATTGCCGCAGTGATGACAACGTCTGTATCTTAGTAACATATGAACAGAAAGTACTATTTTTTTTTACGTAGAACGCATTGTATGACCTGAAAGAAAACCGATATTGTGCTATCCTTCTTTGTATATGTGGAAAAAAGTGTTCCTGTGCTGCTGTTTAACCACCAAATCTAAAGATGGACCCAATATTTGAATACTGGAGGAAAAAAACTTTGTGATTTCTTGCCTTTGGTCATATATCTGCTCTGCTATTTTAATACACCAGAAGCCGTGGTTGTTTAGCTTTCAATTTAACAAGCCCACCCTCAGTTTCTCTCTCTCTCTCTCTCTCTCTCTCTCTCTCTCTCTCTCTCTCTCTCTCTCTCTCTCTCTCTCTCTCTCTCTCTCTCTCTCTCTATCCCCCGCCCCCAAGCTCATTTCCCAGAAGTCTTCTTGTCTGTGTGGGATGATGCACTCAACAGAAAAGCTTAATTATCCATGAGAAAAAAAACAAAGGAGGGGTCATGAGAAGAAAGGCTATGCTTTGCTGTTTGTCATATAATACTGATGTACATCTGGCATTCTGCATTGTATGTATTTTGTTGCTGTCAGGTGGTTCAGGCTTTTCATCAACATTTAAGCAAAATTTAAGAGAGAGGAAGAAGGAGAACTTGAGGAGTGTAGAGGAAGACCTACACAGGTGGTGAGGGAGAATGTGGTTAAAGGAGGCGTACAGAGCAGTGCAGCCAGAACAAACAAGAACAAAGCAGTGTGGAGTTGTTGCTAGGAGTCTGAGGCTGCTGGGGAGCTGGTGTGTACATACAGTACCCAGGTGGCAACTCCAGCTATAACATCTGTTTACATATGTGACTCTAATTTCATGCATGAAATGCTGGAAATTTATATTTTTAAGCAAAGACGGTATCAAGATATTATTAGCAGTTTGACGTAACATGAAACATCCTTCTAGTTTATTACATTTCTGAATTAAGTTGGGACTTTGTGGCTGTAAAACCTTAAGTCAACCTCTAGAATTTTATTTATTTGTTTATATAATAACAAAAAGCTGCTGTTGATTGAAGAAACGATTTGTAGCTACCTCAGAGACTAATAATGGCACTTATGTGCTTCCCTATGAAAGCAGCATATCACGGCGCATAAAGCCTACAGTTCAAATATCATCCCTGAGGTTCTGTTCTTCCTCCAAATGACCCCTAATATCTCCCAGATGGTGAGACAGAGTTCGCCCTCTGGCCTTTTGACTCTGTTTTGGGGTAATTGCTTCATGCTTAGTGCCATTTTTAACTTTTTAAAACTCCACTTAGTCATGAGAATTTCCCTTGATTCCTCATCTGAACTTTACAGCCTCTCACATCAACCTCAAAGGTTCAGCTGGCCAGTTGCATGTCATCACTTCTGTTTCATTTCCTTTAAGATGCACTGCAATATTTTATCCCTCAGCATTGGGTTCTTTAATAAGTATGAAGAATGTCAGTATTTAATTATCAAAAGACCTGTCATGGGTTGTTGAAGAGTCTAAATGTTAAGCAAGAAAAACCGATTACACATTTTCAGAGGTATGGCAAGGAGAACATGATCTATGATGACAAGTGAGTCTGCCTGAACAGAAACCTGAAGCAGAAATTCCTGAAAGTCCTTGTGTGCTTCAACTGACATCTTCTTTTTATGGTTTTCTTTACAGGTTAAACAAAGACAAAACTCAAACTGACAGTGCATATTAACATACTTGGCTTCCATTTGAGCAAATAAAAATATTTTATTAGCAGCAGAAAACACATTAGTTCCTAAAACATAACAGTGATTCCAGCCTAAGCCCCTTTTCCAAGGAAAATACTTTGATTCAAGATAATCATCACAGGAAGTGTGTGTGTGTGTGTGCGTGCGTGCGTGCGTGCGTGCGTGTGTAGAGGGGAGGAAAGTTATGTCAAGGATAATTTTTAAATAAAGATAACTTTGTAATTGAACTTGGTTATATTTACTGGAACTTACAGTTAGTTTATGTATGTTAGTTTGCTCACACCACTTATGATATTATGAGCGATTATGTCATTTGACTTGAGTGTATGAGGAAAAGTATAGTTGGTAAATGCCACCCATTCAAAGCCTATTTGAGAAACAGCCATTTACTTGTGATTGCACAGCCAAAGTTAATCAACAGTTTAAATGCTTTTATGTTCGTTGTGAGGATCACTCGTGAGATCCAAACTGATTTTCTCGGTTTTGATCATTTTACAGTAAGTTCCTGGAATTCAGATTTGCAAGTGGTCTCAGTTCAGTTCAGTTTATTTGTCATTTGCAGTATAAAAAAAATCAAATTGGAAAATAGTTGCAAAGAGCTCAAGTGCACTGTCAACATTTAAACAGACAAAACATACGAAACACAAGCCTAAAAAAAATACAACACATGGACACATCCTACAACGCACGAATACTAAGGAACAATAAAAACACTGTATAAATAAAAAGCAGTTAAAGGGGTAACTAAAACGGTAAGGTGCATGTCTGAGGTGTTTCAAAGTGCATTGTTCAAGTCATGAAAGCTTGTGAAAAAAAAAACTTTTAGTATGACGAGATGTAGTGCATTTAATACCACGATATAGTTTCCCTGAGGGCAGGAGGTTGAACATCTCTGTAGGAGGTTGGCCAGAGGAATTATTGGTGTTCTGTAAAGCTCTTGTTAAAAGTCTAGATTTGTAAATGTCCTCCAGGACTGGTAGGTCACAGCCTATTGTCCTGTGAGCAGAGAGAACCACTGTTTAAAGATCTCTGATTGTTCCAAAACCAAGTGAAAGAGAGGATAAAAAAGAATAAATAATGAATGCTGTCATGTCTTGATTTAAATTGGATTTTTAAGATATTCTTGCAGTGATTCAGCAGAAACGATCTTCTTTAAGCAGCTTTAGTGTGACAGTAGTTTTGTTGTTTGTGGGTGTGAACCACATGGGTAAAATGTCCTCATTGAAAGTCCCCGCTCGTTGAATACTGGTCATTCTGGTCATTGCTGCATGTCATTCTCCTGTATTTCCTGCTTCTCATCATTCTCCTTGCCTTCTAAATGCAAACGGTCTGAGAAGATCTTCTATTCCTTTTCCAGGTGAAAATCCACACGCACTTTCCATCTTGTTGTCAGCCATACAGAAACTGTTAGCCTTAGATTACCAAACTGAGCTGAAGACATGAAGATCAGCCGTTTGCTGACAGAAGCTAAAGATGAGTCATTGTAGGTTAACACATCTTCATTTTCTTCTGTCTCTCTTCAGGTCGTGTAAAGTGCAGGGTTGTCATGGCTCTGTCACGGAGAAAGCTGAAGGTCGTGGTGACAGTGGTGATGGTTAACCTCTTCATTTTCATCCTCTCCCGAAGCAACAGCCAAGACAAAAATGGACAACACAAGCTCCGCACACCCTCCGAACCCTTTTGGGCCATTCCAACCCCCAGTCCTGCTTACTGGAACCGCCAGCAGCAGATTCTGGACACACAGAACAATCACATCTTACTGACAAACTACAGCAGCACAGACTTGCCTGACTGGTTGAATGACACCAGTTTACCCTCTGACCTCTGTCAGCCTAACTTCAGGGTTACCACTCAGGTGAAAGACTACAACTCCCTACCAGATCGCTTCAAGGACTTCCTGCTCTACATGCGATGCCGTTCCTACCCGATCATGATGGACCAGCCAAAAATATGTAAGGAGCCACCATTCCTGCTTCTTGCCATCAAGTCCTTGGTACCACACTTCGACCGCCGTCAGGCAATCCGCGACTCCTGGGGACGCGCCGGCGTTGTTGCCAATAAGACAGTAGTTACCATTTTCCTTCTTGGCAATGCCACAGCTGTGGACTACCACCCGGATTTATCCGAGATGCTGCATTACGAGAGCGACCGCCATAAAGACATTGTCCAGTGGGATTTCCGGGATTCATTTTTCAACTTGACTGTCAAAGAAGTTCTGTTTCTGGAGTGGATCCAGGCTCGATGCGCCAGCGCTCGCTTCATCTTCAAAGGGGACGATGACGTCTTTGTCAACACCTACCGAATCCTGGACTTCCTCAAAAGTATATCAGGGTCCAAAGCCAGGGATCTATTTGTGGGTGACGTTATCATGAATGCGGGGCCACATCGTGACAAGAAGGTGAAGTACTTCATCCCAGAGAGCATGTATGTCGGTGCATACCCTCCATACGCAGGAGGAGGTGGGTACCTTTACTCTGGTGAGGTTGCTGCTCACCTGCACAACATGTCACAACATGTAGCGCTCTACCCCATTGATGACGTCTACACTGGTATGTGTCTTCGAAAGCTGGGGCTGGCCCCTGACAAACACAAAGGCTTCAAGACCTTTAACATAGAGGAGAAGTACAGGTCAAATCCCTGCGCGTACAAGACCTTAATGTTAGTTCACCCGAGAACCCCACAGCAGATGATCCAGATTTGGGCCTGGCTCAGTAAACCTGACTTGAGTTGCCCATGATGCAGCCTGAAGGGGAACCTTGCTGAAAAGCCTAAGTGAAGAAGACAGTTTTGAGGGTTGCTCCTAAAAGCAAAAGTAGAACGTCTTGAACAGGGTCATGGCTTAAAAGTTGGCAGCATTTATTTAAGACATTATGAAAGTTGCCACTTTGAGCCTCAACTTGATGAAACTGATGCATTGTAACATAAAAATGTGAAAGGATGCAATGTTGGCACCAGTTAAATTATAGTATTTTCACCAGGATGTCAAACTTCTATTGAGAAGCTAACCCTGCTTTACTGTTGACCAAACTTCACCCGAAGTGAATGTCTTTCTTTGAGTACACATATTTATATGACAACTATTTATACAGCCTTTATAATCCTTTAACACTGTGTGTAAGCTCCGCGATGGAGTGTCTTAATGCTGTATTCAGTCATTTTAGGGAAGACCTGGACGTGTCCACCTGGAAGCCTCAATGTTGCTGTTTGTTCAAGGTATAAGCGGCTGTGATGGGAGTAGTTAAAAGAAAATATGTTCTAAATGAGCAAAATGGGGTTTTGTTCAAAGCACATGCATTTGTTGATTTCTACAAGCTTTAAAAGAGGTTCCAGGTAAACATAGTTTGTGCTGCTATTTCCGTCCATGCTCCTTCAAGTTTTTACTTGTGAATCACTCCAACTCCAGCTCAACCAGTTTCTCCTCATGGAAGACTTGTTTTTTCACTCTTTATGTGATTCAAATGACAAGCCCTTTAGCTGTGACCTGAAACCTGTTGTTTAGTTTCTCAATAATTCAGCCGTCTCTTGATCATTTTGGCTTTCTGTTATTTAAATTCATAGATTTCCAAAGGTGAACACATTTTGCTTTGAGGGACCAGAAAGAAGTGGTGGCCTTACTATGTTCAGCTCAGTACGTCTGGGCTTGAATGGCAAAATATGGATAAAGAAATCTAAATGCTGTCTAATTCTGCTTCAGGTCTTGACTGTACACATGCTCACATAAACCTCAAGTGCATTTTCAGACATGTATGTGTTAGTCTTTTCAGATAAAGATGCAGTGCTTTAACTCTTAAAGTCTTCTGAAATGTTAAATGCTGCTTTCATGTGCTTTAGAGTCAAAATGCTTTAGATTAAAGGAGTGGAAAGAACATACCTGAGCTACCTAAGCTTTTCTATACTTGACAAAACAGCCTTCTATCATTGTGCAGACTTTATTTCAATATACTAGGTGTATAATTTAGGGTAGGATGACCTCTTGTTCTTTTTTTTCAGCTTGCTTTTAAGATAATTATCAATTTTTCTTTCTCTCAAGGGTCTGTGTGTTGGTGAATGTATTAAAATGATTCCTACCTGTATTATAAGTTAGTACGCAGCTCACTGCTGCTTGGCTTTAGCACAAATACTGTCTTCTACTCACTTGATTAGCGATGTGCTGCACATACCTTGAATACATGTTATGTCACAGTAGGAAGCTTTCTGTACTGCTTTCAAATCTGAGTGGCTTAACTGCCTAGATGTTTGTTTTTATTAAACCCTAAAAGAAAAGGTCAGTGTTACATGATTATTTGTTTTCACCAACTCATAGTCAGTCTCATTTGTTTAATTTCATTGTCATTCCAGACACATCTATTTTCAGTATTTTTTTGTCGTGGTAGCGGGTTTAGTCTGACGTTTAGGCTGTAATCATCTCCGTTAAAGCTCTTATGTGCTCCCCCTGCTGGTTAGGGTGAGTCTGGATGAGCTTTGTATTCAGTGTCATCATCCAACACCTTATCTATTTTAATCATCATTTTAGTATTTCACTCTTGAAGTTTAAAAATTCTGATGGTTGGAGTTTGCCTCACATGTAACACACACACACACACACAAAGAAAAATCATTCAGGCATCACATTTAGGCTTTTAAATGTTAATGACCATCTTCTTGGACACTTAGTATAATTCCTAACTTGTGACATAATCCATCTGTCCCCATGAAAAAAAACAGTAAAGTATCTGACATGTTTTAAATTTAATCACATATGCTGCCTTTTATTTTTCTTTCTTTCACACAGTTTGTGACTTTTTGAAATGTTTACATGTTTTATTAAATGCTACTTATATTTGTTATTGTTACACCTGTCTGATTGGCTATAAACGTTAACCATATTACACATTTCACCATCTGATGTGTACTCGCTTCATGTGTAAATTTAGCTTCTCCATCTTCATGTTATTATTCTTTATCCCGTTTTTTGTTCTTTTAAAGAAACTTGTTATCAAACCTTGCTCTGTGTTTCTCTGGCAGGACGTGTCATGTTTTACTTTCGGTCATGTTTTGATTTTGTTTCAAAGGCAGAACATTTCATTTAATGATTCAATGAATTTCAGTTCTCTGTTTTTGTCCATACAACCCATGGCGACATATCAAACACGATTAAATTATTCATGTGTTTCATTAACATGTTCTCTTAAAACTTGCCATTACCCTGTCACACAACCTCTGCTCCGGCTGGCACCAAATCTATGTCATACTTTTGTTTTGCTTTGTACTGTTTGTGTAAGAATGCCCCTCAAGTGTGTTAAGCACAACTCTTTGACATAAATGACTTGATAATTTCAATAAAGTTATATTTTGTTGTTTTTGTAAACTGACCCAGCTGCCCTTATTGCAAATTAGAAAATGTTTATGCAGATCTAAAGTCTTAGGAATAGTTGTGGTTTTTGGCCTGAAGTGGTTTTAAAGATTATTTAATGCTAAAAATTTTACTTATATTTTACTGTTGTTTCAATCTAACACAAACTGCTGCTTCCCTGTACCTATAGATTTTGTAGGATTTTGTCTTGGGGTGGAGGTGCTAAAACAAAGAACACAAAAATAAAGTATTTACATGGTGTAAAAGTATTTTAAAAAATAACACACATATAAAGATGTTTTAAGACATCTGTTTTCCTTCAAGCATTTATCAGTTTTATAGTGACTGCAGAGGCGTTTCATACATTTCAGTCGATAGCAGAAGTATCACAGGACTTTAGACTTGAAACCCTAAACTTAAAGCACAAAGACAAGCTGGAATATGTGACTCGTAGAATTAAATGTGTAGTGGATGGTTTCTACCAGCAGAGGGCAGCAGAGAATAACGGGATATGCACTGCCATGTTTTTCTCTGCAGTTTGACAACAAGAAATTAAAGATTATGAGTCAGATTTGAAACAGGTCGTGAAATCTTCTAAACTTAAAGGGTGTTTAGCTTATCAGATAAACCTGGTAATTCTTCAGACAGTCAGAGATCATTTTGACATGATTAAAGTTAGTTATTTGCCAGAATTGGTCAAATAAAGGCAAAAATGTGTGTTTTAATTTTTACTGGTAGTGGCGTGCTGTATGTCACCTTAGCATATGATTGAAAAGTTAAAACAGACTGCAAATATCTTGTCATTTTTTATCATAGATTTGCTTTATGATTATTTCATTGTACTTTTGTGCTTTTTGTAGCTGTTTTTTTTAGTTCTGACCTTTACAGTTGCCTTAATGTTTTTGCTTTTAGTTTTTCATTCTGTTAGCTGTAGCCACCGCTCATTTAAACACATGAAACTTGGGAGAAAAGAAAAATAAAATAGCCTTTGGACACCTTAACATGCAGATAAAATGGACCAGGCTGTGGTCAGGATTCAGCTGAGGCTTCATTTTTCTGTTTACCCTCCACAAACTCATTTGGGGATAAATTAAAGAGGTGACACAGTTGTCATGACAACTGTATCCCTAAGGTGGTGCTGAAGTAAAAGAGGAAGATTCCCTCTGTGTGTTTTCTGCAGGCAGTTGGTGTTTAGTACCTACAGATAACGATCTGATGGCCTTTTAAGGGAAAGACATTTAAAAGAGACAAAACCTTTATGAGCTTCAGGTTTGGTTTCCCTGATCTTATGTGCCAGGAAAGAATCAGAGTCCAAAGTAAACAAAACTTCTGAACTCTCACTGATTCAACGAGTCCACATTTGTTAACGTCAGCTTGTTGTATAACTCTAAAGTTGGTCATCAATCAATGCAAAAATCCTTACATGAGAGGATATTTTTTAGCCCTTGTTCCATGATGAGTTACTTTGGACTCATAAAATCCTGATAGAACATCTGCCTCTCTTTAAACAAACGACAGCTGCCTCATTGTGTGCAGAGCAAGGCGTTTATGTCCTATAAATCACAACCTGTAATGCTGCGACACATCACCCAGGTCTTTTTTTTTTTTCTTTTTAGGTCTTCTTTTCTTTTCCCGTTTAGACTCCACAGTTGCATCCTGTTGGTGAGGATTTATACTCAGGAAGATTTCAGCACCTGTAGTTCCTGCATGTGTCATCTACTGCTGTGGCATCCTGTTTAAACCCAAAAATAAACTTTAGAGAGAATTTAGATCACAGCAAATTAGATTTTAATCTAGGATTTTTCAGCTTGGAGACAATATCAAAACATCGTTACTGTTGATTAATAAATCCAAAATAACAGTAAACTGATCAAAGTATATTTATTTTCATCCATTCTTTCTTTTTTCTTCTGTATGAGTCACACTGATAAGGTGTTTTGACAAATTATCTGTTTTTATAAAATTCTAAATTTGACCCTAAAGATTTAGTTATGAATTCAGCTAACTTTGACATTGTTAAGAAGATTTAAAAAAAAAAAAAACACTACATGGGAACTTTGGAGAAATCTGGTTTGGAAATATCTGTTATTAATCTGATTTATTATTATTATTATTATTATTATTATTATTATTATTATTGATTTGCATATGTACCATTGGATTTTTTTTGTCCGCAATGCCAGTAACAGATAACAAAAGTTGGAAAATCTAACCTAATTTTTTATGTTTCTGAATTTTTACACACAGAAGGTTAAGATGAATGTGCCAGTCATAGTTGCTAAAATTAACTGTAGAGGTGCAGGAGAATCTTGAATCAAAACATAATTTGCTTCATTTCAAGCAGCTTAAAAAGCTCCATATCTGTTTTATCTCATTCAAAAGAAATTCAGAAAATGATCAAACAAAACTGTTGTTGATATTTGAGATTAATAAACATCAAACTGATTTTTTTATTTACACATATGTTGATCTAAATCAATATTTGCCAAATGCTTTATAAATGTCATTAAGATCTTGTTTGGACATTCACACCAATGCCATATTCCACATGTGGAATTACAAACAGCTGGTCAGCCAATCACATGGCAGCAATAGAACACATTTAGTCATGTAGACGTGGTCAAGATGACTTGCTGAAGTTCAAACTGAGCATCAAAATGAGGAGGAAAGGTGATTTAAGTGAGTTCTAATATGGCATGGTTGTTGGTCTGAGTATTTCAGAAACTGCTGATCTACTGAGATCTTCACTCACAACCCTCTGTAGGGTTTACAGAGAATGGTCTGAAGAAAAGAAAATATCCAGTGAGCAGCAGTTGTCTGGACCAGAATGTCTTGTTGATGTCAGAGTAGAATGTGCAGACTGGTTGGAGATGATAGGATAGCAACAGGGAGTCAAATAAGCAATGGTTCCAATCAAGGTCTGCAGAACACCATCTCTGAACACACAACATGTCCAACCTTGAAGCAGATGGGCTACAGCAACAGAAGACCACACTGGGTGTCACTTCTTTTAGCTCAGAACAGGAAACTGAGGCTACAATTCATACAGACTCACCAACACTGGACAATAGAAGATGGAGAAACGTTGCCTGGTCTGATGAGTCTCCATTTCAGCTCCACATTCAGATGTAGGCTTGGGTCCCTTAATACCAATTTAGCATTATTTAAACACCACAGCTTACCTAAGTAATGTTACTGATCGCATCCATCCATTTATGACCACAGCGTAGCATCTTCTGATGCTACTTCCAGCAGGATGATGCACCATGATACAAAGCTCAAATCATCTCTAACTGGTTCCCTGAACATGACAATGAGTTCACTGGACTCCAATGGCCTCCACAGTCACCGGATCTCAGTCGAATAGAGCAGCTTTGGGATGTGATGGAATGGGAGATTCTCATCATAGATTTGCAGCAGCTGTGTGGTTCTATCAAGTCAATATGGAGCAAAGTCTCAGGAATGTTTCCAACACCTTGTTAAATCTATGCCATCGAGAATTAAGTTAGTTCAACCATTACCAGCACAGTATACCTAATAAAGTTAATGTCCTCCTGGATTTCTGGAGGATCTGTTTTTTTTTAAATAACCTGTACTCACCACTGCGGTCTTTATGCTTGATATTTATTTTATTAGAACTGGTTGTGTCACTCAGCTTCTAGCCTCTCCTGCACAATGTTTTACTTTAGTTAAAGGACACATTCATTTAGTGGTCATTGATTTACAGCACAACTAAGTGAATATGAACCTCCTGCCTCACCTTCCTCTACTGAGCACTGAAGGAAACAAACAAAAAAAACATACACACACAGTCATTTCCCCTTAAAAGTTTAGTGGAATATCACATATGAATATGTTTGGTATTTTGAGGGCATACCCCTGTGAAGATTGGATGTATAAATCATTAGTTTTAGTAGATAATTAGGACCTTCAGATGAACCCCAGTCTCACACAGGAATTCTCTTCCAGGCATCAGGAATGGTGAATCTGGAATAAATCTTTGCACACTCCAGCTTAGAGATGAGTGTAGATTCTTTTTGTTGTTTAGCTGAACACAAAAAGACTCCCCTTGTTTTCCGTTTCTGCCCTCTGTTGAGTTGAGGTTGCAGGATAATAAATTCCAGATGCTCCTGTTTTTTTTATTCACACACAGCCAGAAAGGAAAGGGAAGGGTGGAGTTTATTATGCAGGTCTCATGCACCAGCTGAGCTGCTATTAGAAGGTTCTGCTTCATTATTGATTATGTGTCTTTGTAAGTGATAGCAGAGTAAGCCCCGCCCACCTGACTCTGACCACATGACAACACAATCTCCAGGAATTATTTATAAGTGTGTTCTGATCGAGGGATAAAGGAGCCTGGCTCAAGAAGGTACAGCTGAGCAGTTTTCCGCTGTCTTTTCCAGCAGGAAAACTTTTAGCCTCCTTTTGTTTGGAACTGAGAGTTTGAACTTCCTGCTTAGTGTGCTAAAGCAGACATGTATCACAATCAGATTAAAGTTCGGCTGCAGTTTTTCAACTGATGTGATTGTTGACACCTCTTTTATCCGTTACTGAGCCAACCTTTGCCAGAGATATGGGAAACAGGCGCAGAGATTTATTAAAACCTGCAAAAATGAACAGAAATACAACATGTAAGGGAGAAACTGAGTTTGCTTGAAAGTCAGCGTTTGCTAAGACCACCTCTATTCTTCGATTGTCTTCAAATCTTTGACAAACTGTTTTGTAATTTCTTTAAGCAGTAGTTCTCCTGGCTTCTTGAAGGACTTGCTAAAGCTCTTCTTTGGATTTTTTTTCATCCTCTTGTTAAGTTTTCTCTCCCTATGATCCCACACTGCTTCAGTAATGTTGAAGTCCAGGCCCTGGGGCGAATTCATGACTCCATCAGACCTGTTTCCACTGATTTTGAGTCTAGTGCTTGTGTCATACATCAGTCTTTTCTCATTATTTCCTTTTTTAAGAATGGCTTCTTGAGATCTACGCTCCAATGGAGGCTTCAGTAAAAAGTAAAGACTGATATTTAGACCACTTCTGGCCCACGCAACACTTGCCACAGTTGTAACTGAGCCAAAAGTGTCTAAAGCAGCCTTATTTTGGCCCAAACATGTCTGCTATATGTAGTGTCGGGATTTTGCTTGACTTTGTTATTCTATTTTTATTTCAGATTTTATTTCTTCATTTTATTTCTTAAGGACATCACTTTCAGATCCTGTATGTCTGCTAGACAGTTTTTTTGTAGACACTTCTTCTTTTGTCCTCCACTTCTCTAGTTTCTTCAAATACTTAAAGATAGACTGAGATATACCAAGTTTTCAGCAAATAACTATTTATAAATCATCTCATTGCTAGAAGAAAATGGCTAAGTTGGCAGGGCATTTGTCTCCCATGTGGGAGAGCTGAGTATGAATCCCATAGGGGATGGACATTAACACCTTCTAGTTGGGTCCTTAGGTAAGACTAAGACTAAGACGCTACTGCCTAACCACCTTTAGATGTAAGTCACTTCGGAGAAAAGCGTCTACTAAATGACTGGAGATAGAAAGCATTATTTTATGTCCATGAAACCTGTGTTATCTTTGGCATTTTCTATTAATGCAACTAAAAAAACTGGAACAAATGATGTGTTTGTGTGGGGCTGTAAACAGAGCGTCTATAAGCGTCTGAAAATGGGTTCTTAGTGGAGTCTATATATGCTCTGCTTATATTCTTACAAGAAATTGTCAGGGAAAAAGACTAGACTTGAAATGAGTGAAAAAGAAGACTGTATCATAAGAAATACTAAGATTTCTCCAGAAAGCCTAGAGAAGTATGACTGAGAGTATTTGTGCTTTCTTATAATGTGTGTTAGTCATAATCAGCAAATCAGGACACACATGTTGGGCTTTAAACCATCCGAGAGAAAACATCTTATCTAATGAAAAGGGCTGGAAAAAAACTTTTTTTTTTTAATTTACGTCTAAAATGTAATTTAATTCAGGTTAAAAAAAACTGTAGCTTTTACTAAACCACTTTCCATTTCTTATCTCGCCATCAGCCTTCATTTTAATTGGATTGGATGTCAGAATCTGATGGACAAATGTGATGATTAAGAAAGATCATCAGTGAGCTGCCAGGAAGTCGGGATGATGGAGCCGAAGTTCCTGGAAACTGATTGGACCATACACACACAGACACACACACACACAGGGAAAGAGGTCCCAGGAGGTTTTTACTCCCTCATCTATCTTTGAAAATTACCTTATATTTGCAGGTTTTAAATAGCATCTACAGCTCTTCATCAAAGACAGACACCTCCTTTCACACAAATACAACTCTTAAAGCCTGTAGAAGGCCTCTGGTGCCCGAAGATGAATAGGAAGAAGCCATCGGGTGACTAATTGAATCTCTGAGGATGGTTTTGTATCCTGCAGAACTTTGCCAACAACATTAATCACACACAACCTTTTAAGCTGCAAGATCAGTCTGCAACTGCATGGGCAAAGATAATAAGAGGAGAAAAAGACCAAAAAAGGAAATGCTCATGCCTAACATCACACAGTCTGATAAAATCAATTTAGCCCTGCTGACTATGATGCATCTTTATAAGCATTTCATGTTTTCAGACATTGACTGTTATTTCTGGAATCTGTGGTTGAAGACTTCGGATTTTTTTTTCTTTTTCCTAAATGGAACCATTAAACAAATGAAGGAAACAGCCGCTCACAGTTACCTTTGCTTGATGAAAGATGGAGGGACATGGAGGGAATGAGTCATGGCTAAGAGACGGATCTTTTCCAACTAAATCACTAAAATGCAGGAAATGTTGGTTTGTTGGCGTTAAAATGCTGCCACACAGCTGCCGCAGCCAAGAAATACTTTCTGCTAAAGAGCAGCTCCTTGACAGTGAAGTTGTTCAGCTTTTTTTTTTTTAATACACAAACGTTATAAAGAAACAAAGGGCTTAAAGTACAGGCACATATTTGAGAAGGATTCTATAGCTAACTGGAGTTTCTTGGATTGGATGTAACACACTGACAGGTCACAAATTAAAGGGAAAAAACTTTTAAAAAAAGAAAGTGTTACAGTGAGGCTGTTGTGTGACAGCACAACAGCTTCAGTTGGTCTTGGCATTGATTTTTTGGAAATCTACTGAAAGGATGGGACTAAAATATTCCAAAAGATATGCTGTCATGAGTTGGTTTGATGGTAGAGGTGAAGAATCCTTGTTCTGGAAGACCCATGGCATCTGATCCAGATCATTTTCACACTCCTCACCAAGCATTGACAACACTTCCCCTATAGATGGTAAAATGATCATCCTGAAGACCACTCCAACTTTATATTAATCACCTGAAAAGGAGTATGTAGACCCAAACATGCTAACAAAGGATCCCCACAGCATAACCGAGAAACCAGATCCTCTCTCTGTAACAAGAACGTACACCCACCGGCCACTTTATTGAGTAAACCTTGCTAGTAACAGTCGAACTGCCTTTATGCTTGGTGGCATGCATTCAATAAAGTGTTGGAAACATTCCTCAGAGATTTTGCTCCATATTGACATGACAGCATCACAGTTGCTGCATCCATGATGAGAATCTCCTGTTCCACCACATCCCAAAGCTGCTCCGTTGGAATGAGGTCTGGTGACTGTGGAGGCCGTTGGAGTTCATACCAAAGCTGACTCCTAAAACACTAATTGCTCTTATATTTATTTATTCTGATTATTGTCATACAGTCATCATGTGGTTTACTGTTGACACTTGTCTGTTTTGTGTGGTTCACGTCTGTTGTACTGTGAATTCAACACAGCTACACTGTTGCCCATGAAAAATTTCTCTTGGAGGACAATAAAGTTTATTGATTCAAAATATATACCACCACCAGCAGGCTGAACTGTTGCTATAAAGCAGGATGGATCCGTGTTTTCATGTTGTTTCTACCCAATCCTGAGGCTACCATCTGATTGTGGAGCTGAAATGGAGACTCATCTTCTATTCCATCTTCTATTTCTAGTGTTGTTGAGTCAGTGTGAATTGTATCCTCAGTTTCCTGTTCTTAGCTGACAGGAGTGACACCCGGTGTGGTCTTCTGCTGCTGTAGGTTGGTTCAAGGTTGGATGGGTTGTGTCATCTTGACCTGCCTACATGTGCTGAGATGCTGCCATGTGACTGGCCGGTGAGTGTTATGTTGGTCAACAGTGCAAAACACTGTAGTTTCACAAAATAGGCTCCAAAATTCCACTATGGCAACAATTTCCTTACTTACTTCCCTTTGTCTGTAAAGAGACAGCTTACATGATGACATATCAGTTCCACATCCATCCATGTTCTTGCTCCATGATGACATTCAACAGTCATGTGGTGCCTTGCTACATGATCAGGTTCACTTATTAGACACTGTTGGGTTTAACATAAAAAAAATAGTTAAAACACCTTGTCAACAATTTTACAAGCAACATGTTTTAATAAAACAAATAATTACAATATGAAGCCAGTGAAATAAAACCTCTGATAATAGCGTGTTTTATAAAGAAGAAATCACTGGCTCTGCTGACCTGATCTGCTTAGACAGCTCTTCCACATCTTAGTGGCTTTGACTACCTCTGGGTTTTTCATACATGCCTCTGAAACTGTCCAGGGAATTCAGCCTACCTGCAGCTTTAAATGCTACTAAAAGCCTAGACAGAGGTCAAAAAGACCTTTAAAAGTCAACAGTAAAATCAATGGGAGCCAACAGAGAGAAACAAAAAAAAAACGAGATGTGCCCTCCTCTCCTTGATACATAATGGAAGGAGGAGGGATGAAGTTCGCAAAGTTCTTTCACTTTCTATTTCCATTCAACTAGTCCTCACTTATATGTTACTTATTTTAAAATTGAGTGGTTTTAGTTCTCATGAAGTGAAGATGACTGGGCCTTAAACAAAAGAGCAGCATAGCATTATATTGCCAGTCTGGATTGTGACACTTTGATGTTAAAGTGAACGCACAAATGTACTTTTTACTTTTTACATGTTCGCTGTTAAAAATAAATAAATAAATGGTCTGCCTCCAGGCTGCATCTCTCTGCATCTCCTAGCGAGTTCTGTCTCTTTTGTCATTTCCTGTTTGTGATGAAAATAGGGTGAGGAGGTGGGGATACTGGGTAACAGTTGTATACATTCCCAGTTTATCTGTTTAATAAATTCACACATTGCCAGAAACAGTGATTCTTCTTATAAAAAAACAGTTTAAAGACATAAGAAGTTGCAAAGAATTATCCCCTGAATCTGCAGCTTCTCTCAAATTATTATTATTATTAATTAAAGAAATGTTTGGCTCACTCTTTCTGCTCTCATTGTAATATTTTCTATAGTTTCCCAGCAAAAAAACTTTCATAAACCTGGTGTGGATGATCTTTTCATCAACTGGTGGTTAATGCAGCATTTAGCTCTTAAAATTCAGAATATTTTCCAGTAGAGGCAAAAAAGAGATCGATTGATTGAAATTAATGCGATGCAAAATAAGTGGCTGCTTAATAGTAGTTTAGACTCAATATTTAGGTATGTTGATCTCTTGATATTAATAGTTCTAATGAAATACAGCCACCTGAGACACACAGTTTAAAGACTTGCTGCATATACCTGCCTCAGCATCACAAAAAGCACGTCCTCTAGAGAGGACACAGAAGAAGGGAGGGGGGTGTGATGAATATGTTGCTTCAAGCACTTAACTCTATTTCAGAGGGAGGACGTTGTGCCCTAATTCTTTGCATTCTGTAGGGAAAAGAGCAGGACCAGGAAATATGGAAAACATAGATGGGAAATGATGTGCGGAGTAAGAAAGTAAAAGACAGAGAAGAGGAGAGAAAAGGGTAGAGTGTGGAAAATGAACATGGAGAGGACATGGAGAGAAGGACTGATTTAAAAAAAAAAGAGAGAGTTCAGAAGGGGAGACCAAAAGCAAAGGGAAGGAAGTATAAAGAGGGAAATGAAAGTACTGCAGTGCCCCTGGGGAGGAAGTTCTCATCCTCTCCAACATACACATGACTAGCTGGATTTCAGATGTGCATCAAAACTTTATTTAACGGCATCTGAAGCACTTTCTTTTATTAACATCCGTGATCATCTCTAGAAATAAAACATGGGAAACATTAGAGTGATGGACCTCCTCTCTTTTTAATAGCTCTAAACAAACTCAAATAAAGAAGATTTTTCAAATATGAAGAAGTAATTGTTCAAATGTTTGACAACAGAAATATGTTTGTGTAATTTAGTCTGTTACAAACTCATTCCCACAATTCGCAGCACCTCTGAGGACCCAGATTACCCCGACCTGGGGTTTGTGGAGTTCAACTGTGGGAAGCTTCAGTTAAATGATCAAATATAAATTCAAGCATAAATCTAGTTCCATCACAAGAGATCCCATTTTGCCTGTGTTAGCCTGTATTTACAAAAACCTACATTTCCAATCGGGTCCAATCCAATCTGCCGGTCCCAGTTTGAGTTCAGGATACTGTAGCCTCCTTTGTTTTTAAGACTTAAATATTTCTTTAAAGGAGCTGATAATTAATAAATCTTTCAGTGCAGTTTGTTTTAACCTCCTTATAATAATAAAGGATCAGATTTTGTAGCCAAAAGCACTTTACATTGAATCCATTATTCATTCACTCCACATTCACATGGTGGTAAACAACATGTGCAGCTCAAGCTCAGCCAGGCTGGATGGGAAGCATCGGTGCACAGCCAATTTCAGCTCTGCACCAGTGCTCCACTGAGTTTAGGTCCACACTGTAGCCTTGTCTTAATTACCTCTGTCTGAAACCATGGTAACCAAGGCTATGTTTTGAGATGTACTGAATACAATATTTCCCTTTTAATTTTTTGAGTCCACCTTGTCCAGCCATGATGAGATTGAAAGTGTTCTCATTAAAGGTCTAACCTGAATAAACATGTGAAAAGACAAGTGATGGGTTTCCAGCCTCACTTTATTCCTCCTCTGAAGAGAGTAGTTTAGTTTCCACAATAGCAGCGACAAACCTTACTGAAAGGTATGTGAACCTTCTGGAAAACCAGTTCGCTCAGGATAATTCCATATGCTTCCTCAACCATTTTCCCCTCAATCCTGACTAGTCTCCCAGGGCCTGGTGCAGAAAAATTTCCCCACATCATGATGCTGCCACCACTGTGTGTTCAGTGGGGATAAAATTAATTACGGCAATGTTTTCTCCACACATGTTGTTGGTAGTTGTGATCACATATCAGGTTATCAAACCAGAGGATTTTATTTCCTTTTTTCCAAATTCCCTGCAGGCCGGGTTTAATATTTAATTAGAAAATTTTAAAAAAACATATTATAAGTTCAAATTATTCAACTAAACTGGTCATTTTGTTGCTTCACAAAGGTAAAAAAAAAAAGAAACATATTTTCAAGTAAAGTTAAGAAAACATTTTTGTAGGATTCAAAATGTTTGCTTATTCAAGCATCTTTCATTTCCTGTCTGGAGCAGATGGTTTGATATACCACAGAGTGAGAAAATAATCAAAAACTGGAACCATCTCATTTTATATTTGTGTTTTCCTCATAACTCCTCTTTTTTTAAAATAAAGTGAAATTCTTTATACATTTTCTGTTTATGTCACTCCCTTCTTCTTCCCTCTGTCATTTCCTCTGTTTCTGTCAGTTTAGCTGAGCTGCAGGATGGTGGAACATCATTTGCACGTCCCTCTGTGTTAAATAATCAGAATCAGAATCAGAATTAGAAATACTTTATTAATCCCTTTGGAATTCCTCAGGGAAATTTGTGTTTCCAGTACAACCCGTCCAAACAGGATCAGGCGTACTGAGGCAGCAGCCGTTTCTACAGCGCTCCTTTGTCTTTGTCTGTAATCCTCTCTTTGTGTCAAACCAAATAAAGAGTAAAACTCTACTTTCTGTTTAGAAACTCTAAAGATCTAATTTATTTTTTTATTTCTGTTTTACAATCTCCACACCCCAACTGACTCTAAGCCCCTTTGCAGCATGAAGTAAATAGGCTTTAATCTATGTCAAGTATCAAAAATGTTGGTTTATGTGATCTGAATTATGGATTCAAACCAGACTTTGAGTTTATGCTCTTGTTTTCTGTTTGCAGTCATAAAGACATTTTCCTCTGATTTGAAAGTGAAAATTAACTCTTAACTCTTTCATTTCCACCCAGAAACTTGCAAATAATTGCACAGTCAGTGACACAACTTCCTGGTGTTTTATTCAAATTATTTAAACATGTGCAACTAAGATTTTTGTGCTGGTGTTGCATTACATCTGAGCAGACTTAGTAACATCCATTCAAATGACTCATTTACATGGATGTGTTCTATACAGTTTCAATAAGACGAAAAGGAAACAGGCCCAAAAGTTAATAAGCTATTCACTTTGGATTTGCAGGTGTTACAACTTACTATCTAAATCTTTAAAAAATAAAAAGTCAACACTGGTCTTTACACTGGCTGCCTGTCCATCAAAAAACAGACTTTAAAGTTCTGCTGCTGGTCTATAAAGCTCTGCATGGTTTAGGACCAAATACATAGTGACGTCTTAACCCAGTATGAACCTACTAGACTCCTCAGATCAGATTGGGTTTCTTTTCCGTTACCAGAGTCAGAATCAGACATGGAGAAGCTGCATTCAGCTTCTATGCTCCACATGTCTGGAACAAACTCCCAGAAAGCCTCGGTTTAGCTGAAACACTCAGTTTATTTAAATTAAAGTTAAAGACCCACCTGTTCTCTGCTGCATTTAAATAGTTCTGCTCCGGTTCTCGAGGGCCACAATCCTGCAGGTTTTCAATGTTTCCCTGCTCCAACATACCTGACTCAAAGTAATGAGTCATTGTGCAGAACGTCATGCCTTTTGACTGACTAAATGCATGCTTCTACTTTATTGTATTATAACATAAAGTCAAACATCAAAGGACATAATGATTGCCAAAGAAAAAGCTTGGAAGTTTTGTGATAATCAATGGGTTAATTTTTCAGACTATTTCTGTGCTATTACTGTCTTATCCAGCAGCAACGTAAGGAGCTACCCCACTTTATTATATGTTTATTGTTAAACCATCCATATTGTACATGGATGGTATCTGTGTAGCAAACAGAGTAACGCTAGATGATGATCAGCCTATCACCTGGCAGGAGTATCCTGAAGCTAACAACTGCACTGCTGACCAACATAGTTATTTCATGATTGCTATATAACTGGTTTGTTTCTGTTGGCTTCGGCAAGCAGTCACAAAGGCAAATACCACAGAGGAAGCAAGAAAAGAGGTAAAATGACTTGACGAGGTGATCATATTTAATTTAATGCCTACATCACGCACCAAAAACACATCCATAACTGGAACATACAATTACCAGTGGTTCCTCAAGACTGAAAGAAATAATAGATTTATACAAAATAAAGATTTACACATATTTCAGAAACCAAACTACTTAGATAATCACACTAATTTCCCAAACCAATTATTAACCAAAGATATATAAATTTGTCCCATCCACAATTCCCCCTTGACCAGACATAAACCCCTGGGGACCTCCTTTGTCCATGCACCACTCCTGGGAGATGAAAACGGTCATAAAAAGTAAAAGTTCTCATGGTTCCTGGGTTTTGGTGTGTGTTAGATGTTGATCATGGTTTAAGTTTTTGGTTTTTGTCATATTGAGTTCGGTTTGACTCTTGGTTTATAGTTCTGGGTTTTTGTCATGTTTAGTTTCTGTTATGTTCATGCTTTAGGTTTTCAGTTTTGTCATGTTTAGTTTGGTTTTCCCACATGTGTTCCTGTGGTTCCTGTTTCTGCCTCATTAGTTCACCTGGTCCAATTACTCATTCACTTCACCTGTTCCTTGTTACTCCCTCTGTGCATACCAGTTTGCTCTTGACAGATCCTTTTGTGGTTCGTTCCCCTGTCATGTGTGGTTCCCTGTTCCTGCGTTTTGACAATATATCCTGTTACTTGCACTGATTTTTGCCTCATGCCTTGACTGCCTGCAGTTGGGTCCTCACTCCACCGAGTTACCAATTTTTCTATATTTTTACTTACAATTGAATCATCTCTAAGGAAACTAGTGCACTGTTTTATATCCAAACCAATTAATGTCTACCTTGTCTTCACAGATGAACAAGACAGATAACCACACAGACACACAATCCATGAATCAACAAACCAATTACCTCCCAGCCCTCTGTGTGGTTATTCACCTTTGAAAAGAAAAGATAAAAACAGGTTTACCAACTCTTTGGGAATCAATATCGAACGTGGAGGTAACTGCAGCTTGTTTACACAGTTTCAAAGGTGTATCCTTAAATCAGAACATTAGATTTGTGGAGTGAAGTGAATCTCTCATTTCTGTCTGTCAAATCATGCATTCGGTTACAGGACAGCTGTAGCACAAAGCTGAACAGCGAACAGTTGTCCTCAAACCAGAAGGTCGGTGACTGATTCCAGACACACACGAAGTGTGCTTGGGCAAGACACCTAGGTTGCCTCCTGATGTGCCCATTAGGGTGTGTGTGTAAATGGGTGAATGTGACAGGTTGTGTAAAGTGCTTTGAGTGGTCAAGCTGACTGGAAAAGCATCATATAAGTACATGTCCATTTACCATTTCCATTTACACACATAAAAAATAAATAAATAAAAGGAAAATATGAACTGTTTAAACTGCAATGAGTCCAGTGTAAATCCCACTGGATAAAAAGGGCACAAGAGATATTTAAAAGCTGTTATTGCTGGTAAAGACTGAAATATTAGTAAATGTAATAACTGTGTCTCCAACATATAGTTTTGTAGATCTCATTCTGTGTGAAGTCTTTTTATTGCTGAAAGAGAAACAGCCAGTTTGTTATGTTGCTTTAAATTTGCTTATAGCCAAACAGTCTATCTGGGAGAGTAATAATCAAAGGAAGCTGTTGTTTGCTAAACAAAATTGTGTAACCAGTACATCACATGATTGACTGGTCAAAGAAAACACAGGAAGTGAAAGAAGTCTGTAACTCCATGAGTGCAAGCTTAAAAGTTTAAAGACAACTGTGTGAACAGAATTATAAATCCAGAGAATAAAGAGGAGAGGAAACACCATGTTGCTCTTTTTCCTTCATTTTTGGGCTCAAAGCAACAGTAGCCTGAAGTGACACCAGCTTGATCTAATGATCCATGTCCAAAACAGAGCTATTATCTTTCCCAAATGAAGTTCTGTCATTTTTGTGGTATTGTTGGCTCAAAATCTGTGGTTTATTTAAATGCAGGGCATTTCTCTTCAGTTCCCATCTTCTTCTGGGAAACAAAGAATGTGAAATTCTCACAAAAAACATTCAGTCTCTGAGGTTCTGCTGGTCTCCAAAGTTTATAAAAGACCTTCAGTGTGCATTAAGCCTCATAATACACATATTATGCAGCATAAGGATATTGTTGTTTACCAGCCATATGTGGACTGAACATAGGGGTTGTTTTATTAAAGAATCATTATAATGGCATTATATTAACTCATAACATCTGCCTCTCTTTGGCTTCAGAGCCTGACCTTAGCACACACAGTAAACTCAGAGTCAAATACAGTCTAGTTTATGTTTCCTCCAGTTCACTCTATCCCAGTTTGACAGTTACCAGTCTGATTTCTGTCTATGATTTCTTTGGTAGAGTAAGTGTAGCTTTTTACATCTATGCAGCAACATGGTATGACAGATTTCTTACATACGATCTGCAGCAGTGTTCTGTCCTCTTTAGAATGACATGGTAAAACCTTAAAACACTTTTTAAAACAAATTTTCAAACTGCACAACATGGCTTATAAATAAAGGAAGCAACTTAAGGTACATTTTGCATCAAATTTCTTGACATTTGTTCTCTTTTTATGATGCTGAATTATGTTTATGGTTAGTCAGGGCACAGTGTCATTCATCCACATGTATGAAACAAATCTGCTTGATTATAACAAATAATATGACTTCAAATTGTATTAATAGCTTTTTCCTGATGACTGAAAAGTAGTTTTCAGAATGTGCTTCAAACTTCTGTGGCTGAGTGTGCAATTCAGGATACTTGGCATGATTTAATACGGGATGGAGGTTACATCTCAGCTCGTATCTTAATGGCTGATGTCATTTTTGTGGCAGAAGGAGATGGTAATATGAGGCATTTTGCCAGCCAAGCTGCCTGGAATGACTTGCACTGCAAACCACAGCTGAGCTGCTGTTTTCCAGAGGGGAGGGGCCGAGAAATATCTTCCCTGTGAGCCGCTGAAGTCCAGACTCAAGCCTTGGATCAGTCCATGTTATTACACCTGCAAGCAATGAGCGAGGCCAGCAAGATCAACGGGGGGGGGGGGGGGGGTGTTTTCTTTTTTCTTTCTTTCTCATGCAACTTTTTGTTCTCTTTCTTCATTTTCATGTCACACTTCATCAACAGCAGTTTTGGGAACATGTGTTCATTGTTTCTGATTTTAAGGACTTGCTGCAGGTTAATCAGCGAAGGGAACAACATAGTCTTTGAGCTCCAATACATTTCTTTTCTATTTGATCTTTGTGCATTATTTCCTTCATATAAAGCTGGATTATTTTTTATTTCTACCTTCATTCTTTATTCTGCCTCTTGATTTTTGTCTTTAGATTTTTTTTACTTCATTCTTTGTTAACAGCAATGCCAAAACTATTAATTCCTCCATGGCGCTTTCCTGCATTCAATATGTTTGGACTGCCAGCGAGGAAAAACTCCAGATAATAAACTCCAGACCATTCAGTTACCTCTCTGCCAATCTCTGAGCTTAAAAGGGGAAGGAAGGAGCTTTGTGCTAAAGTTCAATAACTTTTTGGATTCAGCAGATTCTGCAAAACAAGGCAAAGTTTAGAAGCTGAATTAGCAACTAAAAAATGCTGGCTCGTAGAATTCTTTAAAATGGTTGTCAAACTTTGTTTTACAGACTGGTGATGGTACCAGCAGTTTTGTTTTTAATGCAACAAAAGTTTGTAAAAAAAAAAAAACAAAAAAAAAACAATAAATCAGTTAATATGCATTAAAGAGTTTTATGAACTGTATAAACATGGTGGTTCCTTATGGTTCTGTTTCAGGTTTAGCTTCGTTCTTGCAACTCCCTGTGATATAAATTAGCTCTGTGGTTTCCAAACTGGGGGGCCTATAGCTACGATGGAAGGGAAATATCTTGCCCTGGTCTTAACTAGTACAATAGTGGGTAACAAAGAGAGACCACATCTGACAGTATAAAGTCTGTCCTGTCTTTGTATGCCTGTTTTATGATGCTAATGTTATGCTACACAAATAAACATTACTTTACACCCTTTTCACTTAAATTTGATCAGGTATTCTTACACTAAAATACCAAAACAATAAACAATCTCAGCGTCAAACCTTTCAAACTCAACTGATTATTTGGTTTTAACAGAGAAAACATGACATTTTCAGCTCCTTGTTTTGAGTGACAGTGTGTATGATGAATAGCAACTCTACTGTATTTGTCATAACAACAATAAAAAAACTAATATGTGAACAATCAAGAAAGTTAATTACTGCTTTTCAGTGAACTTGTTGGGCCTTTCGTTTCCTCAAATTATACCGTCATAATGATAGTAAAAGAAGGGTATCGTGTCCTGGCTAATAGCACTGTTGCTTATTTACTTTTTGATAAAAATGAAAAAAATATTTTTTTAATTGTATAAGCTGTGTCACAAAGCATGGAACGTGAGGACCAAGTGCAGGCTTACGAAGAGGCAGGAGGCAGAAGGAATGCAGGAAGAAGGTTTTAATGATCAAGCGCTGGATAACGTGCACAGACAAAACAGGGGAAACATGAGGAGAGCAGTACATGGACAAAAACAAGACAGGTACATGAAAAGGAACTGGCACAGTGAAAAGGAAACCAATGAGTATATATACATACAGATGGACTAATAAGGAACAGGTATGAGCAAATAAAATCAGATGTACTAACAAACAGAAGCAAAAAGCAACAGAGAATACATAAGGGTAAAAACTACAAAAAATAAAGCATGAAAAACAGAACTCAAAATTAAAAGACAAAAACACACAAACCAAGCTGCTGGTAAAATGTCAATGGAAAAATTAAACCATTATAAGGGTATTTTACAGCTCACACTCGTGACGCTAAAAAGACTGTTGTGAAATGAGGAAATGAACATTTTCTTTCAGAGATTTTTTTTTTTTATTTCTATTTGCAGATTGAAAAAGGTTTGTTTTCTTCTCCTTCAGCAAAACAGGATCCATTATCGTCTGCTCTCTGTCTCCTGGAATCATGTCTCAGCATATACTGTAGGCAGAAACTGCTTGTGTCCCCTTCAAAGAAAATGTACCCTTATAGTTTTCTCAGCAGAGTTTTCACAAAAATCAGCTCAAAGGGGAGATGAAATATTGAACATGAGTCTGATATCAAGACTGATTCCAGAAAAAAAAAAGGTTTACATTTTTCTGATAATTACAGCGAAAGCTTTCTTAACTTCTATCTCAGCAAACTGCTGAGGGACACGATGAACTGAGTCAAGACAATTATGTGAACTGTGCTGACTGTTTAGCCTTTGATGGTTTGACATGATTTACTTTAGGGACAAGCAATATAAGTAGCTTCACGACTGGATGCAGGCCAGCTTAAATCAGCAGAATATCTGCAGAAATCTGGGCGGTTGAAGTGAGGCGGCCAACGCTTCCTCTTCCTGCAGAACCTCACATGAATAGCACACTCTCATCCTCCCAAAACAATTACAACCAAAAGCCCTGAGGAGCTGATACGTCAATGCATGTGACTCTGCTCCGTTGGAACATAAAAATCTGTTAACATTTGGTTGTTAAAGGGGGGGGGCGGCATTAACAAGCACTGAGCAAGTGTTGTATCTGTAGGTCTGCACATCTGGATGCATTTTCAGATTAGCTAGTTGGTTACTTGAGATATTTGTCAAAGTGTCAGTTTTCCCTCCTCTGCTCTGAATACTTGACCTGACCAACCACACAGGATAGAGTCCATTTACGTTAAAGAGGACAATATAGAAAGTGTCATCACTGCAGAACCTTGACTTTAATAAAGGGCTCATGAATTGTCCTGTATGTTTAGATTTTTAAAGCAACTGCATGCACTATGGGCAGGCAGTAGGTAAAATAAATTCAATCATTTAGTTGCAATGCAAAGTGTCTTCGATACGTACCACCTTGCACGAAACCTGTCGATCTGCTACTTAAACTCAGTTGTTCTGCAGATTCACAAAGGTTTAATCAACAACCACAGGCTTCCTTGTACACTTCATGAGTCTTTAACCCTGTTTTCACCAATGGATCAGGCTTGGTACAGGATGGGGCAGTACATTTTTTTTTTGTTTCCACAGACAAAAACTGGGAAGGGTGCCAGAATAGCTCATCTGAGCCATCTTGTTTTGTTGTGAGCCTTTTGTTGGGGTCCTAATCTTATCAATCCGATCTTAAGGGGTGGAGCTTGACACATTGCAGTCTGTTGGTTGGTTGGAAGAATCATAACTTCCTGTTCAACTCAGCAATAAGAACAAAGCAGGAACATTTTTAAATATGTCACGGATTTTTGTTGTTTAAAGCCACATCACAATAAGAAAGAACATGAACTGCTGGATGTCCACTATTCTCATCATTTGTTTCTGTGTCATGTTATTCTTTGCTATATTTCAGGGAAGATGTTGCACTACTATGACATCATACTACAACATAGCTGCCACAGCTATCAGTATCCAGCTTATACCTTGCCTACCAGGTGAGGATACAGTTGGCTCTAAAGACCCAACAAAGATCAGGGTTTACTGAGCCAAACTGCACCAAACCATCCCGTCCCAAGCTACGTTTCATTGGTTGCTATAGATTCCAGAGATACTTCTCAGTCGAATTTGCTGTGTAGCCATTTGATAATCCTTTAGTGTAGTTTGTAAATGTTCTGCAGATCTACATATTCCAAATCAAGACAAAATGAGTCTATTTTTTCCAGCAGAAGACACTGCTAGTTTGTGATCGGACCCTTTCTACCTGGACTTAAAACAGCATCATGAAACACAGATATATGTTTTCTGCCAAGTGACTAGTTTGCAACATCCTTAAATAAAATGAGCATCTACCTCATATGCCGCCATTTATTTTTACCCATCTGCTGATTAAAAACCATTTGTATTTGTATACGGAGTAAGAATTACTTTTAAGGAACTAGACTACTGGTTAAACACAGAAATGATTTAAGTTCATGTCTGAAGTTAAAGAAATTAAACCTAAAATTTGGTGAATTTTCAAGTTAATCACAGTTTTTTATAAAGTTATCCTAAATGGAAGTCTCATGGCAAAAACAAGCAGGGTGACTTTCACAGCATCCATCCATCCATCCATCCATCCATTTATAATTCCCATCTAACCCAGTTCAGGATTAAATAGGGGCAGAAGCCCATCCCAGCTGCCATCAGGTGAGAGGTGGAGCATGTCCTGGATGGGTCGCCAGCCAATGCAATATTCTCTGGAGGGGTTTTAGGGCAAAACTTCAGGGTAAAAAGACCCACTTTGGAAAAGCAAAAACATTACTAGCTTGGAGTTTTGAGTCCTGGGCTACCAGCACCCAGTGACTTAAACATAACCAACAGTGACCCAGTAGTGTACACATGTCTGTTCTGAACAGATTGGGCCTTTGAGAAGGGGAAATTAAATATGAACTTGCAAATCGGCATAATACACTTTCATTGTGACTGCTTGAACTCATTAAGGGACCAGCTTCAGTACTTCATGACATCTACATTGTTGTAGACAGTGTTAATTACACAGCTATACGGATATGAAATACCACAGCTTTACATGAATAAATATTTTTCAAGTTACTGAACACAAAAGAAAAGAGACTGGGAGTTTTGGGAGTCTCCCAAGACTCCCAGTCTTTTTGGTAAGGAAAGATCATGAATAACATAAAAGCTCATCAGCAGACTCATAACAAAAACCAAATGAGCAGAACCAGAACAAAAAGACTCAGACCTGCTCTGAAACCTTGCATCAGACACTGTAATAGATCGGCCATTTAATGCCACAAAAACAACAAAACATTAATGAGAAACACCTGTATTGATGTTTATTATTTTGTTTTTTATTTTTATTTATTGTAAGCCTCATAGCATAATTGTCTAAGTCATATTTGAAGGTTTTACAGGCAATGATGGACAGTCAATCAGCAATATTAGGAGAGTACAGTTAGACACAATTTAGCCAAATTATGACTAAGGCGATTATATTATGAGGCTAAGGATATATTAAGCAAGCTCCAAGGTGTTGATTAATCCATTCTGGCAATGAACACCTTAATGACTTCATCCAGCCACCGTGCTGCTAATTAACAAGCCATTAAAAAGGCAGGCGGAAGTGTCTAATCTCGGCTGCTGGAGCTCACAAGGAAGCCATTCTGCTTTCAACACGCCTGAGTGGCCTCCCAAAAAAAGCCCAAGACAGTCATCCAGGGACTAATTCAGCTATTGTTCAGGTTGTGTGAATGGAAGTGAGGAACTCTCTCTTGGGTAGAGTAACTGGAGAGCAACTTGTCTGCTGCACAGTCGCTGTTCATTCAGCGAGCTGATACTGACTTGACGCTTGTTCGCTAATGATCTTGTAGCAGTGAGCTGATTTGGTGCTGCCTATCTGGCTTGTTCCCTTTTCTTTTGTTGCAGAGAGAGGCTACCAGAACACAAGTCTTCTTATCTGCTGCACATGCACACATTTACATTCATATGAACTACATTTCTGTGATAGTTTTTCTCGCTAATTAGAAAAGCAGAAAGTGTTTCCTATCTTTAATATCATATCTTTTATATAAGAAACAAGCAGACACATTAGGCATAAATTCAATATGTTTAACTTAAATTTAAAGACAAACACATAAATTAAATCTCAGTGCTTGTCCCTTTAATTCTATTGGGCTATACACTCACTAGCCACTTTATCAGGGTTGGACCCCTATTTTTTCTTTCAGACCTGCCTTAATTCTTGGAGTCATAGCTTTAACAGGGTGTTGGAAACATTCTTCAGAGATTTTACACCATATTGACATGATAACATCACACAGTTGCTGCAGATTTGTCGCCTGCATCCATGATGAGAATCACCCACTCCACCACATCCCAAAGGTGCTCTATTGTTTGGTTTTGTATGGAAATGTATGTGCGCTGGCCCTGTAACAGACCAGGGTGTACCCCTGCCTCTCACCTAGCTGCTGGGACAGACTCTAGTCCCACTGTGACACTGTTTGAAGGATATGTGTATTCTTTGTTATGGTGGTTCCTTGTCTTATTCACTTTCATATTCTGAAAAAGATTCTGCTCAGGAATGTGTACCTGGATTTGAAGTTTATGACGTTGTCATAGATTTGTCATAGCTTCCTGACTGGTAGTAGGAGTCCCTATCATCCCCCCTCCCTTCCAAGCCTCCAGGAATTTAACCAGTCTGGAGATGCTTTGGACAAATCCTCTCATTTTCATAAGGATTGTGAAATGCCAGTGTTGAGGTACTAAGAGCTAAATTCCAGAAAATGATGATGGCAGGTTCACTTTACAGACTCTCAAGCAGTGTTTAAGACCCATTTTAGACACTTTTACTGTACAGCATTTGATTCAAGTCCTTTTGATATAAATATTCATTATAAATTAATTTCAGATTGAACTAAAAATTTATTTATTCGGTTATAAACCACACCTTTTTAACACATCTTGTGCTTAAACTAAAGACACATGAATGCCTGACATGTGCTTTCAATGTTTTTTCAGTAAGAGTGGATATCTGTTGGCTCTTTCTTTTAAATATAAATACTGAGCACTTTGAACTCCTCAGTGAAGGTCATTCAAAGACATCCAGACCCGCTGCCCAGAGCCGATCCTCAACCGACGATGGAAGTTCACTCAACGACAGCTTGAGTAAACATTTATTCTGTAACTGTTGTAAAGCACCGTGCCCCACTGCTCTGTGGCGCTCTCACAGTCAGCATAAAATGAAAATGTGATGTATTGGCTTTCACTATCAGCAGCCAGCAGGCCATACGTAATGAGCAGCACGATCCTGTGAAGGAAAAGTGATTCTTCAAACCGTGGATCATTGTGCAGTCTGTGCACGGTCCAGGCTCTTCCGGACTGGAAGTGGGTTTAATTTCACACAGATCTGATAACCACTCAGAGGTGTGTAAATGGGCAATTTGCTTTCCCTGGAACTCCACTTCTCAGCCCGGGTAAAACAAGATTAATTTAATTTTAATTTCCATGTGACAGCAGAGCGAAGGTGCTTTGACCGCAGTGCTGTGACACTGAAAGACCTCTGTGTCAGGGTTTAATTTGTCCATAACCAGCAACATATGTCTGAACACCCTAATAACTCTCTAAACAACGGTGGTACTTCTCTCCTGCTTTACTTTTACATGACTGAGCATTATCAATTCTAGACTTTTTTTTTATCTATCCAATAGCCTGCTCTACTCTGATTCTCTTCACCTCATAAATCTAACTTTCCCATAGATGAGAGATTACTTTTTGTTTCCCAGAACATATTTTGGCAGCGTGCAAAGAGCAGGTGTGAGCTTGCTGCATTCAGTAAACAGTGGGTGTATTGGCATATTTCTGTGATTACACCTGTACACCTTTGCTCAACTGTAGCATGCCCTGTGGCTGTATTGCATTTTTCTATGTAGCTTATTTAGAAACTGATGGATATTTTTCATTCATTAATCCAGTTTGTCTGTGTAAAAGAGCTGCTCATTACTGTTGAAGTCTTTGAAGTAAAAGGGTGTTCCCTAAATGTTTTTTAGGGAGTGACGAGTCTTTTACTACAGGGCTAAGCTGCTGTGATACGTGCACCCCATTCCCTCCATACAATCTGGTATTCAGCTGTACTGATACAAGTTTGGGTTGCCTCTCTTCTGCCCTGAGGATGCAGCATACATGATTTCCAGAAATGTTTTTGAATTGTGAATCAACAGCCCGCAGGCCATTTCCATTTCGCCTCAGTCCTCCAGTGAGCCCAGACCTGGGAGGGTGTTTCTGGAACTTGTATAAATGTGTTTACATGGTAGATGTAAACTTGATCACTGTTAGTTGTGTATGTGAACCTAAGCTGTAATTTCAGAGACATAATTGTGTCATTTTGCAGTAGTGTGGCCAATCAAAAACAGTTTTTATATTTGTCCCGTCACACAAAGATTTCACTAGACTTTCTGAATTTTTTGTTGATGATATAGAAAGCAGATGACGAAATCCCCAAATTCTTGTTACTTGTTTGCCAGTCAACCTAAATAACTGTAAGAAGTATAACCAATTTATAATAACGTTTATTTGTCTACTTACTCATTTATTATTTTCTTTCCAGCCTCCTTTTTTATTGCGACAACTATTTTTGAAAAGTCTTGCTGACATCAAGTTAATTTAATCATCTATTCATTCAGTCTTTTATTTATTTTTTTATTTATTAGTTTGTTTGTTATATGTATTGTAAAAGTTTTGGTGGCATCAAATTCATTCATTCATTCATTCATTCATTCATTTACTTACTCAGCAGGACCTGAAAAACTAGTCCAGCTTTCATCTTTAGTCGGTTTGATTATTGTAACAGTGTTTTTACAGGTTCTACCTAAAAAATCAATTAGACACCTGCAGCTTATTCAGAACTCTGCTGCTCGAGTCCTCACTAAGACCAAGAAAGTGGACCACATCGGTCCAGCTCTGAGGTCTTTATACTGGCTGCCTGTTCATCAGAGAATAGATTTTAAAGTTCTGCTGCTGGTCTATAAAGCTCTGAATAGTTTAGGACCAAAATACATCATTGACCTCTTGACCCAGTATGAACCTACCAGAACCCTCAGGTCATCTGGATCCAGTTTCTTATCAGTTCCCAGAGTCAGAACCAGACAAGGAGAAGCTGCATTCAGCTTCTATGCTCCACATGTCTGGAACAAACTCCCAGAAAGCCTCAGATGAGCTGAAACACTCAGTTTATTTAAATCCAGGTTAAAAACCCACCTGTTCTCTGCTGCATTTCAGGTAGTTTTTATTTTATCTGGTTCTTTTAAGCTGGAATCATGTTTTAATATTGTCTTTCCCCACACTGGAACTTTATTTCTTGCATTTTATCTGTTTTATTTTGGTATCTTCCTTCTGTTTTATTTCATTATTTGAATTTCTTTTAATCTTTGTTTTTTAATGCACTTGTCTTGCTTTCTGCACCCTGCTGAAATGTTTTATGTAAAGCACTTTGAATTGTCTTGTACATGAAATGTGCTATACAAATAAATTTGCTATGCCTTGCCTTGCCTTGCCTTATTATTACAAAGGCAACATCTGAATATTTAGCAAATCATTGCTTTTTAGTTTAATTTATATCAGAAACTCAGCACACAAAGTTAGAAATCTTAAGTCCGAATTTGTCATTTCTGCCTTGAACGTCACTCATCAAAATACTGTTTGATTTATCTGGTGTCAAATGATCACTGAAAATAATTGTTTTATTTATTTATTTATTTTCTTGGGCCATGTCACATGCAAATTCTGTAAAAAAAAAATAAGAAGGTGTTAACACATGAACTGTTCTTATTAAATGTGTGTTGCCAGATCTGCAACATAATCACACATAAATCACATCCACACTTGATTCAGTTATGGCATTGATACATAGAAGTAGGAGGAAATTGCCTCGCAGATCCTTGAATTCAGTCATGCATCTAAAAACAAAAAGGCTTCCTGTAACAGATACGAATCAGACACTCGGCAGTGAGTCAGGAACTTCAAAACATCTTTATTTGAAAACAGTAGATCTTAATCTGGCAGCACTGGAAGTATATCACTCACATTTTTGCATTAAGACAAGAACAAATAGAGGAAGAATTTGCAGCAGTGAAGTTACATTTATTGGCTGTATTTAGTTTTTCAGCTTGCCTTGATAACTGATGGGAGATATACGTTTTTGGTTTGATTGGTTTAGTTTGAGATATACACCCCCATATCATCAAACGTCTAAATGCTTGATATTTTT
Source organism: Melanotaenia boesemani (assembly GCF_017639745.1). Taxonomy (NCBI): domain Eukaryota; kingdom Metazoa; phylum Chordata; class Actinopteri; order Atheriniformes; family Melanotaeniidae; genus Melanotaenia; species Melanotaenia boesemani. The sequence goes on along the minus strand of NC_055697.1, from coordinate 26,482,557 downwards.
TAGTCTGTTTCAAAAGACAGGAATCATGTTATTCTGTTTTATTCTCAACAACAAACTCTATCAACATTTTTCAATTTTTCAACCTTTTAAACCCCCAGTTTAACCATCTGTGGCAATGCATGTATGAACATATCAGCAGCCCTTATGTCTGTAAGAAGAAGAGCTCCTTTGTGCACTCTGTTTGGCTGAAAACCATCAAAAAGCAGCATGATGACGTGCATGCAACATAACCATTTGACTTTCCAAATGCATTTATCGTCCATGTGCTTGCCCTGAGGACAGGCCATGTGCTCTTAAAATTTAAGCTAAACATTGTCAGAAATTGGGGCATGAAGCAAATCTACATTCTCTGATGAACAGAAGTTATATCAAGCAATCATTTGAGCCATTTGCTTTTAAACATAAACATCTTTCACCACACTGAAGCAGCTGGAATATTCTTACTATAAACGGCATGTTGATCACATGTGACCAAAGATCCAAGGCTCCAGCCTGTCTTTCTTCTCTTCATCCCACTTTGCTGCTAACAGTGATACTTTTGGCTATCTGCGCTCCTCTGAAGTGGCCCGGACTCACTTGGCTTCTATCTAAAGGACTTTGCTTTGTCAACAGGTCTTTTCAAGTGGTCTAACACAAAACTAGAGACTCTGCACTCGAAGAGCTGGCTTCCATCCTGGAGGATGTGTTTTTGTTGGCAGTGAGAAGGCAAAGTTAGGTGTGAAACTCTCCCTGCATGGTTGGCTAAATATAAATCACGTTAGTGCAATCAACATAAAACCTACAATAAGAACTGCTTTACTTTTCACCATTTGGAAAGTAAACAATGTGTTGCAGCAGCAAGGGGGTCATTTCTTTTGTAGAACGAGATGCAGCATATGCAAACTACAAGACAGGATCACGGGCAGCAAAGATGGTCTGTTTTAAACTCTAATAAATCAGGTAATCATTAACTGTGTTCAGAGAACAGGGCATTCTCTGACAGTCAGTTTGGATCCATGATCACCTCTGATTCTTTCTTAAAACAGAGTATATTTTGGCCAAATGGAGCATGTCTCAGCTGGGGAAGATGCTGCTTTTCTTTCTTTGTGTTTTAGACTGAGAAGAATGGAGCATGCTTGCAGATTGTCATAGTGATTAAGAGCTTAAACGGTTTTTGCTAGGTCTTCAATAATGAAGCTATTAAAACAGAATAAAGATTTAAATGATTTGGCAGCAGGGGGAGTGCAATACTATTCCTTTGTTTTCAGAAAAAGGGGAAGCAAGGAGGAGGAGCCCCAGTGGACCCCAATTGATCTTTGCCACTGTGTTTTCTGAGATACGCTCATTCTTTCACACCAACGACCCACACCAGCAAGCCTGTCGCCCCTCAATGTTATTTATGAAATGAGGCCTTTGCTGACATGTGGGCAGACACACAAAGCGTCATTTAGCACCGGGTCATTTGTCACATCAAAGCATTCCTTGACGCATGGAGGGAGGCTCCCTGTAATCTGTCAGGCTAAAATGTAAACGGGCGACGCAGAGCGGCAGGATCAGCGGGCCCCCTGCTGTCAAATCTACTCTGACCCCTCAAGTCCACATTGTTCACAATACGTATCAGAGTGAAAGCTGATCTTGAGTACAGCTTTGTCACATGACGGTCTAATCACAAATCTGATCCTGGAGGTGGACTTATTTCCAAAAACTTCAAAAAGATTACTTATTTACATTATTATTAGACATTGTGCAGTATTAGTGTTTAGGAAATTAATACATTTCCTTGTGTTTTTAGTATGACCTAACTCGAGGAAAAATGCAAACCACAAAGCTGCTTTTTTTCAATGTCCTATTCCAGAAAAACAGCAAAAAAAACAAAACAAAACAAAACAAAAAAAAAAAAGATGTGGCTACAACTTTGAGGGATTGGATTCATAGCTAACTGTAACACAAAACAAATTTGTATTTGAATAAGCTCTTCTTTATTGTGTCTGCAGTTAGGCATCTACTGTCAAGCCCATGCTGGTTATAAACTTGAAGGATAAAAGGATGAGATATCAATTTCCTGTTATTATGCCCATAGCTTTATCGTTTCGTGTTTCTATCTTTTAGATTAAATTAATCCACCTTTTATTGTATTTCCTTCAGCAATGCCATCCTCCTTCTTCCTCTTTCTTCATGCTCTACATTGACAAGCCTGTGGTTAACAAGGGTGTGTGACGGATGTCTATTGTTGTGTGTGTATTGTGAAGGTGGATGGAGTATTGATTTCTGATGGATGCTTGGTATTTTATTTCCTCTTAACATGTGAAAAAGATCTCCTGGCATGTAGTACTGCAAGGTTAATACCCACTTATTAATGTGACAGGATCAGGAAATGGAATTCTTATCTTTACCAGGAAATGTTAGAGGGAATAAGCTGTGAAATGCCTAATAAGGAATGCAATATCTGTTGTAATCATCATCAGCTGTAAAATGTAAGCCACTTTTCTCTTACACACAGGTTAAAAGATAAACCATATCCAGCTATTTTTGTCATTCATACAGTTGAATTAGTGTATGGGTTTAGCTGGTAAATGTAGTGCATAGAGGAGCTGCAAACATGTATGCACGTTTGATGGATGTTAGACTCGACAGTGTGAGGATAACAATGCAGATATGACTCATAAATCAATTAAAACAATCACCAAATGGCACAAAAAAAAGAAAATCCCACCAATGGATATGAATGTTGCCCGCGGGCGTTTCTTCAGCTTTCAGTCATCCAGGCGGCAGACGAGATGATGGAGAGGAGAAGCTGCATCAAGTTAGCGAAATTAACATTAGGCTCAAACCGGAAGTACCGAGATTAGCCTTTAAAATAAAACCGATTTAATGACATTACAGCAAAATGGAGAAATGTGTATTAATATATAACTTTGTGAAGTCACAATAAAATATTTGGTGTAGTTTTACTTATAAATAAAACATTACACATGTCTACTTCTTTTTTAGCTATTTATTCCGAAAAACAGTAAGTAACATGGTTTGTCACAGCTTTATTTTGACTTTCCCAAATTATAGACTCTATTATAATTTGTCTAACTTTACTAACTCAAAAGAAGGAGGTCGGTCAAACTATCAGCAACTACATTACTACTTTGCTGCGGGAATCCTTCTGATAAGTCGTCATACTTTTATTTTGCGTATTTGTGGGACAAATGCGGATAAATGTAGATTCTGTCTCAGTACTGAGACGTGGTAGGTACCGGCTGGGCAAATGTCTCAACTGTTAAGCAACGGTTTCCGCTCGTACCGTGTTGTGATGGGTAGCCGTCGACGCTAGCAGGGCTAGCTAGCTGTATGGCTTATGTAGCTGTTAAGATAATTAGCTAGCTATCTGGCAACCCTCCTTCAGCTGCTATTTGGTAACAGACAAGCTGGCCATCTCTTCCACAAAGGCCACCTCGCCGAAAATGTGTGGGATATTACAGTAAGGTGAGTGTTTTCTCGCTGGCTTTGAAACGGATTCATTTTGGTTAGCGGAACACAACGGCTCGGACTATTCCCTGGATTCACACATTCCATCAAATGTTTTATGTTTACTAAATGTTTACTCGAGCCACAGTTTCGGATGGTGTGTTTCGCAGCGGAGTTTGTTAACTGGACGGGTAACTCGACTTGTTTTAGTGTGATGTCATTGCTTCTCTGTTACTGCCTCAGCACAGAAATATATATTTTAACATCCCAAGTTGGCTTGCCATACCAGTGAATAGCCCCCCGGCACGCCGTGCTGGCAGCAGAGCTGCTAGAGTCTCCATCACATTCTTACACATGAAAAAAGTGTTAAGTCGCTTGGTTGTATAAAGTTGTTTATTATGACATGCAAATCCCCAGTCAGAAATAACGGGGCAGCTTAACGGCATCTTCGTTTATGGGAATGCTAACGTTTAAAAGAGTTACTTAGCGTTTAGATGTAGAAATTATCCAGAGTTCTCCGCAGTGCCGGGGCTTTACAGTCTGGCTTTTGCTGTACTGACTGTGTGTCCCCCCGCCCCTCTTTTTCCCTTTTTTTGCAGGGAGATCGCCAGATGGAAATGTAATATTTATACCCTGTGGATTACTCATCAAGTCTTTCAAAGTTATGGAGTACTTTTCCTCTTAGCATCATGCGTGCTGTTAAACCAGACCCCGACTGCTGCAGAGATTTCATGTCTTTACATCTGGATTCATCCAGCAGTTTGTAAAGATCGACACGCACTACTGGATGTACAGTCTTATCCTTTCTAATTGTTCTTTCAAAGTGCTTATGGTGAAACATTATGTGTCTATGCGGTTTGGACATGCTCAGATTCATATAAACATTAGCGTGATTTCGTGTTAAGAAAGCCCAAAGAAGGAAGTCCAGGACGGGTTTGACTCCCAGAAACTGCCTGTTTCTAAATAATCATGGCCTCGGTATGGAAGAGACTGCAACGTGTGGGGAAGCATGCATCCAAATTCCAGTTTGTGGCTTCATATCAGGAACTTATGGTGGAATGCACAAAGAAATGGTGAGTTTACTGGTAGTAACAGGCGACCACAGTGCTGTCATTGAAGCCCCATGAAAACTGTGTCTCTGTGTATGCTGGAATGCTGAGCTCATTCCTGGTGGCCATAATTCACACACACACAATCTCCTTGATGTGCAGTCATGTCTCTATGCTGGAGGGGGGCTGGCTGTCCTGTGAAAATGCTATGCTTTACTTTTTGTGTACCATTGTTGAATTTGTTTGGTGTGAGTCTTCAGCGAAGAGGTTGACTAGCTGCAGGATTTCTCTTCAGCAAACAGGGTTGCCTTCACTTTCTTGATATGTTTTTCTAGGAAAAACACATTTATCAGCTTTAGGGATGCTATCGAGCAGGGATCTCCAACCGGCGGCTTTTCAGCCGTTCCTCAATGGCTCGGATTATTTTATGTTCATTGCCAAACGACAAATAAATGTAACATTCAAAGATATTTCTAAAACAAACACACAGCATTTGCTGAAAAGTACTAAGCTGAAGATGAGATGGGGAAAAAAAAGCCATTTCAAAACTTTTATGGAAATCTGGATATTACAAACATACTTTAAAGAAGTGTCTCAAGTCCTCAAACTTAGCTACTGCTGCAGGGATTGTGAAAACTGGAGATACAGTACAGCTGTTCCAGAGACATCCATTAAAATTTTGCAGCATTTATTTCAGGACTTCAAAAACAAATGTGAAAATAAGAAATGTCTTTCTCAGCAAAGACCGCCAAGGACAGGACAATTAAAATAACAAACAACAGCAAACTGATTAAGTTGCAGCAGACTCAATCATTTGTGATGAGTGGAGCAATGTTTACAGTATTGAGCCAATAGTGCTGTTGTGTAGATATGTGAACTCTCTTGTTTTGAAATATAAAGCAAAAGAAATGTTAAGTTTTGTTTATTGTAAGCCATTTTTAATAGTCAAATAGATTTTATGGCTCCTGTTAATCTTTATTTGGTGTGACAGGTAATATAAATGTCTTTTATATTGCAGATCCCTGCTATTGGAAATCTGATTCTACCTTCAAACTCAAAGGTTTTAGATTGGGATCTTGCCATACTGTGCACGAATGAATGAATGTGTTAACCTCTGCCTGTTATAGATTGAACACTGTCCAGGCAGTAATTCAGAGTATATGTGTATATGATAAAATAATCGGTATCATCCAGTTGTGACTACTTATAAGATGTCTGAGTTGTCAAAAATGATGACAGCACATGCCCATGCTCTGACATTACAGTGTAATGACAGTGTTTTATAGCCCCTTCACAGCAGTAAAGCACAAAATATTGTTATAAATGTAATTAATGAAGGTCAGTACAAATAGGTGGACAAGCTGTCAGATGTGTCTTCAGCAGTGAAGATAAAGTGGAAAGATAGATGGAAGGTATAAGCTGCACTTCAGCCTGCAGCCATGTGTCCTGCAGTGAGGGAGAAGCCGGGGCTTGTAAAGCAAAGATGTAGCCTGCAGTCATGGATTCTCAAGTGGCTTGCTGTAGGCGTGACTAACACAGCACCACAGAACTTCGACCTGGGACAGATGTTAACGTGTTGGAGAATGGAATGAGAAAAATGTACATCTCTTACCAGAGCAAAGGGTGGGTGGCCTCACTGCGTAGTCAGTACACTATGTTTTTCTATGTGAGTGGGGCTTTTATTATTGCCGCTGGCTGATCTCGCCCTGGCTTACCGTCAGATATTAATGCCTATTAATGAAGAGTGTGTAGGAAAACATTTAAAAAGGTAAAAGTACTGTAACATGTTGTAAACCCTTAATTAGACAACATCTGGAGTTGTTAGTTAAAGTACTTAAAATGACACTTTAGCTTTAGTTCTGTTCAGTTTTGATGAGGCATATTTTCTATTTCTTTTTCTACTGTTTTGAATTAAAATTAAATTAAATGCATTTTCCCAGACATTACTAGAGCTTGACTGTACAATATTAGTGCCCGTGTCTATTATTTGATTCAAAATACATTTAAATAAAGTGTTGCTTTGAGATAAGTATTGTTATTCAATTAAAATGCAATCAAGATTAATTAATTATATATTTTTTTTAATCAAGTCACACCCCAATGCCAAACATGGCAGAAATGGTGCGACATCAGCCAATCAAAATCCAGCTTTACTTGCTCCACTTCCTATTGTAAATTGCTGGAGAACTTGAAGCTAGGAAAGCAGAATGACCGAACACGGGAGCTAAGGGCAGCAAAATAGATGCCAGACATAACATATAGTTATCGTCTTTGAGTTTATTGTTGAGAAGAAAAGTTAATCGTCTGTTGTGTGGCAGTAGTTTGGATATTTCCAAAGAGAGTTGGAACCAATTATGCTGATATGCAAGGTATGTCAGCGATTGGTGCCCTCAAAAACCAGCAACAAAACAAATTTGTTTAATCATTTAAAGGAATGCCACCCAAATGATTATACAGACAGGATAAAAATGCAAGCACAGCCTACCAGTTTGGCACACAGTAGACCTAGCGGTTGTTAGCAATGTAGCCGCTGCTAGTGGTGCAGCCACACGACTGAAACAGCAGTTGAGGTTTTTAGCCATTATGCTGTACGAGCAACATTCAAAGAGGAGCAAGAATTTTACTTGAATTTAAATTACACTGGGGCTTTTGGGGGTGCCCTTTTTCAGGCATGTACCTTCACAAGTCGTGTGCACGGTACACGCATATTGACGCTCAGTGCACGGTATCACCTCCAAAAACATTCTGCTACTACTGTATGCAGCTACTATTGCATGCATTAGTAGAAGAAAGGTAGAAGCAGAAAAATCTCACATAGAGATGGAAAGTTCTTTTAACAAATCAGTTATTACTGATGCCATTTTAAAAATCCGTATTTGGGATTATATCTGTGAGAGAAGCTGATTTTGGGCATGTAGGTGCTCTGTCACAGTGGTGAACTGAATCCACAAAAACACCTTATCATTTTTATTTATAAAGATTCTGATAGTTATCTTATTTAATTTGCTTTGTTATTAACTTTCTATGTTAAAATGTTGACCTAATGTCTAGTTTTAGTTTTCAGTACAGTTTCTTTAAAACTGGTATTAAAAAATAAATAAATAAATAAAAAATAGAAATCAGACAGTATGGAAAAAATGTATTGTGATATCTTTTTTGGTCATATCACCCAGCCCTACCTTGAACCCGATAATGTGTCCCTGAGCAAAACAATTAATATCCACTTATTCCTTTTTTCCCCTTATTTAAAATGTTGTAAGGTCCAGAAGTGTGAAAGCATGCAAAAACACTCCCCAGACCAAGCGTGACACAGATGGTTGAGTAACAGCAGACTTTCAGAGGAATTGACCAACATGTGTCAGGCTGTGACATGTTGTCCTCTGTTGAGCCTTTGTGCATTATGGCAAGTATCTATCACGTCTCTGCCAGGAAAACATTTTCCTGCAAACTTGTCTGACGTGGCTCCTCATTCTATTCAGATTTGGAGGCCTTGACAGACTCCCGAGTCTAAGTTTGGCAACAGGACATAGTTTCATTGCCAGATAGTAGTGCAGGGCAGACGTTTTGGTTGTGCAGGATTATGGGATGAAATTGTAGACTTTGGATTTCATTGTCCTCAAGGCTGTGGAAAAAATTAATTTCTTTTGCTGTATTTACTTGTATTGTATTGACTTAATAGCTCTTTATTTTCCTCACTTTCTCCCTTGTTTCCTCTACTTTAACATTGTGTGTTTTAATTGTGTGAGTACTTTCACTACCTTTTTACTTTTACCACCTGTTTCAGTTTAATTTTTAAGTTAGTATCTTTTATATTGACTGATTTTGCTCCTGATTATGATATAGTTTAATGATGCTTTTAATCTCAAAGGCATACTTAAAGTGACTGCAAGGGGCATCAAGTATTGTGCTATGAAACTAAATAATAAGATGATGGTTTTCTGTTTGATGCTTCCTTTGCAAGAGTTGGTGCACCAAGTTGCATTGGCCTGCTTTTGTCATGCTTTCTGTGTTGCTGCTGGGGTGATACTTGTTGACAAATTACTTATGTTTCCTGTTTTGCTGTCCATCAGCTGATGACAAAGTTTGCACATTCTATGAATCTGTTCTTCATCGTTTTTGCAGAATTCAAACCACTTTAATATCACTGATATAGCAGGGCCTTTATGTCAACTGTTTGGACAGTTTGGGAAAATACCAGGATCTCAGTTCCAGTCTCAGCCCTGCTTCTTTCACTACAGCTATCCTCTCCTATTTCTTTGCTCAGTTTCTTTCCTCATCTGCTCTCAGGTTATACGTTTTTTCTCCCTCCATTGGTCTTTTTTTATTACCTGCTATAACTAGTGTTGAGGGATACACAGCTGATTGTGTAGATCCATTGACTGTAAATGTCTCATGCTTATTTCCAAGATCAATGTAAATTTAATCGCAATCTAGTTGTAACGATTGTTTTATCGCCCAGCCCTCTTATAGACACAAACGGAAATATACACATTCCTCTAAGACACAAGAAGACATGAAATATTGCAGGGCTGTGAAGCAGTCAATGGAGTGTTAAATGTGATGAAAACTGTTTTGGTTTTGCTTCTCTCCTCTGCAGTCAGGCAGAGAAACACATGGCTCCAGAGACTGCTCATCATTTATCAGCCTGCAGAGCAGTGCTGCAGCATCTGCAGGCTGATTTGTACAGTATGTGCTTGGATGGCAAAGCGTAACACTTAAAAGTATATTGATGTATTAATATTGAAGTAACAATAATTATTGGCTGTGAAAAAGGTTATTTTGTGCTTGCGTCAGTTGGTGTCATCTACGTCCAGCAACATCACTTTCCCAAAAAATTAGGTTAGTTGACTCTCTCTCTCTATATGTGTATATATTTGAACTTGTTTTTATTTAGATTGATTCTCAGGCTAAATAATTTTATCAGTAATTTGCTTTAATTCTGGTACAGAAATTCTACTGCCTTACATATTGCAGTCTGCACCGAGGCTTATTGTTTCTCTGCATTGAGCACTTTCAAACACATGATGGTGGATACTTGTGCTTCGTCAGTCACTCCCAGTGGCTGTTATCTGGTATAGAGAGTAGTTGTTGAAGGAGGGGAAGTTTTATTACCTCATTTACCCCCTGGTAAATGGTAGCTTCCTAACGTCCTCTTATTTATGTTGCCCCCACAGACATGATGTAAGTGATTCCTACTGTGTCTGACTTCAGCTTGTTTCACTGTTATACCGTTGAGTGGAAGTAACTTGTGGTTGTTGCGTCTAGCTGATTTTGCTTTCGATTTTCTCAGAGGTTTCTGAATTTCTTTTTAATGTTCAATCTCACTAGTATTTTCAGCTTTGTTTAAGGAGTGTTATGTTAAGCAAGCATACACTCAGATTTAAAAGTTATCCTGGCCAAGTTTGTTCCTGACATCATAATCCATCACTTTGTTTTTGCCTTATTAGAAATCAGTTTTTAAATGAGTTTTGCTTCTTTCTCTTGTGATAAAGTACAGAGTCAAGACTTGTGCATGTATAGTGCTTTGCTCTTAGTTTGCCTTCACAAAGCCTCAGACTGTAGATGTTATGATCTCTCCCTTCACTTCTGATATCAGTGGAAGTGATTAGGAAGGAATAAAAGGGAGTTCAAGCTCAAGCAGAACCAAGAGCCATTACCAACCATTTATTTATCTATTTTTTTTATTTGCACAAATATCCACTTGGATTCAGGGATGAACTGAATAGAACTGGGTAGTCAGTAGGGCTGCACAATTAATCGGATTTTGATCGTGATCACGATTTTGGTGGCTACAATTAAATGAACCTGATCGTCAACGATATTTACATTCACAATGCGACTCTGCTGCATGCATCTCTGATCACATACATTCTCAACCTGTACTCTGCCAACCACCAGGGGGCGAACGCAAGGCCAAGGCTTCATTAAGCTGCCTAAATAACGAGGGCGCAGTGGCGCACCCCTTTTACAGTTGACAGCTAGTTGTACTCAGTGTTGCCAACGTAGCAACTTCGTCGCTATATTTAGCGAGTTGTCAATCGCCTCTAGCAACTTATTTTTTAAAAAAACAACGAGCGACAAATCTAGCGACTTTTTCTGGTGATATTGGAGACTTTTGGAGACTGACGTGAAAGAGCGTATAGTTTACTCTTCAATGAGGACTGGGTGCTGCGCAAACCCCTCCCCCGTCCAAAAGCACTCAGTAGAGGCTTGTTCCTCACGCAGCAGCAGCTGCATTCAGAGCAGGAGATGATCGCGTCTGTTTCATGAGCAGGCTGAAAATTAAACGTACATAGCTGCTGCTGGCTGATCCCACACTGGCTTACTGTCAGATATTAATGTTTATTAATGAAAAGTGTGGACATAAACATTAAAAAAGTTAAAAGTGTTGTGACATGTTGCAGACTCCTAATTAAAAACAATTACACTTGAAAAATTTAAACTTAAAAAATAAAGAAAATTGAATTGAATTAAATTTTATAATTTTCTTGCTGTTCAAAACATTCTAGGTTGTCTTTTCTTCAATTTTTGCCTTTCTCACAACATCCCTCTCCATGGTAGCATCCCTTAAAACTGTATATACTAGTGATGGGATGTTTGGCTCTTTTCAGAGAGCCGGATTTTTTGGCTCCCAAAAGGCTCTTGATTTAGCATCTTTTGTAGCCCCATAATTTACATTAACTTCTCAAAAATGAATGGTAAATGTATTATATTTTTTTATCATCTATTCTAATTTAAAGTTTAATTTTTCACAAAAAATTGTTGCCATATAGTTTGTTTATAAATAAAAATACATGTTTTTCCAAACACGGTGAATAATCGTGATTAATAATCGTGATTACAATATTGATCAAAATAATCGTGATTATTATTTTGGTCATAATTGTGCAGCCCTAGTAGTCAGACCTTGTTGTTATAAGTACACATTAAAAAATCAGCAGAAATAGTAGGATCGGGGAAATGAGGAGGGAATTCCATTTTCTACTTTTGTTTCTGTTTCTATTTTCACTTTTTTGGCAAACAGGTTACTCTCAAATATGGTGCAGCTTCACTTTGATAATTTATTGAATGAGTGACACTATTTTTGGATGCTCACCTTAAGGGCACATTCACCAGCCATTTTGATTTGAATCCTAGTCCGTTTGCACGTAAAGGCCGCTTGTCCGAGTGTTTGGGAATACACAAACAAACTGATTTGGATCAAAGAAGCTGACTGGTTCGCCTAAAAATGCGGGTCTAGGTCTGCTTCAAATGAACCAAATACAGGAAGCGGAGTACAAAACAAAGGGGATTGTGGGTTCAGTGTAGGGCATTGTGGGTAAACGCAACCAAAACATACAGTTGTGTGGGACAGTAGGCGGCTCTGGCTGGGAGAGATGGCTCGCAATCAGATGTTGAAGAATGCAATAAAAATTTTGATAGAAATTTGATCAACCCCAGGGCCCCTATGATCTGATGCTGCTCCATGTTTTGCTCTTACGTGGTGGTAAAAGAAGTTTTTATACATTAATACAAAACTCGGTCTGGGAGAAAGTTGCAAAGTTGAAAGTTTCTCCCAGACCGAACCAATTTTACCCAGTCTAGCAGACTGTCCTGGTGTGAATGGGCCTTTAACCCGTTAAGGCTCGACCTATGAAAAAATGGTAAGAAAAGTCAAATTTTTTAAGTATGAGGCCTTAATTTGGCCCTTTAACAAAATGTAACAAAATAATTAATATTTTTATGGGGCGATATTCACTTTTTATTACCATGTGATATGTTAAAAGTATAATAATACAGTTTTCTGCCATCCCCGAGAGGCTGAGCCACAGCCCCAATATCAACAACTAACAACACCAGTTTGCTTTTGGACAATTTATACACAATCATTTCAGGCAGCAATACTCTGATTAGCTTCCTGGACCCGAACTAATATATTCACTCATCACTTTGCTTGACTTGGCATGTGAATGTGGGATTTTAACCCATTAAGGCCAGACCCATGAAAAATTGGTAAGAAAAGTCCAATTTTTTAAATATGAGGTCTTTATTTGACCCTTTAACAAAATTTAACATAAAAAATTAAAATTTTTTTGCAGGGGGGATATCTACCATTTATTACTATGTGATAGTTTAAAAATATTATAATATGGTTTTCTGCTTCAGGGTATCTGTCAGGGAACAGAAGACGAGTATCAGATTGTGTTCAACAGTATTTTGAGCAAAGTTTATACCATCAATTGAAGCAAAATGTCTCAGAAACTGTATGTGAAAAATATGTCACGTCGGGCTGTTATGGATTTAACTGTGGTGATTCTGTAAAGCTTCTGTACCACTGCATTAAAGAGGTAAATGAAACATCCATGTCTCAGAATTTGTAGGTACCTTTTTTTTGGAGCTGCATGTACCCACTTCTCTCCAATTCCGGTCCTCATGAGCTACTGTCCTGCAGGTTTTGGATTCTACCCTGATGCAACACACCTGACTCAAATCACTGGGTCATTAACAGGCTTGTGCAGAGGTGTGTTGTACTAGGAGACATCTAAAACCAGCAGGACAGTAGCTCACGAGGAGCGGAGTTGGAGACCCCTGGTACTGGCATGTGTGCAACATTGTGTTCTATCAAAATCTACATTATTGGCTGTTTAATGATATATTCCTTCATATAGATGTGACATAGATGTGAAGTGTAATGTGACAGGTCAGCAGTCACACACCTAAATGTAGTAAATCTTGTCTTTTTTTAATGACTGTCAGTTATTTCCACTACTTCCTTCTTCTTTGCTCCCTGTAAAAGTTCTCAGGAAGGACATTTTAAATAACCTGACCTCTTCTCTTCATGGTAAAATGGTAAATGGTCCCTATTTATATAGTGCTTTACTGTAGCTGAAATGATACCCAAAGCACTTTACATCATACATCACATTCACACATTCACACACTGATGGCGGACGCTGCCATGCAAGGCGCTCAACCACAACCCATCAGGAGCAATTAGGGGTTAGGTGTCTTGCCCAAGGACACGTCGATATGAACTCGACTTGGCCGAGGATCAAACCGGCAACCCTCAGGCTACAAGACGGCTCTACCTTGCTGAGCCATGCCGAGTCGTGTCTCCGATTTTCACTTTCCCACATCCAGCCACACTTTCCTTTAAACCCTAACCAAATGTGCTCTCTCCTGGAATCATATTTGGCCACATTTAGCATTAAGTCTGTCTCATCTGTTCAGCTGTCAGTTCCAGTTGTCTCTGATTTTAGTGAAATATGTTAATCATAAGTCAAAATGTTGTAACCTGACCTATAAGTGCGTAGTTAAGTTCCTGTGTAGTCATAATAGTTTATTTGATTTTAGAAAGTTACAGGAAAACTCAAAAGAGCTGATTATTATGATGTTAAATCTGGCTGTGGTGTTTTCACCTTGATCATTGACCCAACTCTTGGTTGCCACATACATACAGAGTAACTGTCCTGTAATTAGATGTTAAGGGTCTGTCAGTGTAGGAAGTAACAGGGAGGCAGCAGATCACAAAGATCTTGTGGAGCTTCAGGACCAAACAGTTCTACAAACTTTGTGGGGTAGCTTCTTGAAGTATTCCACACCCTGAAGGGTACTTTATAATTTCCCTGTCTCATACAGGGTCAATAAACCTTTCAGTGTACATCCATATAGCTGTGATTTATTCATTTCTTTTAGGCAAACATTAAGAATTGTTTATTTCTTAATGAGTTTTGCCCAAGTGCATTCATGTGTTTGATAAATTAATGCACAGCAACACTGCACAACAGCATGACCAGTGTTTCATACTGCATGTGGAAATGTACAAAATTAGAAAAAGGATTTAGTATGCTGTCAATGATAGCTCTAGTTACATGTCAAAATGTAAAAATGGTAACTGTCAAAGTTTTTCCTCTGCAGTGTACTCCCAGCTGCTAGTCAGGGCAAAACAGTTTTCACTTTTGGTTGCCTATCTCCTAATCATACATGCCCATTCTTCACAGTCTTCCCTCTTATGTTCTGTAGTTGTGGTCCATCAATACTGTTCAACTCTATTTTCCTTCCTTTGGGATTTGCCGAAGTCATGAGTGTGATTTTTGTGAGGAAAAAAGAAAAGTTTCCTTATCACCATGTTTATTACTTGGTCATGTTTATTGCTGTGGCACTGAGCTAAACTGAGCCCTACCCAGTTGTAGAGGTGGGGCACCCACAACTTCCTGACTTGCCCTGCACTTCCAGCCATCTCCAGGGATGGACATGTGGACTGAGCCTCAAGTGTTTTACCACAAGCACATTTATGCATCCAAACAATTTTGTGATGAGCAAGCATTTTTTACTGTCTTCTCTTAAAGTGCTTCATACAACCCTATGGGTTTTTATGGCTAACTGTGTCAACACAATGATTACAGCAGCATTTTGTTATTTATATATCCATCAGAGAGAAACACCAGTGCTTTATTTTAGCTTGTACAGTTCTGCAGCCTGCACTTGCATTCTTCAGGGGATCTTTTGTCAGGACAATATTTTTATCCACCTTCATGTTCACTGCTCAGCAACAACAGTGAAGTGTGAAGCACTGATCATCTCAGGACTACAGTGTACTGCAGGGAAACCTTGAATCAGATAGTATATTACATATGTTGTGGGATAATTAAACAGGAATTAAAATGAACCCATTAAAAGCAACATTTTGACTTGAACTTTTTGTCCCATAAAGACTTTCAGTTAAATAAGCATTTATGTCTCTAATATGAGAAACCAGAAGAAAGATGAGGTTGTCTAATAGTAATGATGATAATAATGGATTAGATTTCTAAAGAGCTTTTCAATTTTCATCATGTTAATTCAGATTCTTTTGAAGCGATAAAAAGCAAATGCTATTTAAAGTTGTTTGTCCTTCAGCCAGTTTGGGACTTTTGTTGAGACCCGTGGTGACGCGTTGTTTCCTACATGCTGGGAAACTTAAGGATGAGGGAATTTTGAGTACCTACTATACATACCCCATATAGCAAGTTTTGGATGGCAGCTTTAACTACAATAGCCCCTGAAATGTAAATGTGGAAGGGTTTATCTGCTTTGTGTATCAGTCTCAGCAGTCTCTCGTCCCAGCCCCTGCTGAGCTTGCTGACCCATTTCCGCACTTATCTGCCATCTTTTTTCACACACACACACAGTCTTGCTCACCCTTCTATAGCTGCTTCTTGATCATTTTTAAGGCGGCTGGTGTCAGGAGTTTCAGGGCTCATCGCCGATTACTGCAAGCAGGGTTGATTCTTTCTTAAAATATATCCTGGGTTTGCTTACTAGTAACAGCTTAGCAAATGTGGCTTTCTTGTTTTGCTGACATTTGTAGAGTTTCTAGAAACTTTAGTAACAAAATGTTACCTTTGTTACTTTTTTTTTTTATTTTTTTTTATTTTTCAAATATATAATCAACTGTAAAGTTAGTGGATTGATGCCTCCCAACTATAAAACAGTGTCCAAGTGTCCTTGGGCAAGAAAGACACCAAACTCCACACCTTGATGTGTCCATTAAAGCACTAAGTATAAACAAAAGAAGTTCTGTATAAATGATATAAATATATAAATGATGATAAATATGTAGTATAAAAAAAGACTTTGAGTATTAAGAATATGACTGGAAAAGTGCTATATACTGTAAGTATCGTTTGCATGCTCATAATTTCAGTCTTCCTCTTTCATGTCCCTTCTCTTAGCTTTCAGCCCAAAGCTGAATATTCAGGATGTTCGTTAGGAAGCAGAATAAGTAATGAAGGATTTAGTTGCTACTAGATTATTATAAGGAAACATGTTATGAAAAACATTAAATGGCTTTCTGTCATATATAGAGAATTCAAAGATGATTGCAACGATTCACTAACATAATCCTGTATATGTGATGTCTTTTTTATCCTTTATAATTAAGGGATATTTTTTAATAACAAAGGGTGGGAATATTTAGGTATCTTTGATTAAGATACAGAGGACTGTGATGCATTTTGTGATTCTTTTTTCTTATGAAGGACTCTTCTTCACTATTTGACTATTAGGCACTTTCAAACCAAAGAAATTATAATAATCCATAATTAACATATTTCTAATATTTTAATAATGTATACACAATTAATCCTAGTTTGGATTAATAATCTTTTAACCCACCTTAGTTGCACAAGGAGCAATGGGCTGCCATATTCTAACACCCGGGGAGGATTTGCAGGTTAGAGGCATTGATCAGGGGTCAGAGTTAATTAACCTTCGTTGCCAGTTTGCTGACTTAAACCAGGGTCCTCCAGGCCCAAGTCCACCTCTCTAACCACTACACCACCACGCCATATTTCATCAAAATATGATCTCCAGCACTGAAAAAGAGACTAACAGGAAGTGTTCCTGTGTGTGGTGATTAGCATGGTTGCCTCACAGCAAGAAGGTTACTGGTTCAAATCTCAGTTTGGCCTTTCTGTGTGGAGTTTGCATGTTCTCAGTGTGCGCGGATGAATTCTGTTTTTCACTCTGGCTCGCTCCCATAGCCCAGAAACTTGAACATGGGGATAATTGATGATCCTAAATTAACCGTATTTGTCTCTGTGTTGACCCTGTACCCTGCCTCTTGCAGCAGGTGGGATAAGATCCCCCCCTCCCCATGAATTGGATTAAACATAGAAAATGGATGGATGATTTTTTTTACATCAGTAAATCAATTGAGAATTTCCTGTGTCAGCATCCAGATGCTCTTAACATCCGATTTGTCTTCACCCGAGTAATAACTATTCTTTCCTAAACTGAACATCTAAGCCAGTGCAGATTAAACTGTTAAGTGTTAGAGTAGTCCTTTGTGTGACTGAAATGGATGAACAAACACTTAAGTCTCTCTTAATGGATCACTGTGACCATTTTCATCGAATTTGTTTTTCTTGTTAAGGCATCCCTCCTTGATGGCTCATTGATTCCAGCTACACATAAGAATGAGCATGCAGTCTGGTGGTTTCATTTGAACACAGAAAGAGTGTAGAAGCCACTGAGCCTGCAGACAAATTATTTAAATAGTTCTCATGGCTCAGCATATACAGCACAAAGGGGGGAAAACTTAGATAGTATGTGTTGTTGAACAATAGCTTCTCTATGTGGGGCCTCTCCTCAAGGCTAAAATTGTTATGTCATTCTTTTTCTCTCTCCCCTTTTCTCTCGTCTTCTTTTAGGAAAAAAGACTTTCTTTTTTCCACAACATAACTGTGACATAAGTGCTCTTCTTTTGTGTCTGTTTGGGCCAGGAAAAAAATGTATGCGCAGGATTCAGACTGGATCATGATGAGGAACATTTTAGGCATAACAGAGACTGTCATGTAATCATGAAGTGAATTTTCTCGTTGCCGTTTGCTTTTTTGAAATTATTATTATTGCTTTCATCTTTGGGTTTGTGCCTTGCGTTGTTGTAGTGTGGTGTTATTGTGTTGTCTGGATTTGTTCTGAGATTTCTCTAAATATAGTAGTCGTATGTGGTACAGTATACAGCGTTAGTTCTACAGTACATCATTTTGCTGTCTTTTACAGGCTTAATTAGATTTTTTTTTCCCCCTAAGAAATTGCTTTAGGAATATTTTTAGGTTTATTTGTTGTTGCTCCATTACAAATTCAGAGGTTTGGATCAGCTACAGATGATCTTTTGAAACTGGAGAGCTCAAGCATCTCATGGAATCGTCACAATGCAGGAAAGGAACTTAAACTTTGACTTTGCATTCAAGCAAGCTTTACATGTTTTGCAAAATTTATACAGCCCTTGTTTTTCCACACTGTTCCTCTGCCATCAAAGCAACATTGTGAAAATGTAAGCTCTAGGATTGTAGTGTGTTTGAAAATCATTGGACCTGTTTATGTCTCAGTATTTTGATGAAAGGACAGAACAAGCAACATTGAGAGGAGACTCTTTAATAAATACACTTTAAAGCCACGTGGTTTGCAAACAAATACCATTGACCACCAATTTTCAGCTTATGCTTTTTTTGGAGACCCACAGTATTCATATTACACACATTACCTGATTTATATACATTAGTCTATAATGCTTCTTGCTGAAGCTAGTTCGGTTTTGTGGGTTTCTCACTGTTTCTCTCTGTATTATGCCACTGTATGTTTAACAGGTAATTTAAATAATGTTGATAATTGAAATTTTAGACTTTTACCCACTTGTTTATTTACTTGTTTTCCACTGTAAGTCTCTATTGTACACTGGACGTACAGAGTTGGATGATCATAGCTTCCTGTATCCTTCATGTTCTTTCTTGTTTTGTCACACTAACATTGTGTGTGTGCATATGGGGCCTTGCATTACTCACCCCCTTGTCCTTCATGTTGCTTTAAAAGCTATCATTTAAATACACCTCTGAATATCTCTTGAGTACCATTAAATTCATTCTTCAGAAGTTTCAAGCATATTTTGCAACAACACAGACCACAAAAACTCAGATGAGGCAAAGAGGCCAAAGGTATCGCTGACGGAGTTGCAGAGCGGCACAGTAGAGATTTGTGTGGTTGTATGTTGGACCAAATTAAGCCAAACAATCCACAAAGCTAAACTTTAAAAACAAATTAGAACTATTGCTTAAATGAACGTGCAGAGGACTGAAGACACGTGAAACCTGATTCTCTGGTCAGATGAGACTAAATTTGAATTATTTTGCCATCAAATCCAACCCTTTCATTACACTGAGAGCACCATACTCACAATTAAAGCATGGTGAAGGCATCCCCATACTTTGGTTAGGAATGGTTATTATCAGCAGGGATGGGAAAATTGGTCAGAATTGAATGGTTAATGGTGCTTAATACCAGCAAATAATAGAGTAAAACCTTTTTCAGTCTAACAGGGAATTGAGACTTACTTCTAGAGCATTCACTGGTTTAGGAGGAAAGCTTAAATAATTTTAAATTTCCTACTTAAAAGCTAGACATTAATAAGATTAAAAAACAAAAGACTGGTACATATGACTTAAGAATTGCTTTACATCCACAGATCCCATCCAGATTGAAGAAGCTAGAGCAGTTTTATCTCAAGGGGTAAAAAAAAAATCTCATTGGCTAAATGTGCCAGACTACTAGAGAAATACCTCTTGACATTTGCAGCTTTAATTCCTGCAGTGTGGGGCTCTACAAAGTATTGATTGTTAAGGTTTAAGGTTTAATCACACTTAAATTGTAAGACAAAAAAAAACAAACATAAGTGACATATATGTTCTACAAGTCAATTGATAGATCCTCCCCCAACTGATAATTTTAATTCTAGGTTGTAAGGAAACAAAATAGGAAAACACCAAGGAAGAATACTCTTGCATGCATGCATGAGACCATGCCCTGTTGTGTATGCTGCAGTCCACAGAGACAAAGCAAGGGGTCAGTTGTCTCATCATGATTTATTCATACCATCAGACTGTGCAGTTGTGTGTGCTAGTGTTCCTTTATATGCATGTTTGTTGTACAAGACTTACCAGAGTTCAAACATTAAGACACAAGCTCAGCTTCTCATTTTGAAGTCAGATGACTAGATTGATGAATTAATGCTTGCTTTGTTTTTTACTCATCTTCTTTTATCTTTTTCCTTCCTGCTTCACAGGCAACCCGACAAGCTGGTGGTGGTTTGGACACGCAGAAGTCGGCGGAAATCCTCAAAGGTTTGTTTTTCAGATGTGGTAGTCTGAAACAAACAAACAAAAACCAATAAAATGTTTTCATTTCTAATTTTTTTTGTCTACCTGTCCTGTAGTCCCACAGCTGGCAGCCTGGCATCAAAAATCCCTACAGAGGAGTTGTGGTGTGGCCTGTACCAGAAAATATCGAGATCACAGTCACTCTTTTCAAGGTAGGCTTTAGTTGTTTAATCTTGAACTAAACAAATTTATAATTTATTTTTTCAGATTTTTAGTATATTTCTTTTTCTGTGTGACTGCATACTTGTACTGATACTGTTGTCGGTAAGTGACACACTTTGTTCACGTATCTGTCACAGTGCTTGGCTTACTTAAACATGCTGGGCCTCTGTGCTGACAGGCGAGCTAACTGCTTAGTGTCCTGTTACCTCCCTTCGCCTTAACCAGGCCTCCATACACAAATATCCACATACCTGTCTCTGTTCTGTAAAGGTGGGCAGCTTTTTACTTTTCACATGTCACAGGTACATTATTAACAAATTATGAAATACTGGGACATTTGACTGAAAACCCTGCAATTGACTCTTAAATGGAAGTTGTACAGGTATGTCTTGTGACTTCATTTCCAGACATTTGTAAAAACATGCAGTAGTATCTGCTTTCATGAGGATCTGTTTTACTTGGTTGGAACCACTGTATGTGCAGATGTATCTTCTCTCTCACTATCCAAGAAAAAGCAATGAAGTATGGATTTTAATGTAACGTGACACAAAGCAAACCTGCTGAAGACAAAGATCATTCACTGTTGGGTAATGCCCAAATCAGGTAACACTGGTTCTGCAGTTTACAAGCTTCATGTCTGTGGAGGTTTTTTATTGATTATTACAACTGGAACAGAAATTAATTAAACACTAAAATGTAGCAGTGATTAACATCTTGCTAGTAGCAGGTAATTGTTGGTGGCAAGGCATTGGAAACATTCCTTGGAAAGTTTGCTCTATATTGACATGATCGAACCACACAGTTGCTGCACATTCATGATGAGAATTTCCCGTTCCACCACATCCCAAAGGTGCTCTATTGGATTGAGATCTGGTGACTGTGGAGTCCAGTGAACTCATTGTCATGTTCAAGAAAGCAGTTGGAGATGATTTGAGCTTTGTGACATCAGAAGATGCTACACTGTGATCATAAAGAGATGGACATGGTCAGCAACAATACTCAGGTAGGCCGTGGTGTTTAAATGATGCTCAGTTGGTGCTAAGGGGCCCAAAGTCTGCCAAGAAGTATGCCCCACACCATTACACTACCAGCACTACCATGAACTGTTGCTACATGGCAGGATTATGAGATGCTTTCATGTTGTTTCCACTAAATTCTAAGCCTACATCTGAATGTGGAGCTGAAATGGAGACTCATCAAACCAGCAACGTTTCTCCATCTTTTATTGTCCAGTGTTGGTGAGTCTGTGTGAATAGTAGCCTCCGTTTCCTGTTCTGAGCTGACAGGAGGCACCCGGTGTGGTCTTCTGTTGCTGTAGCCCATCTGCTTCAAGGTTGGACATGTTGTGTGTTCAGAGATGCTATTCTGCATAACTTGATTGTAACCAGCGGTGATTTAAGTTCCTATTGCTTTCCTATCATCTCCAACCAGTCTCTCCATTTTTACTGACCCCTGACATCAAGGTATTTTGGGCCAGACAACTGCTGCTTACTGGAGATGGATGTGCATAGATCTCAGCAGATCAGCAGTTTCTGAAATACTCAGACCAACCCTTCTGGCACCAACAATCATGTTCAAAGTCATTTAAATCATACCTTGTTCTGGTTGGGAAATGATTGTATAGCCATGGACAGCTACAACACCATAGTGAAGTTCACGGATGACGCTGTGGGAGGATGAGAACCTAGCAGAGCGGTGCCATGCTAACAAGGGAGGAGACAGCAGAGGGACTACACCCCTCTGAGGACTCTGGTGGAGAGGGTGTCCAGTACCTGTGTGTGCACATCACTGAGGACCTATCCTGGACTCTGCACATAGACAGCCAGGTAAAGAAAGCGAGGCAATGAAGGGGGGGAGAGAGTTCTGACTGGCAACAACACCCAGTGGTACGGGAACAGTACTGGCCATGACCGGAGGGCCCTGCAGAGGCTGCTGAGGTCAGGAGACCATACCATGGGTACAACACTCCGCAACCTTCCAGGACAGCCAGGACAAATCTGTCTGTTTGAGCAGCTGCGCTCTGGCCGGCGCCTAAAGCTAATAAGCTAAGACTCAGGACGAGCTTCTTCCCTCAGGCTGTCAGAACCATGAACTCTAGCCTGTTGTGACACTGGCCAGTGTCCTACCTTCTGCTGAAAAACGCTGTCATTACTCATGTCACTTTAACAAGGTTTATATTTTGCACTACCATTGTGAATATATATATATATATATATATATATATATATATATATATATATATATATATATATATATAATTACCCTGTTGTATTTGTTTTTTTTACTACTAGTAAGTAGGTGTGCATGTACGACTGTATTTCACTGCCATCTTGCATGTGACAAAAACAACTTGAAACTTGGATATTTGTGTATGTTATCTAGTTTTATTATCTGGATTTTGTTTGTTTGTTTTTTACTACTTTTATTATATTTTATTAATTTAAATTGTTTTATGTTATTTTTATGATTTTTCTTCCTTATATTTTACTTCGATATTCAGCACTTTGTCGGTGTTAAAGCCCTTTATAAATACATTTATGATGATTTCACATCAGCTGTTGTGCTGCTCTTCCTGCACTCACCAAGCTGCTGGGAAGCAGAGCCCATCTTACACAGAACTCTAGTTGGCAACAATAAGCATTCCTGCTGTAATCATATTTTGATTTGGTTTGTTTTGAGATGAGATGGATCAAGGAGTGTAGAGATGAACTGAAGCAAATCAAAAAACTATTTCAGCTCCTAAAAATACAAATATGTGAGGGATTTGCCAGATGTATTTCAGAGAACTATTTGATTTAAACTGCGCCTGCTGGTCACTGAGGAATGGTTTTAGTCCAGAGTATTTTTTGTTTAAGAGACAGATATCTTGTTGGGCAGAGAAACATGAGGAAGAAGACGTACTTGCTGACGGTGCTGCTCTGATGACACTCCTCATCAGGATTTAGCCACATTTTGTCCAAGGTGTTGCAGCATGTAAAGGTGGCTGCTTTTTTGAAGACATTAAGGCTTTAAGTTGGCAACAATGCAAAGACTTAGTGACTTCAACTTCATCATGTGACGTGTAAAACTTAGCTTGGCTCATCTTGTTTTCTTGAAAGTGTTTTCTAGTTTTATTGGGTTGAGATCTGCAAGACTACATCTTATACTGAAATGCAAGTGGATATGTTACCAAGGTGACACTTCATATTACCTGGAGTCATTTTAAACAGACATTTAAAATAATGTCTGAAATGTATATCTACCTGGTTACTCCACTTTAGATATTACCTCTGTTTGTTGACTGAAGCTGAAGGTGAGTCACCTCAGTATATTCTCATTTCCCTGTCTGGCCCTAAACTCTGCAGTGGGAACAGCTGAGCTCAGCAGTGTTGCAGCATTTACCACAGAGAGATGTGTAACACCAGGCAGCTTCAGCTGCACTTTGTCAATGACAAGAAAGTACTGAAATTAAAAAATAACTTTAGTAGCTGGGGTTTTAGCTATTTATTTTGCAGACAGAACTAGTCCAAGCAGACAATCTGCAGAGTGGGTAGTCGGTTTAGTCTTTAGTGGGAAGTGTATGACATGACGGCATGCTACCAGAATTTTGGCTTGTTTCTAATTGATTGAATCTTTGTTGTGTATTTTTTAATATTGTATCTGGTTGCACAAGGACGGTGAAAACTGGTCACCTGTGAAGATCCTTGTTAATGTTAATGGCAGCAGTGGTGCCTTTAGCTTATGTTTACCAGAAGTACCAAAGTACAACAGGAAACAGAGATGGCTGGTTATTCCGTGCTCTGCTGGCTTTTGGAACAGATGTTTGTGAAATGAAATTTAGGAATCACTTTCTCTAATATTTTTTTCCTAATTAATCTTTTTGTGTCTAAAAGAAAAAAAATAATTGAAAAAGACATTTTTTGAGTTCATTTGATTTTTATATTTGGATTATTTAGTAATATTTAAATCTATTTATGTGTTTGGGAACAACTGTGAAGGTGTAAGCTTGTGTGAATTTTAAAGGAGGCAGGGAGGCGCTGAGAATATCAACACAGAAACAAGCTGGCAGCAAAACTCCCAGAAAGATATAAACACACCAGAAAACAATAAAGTTTTCACATATTGAAATGAGGGTTAGAGTTTACCTTTCTGTTCAGGCATTACAAGCCTGTAAGCAGAAGTGCACAAATCACATTTATCTCAGGGAGTCAGTGGCTCAACCTCAAGTGATTTAAAGTTGCCCCTGTGATGCCTGTGTAAGAAGGGAAATAGGACAGTCAAACCAGGTCAGTGGGTGAGTGGAGCGCTGGAAAAGCTGATAAGGTGTTCCTGAACAGTTTATCTGTGTAAGAAGTCTAATGGTAAAATTAATGAATAACAATATTTTAAATTAATGAGTGTTTTTCTGTCTTTACAGGATCCCCATGCAGAGGAGTTTGAGGACAAAGAATGGACATTTGTCATTGAAAATGTGAGTAGTGTCATCCCTAAAATCTTCATTAGATGTCAGTCTATTTTATTTGGTTGTTTCATGGTTTGCTAGTGTAACAATCCCATTGTTTACTTAGTTTTTTATTACAACTGTGCGGAAACTAGTGGGATATAAGGGGGATAAAAATGTGAGGAATTACCTGATTATGAATTTTCAAAGAACACAAGGCTGTCTGTTCCACTTCATATTAGTCTTTCAATATTTTAAATCTAAGTACATAATCTTTTGTTTTCATGTGCAGATACTGCCACCATGTGGTCAGTTTATGTTACTGCATGCTTCTCAGTCACCCTTGTAAAACATTACCTGTTTTGAGATGACATAAAGACATGACTGCATTCTGTGTTTGTGGTAGTAACAGCCTGCACTTTAGCAGTGTGTCTTTTACAGGTCACTACACCACAAGTTTCTGGTGTTTCCATTAGTTTTATCACATTTTCCATAATAATAATAATCACTTATGATAATCAGTTATTTTCCTATCCCGATCTTTGTTTTGGTCTCTATGCTCAACTCAATGAAAACAATGAAGAGAGAAATTTATGGTGCAGTTTGTGAGAGCTAAATGTGAAAAATTACGGGTAAAAGAGAAAGGTCAAGTCTGCCAAGAAACTGGAAAAGTTCATCTTATTATTTGGTGTTTCTGTGCATTTGTCACACATTTAGTGACTTGCTGAGCAAATTATGCCCTTTATAGTTAAACATTAGTCTTTTATTCTTCAGGTTGTTCTGGATCTTTTTCACGTGAAAAGTAGATGCTACAATCAGAAAATTACAGTGTATTGTAGTTTTGTTTCCCCCATCATGTATCTCAGAAAACACAACACCACCGCTGCATGTGTGAGAACAGCTCACTCACAAGCACCTTGTGGTTTTAAAACAGCATGAACATCAGTAAAGGGGTTTGAAAGGTTCCTAAATTTAACAATAGATGAGGTAAATTGAAGCTTTATGTTCACTGCTGTAAACTATGATTTCAAGCATGCAGGCCGAAACAGTACATACGCACAGATTTAAAAGAAAAAGAATATCTGATTAAAAAAGGTATAATAATTCAGCTTGTGGGTCAGAACTTCTCACCTGTCAGTTAGATCTTCTATGCCTTAAGCTGGGCTGTACGCTTGTTGTTGTTGTATATTAAGCCAGCTGTACCTCTTCTCAGATGCTTTAGTCAGAGTGGCTTCACTCACTTATGTCCTGTATCTATTTCATTTCTGCATACATGTGACACGTCAAACTAATTAAGTCAAATTGTATGAAATTGGTCTTGTTCTTTCTTCAGTTTTTAGTCAGTAAATTACCCTTTTATTATTTGAACATGCATAAAAGCTTTAAAGGAACAATGTCCTC
Organism: Melanotaenia boesemani; assembly: GCF_017639745.1. NCBI lineage: Eukaryota > Metazoa > Chordata > Actinopteri > Atheriniformes > Melanotaeniidae > Melanotaenia > Melanotaenia boesemani. The sequence continues at coordinate 26,456,416 of NC_055697.1, read as the reverse complement.
CATGCAGACACTGAAGTAAGAATTAATACGTTTATGTGGAAGCCAGTGTTTGCATGTCACTATTAGGATGTAATCAGCTCATCATTCTGTCTATTTATTCATTTATTGGTCAAGTTTGAAATGATTTTAATTTAAGAGATTACTGAAGTTTACTGTGTTTGACTTTTCAGATACACTAAAGTAGTTTTAAAGATTTTTAAATGAGACAAAACTGACAGATGGGGTGAAGTTTATTTATTTATGTTTCCCCTTTATTTAAATTAAATATTGTATTTTACACAGGGATTGGCTTTCTGTAGTGCTGGTTTAAGAAATGAATCTTTAAACTTTACCAGCCGTTAAGTCTCTAAAACAAAAAGTGAGCAGTAGTTCTAGAAAAAGCAGATACATGTTAAATGAGTACTCACTCAAACCAACTTCCAAGTGCCCTGAGGTGCCTTCAGAAAGAGGACGCACACTAGAGATCAGCAAAGAACCCCTGACCTCCCACCTAAGACTTCCCAACCCTTTTTTCCCCCTTAAAGAATGTTGGTGGGAAAAATGGTTGGTGAGCTGGCTGTCACTTGCTGTACACTTCAAACTCAAAGGAATGACAGCAAACACTGCTCCACCTTTCTTTTTTGACAGAGAGTTAAGAAGACAAGCAGGTCAGCCAGTGTTTTCTGGCCAGAGCGTGGGAGAGCGCAAGAACGACAGAAAAAAAGACAAGTTTGTGGGTTTGCCTGTGTCTCTGCATACCTGACTAATGACAGAAAGATCAAAGCCACACTAGTCTCCTGATGGCAGGAATGGAGAACACAGGAGGGAAGAATGATTGGGAGGGAGAGGGCAACCTTACACCTTCCACACACTCAGATGTTTCAGCTTGATATTTGCTTCCTATATATGGGGAATATGGGATATCACTTCCCGCTGGGAGCTTTTATGTAAAACAAAATCTACTAAATTGTTGAGACATTAGTATCTTTGTTTTTGAGATTTGTAAACTACTAAATTATTCATCTAATATGTAGTATTAGTAGGGTAAAACTTAAAAAAAAATGCATTAAAAAATAGAAATGCATTAACCCTTAAAACTCTGCAAGCACCTGAGTGCTTTCGCTTGTATTGTCACCCATTTCTCAGTAGGCGTGTTTATCTCTACATTGGGATGCATTACTTACCCTTTACATACTGAAGTTTTCCAGGCATTTACATCACGTCCAGGAGGTTTACAGTCCAGCCACACTATGAAGTGTCTATTCAGAGAGACTGTATGGCAAATCCACAATGAGTGATCCATAATAACACAATTATTTATCAGACCATCGTAATAAAATAAAGGTCGCTATCACTACTTTGTTTGCTAAGAGACCACTATTCTTACCTGGAAAGTATGAGGAAGCCACTTCCTGTCAACATTTCGACCAATCAGATAGCTTAAATTGATGGTAATGTCCAATCAGGTGCAGCCAAAGATCAACAAGGGACAAGAAAGTTTTACATCTGTCTGAAAAGAATAAAAATAATTGTCCTCTATGGCAAGAATGAAGTAAAGATGTTTTAAGATACGGTGACACAAAGACGAGCTGAGTTGGAGTCGGTTTTGTTAGAGTAGTAGGTAAATAAATAACTGTAAATAGCAAAAACACCTGCAGGAAGAATTGTGTTTTTGTTTCAATGGCAGTATTTTTCTCTTGAAAGCTAAGACTTGAGAGAATGATGTGCAAATGAGAAAAGACTTGGTCACTGTTGATCTGTGTGTTACTCTACAAAGTACTGTTAGTAATAAGTTTAGTTTTGGGTGTTTTTGGTTAGCTTTTATGGTGCTATATCTATTGATACATTTTACATAATTGTAGCCGCATAATCTGACAACTGAGTCCTTAAAAATAACGTTTGTATGGTGACTGTTTAAAAGGGTTGGGATTCTACGTGCATTCTTACATAAAAATAAAAAAGTGGAACAAAAATAGCCAAAAATGATGTGGAGTTTTAAGGTTTGATACATACATTCATTAAAAAATAGAAGTAAAAATAACATTTACTGCCACTAGAGCCTGATATAACACAAATGGAAGTAAATATGAGTAGAAGTTATGCAACTATAAACTGACCACAAGATGGCAGTCTACTCCAAGATCAGTAAGAGCTTTTTTTCAAGCAGCTATGATGAAATCTGTTGGCTCCTTATGCCAGCTCTGTTTGTTTGTGTACAATATGTATGTCAGTGGGTAAAGTATCCCTGTGTTCCTGCATATGTTTTTTTGAAAGACGTGATGAATCAACATCATTTAAACATATTATATCTGATCACACTTTCCTCTTGCTGAACTTGTGCATTCATTAATGTACAGAGAGCTCAAATCTCCCATGCAACCTCCCCCATTCAGGTATCTAAACTAATATAAAGTCAGGACACATGAATGAATGCAGCAGTGAGTGCTGCTCTTAATAGGAGGAACAGAAGAAGAGGAGAGGTGAGTTCTCCTGACCCCTCATCAGACGGCGAAGGAGAAAAGGGGAAGAATACGCCATTGTGCCCCAGCGCTGAAGATGATGAAATTCAAGATCCCCGCGCTCTGGCTTCGTCTTAATCTTGGGGCCCAACCTCGCGCTAGGCTAATCCCTCTCCGTTGAATTACTGGCCCTGGCTAGATTGTATTTTGTCATTGAAAATGGTAGTGTCAAACACTACCTTTTTCTCTCCTCTATTTGTTCGTCTGCCAAGACGAATCGCATAATCAAAAGATGGAGAGAGAGCAAAGAAGAGAAAGTGATGGAGAGAGAGGTGGAAACCTGCAAATGGCTGCACAGTAGTATCTCTAAATTGCATGCTACCCTTTCCTTTCACCCTTTTTCAAACAGGCACATATTATCAAAAAAGGTGGGCAAATTGAGAGTCAAAAGATTGGATGGCTATATTTGAAGGCATTGTGCTGACGGGCTCTTTTGTGTGTGTATGTATGTCTGTGTGCATTCTCCTTGCGTTTGCATATCAGCTAAAGCTGGAGATTGGAGACCAACTTCCCTCATCTTCAAAGCTTTGTGAGAGGATTTAAATAACGCACACAGACACACACAGAGGACTGTTGTATTTAAAGTGAGAAGCTATCATGTCTGAATACATTGAATATACAGCGATACGGAATCCAAAGCCCACTATACTTGCCCCCCCATCTTTCACCCTCTAAGTCATACTTCAACATTTTTCACTAGCATTACATGAATGTCACCAGGGAAGGAAGGAATTTTTAAATCTGTATGGCCGCTCTGCCATAGCCTGTCTGACGCGTATCAACAATAGAAATGTTGACTTTTAAATATCCTCTTGAAGTATGGCTTTTTAAGATCTAGCACTTAGCTTTAGCTGTGTTTTGAATAATATAGAATGGCTTGAAGAGACCGTTTGTTCTGGTTTTGTTACCATACCTGTATTATGTTTTACAGTAGCCCAAAATCTACAAGTTAATCTTAAAACAGGCATTTTTCATGTTTTTGTGTGCTTGTGCAAGTGTGTGTGCATTTTTTTTTTTTTTTTAAACCTTGTCCTGTCGCACATCATGACAGCAGAATGATGGTCTGACTGTCATGTTGTGCCGAACAGATTTGCTTTCCCAAAGGGAGCATTATGGATATGAGGCTTCCTATGATACTTAAGTGTTATTCTTTTTATTTATTTATTTATTTTTTAATTTGTTTAACGCCAAATATACTGAATGCTGTACCTGAGAGGGAGAAAAGAAGAGTGTGAAGAGAGGAAAAAGGAGACAAAATGCAAAATATAGAAAGTATCAATTGTACAATGAGACAACCAGCTGCTACACCTGAAAGAAACTCAGCATAAAACATCCTAAAGCCTCTGTAAGAAAAGACAGGAAACAATCATCGGGAGCACCTGTAGGAAGACATGTTTGTGTATTTAAATGACGACTATAGTTTCTTCTATGTGGATGTAAAGTAAGAGAAGGGAAAAAAGATGGTTCTAGTAGTTGTCATATGACAGTCCAAAGCTAGATGTCAATCAATCCTACACACTACACCTTTTTAATGACTCATTTTTGCTTTTAACCTCCTAAATGATTATGTATATATTTTGTCAGATACAATTACAAAGTTACAATAAAAATCATCAATCTTTATGTTGCTTAAATGACTTATTGTATTAATCCTTTGACATTGAAAGAAAACGGTATATTGGACCATTTTGTCACATTTCGCATGGAAAATAGGCATTTTGTATACTAAATGTTTGATTGTATGCAGTATGTATGTATAGGGGGATTTTCATCATGGCTTATGATAATGCTTCACCCCTTCAGTCATAATCCTCCTGGTTTCTTTCCTTTACTCTTCATCTTTTTCCCCCTGTCTGTCTCTCTTTCAGTCTTCTGTCTGAGGTGAAGTCCTGTCTATTGTGGACCACATCCAACTCCATTAAGTCCATTTCCACCCCACATACCTCCCACTTGCACCTTGTAACACACTCACACTGTGACATACTGACACACACACACAGACACAGTGAAAAACCATGACACCTTACCACTCACACACACAACACACTTCCACCCTCTTTACACACATCCTCCCTAACACAGCCCTTCTTTCTGTATTGTACCCTGACCATGGTACCATGGTACCCCCCCCCCCCCCCATCTCTCTGTCTGGAACATATTACGTAGGCCAGTGGCTTGTGAGCACTGACTGGGCCTCTGGGAAGAAAAACACAATTATTTCAGCCCTCGGCTATTCACGCAAAGGTGACAAAAGCTGGTATGAAGTATGAAATCCCCAAAGTTTCTCCCGTGCCGCGGACGACAAATTGGGATTAATTTGGGCTCACGTGCACGTGTGTCCCAAAAGTTTTCACCTTTGCTCATTTCTTATTTCTTAAATAGTTTAGTGAACTCAACTGTTTATGTCTTTCAAATTGTCATTTTGAATAGAAAATATTTTACAGTTAAAAGCCGGGAGGATGTACATGTTTTGTGTGTGTGTGTGGTAAGAAGCCAAGAGGGTCTTAGCAGTGGATCACACATTCACACATGCTTCCCAAATTAATTTAATTAATTGCCCCAAGGAGAGAGGACAGATGCTTGTGATTACCCCCCACATGCAGACCCCATCCTGCGCAAGCACATACACACACCACATGAGAGACGCACACACATAAATATTAAAACTCTAAATGCTGCCATTTTCTGCCTGCGTTTAAATGAAGTGCATTTTTTAATGCACTTGTGCATGAGTCACACACTTTGTAAGAATATGGACAAAATACACAACTCCCAGACACACACACTCACACACAAATAACATATTAATTTAGAGCATGCATGTATCTGTTTCTTCTTTAGTGTTTGTGAGAAACTGGACTTGTGTCTGGGGAGCTGTATATTTGTCTGTGTGTCCAGTCAGTTTTGTTTTAGGTGTTTGTGGGTTGTAGGTGGCTGTGGAGGCCGGGTGGTCCCTCCTGTCGCCATAATAGGCTTACTGGCCCCTAATCCAGACCACACCACCCCGTCACATGGCTGATCTGCTGACTAACTGCTACCAATGCCATGAGTTTTGTGTGTGTCCTGAGCTACGTCTCTGTGCAGGTGTCATGACTGTCTGAGCTGGTGTGGGTGGTGTTCGTTTGGGAGACTGTGTATGTGTATTCTTAATTCTGTGTGCTCATGTGTGTCAGTAATGGTTTGTTGCCAATCCAGGGAGCAAATCTACCTTTTTTTTTTACTCTTTTACTTGATTTTAAATTGAAGATTTTGATTAGATTGGGGGGGTACACCTGTCTTCTTTTATTAGTTTTTCATATTAACACATTAAACTCTTAATTATAATCTCATTTAGATTATTAATACATAATTTGCATTAAAAATGATGTGCATTGTTTTACATAATGTACCTTAAAGCATCAGTTTACTTGCACATATGCTCTGCTTTGTACAGCTTTTGGTAGTGTTGCTTGGCACATACCATATCTTCTATTTTGGTGTGTTTGTATGTCTGTCTTTGCCTACATACACGTGTTTGTTATTTAAACTGAGTAAACTGTTGCCGTTGTTTATGTTGATCTGCGATTATCTTTTCCATTTAACTCTGTTTCCGTTCATGCATTCTCTCCTCATATTGTTTAATCCATTTTTCTGTTTTATCCTTGTCCCTTCGATGCTTTCGTCTTTTGTCCTTGTACGCTCCTCATGCTGTGTGTGCAAGAGAGAGAGAGAGACATATGTTTGCAGTGTGTTTTGTGCATACAGTCTGTGTATGTTGTTTACGCTTGCATGTGTGATTCTGTGTTTGTGTGACTTGTCCCACTGGTCCAGGTTGTGACCTTGGCTTTCATCTCCTTAGTCTGAGGCTCCTGCATCCCGCTGTGATCCGCTCCCAGCCAACAACACAGCAGATGTCACCAGACACTGCAGCAAACACTACACATGTAGACCGTCTCATTCACATACATGTCTCTTTGTAACACATGCACATAAGCACACAAACAGACCTGCACATGTGTAAGCGTACGGACACTCACTCACACAAAGACACATACTGGTACATTTATAACACATGCAAGCTGAACCTGCCCAAATGGGATTTTGTTTGACCCCAAATAAACGTCAAAACATAGTGGCACCTGGGAAACATCCTAACTTCCTTTGTGGCCATTACATTGTGGAGCTCACAACTGAAGTTAGAATATTGTGACTTGAAATGTTGATGCTATAAACTGCAGATCAGACTCACCTCATTCGTGACATGCTTCATGTATACCAAACAAGAAACCAAAACATACTTAGTGTTTAAAACCACAATTCTTGAGTCATATTGTTTATCACTCCTACAGCTTGGTATGGATCTGCAACGGTCTAAAATAAGGGGGGAAAAAAGCAAATATTTAAAAACAGATGTTTAGTTTAAAATGCAGGAGACTATAGTGGGGTAAAGTGGTCCGAGACATTTTACTACAGAACTGCAGTACTTTCACATGTCTGTAACAGTATGATGATGCTTTCTGTGCCAGTCCTGTTCAGATCCTGCAGAATGGCTGCTTGCTATGTTGAGGCTTGTACCAGTCTGAACACAAAAACAAGATATCTTCTCATCTTATTCCTTTTAATGCCATTTTGTCCCCTAACTGACCCAGAAGACACACACACTTGTTCACCTCCAAATATACAAGATTTTAAAGTTCAGCTGAGGTTACTCTTGTCAGGAAGGGATAGAAAGAGGTGGTGTTTAACAAAAAGTGAGGCATTTAGATTATTTCTTTGTTAGTGAAGTGGAAGACTTGGATGCTTTGTTCTTAATCTTTATAGTCTCCTTAGTTTTCCTTTTTTTAAATGGTAATTTCTCAGTGGTACAGTCGTGATGTCTCCTGGTTGTACCTTATTGGCTGCCACGCCCTCTCTTATCAGTCATCACTGGGATTGTCCTCTATCACTTCATGGCTTCACATGCTCTCACCTGCCCTTCTCCTCTGTTGACTCTAATCCGACTTTTCCTCCTTGTCAACCCCCGCATCTTGCCTTGTTTTTGGTGTCATGTTATAAATGGGGATGATGGGCAGTCAGAATATTCTGGTGGGACGTGAGGTGCAATCGGGCAGCGTCAGCAGAACAATTATTATCTCACCGTCTTGGTTATTTATTTTACCCCTGTGCGACTTAAGATGGCTGCTCGCGATGTAGACAGGCCTGTGTGGCCCCGCCAAACACTGGCCCCCTTCAAATCCCCCTGTTTATCCACAAGCTTGACCCACTAGGTCCGAGTGGGCGGTACATACACCAGGTAGATAGCTGTGATATGTATGCAGTGACGATGGTGAGGCATCCGTGATTAACATTGTGTGAGATTATCTTCTAAAAATCCGCTCAGAGTGAGTACGTGCAAGTGTCTGTTTGTATATGAACTTTTAAGGAACTGAACACACAGAGACACACAGTTACTGGCAAACTGAGGCAGCTGTTCTGCTAAGTGACAATGAATAGGGTCTTGTGATGTGCTCTGATGCCACTGCTAAGCCAGCCACTGACAGTTATGCTGATCCCTAACTATGCTCTGTTTGGAACATAAATCTGTTTTCAGAGTGCCGCTCTCAGAGAATCTAGGGTCAGGAATACATCAATGTTGAGGAGACATGGCAAAGGATGTCGTCTTTCTGTGTAACTCTGAGCTAGAAAGCTGTTAGAGGCAGTCAGATGACCCTTGACCTCCTTAATGCTTATTGGTTTTGAGTCCTCTATGGATTTGTAAATTGCAGGTTGCCCTCCTGTTTCACCACCTCAAAGTCAGACAAAGATCATCGGCACACAGGACATAAATGGCTGATCTGCAGCATGCTGGGAGCGGCTTGTGTTTTTGTCACATGTAAATGCATATAAATAAAATTTAGGAGCCCTATTGTTCCTTCATGAAAAAAATGAATTTAAAAGAACTAAGCACTCACCCATGCACACACACATACGCATGCACGCACACTAAGGCACACCGGCTTCTTATCCAATCCCTCCACTAATTCCCCCTTGGTAGAAGGTGTTCATTGTTTCTCTTTCATTCTAATCTCTGCCTCTCCTTTTTTTCAAAATCCATATTAGATTCTCTTTGAGTTGGCCACAATCGGAGGCACTGGAGCAGAGCATCACCCTGCTAATGCTCTTTGTCTCCCCAGATTTGTCACTTAGCATGGAGAGTACACCTTTGTCATGGAGCAGGGTGGGAGAGAGGCAGACTCTCACTTGGGGCAATTGTTTCTTGTCAGAGGCCATCTCAAACCCCCCTGCCCACCACCACCACCTCCTCCTCCCCTTAAGCAAATCAGCTTTGCTCTGGATTAGAGCCCTATCATAGCTCTGTCAGATCTCAGCAGCCTGCCAAAAACCACTAAAACAAACAGATCCTTAATGTGAGAATGAAATGAAATGACTTTCATCATTTAAAAACAAAACATTCCCATCAATTGTTCACCTGGAAATCATTGTTGGATATCTGATAAATATAGATGTCCTAGTCTGATTTATCAAAACAACCCCTAGAATCTCTTAACACCCTTCTGCCATCTTGGAGCAAAACTTAAACGGTATCATCAAGCTTTCATTGCTCAACTTGGTCAGTCAAAAAAACTTGCATTGCAGTTTTATAGAAAATCACTTATTACCTTTTGATATAGTTAATCTTTAGCAGTGCTACTCATTTCAGTCCTACATGGGCCACAATCCTGCAGGTTTACAATGTAGTCCTGCTTCAACACACCTGATTCAATGAAATGGATCTAAAAGCCTATCGAGTCCATCACCGTGACTCATTAATTTGAGTCAGGTGTGTTGGAGCAGGGATGCATGAAAAACCTGCTGGATTGTGGCCCTCTTGGGACCGAATTGAGTAGCCCTGCTTTAGAGGTTATGGGCTACAATCAAACAACAACTTGGATAACTTAATAGTTTTCTGGAGAAAACTTTACAAAGATAACAGGGAGATTCGGTGATGTGTTGGACATCTTTAATCCCAGTTATAGTAGTTTACACAGTTTCCTTTGTTGGTTTCATTGATGCCACAGATTTGACACTTCGTAAAGGGAGTAAAGTCTTTCTCCTGACCCCAGTGTGTATCTTTTGTCATGGTTGTTTTAAAAACCAAGAAGTTTCTCTCTACATCGTTTAGGGTAAACTTGCCACCAGCTCTCAGACATTAGTCTGTGCAGTCTGTTTCCACTGGAAAACTTTTAACAGTTTGCTCGGTTAAATCCAAGCAAAGCGTTTTGTTTTGGTGTGCTTATATAAGCCTTGACTGGTATGACACCCCACCTAATTCACTCTTTTCATACACTCTAATCTGACTTCATACATGTACAGACACACACACAGGTGCCCGTACCATCGAAGATGCCTGCCACCATGGTGAATCTGCTGGCTTGATATCTGAACTGCTGCTTCATGCACACGGAGTAATCAATCCCAGATATGGTAGCTTGGGGGTTTTGGCTTAGTGGTTGTGTGTGTGGTGATGTTATTGGCCATTATAGGCCTCTATGATGGCCAGAGATGGTAAAATGGCAAAAAAAGTGATGAGCAGGCACTTCATAGACCAGAAATGAACTCTAGCTAATCCCTTCAACCTATCTTTCCCTCTTTCACCCTCCTCCTCATGGCTGTCCTCTCCCCTTGTACCGTCTCCCTCATTTTCTCTATCTTTTTTCCCTTTTCTGGACTTTTTTCTGTCAGTCTTCTTGGCAGCAGTCTCTCTGTCTTTCTCTCGTCTTATTTTACCCTTCTCTCTTTCCTTTTTTTTGACCACCTCCCTTCATTGCAAACCCCCCTATGTCCCTTTCTTTCTCCAGCAGAAGTGCCGAGCCCGGGCTTTTGCCTGTTGGTAATTTATTTTCCCATTAGCCCCCTGTCTGAAGTGCATGCTCTGGGTCTGAGTGTGTGTGTGTGGGGGGGGCACTGAGGGCCACCCAAAAGAAAGACCTGAAGAGTAGAAAAGAGAAGGGCACCCTGGACACACTGATAAGAAGAAAAAGAGAGAGGGAGGGAGGACGGATGGATGGTGGAGACAGAAATGGAGAAAGAGAAGACGTAAGATACCAGTTTGGTGTCTAAACATTTTTGCTTTTGAGCTGTGATGCAGACTAGTTAGAAAAGCTGAATAAAAACGACAGATGTCAGTGATCTCTAAAAACTGAAGAGATAAATCACCCACACAGCAAAATCATTTGGTTGTCAATTCATCATTTTTTCATTCATCAAGCAAAAATGTCAAACACAGAAATGACGATTTGTTTTCTCTTTTTCTGCTTCTTTTAACAACAGTGACTCTAGTTTTCAACTTGGACTTTTTAAAACTGAGACGCACGTCTCTTACTTATTCGGTGAACCAACACACTAATCATCAGCAGAGGTTATTTTCAAGCCCAGTGTTTGCGCAAATGATGTTGTCATAGCCCCGAAATCCCATAGAAAACTTAGATAGTCATTATGTCTGTGCTTCACAATGAGCTTCTTGAAGGGTTGGGCAATCTCATTTTGGCTGAATGCTCAGTAATAGGTCTCTGGTGGGTCCAAAACCTGGGCTTACTGTAACAAAAAATGAGGTTACATACAACGTTGTTACACTTTGTGACACTGGGTCAAAAGGGATTTTAATGATGATAATTTAATTGATATAGATTTACTTTTTTTTTTACTATCCCTCAAATGTCAGGGAACTATTACACTTGCAATATAGAAAATAAATAATTGAACAATTTCAAGATATTTTAGTTGTTCATCACGCTATCCTCAAATAATCTCCAACAAAGATCCTCAAAATACTTTTTAGCTTTTTAAAGCATAACCAGTAACTTTTTAATGCTTATTTTTTCCAATAAACATTTTTTTTGTGCCCAACAAAGTGACCGTCAGTGAGACAACACCAGGACACACAATGAAGCCTTCAGGAATTCACCTAAGTATTAATATCTGCTTGAACTAAATGACAAGTTGAACCATTTTCCAGCCAAGTTTGTTTTAAAAATGTTCAATTCACAGGTATGTAATCACAGTACAGCCATATCATTTACCTTACAGCTCAGTAATATTATGTTCCAGTATCTCAATGAAAACTACATCACTATACATAAAGTTTCACATTTCTGTCTTTTTATTTTTCTGATGGTTTGTGTGCTGCTGAGTACAGATGCAGCATTACCAACAGGATCGGTTCTATTACGCAGGTCAAGACTAGCTTCCCTTCTGAGCTTCTAGCATCCTTGAGGCTGTCACCAGGTTTTGATGAGATAGAATTTGGAGAAACGTCTGTGTTTTACTTTTAGTCGTGTAGATTTGCTTTGACATCAACCTCCAGAGTCTACTTTACTGTTTCGTGACTGGGAGGAGAAAAGTAATTCAGTTTAGTTGTTAACATATTCCCCTTTTTCACATTAAAATGAACCAATTACCATTTAATCCCAGCATTTGTGCAATTAGAGCAGCTACACTGACATTTAAAATGACTGACAGCTGCTACACCCCAACCACATAGAGGCCATCGGATCATCAAACAGCGATTACTGGTAATATAATATAATAGAACTGTCGGTGCCTTTAGGTTTTCCCCCAGCCTAGAACAGTTTGATTGTTGCTGTTTACCCAAACATCATCACAGTCAGCTTTTCATGAGTAAATTCCTGTGCCGATTGTTCCTGTACTTGGTAATAATACGCCTGTCTGATCCTTATTCAGTTTTACACAAAAAGGACAAGGTGTCTGCAGCTCACTGTCATTCAAAACCATATTCATGCAACACTGTGGCACACACGGTGCTGAAATCCACCATCCTCTCCTTTAAAACAAGCCTAATCCTGCTCTTGTTGCAGCTAATCGCTCTCCTCCTGCTCTCGGCCCTTACTTTCTTCTCACACTTTTCCCTCGACAGTTTGTCAACCTTTTGTCATATTTCTGTTGTTTACATCGCCTGGGAAATGCGGTGGAAAATATTTCTATTTTAATTCTGGCCCACAATGTGGTTTTAATGTGGAAAAATCCTGTGGTTGTGCTTTAGTTCTTATCTAACAGAGAAACTCAGTCCTTATGTGTCCATGTGACGATGCACATGAAAGCCATTTGCACAGTTCATTCCATTATCAAGACTATTGTTATTGTCATTCACATAATCAAAGATATGGTATAGCATGCCTTTTATATCTATTGTTGCTTTTAAAATGCACACACACGTTGCTGGGGGAAAATAAATCCTTACATAGAATAGTAGCGGATGAATAAATTGGTCTTAATCTGTGTGGTTGTGTCTATAGTGCCTATAGTGTGGCATTCATAGACGGTATGTAAAAAGGGCCGCCTTATCAGTTATCAGGGGAGGCCAAATTGACACAGAGGAATCACTCCATTGTGTGCGGATTCAAAGAGAGATGTGAGCACATTGGATGTCTCCATTTCCAATAACTGTGACCTTGAGGAAAGAGGAATATCACTATGAGCCCCCCTCCAATCTGCTGACTGTTGAATTTAGAGAGAGACAGCTGATTTTGGGTATTTATTCTATAAGGTACAAATAATACAGAAAAAACAGGTCATTAGATTAAAAGCTACAGAAGACTTGCTGTGCTTTGTCACTTACATACTGTAATATAAATTTAGCAAACACGTAAATACAATATTCTCTCCTCCATGCAGTCTGTGTTTGCAGTGCAGCTGACCTCAGATTGTTCCTTCTTCCACCTTATTCATTGTTTTGTTTTATGGTGGCAGCTTAACTCGGATAATCATCTGCTTGATGTGGAACCAGTGATTCATCACTTATCATCTTTGTAAAGCAAAGCCATGTGTTTATCTCCTCTCTACGTCAACAAGATCACCACACTCTCTTCATACTACTTCAGCATTAAAAAAATATAAGTTGCACAAGACATACCCACAAAGGGAGCATGATACGTTTGAGAAGCTGTTAATATTTGTACCTTTTTGGATCTTTTCATTTAAGGGAAGATCATTTGAAATGAAGTGACCGGTGACCTGTGTTAAAAAGCCATTAGCTGATTGGTGTTGGACACTGCGTCTGTTTGTTCGTCTTGCTCCATCACTGCCTGACTGGCAGTGTGTATATCCCAGACCAGGTCTTAACAAAGAAACCAGGTTCTTTCAGCACTCAGCCTAATTAATCCATCTCACAGTGACAAAAGGGATCCCTACCCCTCCCTTTTCTGGCCCGTCCCATTGGCATTTTAGGGCAGAGGGATTCAGCAGGACCCTTGGGCACCCTCCTGCCCTGACCCCTGCCCCCCCACCAGGGGAGCATCTGTGGATCGATCCAGAGCCAGCTGGCACCAGCTGAGTGGGGCAGAACTCCCCTAAAAATTAATAAAACAAAGTAAAAACCAGCTCTACTCCACCCCAAACACACCCTCTTAAATGGAAATCTTTATTTAAAGGCAGTGTTTAGTAACAGGAGGTTGGTTTGAGATTTGTTTATCTCACTTTTCAACCTTTCAGCCTTTTTTTAAAATTTTATTTGTGTGGTTAAAAATAGTAAGTCATGGATAACCTTTAAAAAAATAGACTGTAGTTGTGAACAGTTGCAGCTAGGGTGCAGCATCCAGCCATCACCCCTCCCTTTCTCTTTCTCTATTTTCTCTTTTCTTGTCATTCTTCACACACACACATGCACAGGTATTTTGCCTTCCTCCGGGCTTAGAAAAAGAGAGCATATTGATAGTCCTATCCTCTTTGTAATAAATTAAACTTCTGTATTGTCCTTCCTTTTCATTTTACACATTGTCACATCCTCCTAGTCACCCTAATCCCAGTCACCCCCCCACCTGCAATACTGTGAGTGACAAGTTGCATCCAGGGAAATAGAGCAGATTTCCATTGTTTGCTGCCATTACTCAAATCTGTTGAAATGGTTTATTCTATTCTTTTGCTAGAGTATTTGCATATCCTTAAGTATTTCCTATTTTTCAAGACCCCCCCTCCCCCTTCTTTTCTCCCTATTCTCCTTTCACTAAATCCCTTTTCCTTAAGTGTTTGATGCATTTGGCAAATTCATTCATAAAGTATCTACATGCGCTATTAGCTTAGTATAATAGCCAGGGTGTAATCTGCAAAGAGATAAGAGGTGGTAGGAGAGAGTTTTTTTTTCCCATCATCCTCCTCTGATGGGCTGCTCTGTGGACAATCTGGGGTTGGCAGCGTTGCATTGATACGTCATTATGTTCCCAAGCCAAAGCAACGAGGCTCAAATGTCAGCATGAAATGTCAAGTGGCCTTGCTAGTGACTTGGATGGTTTCTTCTTTTCTTTTAATTATTGGTTGGAGCAGCGAGAGAGGCAGAGAAGAGGAGGTGAAGATGGGGAGAGATGGAGGGTGTAGAAGGTTGGATGAGATGGACCGCTGAATGCTGACTGCAATAAAAGAAAGGCAGGATTCAAACAGAGGTTCCGTCCAGTTTTAGGTTTTAACACCTTATGCAAAAGATTCCCATGACTGACACGATTGCTTTCTCCCATTTCCAAACAGCCTTGTACTTCAGCTTTGGTTATTGAAAGAATAAAGTCATTATTAAAAAATGACTGGAGTTTTATTAGTTTTTCAATTTTCTAAGGCTTCACATTAAGGAAAAAAAGTCAATATTGCACCAACTTTTATGTATTATTGTCTTATTTGATAGTTATGATAGAGATGACAAACCATTTTCTTTTAAGACATTTTCTCCCTGATGTGGCAGGTCTGCCACACATTAGATTATTCTAGGGCGTTTGGGGCTTTTTCAGATTACCTGATTTTGTTTTGTATTTAGACATAATTTAATCTGCACATTGTTAGTTTTTTATATATTTTTTTTATTGAGGCAGAATAACAAAAACAAAAGATAATTCAAATATAAGAAATAAAAGGAGCAGAAAGTAGAAAAATCCTAAATGAACACAAAACAAATTTAAACATGACTTGCTCATTATTTATCCATTTTAATTTTGCCCATACATTCTATATTATTCCAGAAACAGCACTGGCCTTTCTCATTCTAAATTGTGCCTTTTCTTGGCTGTTTACATCCACAATAAAGTGAATTTAATTACAGTTTCAACTTGGGATGTGCACGACTAATTAGTCAGTGGGCACAGGACTCATAGTCGACTCATAGTTTGGGCAGGGTGAGTTACATTTCACTTCTCAGAGTTATAGAACTAATGTTTAACGCTGTTTGTGCAGGAGTTACTTTGCATCTATGGCCAAAGCAAAAGACCAGAGCAGACGTTGCCGACAGCAACAAAAGAAAAGGAAGCATGTCAGTGTTTCACTCAACAGGACAAAGTCAAATGCACATTGTCCGGGATGAAGCTAGCATAACAGCACGATGAGGGCTCACTGATTAAACCGTCACAAATGTTGAGCTTCAGGAGGAGAAAGACCAAATGGAAAGACAACAAAAAATCTCCTTTTCTCTCAACCTGTTCTATAATGCCGGCCACTAGAGCCCTTTCTTGGATTACAGTTTATTTGGCAGTTAACATAATGTGTACATGCTGACTGAGCGGACCTTTTTGGCTATTGACAGCCACAATGAATCAAATGTAATTATAACTTGATTGCTGCACACATGGAGTTCATGTTTAATTATAATAATTGATTATGCTATAATAGCTGTCCTATTGATTTTGCTTTCTGTTTGGAACTTGAAAAGTTTCTCTCTGTACTTTCATTCGGTACTGATACAAAGTCTGTGTGTGCGTGTGTGTGCGTGTGTGTGCGTGTGTGTGTGTGAATGAATACCCTGCAGTCCTTAGTGGTAAGGCTAAGAATGAGTTTTCCCCACAGAGCGACAGCCTCTGAGGTGACTGTATGTTTTTATGTGTGAAGACATCAGGAAACAGGAAATGTAAAGAGCTTCTATCGGTTTATCTAGCGTACAAGTCGGAGTATACGTGTATTTGTATATGTGCTCTCAAACTGGTGTAGTGTGAAAGAGCTAGCTGCTCTGCTTTGTTCGGTATGGTGCACATGAGAGGATGAATCCTTAAGGCTCCATTCAGAGCTGAGACAAGAAGGTATTTTACTGTGGTATAAACCCAGAAGTGTGTGTGTGTGTGTGTGTCTTTGTGTGTACAGTTTTATGCCATTTTTAGACATCAATGCAGTGAAATCGAGACACAAGGGGAGAACAAGTGAAATCAGACATTTCAAGAGAAAGCATATGCCATACAACTGCCTGCTGCTTTCATTCCACATGGTTTGGGAAGGGGACACATGTGCACGAGTGTGTGATCCTCACGATGGTTTCCATCCTAGCATCAGTCCCTTCTCCCATGCAAATGAACATGTATCATTTAACCGGGAAATGTGGCAGTTTCCCTTTACAAAATCAGAATCAGTTAAAAGAGAGAAGGCACAACATAAAATATGGGCATTGTATGTCAGTCGTATCAACACAGCACGGTGGTGAACCAGTCTGATACTCGCTGACAGCATGGTGCTTCCATTGCCAGCCTTGCAGCAGACAAAACCCATCAGTTTTGTTGGAGGGAGGGCAGACAAAAGGCTGGGACCTCCCCAACTGTTCTGTTTCCATATCTTGCAGTCAGTGACAAGGCTTTCTGGCAGTTTTTATTCTTAACACACAGTTCTTTGAGCAGCTTGTGTGCACACACACAAACACACAGGCCAGTGTCCCTGATTCTATAACTCTTATCACCTGGTCTGTGGCATATTCCCAAATTCCAATTTGACTGCCATCCACTGGCCCAGAGCACATCTCTGAAAAGAAGCACATGAAAAACAGCTTCCACATGGACCTTTGATAGGAAATATATAGAGGAGGGATTTTACAACAGAATTTACAAGGCCCAGCCCACCTCTTTGGCTTGTACGTTTGCCAGTGAATGCACCATATGCACCTGAAACTGATTCACCTAAATTTTGTGCAAAATGTATCTTAAATGTCCTCTTGATCTCTGTGATGCTCATTTATTAATCTATATGTAATGGCTTGTTCCTCTTTTTCCATCTTTAGGAGTCTCCATCAGGGCGGAGGAAGGCGTTGGCCACCAGCAGTATAAACATGAAACAATATGCCAGTCCGATGCCCACACAGACAGATGTCAAACTAAAGTTTAAGCCTCTGTCAAAGAAGGTGGTGTCAGCCACGCTGCAGTTCTCTCTCTCCTGTATCTTCCTCCGAGAGGGAAAAGCCACGTAAGTTTTATTTTGCAGTCTTGTTGTTGGAAGAATTCTTTGGATGCTCAGTTAAGAAATAATGTAGTGTTTCAAGTAGTTTAAGAAACACTGTTTGCGGCATTTTCAAAACACACAAAAAGAAGACCAGACTTTTAAATTGCATGTGAACACATTTGTCTAATTGAACTTGTATAAAAACACACCTGAATAGTGAAATTGGAAATTGAATCACTCTTACTCAAATTATTCTACATTCTATTCTACAGTCACTTAGCAGACGCTTTTATCCAAAGCGACTTACATTTGAAAAAAAGAACAACACAAGCAAGAATTCAAACAAGATGCAACATCATAATTAAGTGGTAGTCAGACTGCTGTGAGTCCAGTTGGACCAAGGTGATGTCATGTAGTGCTAGAGGCAGTGCTAATTTTTTAGGTCATTTTGTTTAAATACAAGATCACAAATTCATCAAACAATATCATCATGGGCATAAGTGCACACAGCTTATTAAGTACTTGGTTGAACCAAAGAGCTGGACAAATCTTTTTAACTCATTCTGAGTAGAAGAGTTAAGCTAAGTGCGGAAATGCTCCTTTCCGCACAAATTAGCCAAGGTGTTCCACATAAGCTCCATCTTTTTGCATCTTTTTCTAAAAAAAAGTAAAGCATGATTATTAAATTATTAAATTCTTAAAAGCTGCCCTCATTCACATATTTTCTGTTTCTTTTGTCAGACGGCTAAACGCAACAGAAACTGTGACTGGAAAGCATCTCATTAAGACTTTGTGTCAACTCACAGTCACTCAAAGCATTTCCACACTGATTCTCTACTCTAATAAAAGCCTGCTTTTATAACTGCTGTCTCATCTTACAAAACTTTATTGCAGTGATTTTTGGTTAAACTACACACGTTTCTGACCTTAAAAGTCAGCTTCTGACTTGTTTTGATGGAACACTGACATTCATCATGTATAGTCCTGAGCCATCGTTGCCCTGCAGCATACTGAGGCTGAGAAACTGCACTTCACAAATTTTTTTCCAGCCTGGGACATCATGCATCACCATCATGAACGTGCACCATGGCTGATTCAGCAAAGAAAAACATAAGAACACATTGTTAGAGGAAGCAAAGAAAAGAAAGGGGGAAAAATCGTAAAAGAGCAAGACAAGAGTCAACATCGGACTAACTTTTACTGGTTGGAGATGGCTCAGAAAACAAAGGATGCACCGTACATGTGGAATTAGGCAGTTTAGGAGGCGCCAAAGTGCAGAAATCTGCCAAAGTTCAGTAATGTGGCTTTAAACTAAGTATTTTTAGAGCATTATTAGCTCTAGTCATTTCTTTAACTGCTGATCAGAATTAACTGTCAGTAGCAAAGCAAAAATGAAAGGAATCAATGAATAAAATGAATGACAAATACTTTATTAATCCCAGAGGAAAATATAAGTTTTATTTGCATGTATGCTATTGAAATTGCAAAAAGGTAGTGCTAAAGATATTCTTTCTTATTTTTCTTATCAACATCAGGATGAAATAATGTAGCCATAACTCTAAAAATTAACTTCTTTAAGTCCTTTTTGCATTGGATTTCTCGGTATACATTTAAAAAAAAATCACAATATTAAAATTGTGATTGTTGGTTACAAATATGCCACCTTCAATGTCTCAACTATAATTTGTCAGTTAATAATAAAAGAGAGATTTTCTAGCTGCTTGCTCTACGTTTCTTTATCAGTTTGAATTAAAAGCACACATGTTTTCACTCAGTGTTTGCTGCTTCGTTTTCAAATCTTGAAACCACCAACATTCATTTGTGGACACACACTCAGTGACTTTTTGTTAGTCATCATTGCCTGATAGCAGCAGCACATACACAATGAGCAAGAGCAAAGCAGCAATGCCTTTGTTGTGGCGTGGATGGCAGGTCGATGGCGCGTAACCCTTGTTAACCCTTCGGGGAATGATGTTGGCCACACACAAACAAACTCCATCACATCAGTTCAAATGAGCCCATGGGGCCTGGGAAACACCAAGCACAAAGAGAAAAGAGAGGAGAATACAGCAATTATGATGGAGCGGTGGGATCAAGGGACGGAGGGGGAGCGTGAAAGGCAACGTAAAGCACAAATAAAAATATAGAAAAGGATACACTTGTGTGATAGATGAGAAATGGTTGGAGAGAAGAAAATATACTGAGTGAAGTTGGGGTTGACATCACCAAAAGGTCCATTTCTTTGTGTTTGTCTTGTACTCTTAAATATACAGGCTTGTTCTGAAGCTAGGTTTGCTGTGAACATGAGATTGTGTGTTCCAGTGATGAAGACATGCAGAGCCTGGCCAGCCTGATGAGCATGAAACAGGCCGACATCGGCAACCTGGATGACTTTGAGGAAGAGAACGAGGAGGACGAGGAGAACCGGGTTAACCAAGAGGAGAAGGCTGCCAAGATCACAGGTATAAAATGGGAATGCACTTTTTATTCTTTGATAGGTGACACATGTGTGGTTTTATATGACCAGGTGTAATCAGCTTCTCTTAATCCTAACTGTGGTAGGTTTACTGCTGTTGAAATGTCTCCATTATCGGTCTGTTATACAAGTTAACAGCACATTGGTATTTGTCACTCTGTAGCTATAACTTGACCTGGCAGATGAAGGCTTTGACTCTCCTGAGTTATCACCGATAGCAAAGCTTCCTGTGGGGCATCAACTTGGCTTCTCTCTTTATTTTTCTAGGTGTTGTGTATGCACACGTGCCTCCTCACATAAAATAAGCGAGGATTTGGAAATTCATGAGCTTTATTTACCATGTTCTGCCAGCTTCAGGGTGTTTTTTTTTCTGCTGCTCTGGCTTTCATACCCCCACCTCTGTTACCCTTCTTTCGTTCCTGTCCTTATTTGGGTTTGGGTCGGGTAAACCAGTGCTTGCTTTCCTCCTTCCACACATACATGTTGAAGATTCATTCTATGGTCTAATGTATGGGCACTGCTGCTTCCTGCTTCGCTTAATCCAACTTTTCAAAGCGGCACCTCCTCACATTAGGCTTCATGCTTTCTCTCCTTTCTTTCCCCTTCCCTACTCTTCATCTCATTTATATGTATATGCATTGAGCGCCTACAGCAACGCTTCACTAGCACGCATCTCTAAATCAAAGGCTGGGCCAGGCTGCCAAAACTCTCTACAATCATATTCCTCCTTGAATGCTACCTACAGATCAAACCAACAAGCTGCCAGAGCATTTCTAACACAAGGCTAACCAATGCATAATCTCAAAATGATATCTAATCTCTTGTCGTTTCTATGCAGTATGTAAATATTTAAACCTCAGTACAACTGTGTGTGTGTGTGTGTGTTTGTGTGTGTTTGAGCGTCAGTGTTAGTCTATTTGTCTATACCAAAAAGTAAAGCCAGACAGGACAAAGCTAACCATAGCATGCTAGTGTTTTTATTTCTAAATGCACTGCCTTTAATCTTTATAATAATTACTTTATTATTTTTACTTTATTAATCACAATTCGGAAATTCAGCTCTGAATTTGACCCATCTCTAAATGTACCAGAGAGCGGTGGGCTACCCACAGTGGCTCACCTCCTTTGGCACTCCAGGGAATTAATGTGCCATCAGAGGCATTTTATGAATTAATTTAAGATAGTTTGTTTAGCAGTATGAGTAACGCTGCACTCAGAAACCTACTAAATTGACTCTTTTCTAATCTGTAAATGTAAGAGAGTTTGTACTTCAGTTGTGTGAGGATATTCTGCATTGGGTGTGTTATTATTCTTTGTTCACTGCTATTCTTCCTCCCTCCTTTCCTGTATGGACCTGTCATTTGCAGAGATAGTAAACCAGTTGAATGCCCTCAGCTGCTTACATGGGGATGATGATGATGATGTTCCAAAGCGAGCACGCAAAGCAACAGCTAAGCCTGCTGCTTCCTCCCAAGGTCTTTTTTCACCTTTCTTTCACCCCCCGCCCTCATCCTGTGTTCCTCGACTCGTCTTGCATTGACTTGTGAACACTGTGTGACCTCTACCCTACCATTTACTACTCCAACTTCTGCTTGTATTTTTATTTATATTAATATTTATTTTCCAAGCATTCCTCCCATTTTGGTTCTTGTTGGTTCAACCCCTCCCCACCACCAATCCCTTAATCCTCCTTTACATTGGTATTGTGATCGTGTTGTGGTCATGTGGTATTATCTTGGTCCATGTGATGTGCTGTATATGGTGCTGTGAACACATCAGTTGGTGTTTATCCTATTGTTTTATGGCAGTATGACCTTTTCCTTTCTTATACTGCAACTGGAAGTGAACCAATGTAGGTTTTTTTTTAATATGATTAATTCTAAAACAAATTATATATGTATGATAATATTTTTGAGTACGAACAACATTGTGTTGATTTGTTTTCAGAGCAAAATTAACCCTTAAAACTCCAAGCCAATTCTTGGTATTTTTTTGTGCACCTGGTTTTATTCCACGTAAAATGCATGTAGAACGTCAACCCTTTCAATTCCAGTTAACATACAGACGTGATTTATTTAAGGACATCCTCAGTTGTCATATTATGAGGCTAAAATGATGTAAAAATGAATGTATTATTAGATATACAACCATAAAGGCAAACCATAATAACAAAACTTAATTTATTACTAATACTTTTTAGACAGTGACCAAGCTTTTTCTCAAATCATTCTCTCAAGTCTTGACTTGACTTTTTTGCTATTTACAGTTATTTGTACCACTTCTTTCTTTCATTCATTCCCCTTCTATCCTCACAAAACCAGCTCAAACGCAGTTTGTTTTTGGTGCCACCGTCCATCAAAAACATCTGTGTTGCTTTATTCCAGCCATAGAGGACCATTTTTTGGTCTTTTCAGACAGAAATAAAACTTTCCTGTCATTTATTGATATTTGGCTGCAGGGGCGCAGCAGTTTTAAGGGTTGATGGAATTTATTTTTGTTTGCATTTGTGGTGCTTTAATCGAGTCTCTGGGAAACCATAAGTGGACCTACTTTTGCTTTTACTCTACTTTTTTTTTTGTCATTTCTTGTTACTCCTCTGGCATCCTTGGTTTCTCCTTCTTGGATAGGGAACAGTCACCAATCCACAAGCAGATAATGCATACAGATGTAAATGCATTTTACTCGTGCAGTTAAAATAGGCCATGTACGATGTCAGAAGGAAGCAGTGAGGAAAAGTGCTGCATCTCTTATCAGCTTCCACCACTTCACATAGCCACATCACATATAGACCGACAGCAACATACTCATAGCACTTTTCTTTCTCATTCAGAGTTTCACAAAGCTCTCAGCAGCATTTCTTGGCATCTGCCTCACACACATTTACTCTCTTTTGAGACTGACCCACACCCTGGCAGCATGCAACTGAGCAACAGGGAGCATGATGAAGATAAAGTGAACATGTTTTACCCTCTCCACCCAGGATCTCCATAGCAACTCCATGCTTTCTTCACTGTCTCCCACGGTAACCCTCTATACCACACAAGTTTTCCCAGAATGCCACTGCTGTACATAAAGCAATGAGTGCTGAGGTGGCCGAGGAACACGGAGAAGTTTCTTTCTGCTCACGGTTCACTTCAAGTGCAGATTTTGGATATTTGGCTTTGTGTTATTCTGTTTTCATTAATCTTGTTGTTTGTTGTTCATTTAAATGAGTTTTTCTTGGTCTCTGTGGCAACAGAACTGATTAACAAGCTGAACTTCTTGGAGGACGAAGATCAGGAAACTGATCCGGTCATGAACACTAATCCCTTCGATGAGCCTGATGGCCACCTTCATCCCAACCACCTCAACCCGTTTGGTGATCCTGATGAGGACGGTAGGTGCAGCTCTGTCAGCATCTAAAGAAAAACATGAATGAATGAACACTTCCAGTAATTTTGACCTGCTTTAGGCTTTGATCTTAAAGAATTGTTGCAAAAAAAAAAAAAAAACTTTGGAACATACATACCACATCTAAAACAGGCTTCAATCCTTTAAGGCAGACAGCTAAACCAATATTTTTGTCTGGCTACCTGAGCAGCCAGGTGTGTTGGTATGGATTATTTATTTTTGACTGACATTCTCCCACACACATGAAACATCTATCTAGTGGCATGTTTGCTTGTTTAAGATGTCTCTAATCTGTAATCTTAGCTTTAACGGTCACAGACGTGCACTACTCAGAAAAAGTTAGGGCTATTCAGCTTTTTGTATGTCAGAATTGACCTAAAATGCATTATAACCTTTACAGGTGAACTTAATTTGACTTTATCTAAACTTTGGAATGGATGTGTACAACTTTTCCGATTAGACAGTGACACTCTTTAAATGCTTTATAAGGCATAAAAGTAAATAAAGTGTTCTGTCTTTTGGTCTCATTTGTACTTTTAATTAATGTAGCCAATATGATCATGGGAGTCAATCAAGCATCTGCTGCCCAGGTGTATAGCGAGCTGATTTTATTAAAGAATGACCAGATCCTATATGACCTAACAGGCTGAATGGCAGAAATCTGCAATGGAACATTGAAACGTTGAGGAACTCTAAATTCTTTGTGCCTGCAGGGATCAGATCACACAACCACAGACCTGAAATACACATATCATCATGATCAATTCCCAGCGCAAATACATTTTTTGTTACTTTTAACTAAAAAGTAAAACTTGGTAGATTGTTGTCTTCTGTTTTCTTCTTTCTGTAACACTATATATTTTGAGATGTGCAATGAGAACATGATATTCCCCAGGTAAGATAATAAAGTTTACCATGACCTTTTCAGTGTTTAAGGACTTTTTGCACAACATGCTGTCGTCTAACAAGATGATAAAACATAAAACAAAAGCCATGAATCGATTACTGAATGTTCTGATTCAGTGATAACAGTCCTCTGCATCATACTGTTCCCATTTAGACATCAGGAAGAGCTATAGTAAAAGCTGAATAATGCTGCACAGACAAAACACACAATGAGCAGTCAAATAGACAGTTATGTACATAATGCTTAGCTAGTTCCTAAGATAGACTGCAGTCACATTTATTTTTTCCCCTCTGCTGACTAGCTTTCTGCCTAAAAGATGACAAGCTAACAAAGCTCTTGTCAAGTCTAGTACAGCCTGTGTTGTTCATGCAGTCAGTATTCTTGCCTCATGTCAAACAGAGCCCTCCACCCAGTCGGCCTTTCTGCAGCGAGTTAATGATTCCTACTACGACCAGGACTCCTCAAATCCGTTCAATGAGCCGGATGAACCAGAGACACAGTCACCTCCTGGGAACCCCTTCGATGACCCTGACCAGGACATGGATCCCCAGCCAGACCCAGAACCCCCCAAGCCCAGGCAGAGGAAAGGTGTACGGCCTGTCGACATGAGCAAGTACTTGTATGCTGACACTTCTCAAAACGAGGAGGAGGAGCTTGACGAGTAAGACTTCATTACTTCATTTTTCTGCAGTCTTCTTTGCACTAGATTTTGCAGTTATGTGGTTGTTATGAACTCTGGATGTCAGTAATGCATCTAGCATGATTAATTCTGTAATATCACTTTTATGTTTTAAATGAATTGCGTTTTATTATTTGCAAAACAGCTCAGCAGCGTTGCTCTCTTTCCCGTAAGATGACTATATTATTTGCACTATTTGAGACTCACAACTGCAAAGTTTGGTTCCTGCTGACAGGCCAGGTCCTATAAGACCCCTCCTTGTGGAGGGGTACTTATTTGTAGCTGCAGCACCACCCCCTCACCCCCCACCCCCCAAACAGAGCAAAGTGACGAGGCAGCTCTTTCAACGGGAACAAGGGCTCTGTTGTTTCACCACATTCTTCATCCTTGTCTCCCTCCTCCTTTTTGTCTTGCCCTCCCTCCTTCTCTCCCACCTATCAACATGTTACCCCATACTTTCCCTCTTTGCCATTCTGTTAACTTCCTCCAGACTCTCCTCAGTTTTTGTTTCACCTCACTTCTCCCTCATCCTGCCTTCTGTCATTCCTTTTCCTGTTCTACATCACATCAATCTGCATCAGTATTTGAATTATTTAAAGCAGGATTGCAAAAGTTATGGCAAACGTTTGACAGCATCTTTGCAAGTTTACATGATAAAAGTTCAAGAAGTTGACCAAATTTCATTCTGCAAGGATCCTGCTGTAGTGCTACTCTTAATGAGATGTTTCACTGAAAATGTGTGACCTCCCCAGGAGAGTGTCCGTGTCTAAATTATGTGAACCCCTTGGTTTTGGCTGCCATCACACAGATCACCACATGTTGTAGCCCTCCCAGCTGTCTAAAGAGAGACAGGTTATTGACTGGTGTCTCTTTTCTTCTGTCTCTTACATCAGGATCTGTTCTCTGCAGAATAGAAAGTTCAAGAGGGCAGCACAGTGTTTTGACTGGAGCCCTTTCATACGTCTCTTAGCCAGGACTGGTCTATTAAAGCTCCTCAATAGGACTGCCTGCTTTTCTTTTCTTGTCTTCACGTCCTGTCTTTTTTCCAGCTTCCATCATTTTATGGTTAGATTGACACTGAGTAGCTCTAAATTACCTTCTCTTTCAGAGATACTGAGTCAATCAGTTTTTTTCCTTCACTTTCTCACTCCCACCCTCACTATCCTGTTCTCTTGTTTGTTTAGGATTGCTTATTGCATGTTGAGTGAATGTCTTAAGGCCATGGCCCCTGCTTTCTGGGCCTGCATATTGATAACATTCTGGTATGTGTGTATTTTGGTGCATGTTTGTGCGTGTGTGCATGTCCTCATACGCTTGCCTGTCTGTCAGTAGTCCACCTTGGGCAGTGAGGATATGAGGTCACACAGTCCTGACCTCAGTGCACCTGCATCTTCTATTAACTTACCACTTGTGTGTGCACTTCATTGTTGCTCCCAAGTAGTGGTTTCCTTCTTTTTAATTAATCACTGTGAAGTTGAAAGCAATAATAATAGATGTTTTAACATTTTGTACACAGATATTTAGCCAAATAGGGATTTACAATGCTTTCTCTATGCATGCACCTAGCTAAAATCAACTCTTGTACAACACCTGTGCTTTGTAATCTTAAGGTTTTGGAGCTGGCCTCGAAAGATTTTACTTCAGATTTGCATACTTGCAAATCTGGAGTAAATTTTATTTTATTTTATTTTTTTTTTACAGTGACTGCAAGAGCGATGTTTCTGTTGGTGAAATTTTGGACCAAGTAATCTTTCAATAGCTGCGTTTACACGGATCCGATTAAACGTCCAGTCAGAATTAAAATGCATCATGTAAAGACGGCAGCGCATCATCCGAGCTGCCTAAACTAGGATGAATTTTCCGCTCGATCAAGAGGGGTTATTTAAAACTTTTAACTTTCCAATAAACAGGAAAAAATAACTATGCATATTCTCATTCTGATGATGCTTGAATGGTTTAGGGGTTTGGGGACAAGAGTTTCAGGAAAGGCTTGAAAAATGGCGGCAACCAAACAGAAAAGGACTGATATACAACATTTTTGTTGGAAACTCAAAAAGACTTGTGGCTTATTGAGCGTCTCAATTGTCAAAAGGCTCAAAACAACTTGTTTATGCAGTTAAATTAAGAAAAATTCTTCGTCTAATTCCTCTTCTAAACTAGTACACGTTGCACATATCAAAAGCATTACGGCCATTTTAAATCTTTACATCATGTTAACACACAGCTGAATGGATCATTTTATCTTGTGGTCCATGTAAACATGGACCACAGCTGGAATCTCTGATCAGATCAGTCAAATTGTGTTTGATAGTGACTCACACATCTTATTGGGCTGAAATTTGAAACTTTTTAAAACACTGATTGGTTTGCATCATCAAGGTTCACAAGAGCTGGGCACGAGGTTTAAAAAACCTAATGTTGTCCATTAGCTGCATTACCCTTATTTAAAGCTCAGCATTGTTGCATTTCCTACAACTGTCTGGCATGGACAGGTGCAGAAAAGGCACGTAGCCCTGGTTAACATGCCTTACATAAGCATCATACATCATTTTGTTTAGGTCATTTTGCCTATTGCTTGTTTTTCTGATGTCATGCAGCCCTGTGTCAGGTTTGACAGTGTTGGTTATTCGACCTGTTCACAAACTGTTGCTCGTTGTTTGAGGGGGAAAAACAAACAAGCTTAATTTCACACGCCTACATCTGTGCACATTGCAATAAAGAAAAATTGGAATCACCCTTAAATGCGATTTCTGTTTGCTTTGTCGTGCTCTCTTCTGTCATCTCACCCTTTGTCTTCACTTTCAGATCCAATCCGTTCTATGAGCCAAGGACATCAAGCCCAGCACAGCCACCCGCCGTTGGCGGTCCCTCTCCTGATGTTGGCAGTAGCCAGAAGAGGAGGGCTCCACCGCCCCCAAGTACCAGCACTGGCCTCGGCCCCAGTCCACCACCCTCCAAACCCAGCTCTGGCCCAGACAGGGAAAGAACGCAGCCTGTTGGACCCAGCCCGGTGGCTGCAGTGATAGGGAGAGAGCTGGCCTCCTCTTCCCCCAAGGTAAGCAGGCTTCATTTGAATGTAATAATCTGTATGTAGCCGCATGACAGAGAAATGCATGCCCGTAACAACAAATCCATAAATGCATAGGAGCAGTCTCTGCGGGAAATCTGGGTGTTTCATTTGTTGGAGGCAAGGATTTTGAGAACTGAACTTTTTTATTTGTTAACCAAGAGAGCGTCAGAAACGGGCTTTAGTTTGAACACAATGAAAATGTCAGGTTTTTAAAAAGATTTATATTAGAAACAATTGAATGAAAGAAATAGAAAAGCAATTTTACACATTCCTGTAATCTTTGTTAGATTATTGGCATACTGATGCAACATATTCTTCAGGTCCAAACACAGTCACACAGACCTAAATCTGAATTAACATCATTATAACTCTGCAAACATGAGCTGTATTCCCGACAGCTTTGCTACTCAAAAGAAGATTCATATTAAAATTTTAGGTCAGTTTGAAAATTGCATCTTATTAAAATCAACATAACTTAGAACTGAAATAAATGATTTATTAGTTTAAAGAACTTGTATTTCAGATAGTTTATGGCACATAAACACCACATCTTTAACATAAACTTGAGCCCTTTCTTCAGTCTAAATCATGCTGTGGGGGCAGTGTCATTACAAGTGAGTGATTTGAAGCATTTCTTCAGAGGTGGTGTGTCCACATCCAGTGGTCTTTACATTAGCTTTTTTTCCGCCTGCACAGTCTCATCTTCTGGCCCATTCTTTATGCTCATGAAACTCACTAACTGCTCGTTTGAATACAGGTATTTGTTTATTGGGGTGTTTTCATATATTTATTTATTTATTTAAATGAGGTAAATCATGGCTGGGTCTAATTAAATGGCTGATGGTCACACACACTCACGGCAGGAGTCAGACCACTGGTGGGGAATGATTGGCTGGGGGTGTGGGGAGGGTTGGAGGTTAAAATTTGTGTGTGTGGGAGGGTGTAGGGGCTCAATGAACCTGTGTGGAGCTTAAACACAGGGGGCTTAACTACAGCACAGTGATCACAAGGGGGTTTTGACCCCCTGTGCACACACACACACACACACACACAGAGTACAGTTACTTCTACACAAACCAACACACACAGGTCTCTCTTCCCCATGCAGCTGGCTAGCTGACTGTTTTAGTGTAGCTGGGCGGGGATGCTGGCCGTCCATGTAATTATGGCACAGTGCCTTTATCACCCAGCTGCAGTTGCCTGTGACCGTGGGTGAGGGGGCCTAAACCACTTTAATTACCCAGAGCCAGTGGCCTGTGGTGGGCCACACTTCGCCAATAGATGCCCCTGCCTCTGTGGGTTGGAGGGAGGGAGGAACGGAGGGATGCGGAGAAAGAATTGTGAGGACTGAAGAGGCGTTGTGCACTGAAGGAGAATATGTGGAAGATATTGAAGGGTAGAGGACAGGAAAACAGTGGGAGGAAGAGAAGGAAGATGGCCAAGGAACTGTAGAGAGAGATAGGATGCTCACAGTAAGCAAGGATAGGCCTTCAGGGTTTGTTGACATATACAGCAAGTGTGAATAGGTTTTTTCGTTCTTATTCACACCGAATGCAGTGACACACGCACGCCACAGCCCTACACATGAGCTGTGAGATGACCTTTGAATGTATGAAGTCAGAGAGGATTAAGAGGAGACATTCCCACTATGAGAGGCCAAGACGAAACCAACACATCATCACATTACGAACGTGCACAGAGTGTAAATGTGTGCTTGAGCTTACATGCGTACATGGATCTGTTCTTACAGTTACTAGTGTGCCCAAGGCTCAGTTCAGTGAGCATATACCACAGGAGTTATAACCTTCCCTCAAAACACACCTAACCTCTACCTCCACCAAGTCAGCTACATTTATTTTTACCGACTATTCATGTGGGAAAAATAAAGTGTGCTGACCCAAGATAAACACACACATCTTGGTCTAATCTCAGAATTTGAATAGAAATGGTGATATTGATGCTGACATGTTCAGTTACACATTACAACCTACCCTGAAGGGTTTGATTTTTTTTTTTTTTTGTGCTAATCAAAGGAGATTTATCATGTTTTGTATCTCATTTGTATTTTCAGATTTGTGCATTAATGAAAGAAGCTTTAAATGTGTTGTTATTAAATAACGAGTGTTGACTCAAAAAAATTACTTTTCTTTTTCTTTACTAGTCTCATATAAGAATTTACTTGAGCAGACTTGGCATCAAACTTTATCCTGGGTATAGTTTTTATCCCCCTTGTCATTGCATTAAAACCTCCCACTTCAGTGCCAGCCTGTGAAAAATCGGCGCATCTACAGGACATATGGTGTGCGCCCACTTACACTATACACAGGTATTAAACATATGTATTTGATTTACATTAAGCTCTAAAAAGAGCTTAACACTCTGGATTTTTGCCAATACAACATGCATTCAACTCTAGAAATTTATGCTAACACTGAACCACTCAAATGCATGGGCAGCCAGTTAGACCAGTGCATGCAAATCTCATATACAGGCTCGGTGGGTTTAAATAAAAAATATACATCTGGCAACCTTTGTTTGCTGATACTCACGTCTTGTTTTATGCCTTTTCTTTGACTTTTTGTAACCTCTGAGTTACACTGTTCATCTTTAAGTATTTAAGGTCATTTTCATGTTTGCATCTTTGTCTCCTAGTTGTTAAAAATGATACTTGAATCTGCCATTAGATGCTTCATGTCTCCTGTAGAAGTCTGTCTGTCCATTGTCCTGTCTGGCTGATATAGATTCTCAAATGTGTCAAGTTTAGGATGTGTGAAGGAGACGGAGGGATGAAAACGTCTGCGGGATTAATGTAAATGAACAGAGGGAGTTCCTGTTGGGCGGGCTGTGAGCTCTTGTCTGGTCTGATTCAGTCCATCTCTTCTCCCTGGAGCTGATTTCTCCCCTCCCAGTAATTCAGTGATCCCCTGCTCCTCCTTTTTTGTTTTATCTTCATCTCTATTCCAAAGTCAGACCGCTCTACACTTAGATGCTCTTATCTTTGGATTTTCATCAAGTTTCCGCTTGGTGAATTATTTGCGTTATTTTCATATAAAGAAAAGTTGGAAGTTGGCATATGTCTGTTGGCAGAAGTTTAAAAAAAAAAGTTTGACGTTATCTGCTGGAATTTTAGAAAAAGTAAAGCAAATCCTTAATTTTCTTGCACAATGTAGATCTTATGCGTCACATCCTTGATCTGCTGATGCCTTAATAGACTAAAGGAGAAAGCAAATAATCTTTGCAGATTTTTAATTACCTATTTCAGGTTACCTTATTTATTTTATTGAGACTTTCACTCTGTCAGTGTCATTTTATTCCTCACAAAAATGTTTCAAGTATTACATTATGATTGTGCCATCTATCGTCTTTCTTTTCTCACACATACAGACACACACACACACACACACACACACACACGGAGACACTCAGTCTTTTCAAGGATGATACACCGAACCAGCAGCAGATGTATGTCTTTTTCCCTTTCAGCTGAAGTGCTTCTGTGATTACTAATGTTAATCAAGGGGTTCAAATTAAATACTTTTTCAGGTTGTGAGAGCTCGTGTGCTGGGGGAAGCAGAGGCCAGGGCTTTCCTTCCTCCACCCGACTTTGTTTTCACAGCCTCTCCTTCAGTTCAGACTACCTCCAAATTGAAATTGGAATAAATTAACATTATTTAATTGAGTTCGCAAAAGGCTGCGGTATTTCTTAATTAGCTTTCACCGAGGTTCGCGGCAGGAGAGGACCACGTACGTACTGTGAAGTGTTTCTGAGGTTACCGTGACGACTGAGGGATGTTTTTTACAGGACAGAGGGGAGCCCAAGAGACAAGGACAGCCATCTCTTGTCTTCTGATCTCTGCCTGCTCCAGTGTCTCCCGTGTTGTTATCATTTTATCCATTCCAAAGTTATTTCATCTGCTCTGATAAGTTTGACATAGCTTTACACCAAGGGTCATAAATCTAAAAGAGTAAGTGGGCCTTCTGTTTTTAAATGGTTGGTAAAAATATTTTTGTTCAGCTTTGCAACAGCTGGCATTTTTTAGTATGTAAAAGTTTAAATAAATAGTCTTGGTCCTAAGTCAGTAAATTTATAGTATTATTATTATTATTATTATTATTATTATTATTATTATTATTATTATTATTAATAATAATAATAATAATAATGTTGTTGTTATTGTTTTATATTTGGCCTTCAACAATATTTCATACCACAAAATAAATAAAAAAACAATCCTAAAAGGGATTTGCATGTAGTTTTTCAGACATATTTCTGATTTCCAAAAGAAAAATTCAGTTCTTTAGCCAAACATACTAACCCCCATTTAAAGGTGGGGTATATCCATGGGCACCAAGGGGAAAATTAAATGACATAATATACAGAGGGGACGTTTCCATAAATACAATGAATAAAGTCTGAAAAACAAAAACAAAAATCCGTGTCTGACAAATATTGTGATTCCGTTTTTAGTTTAATCTTTTAAATTTTGAATTCCCCCTTCATGTTCTGAAAAATCTAGTTTTTTGTTTTGTTTTTTTCAGCCAAATTCTCGTCACATAGTTTAAGATGTTGAATTCCAGAAAAAAGTTATTTTTAAAAACTGGCTTACAATAAAAAGGAATGATAAATAAACAAATTCGTTTTAGCTGTCAGCACTGTTGTTTTTACACTTTGGGTCTTACTAATGTGATGTTTTATTTATAACATTATTTTATTTTATTTATATGTAAAATACATATATACAAGCAAAATCCTATGTCAGCATTGCAGGCTTATGAATGTGTATGAATCTTTGGTGATGGTGTGGATTGGCAGCCATGTTTCCATCCAGCAGCTGTGACTACAGATGTAGCTTACCACCTCCAGATGTAAATGAATAATGGATTCAGTGTAAAGCACTTGAGTGCCTTACAAAGTGCTACAGAAATCGAATCCATTATTATTAGCATGTATAGCAGCTGATATGGGTAACAAAATTCGCAGAAAAGTTGTATTTCTTTGTGGCAATTTTAACTTCGTTTAGTTAGATTGATGTAATCATCACAGCGGTGCTTCCACCTCTGATGAAATCTCACAAATGTTATTTTTTTATACCAAGATGGTTTACACAGAGTTTGTAATTGCAGAGAATGTTCGTCATTTTTGAGCAGAAACCCCCAAAATACCCTGGAGCTTAAGAGGTTAAACAAGAAAACTGGAGGTGAATAGTTCTAGATCACTTTTATACATCTGTTAACTTGTATGGTTTGTACTGTTTGGATAAGAGACCAGAGGAGTCTAGCATCTCTTAAATTTTAGAATTTGGCATCGGCTTTAGCAGAAAAATGGGCATAGCAGCCTATTTCTGAGACCAAAGCATTGAAGCCTCAGTGGCTCCCCTCGGCCACGTTAGCCTTTTCATAAGCTGTGTAATATTAGGAGAATAATCCTTGAGTGGAGTAAGTCTAAATCATTACCTCTCAATGTCTGCTTTTTCCTAGTGAGGACCCCTCCCCAACCCTTACTTGCAGTCTGTGAGCAGTCTGTCATTGGATCTTGTGGGAGAGCAGAGGCACAGGTTCTTCTTCCATGCAGTTCAGGTCCCATCATTGTGCTTCCTGTTGTTTCAGGCTGCAGGGCATCACTGTCATCAACTTAATAGAAGGGAAAGGCATAAGACATGACCAACTCTTGAACAATCTCAGAGGTTTGAGCCTTCTCTGAAAGTTGAAGTGAAATTGGTTCTAGGTTCTGTGGATTTTACCGAAGTTTTAAACGTTGAGGACTCTTTTGGTTGCTCATTCTAATAGAATAAATAAAAATGTTGTATTAGGGCTCAGCAGCTGTTTCAATTTCAGTATTTTACTCTGCTGTCATGAAAGGACACTCATTTCTGTGTTGTGTGTGCGTGTGCGGTGTTGTGAGGGATATATTTTGATCCAGTTTCTGTAATGCGGCTATCATTTTTCCACCTCTTCCTCTGTTGGGTGCATGTCGAGTTCACAAGTTAAGCACTGCGAAGAGCTCACTCTCCTCAATACCCACGCCGGCTGGTGTAAAAGGGCCTTCCGCAAAGCGCCGCTTGTAATCTGCCGTGGGTAAGTCCTCCTTAGTTTTATCTGCCAAGGATTACCTCACAAGCTGCAAGCAGGAGAGAACGAGGGAGACGCAGAGCACGAGAGAGAGGAATGAAAACCAAGTCAAACAGAAAACGATGAAGATGGAGGAAAATGAAAACAAATCGCTGTGTAATCTCTGAAAGAAAGAGACCTGCTTTTGAGTTGAAGGGAAGTTTGCCTCGCCTCTTATTTAGAGAGGGAATTGACTAATCCCTCCATGATTGATGTCTGCTATGAGAGGCTCTATAGCAGACTAATAGGGCTTATGAGGATGACCAGAAAGTCCTTTGTGTTTGTGTGTGTGTGTGTGTGTGTGCGCGCTCCTGTGTGCATGTGTATATGTGAATGAAACAAACCTTTTTGTCTTGCATGTCCTTCTATCCAGTGGCTGTAGAGGCCACGGGTTTGAATGACATAGCAGCCGAAGAAGGGGTAACTTTATCTTAATCTGGTCTTAATCTGCCCCAGTCTTCCAGGTGTGTGTGGGCTTAAACCCAGAAGGATCTAGGGTTTGGGGGTGAGGTTTAAGGGGGCTTCAGGTGAAGAGAGAGAAGCGCATGCACTTGAAAACTCCTTGGACCTCCTGTGGATCTGGGACCCCACACACATTTTTAAAACAGTATCCAGTTTTGTCAACCCCCCTATTTATCTGCAAGTGGCCCTTACTACATTTTTAATTGAATTAAACCAACCATATTTCATTATTTAAAAAGGAGCAGGCAAGTATCTTATGAATTAGTCTGTGATTTGACTTAAATTGTGTGCTTGCTTTAAAGTGTGTGTGGGAACTCTCACACGTTGGTTGAGCAAAGAAGAAAGGGTGTAGAAATGATAAGACTTTAATTACCTCTTTATAAAGCTCTTCAGCACCCCCCCTCTTTTAGGCTGGTGCTGATGGTATGTAGGTATATGCTTTTTATTAAGTGCTAATACTAAGTGTAAGTTTGCATTTTGACTCAAAGATCACAGAGTATAATAATTTGCTTTGTATGTGAAGACTGACAGGAGTTGGACTGATATGGAAGATTTGATCATTCAGGCCTGTATTGGCTTTAGGTTGATCAGAACTTGGTTACAAAGATGTTGCATTATTTAAAAACAGGCTTTAACTTCTGCTGCGTTTTGATCATTCAGAAGAATTGTTAAAGAAAGAAACTTTGAGCGCATTCATACCAGGATAATCTGGGAGACTTGTTTCCACTGGGCAGGGAATTCCAAAAAGTTGACTTTCCTTTGGTTTGCTTTCACACTGCATTTTCCTCAGGCGGACCAAACTGCCTGGACCACATCGCACAGTTACAACAACTGCTTGCTAGGGGTGACACTCCCATAAACGACAACTAACAAGGAGGGAAAACAAAGGAAGAAGAAATAAACCTGGCTCATCGATTGGTCAGGACCAAAAGTGCTAGGACATTTTTTTATACTTAGCTTCTCATGCTTTAATGGGCTCACTTAATTTCTGCACTATCACTGTATGCTTTCTCTCCTCAGTAAATTAGAAAAGACATGGATGATCCAGTCCGAATGTTGTGCACTCCTGTGGTACGACTAAAACAGATTTAACAAGTTAAAACTAATGGAAACAGCAACATTTAATGTGGTTGAATTGTTTTAAATCTCAGAGTAGAAAATATGCATCGTCATCGAGTTTTAAGTCCTAATGAGTTTACACAACTAAACTAATGTGTTTCAGGGTTGTTGTACTGCAGGATTATTCATCAGTCAGTGTCATGCAGACGAGTCTCTGTCTTGTCATTAATGTTACAGTTTTGTTATAATTTTTAAGTCGTATCAAAACCATATTCCTCACAAAATGTATTCTTCACATGTCCACAACAGAATTACTTTATAGCAAAGTTTAAAATGGTGCAGAGAAGTCTGTCCATTCATCGGCCAGCTGTGGAGGAGAATAAATTCAGAAGTAGCTTGTGTTGTAGCAGTGGATTAGTATTAGATGACTTGTCCATTTATAAGTAGCTGATGAGAGCTAAATCAAGAGCCTCAACACCACTCATACACTCTACTGTGTCAAGTTAGTCACATTCTTCTATTTTTCTAAACTGTAATTCCACTTTCTCTATAGATAAATGCATTTTCTGTCTTTTAGTATTCCCTTGTCATACTCGTCCCTCTGCTGTTTCCCTGCCTCTGTGTAGCATTTTCCCCACCACAGCTTCCTCCTGTATGTGTGTGTTGATGCATGTGTATTCTGATCAGGAGTCAAAGGGGTGACTTTGTAATTATGTTCATTTTAATTGGCTGTGCTATCACCCCTCTCATCACTTTGGAGCCCACGCTGGGCTGGACAATGGCAGTCTGTGGTGCGGGGGTTGAGCAGCCGCTCCGTTAAGGCCCCTCCTTCCCCTCTCCGCACACACACCTCATAGACATGCACATACATCCTCTTTACCTGCAGAATATAATTCCTGAAGTGGCCTCCTTAATGAGT
Source organism: Melanotaenia boesemani (assembly GCF_017639745.1). Taxonomy (NCBI): domain Eukaryota; kingdom Metazoa; phylum Chordata; class Actinopteri; order Atheriniformes; family Melanotaeniidae; genus Melanotaenia; species Melanotaenia boesemani. The sequence continues at coordinate 26,419,707 of NC_055697.1, read as the reverse complement.
TTCCCTGCCCAGGCTTAGATTAATTGATAAATGTCGTCCTTATCAGCCGATCTCTGAATCCGTTGCACCACTAATTTGTTTGTTGAAGATGGCAGCTAAGAGAGATTAATACGGTATAGATTTATAACAGAAACTGCCCTTTCTCCTCCTTTCCTTTTTTTTTTTCCATGTCTCATTCTGAAAGGGGGATTTTTGAAAACTGGTTGAGACCTGATTGTGTTAGTTGTGGATGAGCAGATGAAGAGATCGTCCACTGGAGATCTGCATAATACCTAGGAGGGAGCTGAATATGGAAGTGTAAAAATCTTTAACAATCTGTGACGTTGTCCCGTGTCATACCCACCTGTATCCCGACATCACACCACATCCTCACCCTGCTCTCAGAGATGCAGACTCAGTCTCAAACTTAGCCCCCCCCCCCCCAAGCCAAAGCTAATTTGCAGAGGCGTGAGCGTGGGTAATGCTTCTGCTGTTTCCATGACAAGCTAAAGCCATCGCTTACAACGCATTATGCCCCCACGTTACATGTTAGGCGAGCGAGGGAGCGGTTGGGCACACTGAGCTGGCACACTCGCTTTTTGTCTGCCGTCTCCTCCAAACTGTTTTATTCCGTGTTTTTTTTCTCCTCAGTGAATGCTTTTTATTTCAGTTTCTGTGCTCTCCTGTTCTGACTTCTGTTTTTTTGCTGCTTTGCGTGGTTCTGCCTTTGGAGCAGAATAGGCCTTGGAAGCAAAACGATGCTGGAAAATGAAGCAGCTTTTCCCGATTATTGCATTTTACATCTCTGTAGCCAACTGCCGAAAGGCCCCCTGTCTTGGCTTGCAAGTTGACTGCTAGATGGGAAATGTATCTACTGCAAAGTGAATCCCTAGCAGCCCCCATTTTGTTCACAATGAATCTACATGTTGTTTTTTTTTCTCTCTCTTTTTATTTTCGACATGCTATAAAGATTAGTTAAAAATTGTGGCACAAGCAGGTCAGTTTTGTCAAACCTTGTAACACAGCAGTTTAACTACTTGCTCCAAGGAAGCCAGTTAACTCACAAAGATCTTATTTAAGATCTTATTTCTCATGTTTCACCTTTACACATGTGAAGAATGAAGGCTGACTTTTCAAAACAGTATCTACATGCACAGTCACACATTCATGCACACTCACTTTCTGTCACGACTGTCTGGAAGGGGAGCCCCTTCTTAGTGTGATTACCACCATAATGCCATATTTCCTTTGTATGTTAATGTGTATTATTTTTCACGCTACATTCGCTCTCCTCTCTTATTCCATCGTTTTGTTGCCCCCCCTTCCCCCCATTTCCTTATTGTTCCATCCACTCCATATCTCCATTTACATAATTGAACTTTTTATTGGACTTTGCTCCATCCCCTCTGCTCTCACGGAGGCAAATGTATGAAACCAGAAGCACAATTTCATGGCTAAGATGATGCAAAGTGATTGTTCTTGTTTCCACATCATTCGTCTCTAATGTGCTGATGTCGGACATATAAAGCTCGGATTAAACTAATTGCTTGTGTTGATTAAATAATGGTTAGGTGCAAATGAGCCAATCGGATGAGTTTTTTAGCAGCAGAGTGGTACTTAGTGGTACTTAAAGTGCACTAACCCTGTCCTCTTAAATGTGAACAGGTGTTAATATTTTTCAAGTGTGTGTTTGACTCCCCAATCTGAAATGCAGTCATCCATACAGTGCAGTGTAGCTACATATAGTTATACTGCACTATTTGAAGCATTTAGTCATTTACAGTAAGTCTATTTGTACTTAGCACTGCATGTGTATGTGTGTAAGGACTTCTTTCTTTCTTTCTTTCTTTTTTTTTTTTTTTTTTTTTTGCTCTAGGCTCCCTTGAGCGGATTACAAGTTTTAAAGAGTATGAGATTCAACACCTTCTCAAATCTGACACTCTGACACTGTTTTGAAGCCTCGAAAGTGAGATTGGAAAGACATGGAAGCTCTTTCCTCTCCACAGAGTTGTGGGTTTATGTCATTGGGTTGAGGCCAGTTAAGTTTCCATTGAAGCGTCATGCCCCAGAGGGAGAGACAAAGCTGCCACTTAAAGCGTTTGACTTGTATCTTTTTTATGACTCAGAAAGGCCAGTTTTAGTGGCTTCTGTACTCTTAAGTCCTTTACTTGTGTTTATTACCTTGTGAGTTTGTTTATATTTGTTGGTTTTCATTTGAGCTAACAGCTTTGCCAGAAATAGCTTTTTTTTCCTCAACTCTGCAGTTGGCCTCAGTACCTTAATTGCCACTGACCCAGATTGCTGGAAGTTAACAGACTTCTCTATAGTGATTATTTGAATGATTCTATATTAATTAGATAGTGGGGATTAAGCTATAAGATATTAGTATTTTTGAGAGTAGGTGTGAAATATCTAAAATGATGAAAGTTAGGGAATTTTCTAATACTTTTTCCATTTGTTTTAACCATAAATTATTCTTATTGTTATCACTGACCAAGTGTTATCTTTTGATTTAGAAAATATAAACAAATTCAAAATTTGATACAGAAGTACAAACAAAAAGTTGGGAGATAGACGGAGAAAGACTGGGGTTTCCAGAGTATTCAGGTAATAGCATTTTGTAAGCTTCTGCTATTCGTAGGTTAATTTGTGACAGGTAAGGGTGTCAGTATTGGGTATAAAAGGAGCACTTACCAAAGTGTAAGTCTTTCTAAGTATGGATGAGTTGTTGCTCAACACTTTGTTCCAAATTTGGACATAAAAATTACTGATACGTTCCACTTATTTATTTATTTAGTCTTTCAGCACTTACGTAGCGTAATATTGAAAAAATATCCAACTAGTTTTGAATGTATTAAGGCCAAGCATCAAAACACATACACTATCATCAAGGTGACATTCTTTTCTGGGAAGTTTGTGATTATTTCAGCAGATCATAGATGGACATTATTCATCCAGTACTGTTTCCGACTGAAAATGTATCATGAAGGGGAGAATCCAACAGCAACAACCGCACGCTTTTGAGCTTCTAAAATCATGTATTCAGCAAGAATAGAAACAGATTCCTCTGGGGAATAAGGTGGTTTATGTTTGCACTAATTGACAGTATTTTGCATCTTTTCTTTCTCACATACAGTAATTATTGGACATTCCTCAGATCTACAGTAAAGGCAACTCGCTTGTTTCAGATATTACTTTTTCTTAAAATCACATTTTGGAAACAAAAATCCACCTAACACCAACAGGAACCTAGATGCTTCCATCACCAGGTTTCTTATGATCTTCTTATTCACGCACTGTAGTGAGCTTAACCCCCTCCTCTCTTCCTCTCTAACATCCTTTAACCTCCTTCCATTTCTTTCCCCCCCTTTTTTTCTTTTTTTCCCCCTGTTAGATGTATGTTGTTGACACTGAGGCATAAGGAATAATGGAATCTCTTGTCAGTAGCTTGTATTTTCGGCCCAGGCTGTTAGTGCTGTGTATAATAGTAGCAGAGGAGGAAGAGGGGAGGTTATGTGCCACTGATAGTAATGAAGGTTGCCTTTTCATTTTTTAATATGGAATGTTTGTGGGCCGAGGCAGTGCTCTCTGCTAATCCTACCCTCGAGCCGAGCTAGCTACATGGCTGTGTCAGTGTTACACATACACACACACACACCCAGTGACATTCACACAGACTGATAAAAGGCAAACACACACGTTTGTGCACACCTTCCTTTAGGCAAGACAGCTAACTGTTTGATAAGTCAGGTTGCATTTCTGCTCCTCATGAAAATTTCACTCTTCTCGGTGTTTGTGTCTTAAGGAAATGCAGTCAGTTCCTGTTAAAGATGATATGGTATTTGTTTATTATTTGATGCATATGAAAGCCTGATTGACTAGATGCATTTGTAAACCTTTATCAGGGACACGCGTAATGGAACAGTCAGGGATGCAGACTGAGAAAATTACATCAGTTTTTGGGCTGTGAGGAATCAGTAGATGGGTACCAAGTCACATCCAGTGTGTCGGGATAAAGAAATGTTTCTCTTATTTATTCAGATGTATATTTAAAGTACCATACATCCTGGGTTGAACAAAGAGCCCTCGATTCCAATTATTATTCCATTCATGTTTATATTTGTGCCTGTTTTCTGTAGGCTCAGATACTTATGGATACTTGGATGAGCCTGACAGAATATTTGCCTAACGTATGTTTTTTTTTTGTTTGTTTGTTTGTTTGTTTTTTTGCATGGGCAGTGTTATCCAGGTGTGTGTGTGTTTTCTGCTGGCGAGGGTACAGGGTCTGCAGCACTGGAGTGTGTTGTGTGCCTAATTGCTTTAATAGCACCTGGTCTCTAATCCCAGGTAATTAGAGCGCTCAAATTAGACAGCTACTTTCAACCGTCACTTGAAAAAACAGAAGGGGGGGAAGGCCTGGAGAAACACCACTCCACACTGAAACTCTGAGACACTCTCATATTCCTGACACACACACCGAAACAACAGCAAAAGCTGAGTACAAGCGGAGAAGCAAGTTTGGTTCGGCTGGACACCAGAGACAATGACAATCAATTTAAAGTGATCAAATTAGGTGACCTCTCTCCATATCAGCATACAGTAATTGTAACTGTGTTATAATCAGTATTGGCTTTGACTTCTAATATATTTTTCTTTTTTGTTTGAGCTGCACAAACATATTGTCAAGGTCTTCTAAAACGTGTCTGAAGAAGCTGTGGGGAAAGGTTAAGGCCCTCTTTTAAAGATGAGCTGGAAATGTCAAGTGTCTGCCCCTCAGGCTCCCGCTACCGTCTCCCTGCACCGAGACCGCCATAGGGAACTGCATGACTCACACACATGCATACACTCTGGTACAAAGGTTAGAAATTGCTGTTGGAGATGTCCTCCGGTCTCTTTCATCTGGTTTGGGCCTTGTAGCATCTTACTCTGCTTCAGGCTTCTGGTCACAGGTTAAACTGCAACAATAGATGAGTAGGAGACATCTTGGTACTTGCTGACAACTAATGCTTACTGCCGTTCTTGTCCTATGTATTTGTTTCTACTTACTGACATTCCAAACTAATTATATTTTCATGTCTTTAAATAGGTTGACACGGTTAATCCTGTCATTGTCTTTTATATGTGCTAATCAGAGAATCCAGAATTTGGTCTGAATGTCAATCTTGAGCTTTTGATTGATGTCATTAGTTCATCTTTTCAATATTTTTTTCATTTACAATTGAAACAAACCCCTTTTCCCTTTTTGCAGCCCATCCAAACCTTCTTTAAGTTGTCATATGTTCTTCAAAAGGATTAATCAAGCTCGAGTATGCTCCCCCTTATTCAGTAATTCTTTCTTGCCAATTTCAAATGACAAATATGTCTCCAGTCTTGACTCTTGCATGACTTTGTTTTCTGTTCATGCAGTAGCAAAAAGCTGCCAGCAGAGGGGGGCGGTTGGCCACCCCAAACCTTATGAAGGGAAGAGCAATCTCCACTGTGAGGCTTTAAACTGGGTTAACTACTTCTGATGGTCAATATCGCATCTTTTATTTACCTGCTTCAGTTTAATAAAAGGTTGAACTCAACAATTGTATGCTTGGAAGTTTGTATCTCTGCAGTAACATGCAACAGTGTAATACAGGATTAAACTGGACAATCAAAACAGTGGAAAAGAAAGATGACCTCAGGGTGTCGTAGCATTTACAGTTTGTGAAGCTTGATTAAACTAAGACGTCCCTCCCAAACATATTATTGTGTGTAATTAGATAAATTTATCTTATTTGTCAAATGTTAATGTCTTTGTCTTTCATACAAAAGTAATTTGCTCTTGGATTTCAAACAAATTCCAGTCTTTTTGATCACTGGCCTCTAATGGATTTAATCAAATCTCTATGACACTTTTGTCATTTTCTTTCAGAATGATCTGAGAGAATTAGCCCGTATCAGGCCCTCCATAACCAGATTAGTGAATATCCAGCTGAATAATCAGAATAGCATTGGTTCTGCAGGCTGTCAGAGGAAGACCAGTGTCTCCATACTACCAAGGATTTGTGGGATTTGGAGTCTGGGAGAGGACAGGCTCCTAATGGTGAACGCTTTTAACCCAGATAAGACTTCAAAGGCGGAGCTAATTAATAAGATGTTTACATTATTCACGGGCATACACTGCTTTCTGAATGACCCTTCATTATGAGGTGTGTCTGCCCGTGTGCACGTTCATGCATGTGTGGGCTCATTAAATGCCAGTATGGCATGCAAATTAAATGGGTGGTGGTTGCTAAGTAAAACATTTTATTGAGAAATAAATAATAAAGGGGACTGGGGAGTGATTGGAGGGGTGTGATGTGGACAGTGTGTGGAAATGGGTGTTGTTACTGGTACAGACAAAATTATATTTTAAATAAGAAATCTAATGTTACAAATGCTTTTCTCTTTCCTCTTCTTTTTTGTCTTCAATCACTCCCCTCTTAAAACGACCTCCTTTTTGCCCCGTCCTCCTCCTTCCCTCTCTGCCTGCAGCCCAGCCCGGTCCCAAGCCCAGTTCTCGGAGGGAAACCCAATGCCAGCCAATCCCTGCTGGCCTGGTGCCGTGAGGTCACCAAGAACTACCGCGGGGTAAAGATCACCAACTTCACCACCTCCTGGAGGAACGGTCTGGCCTTCTGTGCTCTCCTGCACCATTTCAGACCAGACGTAATGTACGAACCAAACACACACTCCTATAAACTCTTATTTTATTCAGAATGTAAAAAAAGGATTAAATTAACACAAGCCAGGTTGTGTTATGTGTTCCTGCAGTCATTCTCTTATTTAAATATAGAGCTCTATGTTTATTACCTACACTTATCTTGTTTGCATGTTACTTTAAGTATTCAGTAAACTTGAGCTTCCTTAAATGTTTACCGTTAAATATGTGTGAAACATACAAACGAACAGCAAATGCAGCTCCATCAAGAGAGCAGACATGAAGATAATTATTTAAAACTCTGCTCTGTGTACATGTGTGTGTTTATGCTCATCTTCCTTTGCACTCCAGTGTGTTATTTTTACATATTTTCCACTCTATTAGTTCTGTTGATTGCACTGCTCTGAAATTGCATGTTACAGTTCTAATACCATTACATGTGACGCATATTTAAACGCACCTCTTTCTCCACTGTGTCTCTCCATCTTCTGTTCCTCTGCCCTCCTACTCCTCCTCTCCAACCCTCCCCACCGTTCTTTCAGAGACTACAAGTCGCTCAATCCTCAGGATATTAAAGAAAACAACAAAAAGGTAAGAGGCAGCCACCGCTGGGTCCTTCTCACCACTTACCTCCCTCCCATCCACATCTCTGTTTGGCCTTATTTAGAGACCTGCCATTAATCCCAGGATATGGTGTGTATGTGTGTTTACAGAGTTTGAGGTGGGGAGTTTAAACACACAAGAAGACAAGCAAATATATGTGCTCATACACACACTCTGCAGACAGGTGGTAAAAATAATGACAGTTTTCATGAGATGTTAACCCCTGCTGCGATGTGTGTGTGTCTAGAGCATGTCTTAGTCACCTGGTGATGAGATGGTGTCTCAGCTTGACAACCAGCTGGGAGCTCAGTTTACTGCTGCTGGTATGTGTGTGTTTGCATTGTGGTGATTTGAATGTACAGGTTGTACATGTTTGTTACCTTATTGGCTTGAGGAGGGGTGTCAAACTCATCTTAGTTCAGGGACCACATAAAGTGCAATTTGATCTCAAGTGAGCTGGACCAGTAAAACATCAGCCAAGTAACATATAGATAACAAAGACTCCACATTTTTCATCTGAAGATTAAGATATTTATATTTATTGAACTATCCCTTTGTTCTCATATACACATGAATTATAACTTTATAATCACAAAACATTTAATAACATGTGTAGTAATCCTGACCACATAAAACAAACTAAAGTAAAAATGTTTTAACATGCAGTTTTTGTGAACTCAGAAGTTCATTTTCCTTCTTGATCTGGAAGAGGTAAAAACACCATTTCTAAATATTGACTGATTAGTAATTAAGTTAATAGTGAAATATAAACAGTGATCTTTGGTTTATGACACTTTTGGAAAATCCAACAGGCCCCATGCCAAATTCACCCGGGTACATTATTTCTATTCCTTACAAACAAGCAAAACAGGAGGGTTAAGTAAGACAGATGTAAAAGATATATATATCTATATATATATATATATATCTATCTATATATATATATATATATATATATAGATATATATATAAAAAGTTATCCACCTGCCTTGGAAATGTTTTATATTTTAACAACAAAAATGCAACCTCATAAACAAATTGTGTCTTCACCTGTACCAGATTGGACCCTCTGGTGGGCAGCGTTTGACTCCCCGGACCTTACCTTTGACACCCCTTGGCTTGAGTATCACTGCCTCAGCTGAATATCTCATCTTGCACCCACCTATTTTCCTCCTCGCTCTTCACCATCATATCTGCACATTCACTGTTTAAGGAGAACATTTGCACAGCTCACCGTTTTCTCTCCGTCCCTTCAGCCAATTTACTTCCTCTGCACACACCTGCAAAAATCACACAAATGCACACTACAGTGTTTTTTCCCTCTCTACACAGTCAGACACCTATACAGGCATGGCGCACGGGCGTCCTCTCTTTGGTCCCCGAGGGCTACACAGAACGATATGCGTCGGGTTTCCTGCAGCTTGATTTCCTCTTCTCATACACACTCTGGCTCAGCGATAACCTCTGGTGGCCCTGTTAGGCATGAATGCTACCCTGTTGACAATAACCACAGTGGAGGGAGAGGTAGAGACCCAATCCCATATCTGCTAACTGCCCTCACCCCCCCTCCAGGTGCTCAAGTATCCCTGAAGAAATTGGTTAGATATAAGTAATATGGGAATATGCTGTAGAAGGCGATAGCTGGTGAATAGCTTCAGCACTGTATCAAGCATGTTGCGGCCATCTTCTCTGCAGAGATCTACACCTGGTTCTGATTTTCACAGGTAGATACCTTCTGCTAAGACTCATGTAGCTAATGCCTTTACTACATGTGTATAAACATAGTTGACGATGTGCCAAACAAGGTATTATTCAAAACTTCCCCAACGCTTTGTCTTTGCACTACATTCACTGACTAATGAATGGGTTTGGTACATTTCAACATGTGCTTCATTTATTTATCTTGTCTTTATTACCAATAACTACCGGTGAACAAAACACACTCATGGCCAGAATATTTGGTTTTCCTGTGACATTGTCGCCACTTATTTCACAGAAATTTACTACCCCACAACTTTTTAATCTGCTTCTGAATTGAATCAGTGTCCTAACATTTAGCCCAACACAAGAAAATAACATGGTCACCTGTAAAGCAGGTTCAGGCCAACAGAGGTCTATTTTGATGTCAGGATGGGTGAAAACAGACACCTGTAAGTGTTGATAAAGGAAAAATGTGCATTTATTTCTTCACAATTTGCAATTATTCAGACATGACTTCAGTCAGAGTCGAGACATATTTTGGTTTCTAAAGTGATAATACATGAAAATATTCACTTAAAAGGATTTCCGGATGTGATTTCTCCAGCAGCGCCACACAAGTTTTAAGTGTGTTGTATTTGGTTTTGTGGTTTGTTATTGTAAAAACCAGTTGGGTCAAAACAGAAGAAAAAGGAGCTGTGTCTCGTGTGGTGTTATGTAGCACCCTGAGGATTCTTAACAGAAGAGGGGTGTCCATGATCTTTCCTGCGAGAAAAAAAACATGCATACACTGCTGTGGCCAGTTAATGACCATAAAGAGCAAATATGTAAGACTAATTGCAGGAGCACATGACAAAAGAGGATTAAAGGAGGATGTTCAATGTTTTAAGGGAAAATCTGAATGTTTGAGATTTTAAAAAAAGGCCTTTTTTGTTCCCACATCTAGATGTAGTAGAGATCATAAGGAGTCGTGTGAAGGTTCAGAATTTATTGGATAGACAGCAGAAATGGAAATGTAAAGAAACGAAGACTATCTCTGCTTTTCATAGCAAGTTGATAGACGCCCCCCTTCCTCCTCTCTGTCTATCAGTGAAGAATGATTGCAGTGAGCTCAGACTGTGCTGAATTATGACAGATAAGGACAATCAATAATGGGGGTGCGTACAAAAAAAAGAGAAGGAGTTGAATATTTAGAACATTTACAGCCTTTGAAATGACCCATTTTTAAAGGGTATGTGTATGTGTACCACTTCTGTGGATGATTTTGTATGTATTGACTCATCTTATGTCTGTTTAGGGTTTTGGAGCTCTGATATGTTTGGACCACTTCCTCCTCTGTCTGTTTTGCAGGTTTGCTGTTATATGTGTGTGTCTGTGTGTGTGTGTAATGAGGCCAAGGAGAAGTAATTTGTCATGCCATCTGATAGTGTTGCACCAAGCACTGGGCTGAATCGCCCCAAGCACAACCGCGAGGGGTTGGGCTGAGGGGAGGGAGGTGCTGATGATTGACAACGATAGATAGCTGTCAGTCACTGAGAGGGAGGGGGTGGGGGGGTGGGGAGCAGTGGCCGGGGGCAAGCCATGGTGACATTTAGTCCACATCCAGAGCTTCTTCAGGTAGATGGAAAGTCAGAAAAGTTATTTTACTACACACTTTATATTCTTATTGGACGAAATGTTAATGTTTTTAAAATTCAGAAAATAAAGATTTCTTTCTTTTTTTATTTTCAGATCAAGTTAATGAAGCCATGGCAGCGCAGATCGATGCATATTTTTCTAAAGTTTATACATTATACACATCTGAAACTGAAACCCATTCAGTGGAGAAATCCTCTATTTAATATCACTTTGCCTGTTTAATGCTTCCATTAAGTTCTAGTTTCTATTTCTGCATTGACTTTTGTGGCATAACTCTACAGAAAATCGTGGTCTTACATGTAAGTTTGAGTATCTTTATATGTTGACATGTATTTCAGGCTAAATGTGAAGACTGCCATGTTTAATAATCCAGAGCCAGTCTAGAGTTTAATCTCCCTAATTCAAGAAAGAATTCCAAAAAGCTGAGCTACAACAAGGATGTGTGGTTGAAGCAGTAGGGAAGGAACACCAGTTCATTTTTCTGATGTTAAATGTTTTCTTGCACCAGCTGTGTCTGTGAACTCTGTTCAATGGGCCGCACAGCGCTGCATTCACAATCACTGTTTACAGCTGAATTTTAAAACACTGATTGCAGCTTTATTTACTGATATTGTCAGGTGTCTTATTAGAGTCAGAAATCCAGTTCTTATCGCTGTTCAGTTACATCTGATATGATTTGAAAACAATGATTGGCGCTACAGAGAGCATTCACAAACAAACGAAATCGCATCTAATAGTCGGTTAGACTGTGCGAACGGGGGATTGCAACATTCTTCAGGTCTGAGTTTGTTTCCACATTACTCTTAATCAAACAAAACTAACCTTTTGAATAACATATTCTCCTCCTTGTTGAAGGCAGCACTGCATCAAGAATTACTGATGGAACAACAAAAAAAAGACAACAATCTGTTAATGCATCTGTTGGTTAATGCGGGAAAACCTCTGTTTCTGCCACATAAGTTGTAGTCCACTTCCTGGATTTGGTTCGCTTGAAGTGAACTGAAACCTTTGACTTTGCTTCCTTGATGCACATCAGAGTTTGGTTATGCATGTACACCTCCCCAAACAAACTGGATATTCTTAGCAAACCAATGGGGTTTCGAGGGCTGGTGTGAATGCACCCTTAAGGTTAATTTATGTTCCCTTTATACGTAAATAGGTACATCTGCTCCAAACGTCACTGCCTTCACGCTTTCATGTGTCACTTATGTTAGCATGGTTGTTAGCCAGTGCATCCATCAGAGGGCAGTGCGGAGTTCAGAGTTCATCTCAGAGCTCCGAAGTCAGTTTCAGACAATAGCAAACATGGTGACAGTGGAGGAAATCCTGATAATGTTCATTCTCAGAAAGAGATATAAAAAGAGCCAGCGCAGTAGATGGATATGGTCTGTGTGCCCAATAAATACATCATGGTGGCGTCTTCTTCTTTGATCCTTCTGAAGACCAAATTACTTAGTAAATGACTCAGAATACAGACGAAATGCTCTGTAGCTGTCTTTCGCGTAGAGCATAAATGGGCCTTTAGAGTCCTTCCTTGTTCCTCTCAGTCTTATTATAAACTTTTAAAAACACATCAGAGCCATGTTGTTGCATTGGGTGACACTTTCCTTTACATGGATACCATGTAAACTCTTGTTCATGCTTCAAATTATAATCTAGGAAGCCAAAAATAGCTGCCAACAGCTTTATAATAAAGTGTGATGTCACAGTCCAGACAGTACAGAACACCTAGAGTTGGATTGAAACAGATGTTTTCTGGAGGTTTTGTTGCACAAATTCCAGCCTACTACCACAGAATACTGGACACAGTAGTCATCGTTGTCTCAGTGTGGTATGATCAGAGCTTGTCAAGCTGTAAGAGAATGTATTCGAAGAATAAAGAATGACACTGAGGTCAAAAAGACTGTAGCACATGTCAAGGCGAACATCGAGCCTGAAACAAAACCCAGCTCGAGAGCCTCCCCGTCTCTCCCCTCCTACAACTCTCACTTTCTCCCACTCTCACTCTTTTCTCTTTCCCTTTCTTTCATTTTTGCCTATTGAGCAGCAAAGTTGTCGCTCTCTTTCACAGCCTACCCTGGGCAAGAGGGGAACAATACAAGCACACTTTGCTCCCCTGAATACGTGTTAGAAACCCAATCAGGCCCTCTTCCTCATATTCTTTTTCTTTCACACGCTGTTTCTGACTGGGGGTGTTGTTAAACCGGCTGGCTTTAAACTGCTCTCTGTTCTTTATGAGCAAAGAAAACTCACATACTCATTTCCCTATGCAAGTACTGCTGTTCCACCAGTTGGTACGTTTTCCATCTATAAAAGGGGCAAAACAGGTCAAAGTGAAAAAAAAAAAACATAATTGATTGTAAATTGAGAAACATCTCGCAGTTGAATGCACCGGCTTCTTATTCTCCATTTCTCTCTTGAGCTGGTGTTTTCAGCTCTCTCCGTCTGTTATAGAAACAAATGCAGTTGGAGAAATAAGATTAGCTACACTGAAAGGGATTAATTTTCTCGTGCAGCATAGTGTAGGTGCCATAGCTACCCTGCAAACCCTGTAATTTTCATGTCTTTTAAAGAAGGAACATTGCAGTCTGAATGAAAAACGGTCATCTACATCCTGTAAACCACAGCACTACTGTTCTTTTGTAAGAAGTTTTAGGGCCCTGTATAATGCAGAACTAAGGAGAGGAAATTAGAGAGGAAAACATCCCGTTCCACCACATCCCAAAGGTGTTCTATTGCAGTATTTCTTAAGTAAGGGTACTTGTACACCTTGGGGTATTTGGACACACTCTGTGAAGTACATAAAATAAAGTAAGTCGAAGGGAATTATACAAATAAAAATACTAAGTAGAAATGTATATAATAAAATATGGAATATATTTTATATATATTAAATAAATAAAATAAATTAGAAAATATATTTCTAATATTTCCAAATAGGTTTTAAATAAAAATATTACATTACATTTATATATATTTTATAAAAGTATAAATATATATTTCATGTTTTTTTTGTAGATATAGAAAATATATATATATAATAAATATAGTAACAATATCAAATAAAATAAATGAAAATACAATATGTAAATAAAAAAAATTCCAAAATGATCTAAATGTGTAACTGATGTAAAATATTACTGAAACTGATTTTTCTCTAAAACTTTCAGGTTGTGCATGATTTCTAAAAGGATAGTTTATTAAAGGTAAACATGTTGATAATGTATTTGTCCTTCTTTGCACTAAATCAAAGGGGAAAATGTGGAGTTTTCATTATTTATAAGTTATTATGAAGTTATTTTACTGGTCTGGCCCACTGAAGATCAAATTGTGCTGAATGTGGAACCTGAAATTCACAGTCCTGCTTTAGCAGGTGAAAATTTATTCTTACAGGGGGTGCAATGTTGAAAAAGCTGGAGAACCACTGCTCTTTTGGATTGACATCATTGACTGTGAATGACTGTCAGAGTGCGTCAAACATTGTCATGTTCAGGAAACCAGTTTGTACATCTTACTGGAAGTAGCCATCAGAAGATGCTACACTGTGGACATAAAGGGATGGACACGGTTAGCAACAATACTCAGATTGTTGGTGGTGTTTAAACCACGCCACCTTGGTACCAAGGGTTCCAAAGTGGGCCAACAAAATATTCCCCATACCATTACACCAGCAGCAGCGTGAACTGTTGATACAAGGTAAGATGGTTCCATCCAAAATGGAGACTCAATAGACCAGGCAACGTTTTTCCATCTTCTGTTGTTCAGTTTAAAAGAGCCTGTGTGAATTCTAGCCTCAGTTTCCTGTTCTTAGCTGACGGGGGTCACACCTGGTGTGGTCTTCTGCTGCTTTAAGATTAGAGGTGTTACTGTTGCCTTTTTGTCATTTCCAGCCAGTCTGCCCCTCTGACCAAGGCATTTTGGTCCAGACAACTGTTGCTCACTGGCTATTTTCTCTTTTTCAGACCATTCTCAGTAAACCGTAGAGATGGTTGTGTGTGAAAATCCCAGTTTCTGAAATACTCAGACCAGCCTGTTTGATGCCAACATCCATGCTATCTTCAGTCTCCTCAGTTTGAACTTGAGCAAGTCGTCTTGACCACGTCTATATGCCTAAATGCACTGAGTTACCGCCATGTGATTGGCTGATTAACTATTTGTGTTAGCAAGCAATTCTGTTGTTGATCTACTTAGTTTCTTTGAGTCGTTGTCTTGTGCCAAATGGCCTCTGCTGAGCTTCAGATCATGAACCTTTGCCCACACTTCTCCTGTACAATTTTAAATATGCTGGTCAAATCTGGACTTCATCATTTCTAGTCCCTGAGATGCCACTGATGATGTCCTCTGTGATGCTTTGCAGTTAGGCTGAGTTATTTATTTATCAACTTTTCCTCCTTTAAACATAGAGTTGTGTATTTCTATTAAGCTCAGGGAAAGCACCGGCAGTCCAGGATATCCTGAGTAGACACACTCAGAACTGTTTTAGTCCAATAAAGTTTTTTGTTTTTTTTATTAACTCATAAGGATGTTAATGTGTTTGGTGAAGGAGGAAACTTAAAGCAGGACAGGACTAAGAACAGTTGGCTCTTTAAAAACATTTCTGGGTGTTTGGAGAAAAAAAAGATCAAGAAATAGAATCTGGTAGAGCGACTGAGAGATTGATCGTCTGGAGAGATCTGTGGAGGCAGTGAAACAAACGGCTGCTGCAACAGGTTGGAATTAGATCAACACTATCAAGCAGACCAGATACAAGCTGTGATATCTGAGAAATGGATGAGGAGGCTGCGTGTGCACAGGAATGGAGGCAGCGTGTGTGTGTTCTGTTAATCTATTTATTTACCTGTCATTTGCAGTGATAATGGTTTTCATCCCTTCTCTCTCTGTCTACGTCTATCTCGTGATGGGGGATTGGTTTTTCGTGTGTCACTTGATAATCACACCTGTATTTTCTCATCAGAGTCTAATCAGACCAATTACACGCGTGGTGGAGAGGGTGGGTATGTTGATGTAGGGACGTGATAAGGACACACACTCACACACACTTTGGGATTAAGCTCTCTGTCTTGGGATATCTGCGTTTCTTATCGAGGACAACCATCCCTGACATGACCCGTCAGTGGCCATGTCAGAGGTGTCACATAGAGTACACGCTTAGATCATGCAATGCAACAAATCCAACTTGTGTTTAAAAAGAAAGCAGACTTCTCACACCTTAGCTCCCTCAGTTCTACCTTTCTGGTTTTGGGGGTTATTTGTTACATAACTGTGTGTTAATGTTTACTCATGTCCTTGATTTCGCAGGCGTATGACGGCTTTGCGAGCCTGGGGATCTCTCGTCTCCTGGAGCCATCAGACATGGTGTTGCTGGCCATTCCCGACAAGCTGACAGTGATGACCTACCTGTACCAGATCCGGGCTCATTTTTCGGGCGAGGAACTCAACGTGGTGCAGATAGAAGCCAACAGCAGTCGAAGCACCTACAAAGTGGGTGACTTTGAAACCGATACAAATGCCTCCATCGGCCAGGACAAGTTCTATGCTGAACTGAACGATGTGCAGCATCGTCAGGCTAACTCTGAGCTCGTTACATCTGCTGGGGACGTTCCCACCGAATCCAACGGCGCCGAAGCTGCAGGGGAGAATATGATGGAGTCCCATGTAAGAGTAGATTCGACCAGCTCACCGACAGCAGGGCCTTCGCAATCCTCGCCTCCCATTCCATCACCACGCACAGTATTAGCCACCGCAGCTACAAACTCAACCCACATGACGCCGCCAGGCTCAGAGGACAGGGGGAACCTGCTCAAAGCTAATACTTTAGACCTCAGCGATTTACCACAGAGAGTGGAGAGAGAGATGGAGAAGGAAAGACAACAGAAGGAAGAGGGGGGTGAGGATAGAGGAAAGGAAGGTATCGAACCAGGGTCCCCAACCAGAAGAGGAACCTCCTCTTCCCACTTGCCACCTCACCAGAAACTGGGCTTCTCCTATAACAGGGATGCTGACCTCATGAAGAAGAAGAGGGCCATTCTGCGGCACTCTGAGTCAGAGCCCACCACAGACATCGAATCTTCTCCAGTCAACCACACAGATGTCACCACCAAACTGGTAAATTTCCTGTTTTTTTTTGTTTTTTAATAGATAAATTCCTCTTTGTCACACCTATTGTGACTCAGTGTTTCTCCAGTTCCTCAAATTTGGGAACAGTCCTCTTAGTGACAGTGTTCTCATGTTTTTGTTACATTCCCATGTAACTGCTTGGGGATTTGAACTGTGTTTCATTTGGATGCCAGTGCCTGGTAGAGTTTTAGCTGAGTTTCTCCCTCTGATTTTGTTATGCTTCATGTGCTCATGTGGATTGGTGCTTCCTGACGTATGCAAAGATCTTCTTCACTGCACATATCCCTGTACAAAAGCCTCTCGTAAAGAAGAGGTTAAAATAACTACTGGACCTTCTGTCTGTTGTAGACTTATTTTTGCCTCTTAAGTCGGGTATTAAGATTCCGACAACGTTTACCTGCAGGTACCTGCTTGGCCCCTAAATGGATTGTTCATGTTTTTATCCTTGCACCCTGGCTTTGATTGATACTTTCACAGCGACGTCAGTCATAAGACAGAGGATGCAGCAAACATTCATTCCCTCCTGGTGCTCGCTAAGCTTCCAATCCCAACCTCGTTGATACCACTGCTGAGATGACCGTACTGAAATTCTCCAATTCTGCATTAGATGTTGTCGTTACCTGTCTCATTGCCAAGAACCAGACACATCCAGGCCGCGGCTCCTTAACATGTGGCGACTACAGAAAGGCGCCCAAGAGAACCCCCCTGCTTTGACATTTCATTATATTTTTCATTATATTTCTCATCCCTGCAGTTGATGACAGTTGGTGCCGTGACTGCTCAGGCGTGGCGATGCTTTGCACAGAGCAGACATCATCTCGTCTCACACGCTGACACACACCTGTATGAATGTGTGTGCACCTGCTCACACACAAACACGCTGAATGCAGCGCTGCCTGTGTTTGTTAACCCCAGATTACCGCTTCTTGTTTACAAGTCGAAAGGTCACAGGGTTGGAAGGGAAGGGGGTACCAGGGGGGTTATGACAGCCATGACACCCCATTTTTGATCCTCTGTTATGTAGTTAGTGGGATGTATTCTCACCTGCTTCCAAACCAGATTGAAATAGTTGAAAAGATAAACAGCTTTCAGTGTTAGAAACACATTCTGCCTCATGCAAAAACGTACTTTACCTTATTTGCTCCTCTCCTGGAGATAAAATCCAAAACTACTGTGTTTGTTTTGGTCTCCTTTTTAAAAACTGTTATGCTCTCCAGACCTCTGGAGCCAGTCAGAGCTGTGAACACAGCTACTAACCTGCCCTCTTACCTGGGCAACAGGTCTTACTCCTTTTCTACCTTCCCTTGTAAACTAATCCAGGCTCAAATCTCAATGTTATAAAAGCTGGTACTAGTAATTTTTGCTGTTAAGCTCCTGTAGTTATGTTGCATTTTCTTTTTTTTAAGGAGCCATCACCTGCACCTGCATCAAGTCCTCCAGCTGAGAAAGTGAGTTATTCTTTTAAAACTGGATTCTGTACAAAATGTGTTTAAATTTCAATTTTGAAAATGAGAAAAAAAAATAAAAATCTTCCTCTGTCATATACATATTTCATACTTCATATACCAAGTGATAATAGAATATATTCCAGTGATTAAATCACAACTATTTTATCTCACAGGGTCATTAGTCAAATGAAGCCTTTCCAAACTTTAACTATCTGATCACACTTATGTTTTTTGTACACAGAAGGCACTCTCTCGTCAAGAGGAGTTGAAGGAGAGAGCCAGACTCCTCCTGGAGCAGGCACGCAAAGACGCCGCCATGAAAGCAGGCAGCAAGAACGTTCCCAACTCGGCCGTCACTGCACCAAACAGGGCTGCAGGCGTCTGCGATGTGAGTCAAAATGCTAGATGCGTGCACTTCTGGGTTGAAACGGTTTACTTTTCTAACTAAAAGGAGTGAGATGTCAGCCAGTTCTGGTGTCATTTCTGGTTAAATATTCATTTTTGGTTTGGAAAATGAAAAAGCGAAGTTTTAAAGTGACAACCATGACAAAAGCTGGTCAAATGATGCTAGTAAAATTCACAGTAATGCTTCCTTTATTATTTATTTTACCTTAACTTAGGAAACATGCCATTTTACTTATAAATAAAAGATATAACACCTCCCAATTTTTTTTTATTATTAAAACACTCAAAACAAGAACTTGCCTGAACATCATAGACAAAGCAGATGAAGAGAGGAAAAACACATCTAGAAAAATATAGAAAAATGCTAATATTATCCTTTACATGTCTACCTGTATAATTTTACACTAAAATACTCAATTATACACTTTAACCATGTTTGTACGTTCATAATTAAGATGTATTCAGTCTCAGAAATGACATGTTTTTACATATCCTGACAGCCAAGGAGAGTTTGGTGAACACTGCTAAATAAAATCTGGCATAAATGTCAGCCTTATTGATCAGTTTTCTTTAAAATCACTTTAAGATCTTAGAATAAAACAGAAAAACATTATTCCTCTTTGGGATAATGCTGTAGACTTAATCAGTATCACTATTCATTATAGTCGGAGCATATTTTTTATTTAACTATTTCCTAATCAACATCTTTTTAGATGCAATGATTATTTTCTATCATAGTAGACGTAACATTTGAGGTTCATATAATAAATACAGTATGTGAAGGTGAGTGTCGTAAGCTGTCATATTTGGAGTAAACAGTAATTGAATTAAGATGTGAGGAGATTCAGATGTTGTTTCCATTATGTAGATGTGTATACCCTTCAATCAGAATATTACATCCTTTACGTCACTTGCTCCAGGCCCCAGGAACAATAGTGTGTGCACCAGCCTCTTCAACACCTTCATTCCACTTCCACTGTTCTCTGTTTGCTGCTCACTACACTTCTAACACTCTGAAAAAGCCTGTCTAAACTGTATCATCCTCTGGCAGGCTGCTTTCATGAACACTTTATGAACAAGCTTTGAGAAGGAGAGACGACTTTTTCTTATTAACTTCTGCTGAAACTCTCTCATGGGCTGCTGAACACCACAACCTGAACATGTCAGTAAAAAAAACTTAAATGTGGATGGACTTTGCTCCCTCGTTCCACCCACCATAAACACAACTCTTTCTCTCTTCAGACTCTCCCTTTGGTCATCTTGACTCTGCACAATTTTTATGACATTCCTAACAAAATTTTCTGCCCCCTGCACTTTACCCTGGCATACCGAGAAAATGCTGTACACAAACACCTGTCAGCAAAAGTACATTCACTGTAAAAGAGAGTTAAGAATCGCTGTACTGAGGCTAACTAGACTAGAGAAGATGCGAGTGAAATTGCCAGCTCTGAACTAAGCACGCTCCACTACACATAATGTACTGGGAGGAAAGGGCACGCTGATGAACCAAGAGTTACTCTGGGAAAGCACCGCGGTCAAATCTTCAGTCACGTTTCCAAATATTTCAGAGAAAGTAAAGAGGTGAAGAAGAAGCAAAAAATGTGGTCTTGTGAGAATTGTGACGACAAGAGATTTGAGGGTAAAATGAAATAAATACCTTTTGGTAATGAAATATCTAAAAGGCAGCAGCCGTGTGTCCCTGCATTTGCTGCCTCAACCCTTAAAGAGAAATATGCCCTTGAATTAGATGTGTTTTCTCTCCTCTTTTTTTTTTTTTTTTATAAGAAAAATGTGTGTGTTTGTGTGCCAGCCACAGAAATAACCGTTTCAGAATAATCTGAGGAAATAAATGAGGACCTTCCAAGGACTGGTGGACGTTAAAATTCTTCAGAGGAAGAGAGCAAATTAAAAGAGGTTTTCAAAGCTGTTGCAGCGCTGATATATTTCCTCAGCGAGGAAAAGAAAGGTCCTCCTCTGTCCCTTGTTGTGTGGCAAGATGGCTGACTTCACTCAGATTAGCTCCTTAAAGTAGCCAGACCTACCCTTCAAGTTTTTTCCCTCTCCCCTCTCCTCTTGATTTCCTTACTCATTTCCAAGGACAATTGGTTAATATTGTCCCCCCCAACACACACACAACACACCCTTTGCATAAGGGAAGGAATCAAAACAGGGAAGGGTGAGAGGGAGATATTGAATTGTTTACACTTTTTTTAATCGAAAACATTGATCAAAGGAATACAACTGGCCTCGAGGCCAATGTGCTGATAATTGTTAGTGATTCAGATTAGATTACTTGATGTCTTGTTTTGATTAGCATGAGTATGTGTGTGTGTCCCTGTTATCAGCTGGAGAGGCACAAGCCTTTCCCATTTAACTCTCCATCTGTCTAAGTAGGTGCTTTGCTGTTTAGCATGCATAAGGTATCATTTAATTCAATTAAAGTCAGCTTCTAGATGTGGGGGAGAAGAGGGGACCACATTAGCTGTTTTAGGGGTTCAAAGCTTTGAAATCTGATAAATGGACCAGTCAGTCTGATGTAGCACATTTATATTTTTATTTCATATAAAATTTTGTTGCACAACTGAGGGTTTTGAGGGTTTAATGACAGTGTTTCACTTCAGTATATTCAGTGAAAATAAATTAAAGGAAAATAGTCTTTATTAATCCCAGTGCATTCATTCAAATGTACACTAGAATGAGAGCTGTAGCTTAACATGTAAACCCGCACATCTACAGCTACTGCTTGTTTAATACTTGTGTGTGTGTGTGTGTGTGTGTGTGTGTGTGTGTGTGTGTGTGTGTGTGTGTGTGTGTAGCTCTGTTCTCCTGACCTATGCTCTCCCTCCTGCCATTCCTAATTGTAGCCCACAGTGACTGGTTCTTTCATCTAAGGTCACAGGTTCAGTTGTCTCTCCTCTTTCTCCCCAATCTGTCTTCTCAGTCACTTTCTCTCATTCTCTTCCACTTTCATGTCAGTTTTTCATTTCTCACCAAGTCTCACATCATTTTATTTTTTTGCTCAGCATCTTTTCTACCACATCCCGTTTTCCTGTTTTCTTTTCCTTCACTGCCTTTATTGCCACCTGACCTGCTCTCCGTGGTCTTAACAAACAAGCTAGTTGTTAAGAGCACATCACCACCTTCACCTCCTCGTTGTAGGTGGCTCTCACAACATATCAGTAGTCAGTAGTGTAGATGTAATATAAAGCTGTAACATCACCACTTCTTGTCCTCATTACTCAAAAATATCTAGGCTAAGGACTTTATTCTGTACCAATGTTGGGTATTTTATTTGCTTTTTAGTCTTTCCTTCTGTTATTATTTTAATAGAGGAGCGTGTGTTTGTGTGTGTGTGTGTGTGTGTGTGTGTGTGTGTCTGTTCGCTTCAGGTCTTCTCATCCATTAGCAGATGAGAACAGTAATTTCACAGCGGCCTGGCCAGGCTAATTATCAGGATCCACACTAGGTTTGGGATGAGTGTGCGCATGAGGACACACAAGAATGTTCTGCTGTGTGTATTTCAAGCAAAACGATGTGTGTACTTCATGTACAAGTATGTAGCACCTGTGCTCTTTTTTTTCTTCTTCTTCTTCTTCTCCTTTTTTGAAGTGTGTGAGTATGTGCACGCTTGCGGTATGCGTAGAAAAACGCGCAAATGCCTTGGTGTTTTCCACGTAAGAGAGTTCCCCTGCTCACTGACTCGTTGTGATTCCTATAATTGGGTCCCGTTTGATTTTTGCCGACCAGCTTCCCAGGCACCTCCTCCCCCTTCTCCTCCGGTGCTCCTGCTCCTCCTCCTCAGCAGAGGAGAGGACTCCTGTGTCTCTGCTGTTGTGACCTGTAGGTGTTGTCATCCACTCCCATTTACTGTCTGTCCTCTGATCTTGACGGCTGTCTCTCTTCCTTCCCTCCTTTCCTTCCTGTCTTCCTATATTTCTTTCTGTCTTTTTTTATTCCTTTTTTTCTTATCACTATTGACCAAAACAAAGCCCTCTGGCTGAACCTTGGCATTCCAAAAGAGGAACATATTGCGCGTGAGTTATTTCTTGTGTACTTCAGCCAAGCAACTTTAAAAAAAGAAATGTCTTTACTTGTCAGAGGCACATCCTAACAGGTTGTAGTTACCTGGATGTTTGCCCTGATTTCCATACAATGAAGAATTGGAAAGGTAACTTTTGAAAGGTGCTATACTCTGCACATGGCAGCCAGCTAATCGTCTGCCATTGTAACATATATTTGTGAAGGGGAGCTGCAGAAATAGTCTAAACTAATTATCTACACATTCTAATGAACATCCCCAGTGTTAATGTGTAAAACTGGCTTAACAGCTTTCTCATTGTATACTGAAGAAAAATTAACACTAAATCTAAAAATATTAAAGGTACAGTGTGTAAGAGTTACTTACATCTAGTGGTAAAGATGGGCATAGCAATGGCCACATATGCCCAGCACTCTTGTGAATGGACGGTGGTCGTCAGTGGCCCAAATTCTCCCGAACATGAACACGTTTTCATCTGCAAGTTGATCCACTGGCCTCAGATGTAGCTATAACTGCACTACAAATAACTACTTTTGGTGTCTTCTAAGGTGTTACTTATCCCGATCGGTGCTCTAGCACCTATTAAACAAAGCCAGGCCTGCAAAGACTTGTTTGTCCATTGAGAGACACCGTAGTAGAAATGGTGGCACAAATATGGCAGCCTCCGTGTATGTGGACCCACATCAAGAAAATATAAATGGCTTATTCTATGAAAATAAACAAGTTATTTTAGTAAAGTGATTAAACACCAGTAGAATATATTTTTCTGTTATTGACCTTTGATTTTATTATACACTGCACCTTTAAAGTAATCTGTCACACTTAATATTTTTGCATTGACTGTCATTAATTTAGTTTAATCTGAAATGTTCAACTTTACATAAAGTTGTCGTTTAGTTTCTTTCAAATAAATAATCTGAATCACTCTTACCTCAATTTTATGAAGTCAACTTAAGAGTCAAGTTCTTCCAAATTAGAAATAAGATTTTTCCAAAAGTAACTTCATAGTCAGTTTTTCCTGTATACCTAGAATTCTTAAAAACTGCACGTTCTTACATCGCTTTCATCCTCAAAGCAGGATTATAATACTGTAGCACAGTGTTTCTCAATCCAGGTCCTCGGAACCCACTGCCCTGCATGTCTTCTACTCCAACACAGCTGATTCAGATTAATGAATATCCTCATCAAGTCCTTTGCAAGTCTGTTAACGAGCCATTCATTTTAGGCTATGTCCACATGGCACCGAAGCCGGTTCAGGTATGAAAACGGTGGCGAAAACTAGCAGAAAGGCTTCAACACCCCCACGACACTGCTGTAGTACATACTACAAGGCAGTGGGGGTGCTAAAGAGTAACACTATAAAGCTAGAGCAAAACAGTACATGCGCAGATAAAGTTTACATTGGAAGCAGAGACAAGAAGATGGCTGAGGATTTACTGCGAGGCAAAAGAGAAATATTTCTTTGGACTAATGAAGAAGTTGAGCTTCTTCTTCAAAAAATGCTTGACTACAAAGCATAAAAAAACTTGAGCAAGGGTTGATTCGGAATCGGCGCGTTTGTCATATTGACGTCTGTTCTGTCTTCACTAAATGTTGTTCCCATGAACGTAGACTTAGCTATACAGACAGCTAAACACTCTCCTAATCAAACTCCAAGGAACAGTCCGATGTGTTGAGTTGGATGGTTTAATCAAGATAAGTGTGAAACTGTTGACAAGAACAAAATAACATCAGTACACAACATATTTTTCTGATAACATCTTCAAATAAAGTATCAACTCAAAACATGTTGATGTAAGAAGGATCAACAATAGTACATGGCATGTGCGTTAAATCAGCTATAACTAGCATAGGTTACACATCTTTTCCACATATAATTTAAATTGCAAAATTATGCCACTCTTCCAAAAATATTCTAGCAAACATGTTGTTTTAATGATAACAAACAATATAACTTACAGACGATGCAACTTATTAACTTGTAAAGGCATGGATGGCAACAGATGAGCACATGCGGCTGCTTCTAGCTCGATCTTGAGGACAAAATGGCGCTCAAGAGGAAGTGACCTAACGGAAAGTTACCTCACTTCCTGTTTTACTCAGGCTAAAAAATAAAATACCCAAAACAACCACTAGAGGGTAATAGTTGCAGATATAAAAAAAACTGACTCCATGACACTCCTCACCTGGCATCCCTAGGATGTCAAACTGTACATCACTTGGCTGGGTCCTGTGGCAACAGGAGTATTACATCAGACACTGGTCTTAAATACAGTCTAGGTACACTGTCCTTCACGATTTTCACTTCGATCTTTCTGACTTTGCCATCATCACTTGGAAAGGTTCTTGTGACCAGCCCTGTAGGCCAGTCATGTCTCTTTGCTGAGTTATCTTTCATCAGTACAATGTCTCCATCCATAAGATTAGGTCTCTCCGTTCTCCATTTTTGTCGACCCTGGAGAATACTGAGATATTCCCTCCTCCATCTCTCCCAGAATGAGTTGGCTAAGCTCTGAACTCTTCGCCATTGACGTCTAAAGAGGTCACGGTCTTCAAAGTTGCCAGGGGGAACTGGGGGTACGCCGATCTTCTGGGTTAGCAGCATAGCTGGAGTAAGGATAAGAGGCTCATCTGGATCTGTAGACACAGAGGTAAGGGGTCTAGAGTTCACAATCGCAGTGACCTCAGCCATAAAGGTTGTCAAAACCTCATGAGTCAGCTGTGCAGACCCGAGCTTGAGAAACATTGCATCAAGGATACGCCGTGCAACACCAATCATCCTCTCCCAGCTACCCCCCATGTGAGAAGAGTGTGGGGGGTTGAATAACCACACACAACCCTGGTCAGAAAGGTAGTTGGATACTTCCTGGTTGTTGCAGCCTTTGGAACTGATCCAAAGTTCTCGGCAGGCTCCGATGAAATTAGTCCCGCAATCGGACCTTAGCTGTTTGACATGCCCTCTAACAGCAAAGAAGCGCCGTAGACCATTGATGAAACTGGATGAATCCATCGATTCAACAACCTCGATGTGTATGGCACGTGTACTCATGCATACAAAGATGATGGCCCAGCGCTTACTATTGGCCAGGCCTCCACGCGTTCTCCTTGAAGTTACACACCATGGCCCAAACACATCCAATCCCACAAAGGTGAATGGGGGATCAGTACTTAAACGATCAGCAGGCAGGTCTGCCATTATCTGTTCCTCCTGCTTCCCACGCAGTCTCCGACACGTCACACAGTTGTAGATCAAACTGCTGACAGCCCGTCTTCCTCCAACAACCCAAAAGCTGGCACCCCTTAAAGCTCCTTCTGTGAGGTGTCGTCCTTGATGACAGACAAGTTCGTGGTAGTGTCTGATGAGCAAGGAGGTAACATGATGCTTGGCAGGCAAGATAACTGGCTGGCTGACATCCGCGGCAAGCCCTGACTTTTTCAGCCGTCCACCAACACGCAAAAGGCCTTCAGAATCAATGAAAGGACAGAGTTTACTGAGCACAGAGTGTTTAGGGACCTGTTCGCCCTTCTGTATGCAGTGAATTTCCTCCAAATAGACTGGTCTTTGGACGGCAAGTAAAATTCTGACCTTTGCATGATCAAGCTGTCTTGGACTGTAAAACAGCTTGCAGTTATGCCAACCGTGACAAGGGCCTTCTTGAGCTGCTTTGGAGAAGGAGTGAGCAATGTGGCAGAGCCTGGCAAATGCTCTGGAGAGTGATCTCCAACTTGAAAAACGCTCAAAGCGCTCACTGCCCAGTTGAGGAGACAAATTTGTGACACATGTTACTACAATTGGACGTAGTTCCACATCTGTTTCGGGATCAACTAGGCTGAAAGCTTCCCGATTTACGTGACCCTGTTGCTTGTCCATGAGGAAGGCTGGTCCGCTCAACCAAGAGGAAGCCTCGAGCTGGTTAGCTGGAATAGCTCTAGTTGCGGGGTCAGCTGGGTTGACGTCAGAAGGAACATAGTTCCATTGTCCTTTGTCAGTTGAACGTCTGATTCTCTGTACTCTGTTATGAACGTAGACGTAAAACCGTCTAGAGTCGTTAAATATATAACCAAGCACCACTTTGCTGTCTGAGAAGAGCTTAAGGTCATCTACCTGAATGTCGAGCTCTGTAGATATAGTCTCTGCCAATTCCACTGCTAGAACGGCGGCACAAAGCTCAAGCCTTGGGATGGTGATGTCAGGCTTGGGTGCTAACTTTGTCTTTCCAAATAAGAATCCAACTTCACTATGACCCGCAGCATCTGTGACCTTCAGGTAAGCGACAGCCGCAATGGCTTTGGTTGATGCGTCACCAAAGATGTAGATCTCTTTTCTTTGCGCTGTGGAAAGTGGGATCGTAGTGTAAACTCTCGAGACCTTTAACTCTTTTAGGTCTTGCAGAGAAGCGCACCACCTTTGCCACTGTACAAGCTTCTCTGGGGGAAGTGGGGCATCCCAATCACAAGTATCGGTGGTTAATTCTCTCAAGATAAGGCGGCCTTGAACACTGAAGGGGGCAGCAAACCCTAATGGGTCAAACAAGCTGTTGACCATAGATAACACACCTCGACGTGTAAAAGGTTTTTCTGCACCAGCTACACGGAAAGTCAGGGTGTCTGTAGCAAGATCCCAGCCAAGACCCAGGCTGCGTTGCATAGGAGGGTCCTGACCCACGTCCAGGTCTTGCAGGTTGTTAGCTAAATCTTCAGCTGGAAAAGCTCTCATAACCTCAACACTGTTGGACACGATCTTATGTAGTCTGAGATTGGATTGAGCCAACATATCCTGAGCACCTTTGAGCACTTTGATGGCATCTTCTGCACTCTGAAAAGATTTCAAGCCATCATCAACGTAGAAATGTCGGTGCACAAAGCTCTTCACTTCGGTTCCATACTCCTCTTCACCCTCCATGGCCGTTTTCTTCAAACCATAAAGGGCTACAGCTGGTGAGGGACAGTTACCAAACACATGAACCTTCATGCGATACTCTAAAACTTCGTCATCAAGTTGGTGGTTGCGAAACCACAAGAAACGGAGGTAGTCCCGATGATCCTCTCTCACTAGGAAGCTGTGAAACATCTGCTGGATGTCTGTCATCACAGCAACAGTGTCCGTCCTGAAACGCATGAGAACTCCAAGTAAGGTGTTGTTGAGGTCTGGACCAGGTAGGAGAGTATCATTCAATGATATGCCTTTGAACTGTGCGCTTGAATCAAATACAATCCTTATTTTCCCCGGTTTCTGGGGGTGATAAACACCAAAGGAGGGTAAGTACCAATACTCTTTGTCAAGTTCTGGTGGAGGGGCTAGCTCAGCATGTCCGTTTCTAAAGATGTCTTCCATGAAGTCAACAAAATGACGTTTCATCTCTGGTTTCCTGTTCAAAGTACGGCGAAGTGAGATCAGTCGGCTGAGGGCTTGCTCTCGATTATTTGGCAAACATGGCCTTGGACTGCGAAACGGGAGAGGAGCCACCCAGCTGTTGGAATCGTCTTTCTTGAACCCCTTGTTCATGATCTGCAGGAAGGTTTCATCCTCAATGGAGGGTGCTAGTTTATCATCATCTTTTGAATGGCTGAAGATCATCTCACCTAAGCGTGGCTGAGTAGAGGCGAGAGTGGAAGGAGACAGGACCTGTTCATTACCAACCTTCTCCTTGAAGGTGATTCTGTTCTCACAAGGCCTGAAATAGCTTGGGCGTCCATTCTCAAGGACATTGGTCTTGAATGTCTTAACAGTTGACCGGTGGGCCCCACCAAGGCAAACATCACCAACTACAACCCAACCCAGGTCTAGTTGTTGGGCATAGGGCTCATTGTGATGACCGTTACGCTGGCTGCGAACTTTGTGTACTCGGATGATGTCTCTGCCAAGTAACAAAAGTATCTCAGCTGAACTGTTGAGAGGAGGAATCTTGTCAGCTATAGGCTTGAGATGCACATGGCTACGTGCAGCCTCTGGGGTGGGGATTTCATCCCTGTTATCGGGAATCAAGTCACACTCAGTTAGTGTTGGCAATGATAGGTGAAGTTCTCCATCGGATGACTCCACCATGAATCCAGAGGCTCTTCTACCAGCAGTGTCTGTAGTTCCTGAACATGTTTTGAGGGTATAGGGAGAAGCCTCATTCTGTATATCAAACATATCAAAGAATGCTGACCTGGCCAGGGACACGTTGCTCTGGTCGTCTAGAATCACATATGTTTTGACCTTCTGCTCTGGATGATTCTTAGGATAGACACTGACCAGACATATTTTTGAACATGATTTACCTTTAAGACCCTCACCACACACAGCTGTGCATGAAGAGGTCGCCACATCAGTGACACATTCAGGAGGCTCCCCACCTTGCACTATAGGAGCACTGGAAATTGAAGCCCAAGGTGCTGGTCCAGGATGGAGTGCTGAAATGTGCCGGTTGCTGTCACATTCTGAGCAGTGGGTGTCAGTCTTACACTCCTTAGCCTGGTGGGTTGCTGAGGCACAACATCTAAAACATATAGAGTTTTCAAATAGGAAGCGCCTTCGCTCTGCAAGAGGTTTCTCCCTAAAACTTCGGCATTTCCTGAGGGAATGAGGTTTCTTGTGGAGAGGACACTGTCTATCTAGATCCATAATGGGTCCTTTGGAGAAATGAGAGGAGGAGGAGTTATCTACCTCAGTTTTACTGACTGATATGGCAGATTTGGATTTCCAAGGTTTTGAAGATGCTGGTCCGCCACCCTTGAATGCAGCTGCACTTGACGAAGGAAAGTTAAAGCTTGGATCACTTCTCATCTCAGCGTAGTTGTACACAAAGTCCACAAAAAACGAGAAAGGAGGATATGGAACTCTGTGCTCCTTCTTATAGCGGGACCCCTGAGTTAGCCACTGTTCTTGGATGTTGTAGGGCAATTTCTCGACTATAGGGTTTATTCCCCTTGCAGTATCCAGATAACTGAGCCCTGGCAAATAACCCTCTTCCTTGGCAGCTTCGATCTCTAGGAGCAAATCTCCAAGCTCTTGAAGCTTCTGGTGATCTCTATTTGAAAGTTTAGGAAAGTTGTTTAATCTATTGAAGAGAGAAGCTTCGATAGCTTCTGGAGAGCCGTAGCATTTGTCTAGCCTCCGCCAGAGCATATCCAAACCTACAGATGGATTGTTAACATGAACTGCCCTTAACCTCTTTGCATGGTGCAGTGACTCCCCATCAAGCCACTTAATCAGCAGGTCCAGTTCTTCACTAGGTTTGAGGTTAAGTCCCTCCACTGCATTAACAAAGCTAGATTTCCAGGACAAATAGCTAGCAGGCTGGCTATCAAACACCTTCAGACCAGCTGTGACGAGCTCTCGACGTGCCAGATAAATAGCTAACTCAGATACACCTGGAGCCCCTGGCTGCGAATGGGGCCGTAGTTGGTTTACTGAGTCTTTATGGTGTGTCATGTGAGTGGTGGGAGCATTTCCATGTGTGGGAAAAGATGAAGGACCAGGAAGATTTTTCCTATGGTCACTTTGCTGCAGAACGTCTGCAGGACCAGCTGAGGGACCTGGCTGTGGTGTGTCATGACTGACATGGTGAACACCAACATCCGGGAGATGCATGTTTTGTGGTGCAAAAACTGCAGATTCCATGTCTTCTTTATTTTGAGCTGAAACGTAGGTTTGACCAGATGAAAAATGTGTTTGTACGTATTCACTGGTACGCTGTAATGCCTGTTTCGATGCTTGAGCGTGGTTGTCTTTGCTACCCAGGTCACAGCTCTGTAACTCTGCAGCAGCCTCAAACACCTCAGCCTCTGCTGAGGCAGCTTCAGCTTCACACTCTTCTTTTAGAGCATTCAGTGTAGCTTCTAAGCATGCCTTTTCAACTTCCATATCTATTTGGCGTTTTGCATAGATTGCTCTTGTGCGTGCAGCTTCTGCTTTGGCGCGTGCTTTAGCAGCCGTAGCAGCACTAACTGATGATTTACTTGAACTTTGCTTAGAAGATACCCCTGAGGCACCACTCTGTGACCTAACCTCCAGGTTTTGAGTGTCAGTGTTGACAGGGTCTGAACTTGACATCGTTGAATATGGATGAGTGAATATTTCTTAAATCCACATGAAGGCGTTGTCAACTTGTTAACTTTCCTCTCTGTTGTGACCTGCATCAGACAATGCGCTGCCGAATCCCTTCACAGATTGTAGATGGTCCATCTTTTCACTGTTCTGTCTTCACTAAATGTTGTTCCCATGAACGTAGACTTAGCTATACAGACAGCTAAACACTCTCCTAATCAAACTCCAAGGAACAGTCCGATGTGTTGAGTTGGATGGTTTAATCAAGATAAGTGTGAAACTGTTGACAAGAACAAAATAACATCAGTACACAACATATTTTTCTGATAACATCTTCAAATAAAGTATCAACTCAAAACATGTTGATGTAAGAAGGATCAACAATAGTACATGGCATGTGCGTTAAATCAGCTATAACTAGCATAGGTTACAGATCTTTTCCACATATAATTTAAATTGCAAAATTATGCCACTCTTCCAAAAATATTCTAGCAAACATGTTGTTTTAATGATAACAAACAATATAACTTACAGACGATGCCACTTATTAACTTGTAAAGGCATGGATGGCAACAGATGAGCACATGCGGCTGCTTCTAGCTCGATCTTGAGGACAAAATGGCGCTCAAGAGGAAGTGACCTAACGGAAAGTTACCTCACTTCCTGTTTTACTCAGGCTAAAAAATAAAATACCCAAAACAACCACTAGAGGGTAATAGTTGCAGATATAAAAAAAACTGACTCCATGACAACGTCATATCCTCGAGTTGTGCGGCTTCACTGTCCACATAGTACCGCAGACGGTAGAGGACTCAAACCGATCCACTTTGGTACCTGGCTTAAGACATTGTCGGTTTCATGGAGGCTAATCCCTGGCTTCGTGGGGATGAAAGGGTGGTTTGCTGAAATACTTTTGCGGTTTTACTGCAATCCAGTGTTGTGGGGACAGTCTCTTATTCAGGTGTATTAGAGAAGGGTTACCTGCACAACATGCAGGGCAGGGGGTCCTGAGGACCTGGACTGAGAAAGACTGCTTTAGCATGAGGTACTTTAAAAAAATGCATGTCATTCAGCAACCATTTTTTCACCTCTTGTACAACCTATAGGCTAATGCCAATGGTTGTCATTGGTCTCTCTCCCTGTTCTGTCCTTCACACTCATGGTCCCAACTTTTACATTTTACAAGCCAGATTTTAAGTCCTAAATCCATTCAATCATATGTGTTTCTTTAAATTGTTTTAAGTTTTTTTCATGAAAATGCAATAAAACATTCTCTCAGGCTCCTTTCACACTGCAGCTCAATTCAAATTTTTTTTGCCCATTTGTGACTCATATCAAAGTTTTGAATGATGGTCTGAGCGGCACAGATCCAGCCGCCTTTATATGTGGTCCTAGATCAGATACGTATCTGATTTGTGTGGAAGTGACCTCAGTCTGAACCGTCATGTCACATTTCATCCCAACTTTGACATCACAGAAGTCAGATGAACATCACAATTCTGCTGTTTCACAATATTTACTTTGTCTTTTCCTTTTTTTTATTGTAAATGAAAATGACTACAAAACACCACCATCACTTTAAATATATAAATGAATTAAAGTAATGCAATAAAGGGAGGGACGGGGGTGTATTTACAATTAGAATGTGTTAATATGTGGGTCAGGTTGCATTTTATATCCTACATTGTCGGGTCAAGGCCCAATTTCTCTGGAAGATATCCATGGGTCGGGTTCGGTAATCATCCTAACAGGTTCGGCAGGTGTGTGCTGGTAAAACTGGACCCGTGCAGGACTTTGCACAGATGAACTCGGCTGCATTGTCTTTACTAGCCTCTGTAGAG
The DNA here is from genome assembly GCF_017639745.1 of Melanotaenia boesemani. Classification (NCBI taxonomy): domain Eukaryota; kingdom Metazoa; phylum Chordata; class Actinopteri; order Atheriniformes; family Melanotaeniidae; genus Melanotaenia; species Melanotaenia boesemani. The sequence continues at coordinate 26,387,240 of NC_055697.1, read as the reverse complement.
AAGTAGCTCCACAAAATGCCATTGTTAAAATTTGTGCTCTCCTTTTTCTCAGTCTCCTTCTTTCATTCATTAATTGGCCACAATTTTATCAGTTCAGAGTTGGCAAGTACTTCCAAATTGAGAAACATATGTGAAGCATCCACTACATCCATAAATACTAGCACTACGTGACGTCGCGTTATCCTCTGCATATGTGTGTTGCTTAAGGGCCACACACTGTTCACACTTAAGCGTGATGAAGGTCGCATTGAAGTGATAATGTGAATAACCACGTAAAAAAATCAGATTTCATTAAAAAAATCGCACGCAACCAATGGATTAATGATGTGTCATGGAAAAGCTGTGATGGGAAATGTAGAGATGCCACTCTTAGGACAAATAACTGAAATGATTGGCTTTATTTATTACTGCCAAACTGGCTTGTGATTTTTCATTGATACCAAACACAAAGATTAATTTTAACCTGCATTTTACGGGCTGGTGGGTGTTTATTTAGAGCCTTGGAACTGACCATCATCATTTACTTCATATACAAACATCCCATCTAACATCATTTTACAACTTCAGTTATGTGTGCAAATGTGCTCATGCGTGAACTGCACTGCACATGAATCGAGCATGTCATTAGCTGCATGTGCAGAAAATAAGTTAATATTGCGTTATGGGTTCTGCTTCTTCATCCACACTTTCTTCTTTCCACCTCCGTCTCTCAATGTCCGCTCTGCTTTCCAGCTTTCCTCTTACAGTAATAGTTTTACTTCAGGTCTCGTTCGAATGTGGCTGCTGTCCCTTTCTTCTTCCAGTTCTCTTTGTTTTTTCTCTTCTTTTTCCATCACTCCCCCCTCCTTTCTCTCTCCCTCTCTCTTCTTTTTGAAGAATTTGCCCTTAATGAAACTAAATAGTTTAGTGGGGAATTTCTTTGGCCTGTGTGTGTGCTGGTCTTGGAGTGTGAGGGTACGTGTCGTGGCTGAATTGGTTGGAGTGGAGATCAAAGGCAGCCTCTAAATGGAGTGTGTGTATGTGTGTTTTAACGAGCAGCAGAAAGACAGCTTTCTGAATTGCATCGTAAGAGCTGATCAAGCCATCAGAGGAGAAAGCTGTTACTCTCCAACACTTTTATACCTCTCCAGAGCGCATGCAGCTCTTCATCGCGCTCTCCATTAATTTGTTCACATTTGACCAAGTGAAAGTGTCAAACGTTTTTCACATCCACTCTGTAGCACTAGTCTTTTTCAAATTCCCCTTTAACGGAGTTAGAGCCAGTTTGCAGGGAAAACACAACAAAAGAACTTAAATGACAGATTATTTAACATTTCTTGCATATAAAATGACAGCGTTGGGACTTCTAAAAAAAAAATCTCTCCGACTTTAAAAGGCTTGTGCTTTTTGTAAAAGCTGTTTTTATTTAACATGTCTCCTACAGCACGATACCGATGGGCCTTTTGGGAAAAGATACTGTCAGAAACTTCACTCAGAAGTTGGGATAAACATGTGTATGCAGTTCTTTTTTTTTTTTGTTTGTTTTCGACAAGAAAACAGCGTTATTATCATGTTTTCTGTAATTTTTCACAACTGTTTGATGTTCAAAGGAGACTCTCATTGGAAGTGGTGATTCAGAAATGCTGCGGCAGAAGATAGCACTTTGTAAATAATTTCCTGCTTCTTTTCTGCTTTAATATATAACCAAATTGGTAGAGTAAAAAAAATATAGTTCCATTTCTCTTGTTTGCCTGAAAATGTCATGGATGCATAAGTGTTGTTAGAAAAAGGTGTTGGGCACATTCACACCAGCATGTTTGATTACATTTGTTCTGAAAGTCTACTTTGTTTCGGGTATTGTGAAAGGGCAAACAAATTCTGATTCGGACCAAAGAAACAGACTCAGTTCACCTATAAACACAGATCTCGGTTTACTTCAAGTAAACAAAATACAGGAAGCAGATTACAAAACAAAGTGCATTGTAGGTTCAACTCACAGCATTGTGGGTAAACACAACCAGAACATATGCACCTGTGGGGTGATAGGCAGCTCTGGATGGGATAAATTGCTCATGGTCAAACATGGAAGAATTCAGTATTAGTTTTGATAGAAATATCCGCTAGGATCCGAAACAGCTCCATATGTAGCTGTTATATACTATAAACCGAAGTTGTTCTGCATTAACCAATAGGTAAGCAAGTTTTCTAAAAGAAGAAGAAACATTGTTAAAATTAAATAGATCTAGCAGCTTATAAAGTTCTGCACAATAACTCATTAATTTCAATCAGGTTTGTTGGAGCAGGGACACATTGAAAACCTGCAGGACTGCATCCTCCATAGGACTGAATCAAGTAGCTCTGGTCTAGACCTCAGCCTGATTGAAAGCTGTAGAAGAGTCTTAAGCTATACATTCACAAATGACTCAAAACAGCAAAGTTGTAAAGAGTGGGCCAAAAGAAAACCATCAACAATAACGAGGGACTGAAAATGTCATACAGACAACATTAACGTCAAGGTGTTTCTGCTGAAGATGACTTTACAAACTAAAGGCTTTAGTTAGTTTTACGTTAACTGGTGCTGGTTTTTAAATAACGAACAATGACTGTGTCATATGTTATCTAATTACCTACATTTTAAGACCTGGTAAAGACCACATTACTTTTTTCATTATGTTCTGATACGTAGATGCTTTTAACTAAAAGGGGACTAACTTTCTATTTCACATGGCTGCCTGTATTCACACCATTACATCTGCATTAGAGATCTACTTTACCTGATGACTTCCTGTGAAGCAGGGTTTCTGGCCAAGGAATAAATAGTGGGACTAAAGATGTCCATTACTGCTAAACTGAGTTTTATTTTCTTATAAAGGGGCAGAGCATGCGGTCAGCTCATGTTCTCCATCTTTTTCTTTCTTTCTCCTCCTCTTCCTCCCTTCAGCTCTTTCTGTCTTTCTCCCCAGTAATTATCCCATCTGTTTAAAGGGCAAAACTTTCCCATCTTACTCGTTTGTCAGAGTGACGAGCTCCTCTGACTTTTGTGTTCTTGTGTGTGTGTGTGCCACTCTTCCTGTTCTACCTGTCTTACTGTACAAGTGCCCTTTAAATACACAAACACACACATACACGCCATGTGCCATGACTAACTTTGAACTAGACCAGTTTAACACATGTCAGAAACAAGTGTAGATGCTCAAAAAATATCACACACACTTTTATTTTTTATGTGTGTGGCACATGTAGCACTTAATATTATGTTCATATTATTTTAGGTCTTTAGCGTGGTGTTTAATACTCTGCTGCTGGAGATGTGTCAAGCCATGGATAGAAATATATTTATAGGCCTGACGGATTTACAAGCCTCATTGAAAGATGGAAATGCATAAAAACCTATAAAACTGATTAAATACAGTGTTGGAAGAGAATATAATAAAAAAGAAAACAGTAAAATATCACTCACAATCTTATAAATCACAAAAATACAAAGAAATATATTTTTTTAAAGCACAAACATAAGCCAAGATAGATATTCATCCCTCACACATACGCTGACACACCACTTCTGGACCTTTCCATGTGCCCAGAAACACGTATACACTGACACACAGGTACACAGGCTGCACTTCCACCCCAACATCTCTCAGATTCATATTTCTGTAAATACAACACACACATCCGTGCACACACAGACCCCTATCATGAGCACGCACACGTCGAATCATAATTAGGCCGTGTCCTGGTTCTTTGATAGCCATGTACAGTGGCTCTTCTTTAATTCTTTATCAAATGCATTGATCGCTGTGGGCCTCGCATGCCCATTGATCCGCGCACTCCGTCTGCAGGCAGCCGATAAGCTCCCCTCCCTGTCTCCCTCTCCCCTCTCAGCCCCCCCCTTTCCATCACTCCCCTTTTTTTACATCTCACCATCTTCAACCTAAATTTGAGGGGCGAAAAATTGATAGATTTTATTTTAATTTCTAACATTGAGTATGCTTACACAGCTGCCACATCCCGCATATTACAATATATAGGTGAATGAGCCAATTTGAAGCCTCTGTTTTGTTTGTTGGAAATGCAGGACCACATTTCCCATAAATCTCACAGCTTCCTGCCACACAGAGGATGTTACTTACTGTTCCAATATATTTGTGACCAACAATTATTTCTCTCTATTTTTAAGAATATACTACAGTAAAAACTGCAGCAGAAGCAATGTTTTTAATTTGTTTTTAATTAAAAATGCATTTATTCAGCACTTGTGTGGTTTGAAAATAAACACAATTATGAAATTTTTCAGTCTTGTAATTTAAAGCTTTTGAATCACAATTTTTGTGTTTTAGCTTTGAATTTGATCTGCAAGAGTTAAACCTCTGACTGCCCTGTACCTGCATCTGCATCAACCCTGGGCCATCGTTCCAAACAATGTTGACGAGTGTGTAATTACACAGCTGTGTGACTGGCTTGGTGTGTGTGTTCTGTAGCTCTTTTGCTTGTGTGCGCCTGGACAAGATAGAGACCTAAAGCACCTCTTGACTGTGAATTAGCCTGTCATGACAAATGTCTGGAACTGCATGACTGGCTGCCAGACTGGCTGGCTATCTGGGAGGTTGGCAAACCCTTTTAGATAGTGATTGTGTGTGCACCCTCGTGTGTGCGATTGTGTGTGTGTGTAGCATCACTTTGTGCCCACGCCAGGTCTCTGTACATGACCAGTGGTGCGTGCACTCCCACCCTCTTTCTACTTGCCCAGAAAAGAGCAACCAAGGCGACAACCTGCTCACAAGGAGCTTCCAGAGCGGAGAGGGGTCCTCACCCAACGCCAAGCCCACAGAGGAAGCCTCTGTCTCAGCCTTGCACTCAAGCGTTGCGCCCCTCTTCCCCTGGATGTTCCCAGCAGTCAGTGGAAGACACAGCAGACAATTGTTCTTCTTGTCACCGTTTAAAAATGAAAAGTCTTTTCTCCTCTTGAGTCGTCACTCTTGAAGCTGACCACCAGCTGACACGCTTTCGCTTCTTCTTTCTTTTTTTTTCTGCTCCTGTTTTCATCCTGGCTTTGATCATGTAATGACGTGGCTGGTTGGATTTGTGCTGTTTTTAGTTTTTTTTTTGTTTTCTTTTTTTTGTAAGTTGCATCCCTGTGGCTATTGGATCTGCTGTTGTTGTTGTCATGCCAAATTTAAGCGGCATGTGTATCTGTTGCCACTTTCCAAGTTGGAAACGGTAAGCGTAATCACCACCTCGTCCTAGCCTTATGTCCACTAGGTGGCATTTAATCTCCACATGGTCAACCAGTTTCCCTTAAAAAAAAAGAGAGAGAAAAACTTGTGGCATATCGTGTTGCTACAGAACAGTGGGTTTTAATTGGAATGATAAAGTTGGCAGCACTTGATTGACAAGCACTAGCCTCAGTAGGTCTGACAATGAGCAGAATTTTTAATGTACCCAAAAATCACATATGGAAACAACGTCCTTTAATCCACAACTACAGTATTTAAAGCTTGTGGTGGCATAAACACCTTTCTGGCTGCTAAGTCCCCACATGGTAGAAAGTAGATGCCAGAATTAGCATCTTGTTTTTCATTTTAACTCACTTTTACATTAAAACATTCAGTTCTTTTGTTTGTGTTTAAGCTTTGCTCGTCTGCAGTTGGACGTTCTTGTAACACTTTGGTTATATAAACCTTTGTTAAGGCTCAGATTTTCTTCTCAATCATCTTAGTTGCAAACTACACTTGGACTCCTGGGAAATTAGCCACAAAAAGACTACACTGTGTCTCAAATTGTCCTAAACTTAATAAAAAGCCTCTCAGCCAAACACACATGCTAGTTTCAAATGGTTGCTCTGTAGCTGACGGAGCAAGGCGCTAGTCAGATGTCTTTTTCTATAGTGTTAATCCTAGCCTCTGGATAGACACAGTCAATTTCCCATTTCCTGTCCCCAAAATGGCTAACAACAATAATGAAGTAGGATGTTTTGGATTGTACTGTTGCCTGAGCTTTATGTTTATGAATACGGATACATCATACATCAAACTGGTGGTCGTATCCGTATCTGTAGTGGCAAGATTGGATATCAGAACCAGCCCACAGCCAGAAGGCCATCAATAACATTACAGCTTATCATATTACATTCTAAAAGCAGGCAGAGGCCTTATTAGTAAACATAGAATAACAAAGAAGTAAATAAGGAAGGTTGGAAGGAAATATTGTAGCAAAGCAAAGTAAAGAATAAATGGTAATCTTTCTTTATATTGGTGTGAGAAACCGTTCTAGGAATTTGTCTCTGATTAGTAAATCTGAATAGAAATTTGACAACCCTTTGACTTCATACAGGACACAAGATCAATTTACCTGTTTGGGTTTAATACAAACATCCTTGGATTTGCTCCCAAGCAAATCCTCTTCCCACTCTGTACAGATAAATCCTGCAGGATTCTTTAGGAGGCATTTTGGACATGCCATCCCAGCAGTTTCCTGTCCTCCATTTCTCTCTCCTTTACATTAGTTCAACGACGTACTTAAATTATCATTGATTATATTTCTGTCCTTGATTCCAGTGTGAAGTTTCCAAAGCCAGACAGTATGAGTGGGTTGTAAAGTTGGTTATGGCAACTTATAGATTTACTTGATCTTGCAAGGTGGTAATATGCAATGTCCCCATCAGGACACGGAGGAGAGATGAGACAAGCAGGTATAAATGAGAAGCCAGCTGTTGAGCAGTTAGGTAAAATTGATCGATCTTGATTCTTTGTTGTCGGTCAGTTATTGCTGTCAGTTTCACAGATAAATAAACAATAAATAAACTTTTACAGAAAAAAAGTTAAGTCTCAGTGTGCCCACTTCTGTAGCCTTCAGCACTACACCCCAAGTTAAAAACTGGCATTTGTACCCAAGTGGGATGTTCACATTAATGTTGGTTGGAGACAATAAATATCCACACCAACTGGGACCATTAAATGCTTTTCCAAAGCATTGAAAAGCCTCATTTTAGTAACTGTAGATGAGTTGTTTGACCAGTTCAAAAAGGACCACAGGCAGACCAGTCAGATAATGAATTAACATCACTGTGTTAGGGTTTAAACAATGTCTGCAGCTGCTCTGTGTTGGTGTTTCCCAAATTCATGTCTTTGTCTCACATGATTTTGCTTCATCTTATAAGAAGTCTAAGAACCGTGGAGCAATCTTAAGTATAGACTCTTACTGGTTGTACATCATAGGGATGTTCCTTTAGCTTTGCTCTGGTGTGGAAACTAAATCTGATGGTCCAGGATGGCTACTCGCTGTACTTTTTATTTGGCTTCTTTGTTTTCTATCACTTTTGTAGTTTTGTCCTTCTTGTGATGAAATGGATTCTCATTAGCCTCCTACAGGCTCAGGCTAACGTTCGATCAATCGGCATTCAACCTGTGGATAGCAACATTTTCAAAGGGATCACACTGTTAACTTTCTGAAGTACACACACCAGTCATTACACAAAATCCTTCACTCTAATACTGATACTTATGAACCCTTTGTCTATATTATTAAGTCTTAAAGTACATAAATGTAAACAAATTAAATGTTCACTGTTGAACAGATAGCTCCCAGAGTTTTTGTTTTTAAAGTTTAAAATTGAAAAGGTTTTGCTATTTACCGATTCTTTATTATTTACAGTCAAACATTACTAAAGTGCAGTCGCTTTGATAACTTGTTTAGAAAAATTGCAAAACAATTGCTATTTTTTGTCATTACATGAAGTTCCTCTGTTGGCTGCATGGTACACTCTGAGAAAGAAGTATACTGAATGCTCAGTACTTCCTACAGGCAGATCCAACAGAGATTTCTCCTCTCACGCCTATCCCCCCACCCCCCGATTGTCTCTTTTCATCAGTCTCTCTTAAGGTGTATTCCCCTCTCCCTCTGGGCATCCCCATGGGCTCTCTGAAACACACACATACACACACACACTAACAGAGTGCATTAGGGTTGCTGTCATTTACAATACAATCCCATTGTCCTGGCCAAACAATAGCTACAAACAAACAATTGACATGGAAATGGAGAGATGTAGCTCATTAGCGGGCGCTGCTTGTTTTGTTAATGGATAAATGGGCGGCTTCAATAGGCCAGCCCTAAAACCCCTGCCTCAATATGGAGAAGCCTGATTAACAGGAAACCACAGGGAGGGAAACAGTGACGGAGAAATGCAGCGTCGCTCTCCCCTGGGTCGTATGAGGTTGTGTATGTCTGGGAGAAGGGATGCAGGTTGAGAGTGCTTGTGTAAATGTTTGCTGTTGTCACAGAAGCTGAAATCGTGCAGATCTCTTTGTTTGTTTGTTTGTTTTTGTGAGAAATTTTCTTCATCTGCCAAAACTAAAGTCTTAAGATAGTCTTGATAACTTTGCTCCATCTGCATTCAGAGCATCTTTATGTTTCCTTCTGATCTTTTTATCTTGTATGTCTTATCACAACTTCATTTCACTGTCTTAGATGTTTGTTTACATCTTTCTGGTTACTGTATGTAGGTAGTGACCTGTACAGTGTGTTTGGTGGGGTCATCATCAGTTAAGTGCCTGTCAATAGACATCATTAAAGTTTTCCCGCTTGCTCTGTGTGTGTGTGTGTGTGTGTGTGTGTGTGTGTGTGTGTGTGTGTGTGTGTGTGTGTGTGTGTGTGTGTGTGTGTGTGTGGTGGCCTGTCCTATCAGAAGGATCAGATTGAATCGACCTGAAAATGGCATTTCTGCCATTTGATGGTTACAGCTCAATACTGTATCTGTCCAGTGCCAAGATGAGGTGTGTGTTCCCGTCTGTGTGCTCTGAACTCCATAATGCGAGGAGATGTGTACATGCATTTTGATAACAAAACTTTTTTACCACCTAATCTGCAGGAGTGGAGGCATCAAGTGAAGATGACAGTGTAATATCCATCAGTTTTGTGTGTTCTTTAAATAGCCATAATGTAAAGGATTTGACTAAAACCTGTATGTTGTGACTATAGAAAACATTTATGTTTAATATAAACTTAATCCATTCTTAATTCTAAATTGTTTTGTTTTTTTTTTTCTTCTTTTTGTCCATCTTGATTTTCATGAAATCTGTGCTGGCTGTTGCCATTATGATAGAAATTATTGCTTTTAATAAATTAATATTGTTCCATCATTATTTAGCCACTCTTTTGATGAAAGCTTAATAATAATTCAGTAATACAACTACATTTTTCCAACAAAAATAAGTCACATATCTGTGTGGTTTTTATCCTTTGAAACAAAGAAAATGCTGATGATTGTAAAGATGACATAATGCCTGAAATACTGAAATATATTAGTTCTGTATGTCCATATGCATGGCTTGTCAAATTAAGTCATCCAGTATGATCAGGTTTTGAAATGACACTCTTAAAACTCTCTTTGGTAGGCAGGACAGATGCCAGGATGAACTTCTAGAGACTTCACAGATTTGGGTTTAGTGCTGTTTAGTGCTCTTAAGGCTATGTTCACACAGCAGGCAAAAGTGGCCCAAGTCTGACTTTGTTTTGCCCCTATCTGACCCATGTCTGATTTCTTTTTTCTGTGACAGTCTGAACAGCTCATATCAGACCCAGGCCTTTTTCATGTATTCCTACATCTTATACATATCTGAAGTTTTTCAAAGTGACCTCAGTCTGAACGGCCACGTCACATTTCATTGGAATTTTACATCATTGAATCGAGATGGACATCACAAGTCTGCTCTGGAGGAGGCGGAACTTGGCAAGATGAAATGTAAACAGGGGATGAAACAATATTGTATCATATTTTCTGATTCAGATTGCACAATAACTTCAAAACTGACGCACACATGCTGACATGTGTTGGATCTATATATAGTACCCCCAAAAACACACACATGCGACGTCATGGCTTCTTCTGTGCATATGGGTCATTTCAGGAAGGTAAACTGGTCACACTGGCGTCTGATTGCTGTTGCATTAAAGTATAACTTGAACATCCATGCAAAAAAACAAAAAATGTGTGTCAACAAATCAGATTTGAGCATTCAGACCTGCTGTGTTCATGTAGACAATCATCTTAAATTATTTCAATCACAACAATCGGGCATCAGTTGTGACTGGCTTAGTATCTTTTCCCTGAAGTTCTCTTGTTCGTGTGTGCAGGAGCGAGATGCAGAGCGGCGGAGGCAACTGAGAGAGCGAGCCAGGCAGCTGATAGCTGAGGCTCGGTCCGGAGTCAAGATGTCTGACATGAGCCTGCTGGACGCAACTAGTTCTGAGAGAGGCAAAGGCAACAAGGCTGGAGTTGCTGGAGGTCAGGACACACATGCTTACAAATCTGCAGCAACAAACTACAAATATATGTCTTTATGAGCATTTGCATTTAAACTTTGTGTGTTTAAATGCAAATGCAAACTTAAACTATACACATTAACAAACCATCAAGTTTCATTAAATGGCTTTACAAGTAATATGCAACAACACTAATGCTTATTAACTATAATACAAAGGAAAATACTTTTAACATACACTTTCTTCATCAACACACAAACTCACATTTCCATTATACTCTAAAGGGGTTCTGCCTAATCCTCAGAGAAAAACAAAATGTCATTTGAAAACAGCCACAGGTCTTAAAAAGCAGCAGCCTCATATTCAGAGAAGCAGTTTACCCTGTGACTCTTCTCTGTCTTGTTCACCCAGTAAATGTTAATCAACACAATACATCGTGGAGCCAAATCATGCTCGAAAAACCAAACCTTTCTAATAGCATCTTGCAGCAGTAACAAATGTTGCCCCTGTGCATTTCCCACTGCTTTCCATTTCCTTGAAATTGGGGTTATTATCATAATGACCATTATTTGAGCTCGCCATCATTTGTTTCAGATTCCTCTACATTTCACCCCTCTCTTAGTTTTCTATTGAGGAGGATCAGATGCAGTGCATGCAAATGAAAAGGGAGAATGTAGACAGGTGAGGAAGACCTAGAAAGGAGGAGAGAAGTCTTTTGATTTAAAGTGGGGCCATCGAAAGGGGGATTGTTTCATAGATGGTTTAGACAAGATGAAAATATCAACAAACCTGAAATTTTAGAAGAATGATGTGTTCCCTTTAGATGAGAAAATAAAACCAAAAACGAATAAAGCTTAAAGAACAGAGAAACTCATTGATCATCAATCAAGCTGTTGGGTAAAACAACAAGACGAGGACTGTCAGGCCAAGGGAGGATCGCACTTGATTTCTTTGCTCTTTCAGCTTCTCTGAATTGGACTAATTGTTGATCTCATTAAAAATGGAGTCGGAGGAAGGAGCAGAACGAGGGAGGAGGAGGTGAGGAGAAGAGAGAAATGCTGTGGGCTGTGATACACAAGGCCTGCCGAGCAGAACGGCTAATCCTAGCCCCCACTCTCTCAATTTTTCTCCTGCTCTCCCCTCAGCACCATTCACAGTCCTTTAAATGCAGCTCGGGCTGCCCCCTCCAAGTGTCTGCCCGCAAAGAAACTTTCCAAACTCCATCACCATGGCCTCCCCATTAATTAGGCCTCAGCCAGCCACGCAGGAATGGCGCTTGCTAGCACGCTCCACATCGCAGCTAGCAAATTAGAAAAGAAATATCAGGCAATACTGTTGTTTTACTCCCTCTCCTTCTCTCTTTGTTCTTGTTTTCTCTCCCCACTAAGTAATAAATAGCAGAGGAGGGAGCATGCAATCTTTGACACTGTTTACTGATTGTTTTGTTTTAATCCATGGTGGGTTATCCATGCAGCTAGAGCTGCCCAGGTCTCCATTTGAGTTTCTTCTAACATGCTTTTTTGTTTTGTTCCTAATGTGGAGACACTATTGTTTTTGTCGAACCCCTCAGGAGACTTAATGGAATATGTGCTTTCATGTTTTTGAGGGTTTTGTTTGCCTCCCCCCTTTTATCTGGAACAAGAAAGGCAGGCAACAGATCTTTGAAAGAAGGAAAATTAAACAGAGGTCTCATTTTCACTTTTTTATGCCCCAACATAAAACCCACACAGACACAAAGTCCTGCCTTACTACACTGCTGGGTTTTGATGCTGTTTCCTTCCATTAATTTGTGATTTTATTTATTACTTTTTCAGGGTTTTATAAAAACCACCCTGTTAAGTTTCTTAAGTTAAAGGCATAAATGTCAATGATGACATGGACCTGTATAAAAGCAGGTCAACAACTGTGATGGCTCCATGTTTACTGGTGCATTGAGGGAAGATGTAGACAGGGTGGAAGGCATGCTAATGGTGGATTGTGAGATTTGAGATGTTTAAGAAAGGGGTCCATCAATTAGTACTCTTACCGCAGACTGCTGTGTATACAAACTAACCAAACTTAGTCTCTTTCCGTTCTTCTCAAATTCTGCATTTTGGCCTTTTTTTCTCTAACATCTCTTTTTTCCATCTTTCCTTACATCCTTTCTTTCGTCTCTCCCTCTAACTTTCCACCCACAGATGTTTTGGACAGGGTGAAAAGTCATGACGAAGCTCATGTTGATGGCGAAAGGGGTGAGGATGAGGAAGAGGGTAGGGCTGCGGAACAGCAGTTCCGATTTGGTGGTGGCATTGACGATGACGACGATGATGATGATTCTGTTGTCGCTGCCACATCTGCACCTCTGCTGGTTACTAACCTGCTGCCACTGGAGGCCCTTCCAGCCACGTCCAGCACCCGGGGGCACCTGGAGCTTACTAACCCTGGCACTGATCAAACCTCTCTGGGTAAAATCACTGGCTGTTGTGGTACTGCATGACTCACTCTGCTAACTCATTTACCTTCCTGGAGCATCTTCCATGTGTTTCCTTTCACATTCATCAATCACTTGGTGTTTCTCAGATTTTCTTTCTGTGGTCAATTAGACAAATATGAATGCCATGTAAGGTTCTAAATTTATTTTTAAAAATATCTAATAAGTCAAAGATTACACAGAACAAAGGTTTCAAATAGGCCTTTCACATTGGCAGGGAACTGTGCTGGTGTGTGTTTCTAAACCTAATTTGAACCAACCTGCACATTCAGACCGAACCTGAAAAGTTTATTCTAAACGGAGAATAAAAACTAGTGGTTCCTCTTCGTGACCCGCTACATCATATTCACCTGAACACCAGACCACTGTATTACTTCTGTTTCAATCAAGTAAAAAAAATAAATAAATAAAATAAACGAATGCCAGACCAGTGCTGGCTGTCAATGTTCATACAAGTGCTGTATTAAACACTGTGTTTCAATAAAGTTAAATTATATTGTTTATTTTAGGAAACTGTAGGTTAAAATGGAGCCTGATGACTGAACCATCAACTTTCAGAACCAAATCTCAATCTCAAGATGTCCCACTTTGGTTAAACTGGTGTAAATGCGGGCCAGTTTGCCATAAAGAACCAAGTTCTGAGACTCCAGGATGGAGTTGGAGCCAGAACCAGGCCAATGTTTGTCTTAAAGCTCTAAAAGTGAACATATGAAATTATGTTGAAGCAAACTAAAACTAAAAGGGTTCCCGAAGGTTTATTGTCTCTTTGCAACCATTTCTTCTCTACACAGTACAAATATATTTTAAACGCAATGCAGCCATCTGCTGAAGCTCAGTCATGTGGTGTAAACCAGTTTTTTACCTTAAAGGACCCAAACTGCATTCTCCTCCCTCAACAGCTTTCTCTTCGAATGTTGAACATAAAGTCAATAAGCTGAAAATTTGTGGGGCAGCAGTCAGCGCTGGTAAGGTGTAAAGATGCTAGCAGAGTGCCACCAGACTGCTTCACCTGTAGTGGAAATTGTTGTGGCTCTGTGTTTGACAATTTGTCAACTCTGGACTCCAGTTTGTTCCGAAAAACATCATTGCATGGCATAATATTTGATTCAGGATCGTGCATCTGCATGTTAATGTTCTAACAAATGTGAGAAGTTGATTAAGTTTTTCTTTCCCCTTGCAATTTCATTAAACAAGAACATTTATGAGTACCAGCAGAGTTTGCTGCACCGACTTTTGAAAATCCCATAAATGTGTAACGATTTTGAACTGGAGTAAATCTAACATTGACAACCTCTGTACACACCCCCTGTGGTCTTTTATGTCCTCCCTTGGGCTGGGAAACCACTGGTCTAAACTGCCCTTTCACACTTCGAGCCACTTAGCTCAGTGCATGTGCTTCATTTCTTCAGTAACCCTTGATTCACTTCTTCCTCTTCACATACTGTCAGAAGCTCAGGACGCCACGCTGTTGATATTTCTATCTGGATTATTTCCAAAGAAACTTTTTAAATAATAATTAGTAAACTCTGAAAAATTCTCCCCAGACAAAAAAAACAAAACAAATATCTTCAGTAAAGCATTTGCCCAAATCTTCAGAGGTAAAATAATTACTTTGTTTGCTAATTAATTTATTCTGTGTACTTCTTGAATTTCCCGTCGATGTGAGATAGGTGAGCGTACAGTGAGGGACCTAAAGAAACAAACATGAAAACAGACAAATTCTTCTTTTAGCTTTGAAGTGTGTTATCTTGCTTTTTTGTAGTCTTGTTTTTGTTAGTGGTAATTTTTATGTACTCTTAAATGGAAATCATCAGTTGTAAGAATATTTCACGAAAGCCTCTGATGCCACAGTTCAATCTGTTTGTATTTGTCCTCCTAAATGTTGAGGTTCTGTCAGAATTTTCCAACAGTTTTCTGTTCTGCATGTGGGTGTACTCGTCTTTATGTATTTGTGACAAAGTTCAAGAGTGTGTGTTTATGTTTGGTATCTTTTTACATACATCTTAACTGTGTGTTTGTGTGTGTGTGTGTATCAGTTCATGGCATGCAGGGAGGTGACACATGAAACGGTTGCCCTCCTGTTCTTTCATCTTCTTCTGTGCAGTGGTCTGGCCTGGCAGGGGAGCTGTGGTTACCAGTCCCTGGAAAACAGAGCTGTATGCAGCTGCTGGCAGGCATATAGAGAAAGAGATGGATGGTTTGGGGGGGAGTTGAAACTAATTATGAATAGGTGGGGATACAAGAAGGAAGGAAGTTGGAGAGAAGAGCAAAATTATAGAGAAAATTACCTGTTGTGTTGAGAGAAAACCAGTGAATGAATGGAGATTTTAAAAGCATCAGGTAATTGTTTCAGAAATCACGACATCAAAATGTAAAAGACCATAAACTGTCTTAAACAGACATGCTCTCTGCACGACTTTGCCTCCATCTTGCCCTGTGGTTACCATGGTGATGGTCCTAGTGAAGTACACTCAGAACCTCAGCAGTACTCTGAAGTACAAACGGAGCTTAAGGCTGCTCAGTCTGTCCAGATCTCTATCTCGCTCACATCATTTATAGAAATGTAGTATTTATATGCTTCCTTCTCAGCGTGTCCACACATGAATGCAAACCAAGTCATCTGCCCTTATTCGGTTTTGGGACTTTATAAAGGTTTTAGTCCGTTGTCTCTCTTCCTCTCCAGGTACAAACAGTAAACATGTGGATCTGAAGCTGAAGAAGCTTGTAGAGGCTGGTCCGAGAGGAGTCACGTCCCCTTCCTCCCCTTCCTCCACCTCCTCCTCATCCTCACCCTCTGCTTCCTCCACCTCCCCGCTCAGCCCTACAGAACGACTGGAGGTAAACACATACTCACCTAAAAAAAACACTGTGTATATTTGCTTTTTTGTTCCATCTCTCTTTCCTTTCATCTTGCTTTTTTCATGTCACCTCTTTTTTCTCAATGCACCATCAAAGGTTTAGTCCAATCAATTGGGTCCGATTGACCCAGGTTGTCAGCCAGCTGACCCTTTACAAACATCAGTCAGTTCAAGCACTTCATGTAAGACTATAGTTTATCCCTCTCATATCCATATTAGTCAATCTAAAGCCATGACAAACACACACTCATGTGCCATCACAATGCTCTACATAGCACGTAGACGTCCCTTCTATTGACCGTGACCTTTTCAGGCAGTTTTGTGTGTGGTGGGAGGGGGGTAAGTGTGGAAGGGAGGTGTTACGGCTGCTTCTGTCTAAAGCTTCTGATGTGAATATTGAGTCAACAAAGCAGTCAGCCAGTCTGAACATCTGTTTAATTGATTTTGAATGTCAAGTATAAGAAGGTGTGTGTGTGTGTGTGTTTTTGTGGCCGTCAGTACAAGCTAAACTCTCAGTGCGTATGGCGATGCAGGGTGTCTTTGATCAGTGATTCACATAAACACCCTCTTGTGTTCAAAGCCTAAAAGGCTTAGTACTTTATGGCCAGAGGAGAGTGTAAGTGTGCATGTTATACTCAGCATTTGGTTGACACCTAAAAACACTTCACCCAAAGAAGCCAAATATTTAACTGGTGATTATCACTGTTTTGTTTTCATTTATACCAGAGCGTGGTTAGCTGTAATATAATAATATAATATTTTTTTACTTACATTTGCCTATCAGAGAGGAAACACTGCAGAGCCCAGATATGTCCCAGAACCTGAAGTGCACCCGCTTTGTGTTATTCACAGATTCAAACAACCTGTGTCAAGACGAATAGCAGCTCATTCCTGCTTCTAGTAAGCCTCATTCTCAGACCTGATATTAACTGTGTTGGGTTGTCAGATCACAAATGGATGCACTCAGGTTGCATTGAGGATTCTTTCAGATTATTTCACATTACAAGATGCATGCAGGCCTTAAATGTACTTCAGACAGAGATGAGCTTACACTGATGTATTTTTATTTCTCTTTTATTTCTTGCAGAGATTGTGAATAATTAGTCTTTATGTTTTGACTCTGGTGACTGATTGTATTTTTGGTTTTCCAAAAACATCAGTAGATGTTCTGATGTCTGTTTGCTGACAGCGGACTGTGACAAATGCTGCATCTTTTTATTTAATTAAACAAGTAACTTGGATCCGATCACAAGTGGTCACTCAGGACACTTTCTAGGTGTGAGCAGACATACTCAGAGCTGTCCAACAGTGAAAGAATCACCCAGGAAGTGTGATGATACCAGTTCTGAGCAAGGCCCAGGTCTGACAGTAAGCAACACTTTCATTTTCAATAAAGTTTTACCAGGAAGTCAAACTAAAGAAAACTTAGATATATAAAGTACATCCATAACTTTAGTGATGTCTGAAAATGACCTCTGCCATGATTCATGAGATTGGTATGAAATGGGAAGTTATAATAAGTGTATATAAAACAAAGATAAAAAAAACACACATTGTTAAACACCTTTACAACTTTTGGATTTGTTGTGTAAAATGACATTTTTGGGCTTTAAGGGAAAGATAAACTGCCCTGTCTCTGGAGATCTGGGTTTCCCACACGTCCTTTAGGCGGGTGAAACAACCTGCAGTAGCATTACACTCTCTCACACACACACACACACACACACACACACACACACACTTCTTTTCATTAGCGATTGTGTGTATGCGCAGCCTCGGTAGCGCAAGATAAGGGCTTGCAACGCTCAGCAGACTGCAACATTAGTCACGCAGTCCCCTGCATGCACATTCAGACTCACATGCACCACAAGCACTGAATGACCACTGCTGCAGCTTACCAAAGATGATGGCAGCAATAAGACATACAGAGGGACGGTTAAAGAAAGTAAGAAGGTGGGAGGAGGGACACTCCTAATATCTGCTTGTCTTAGAGCAGAAAATGTAGACCGAAGGTTAGCCAATTAGACAGGTCTTCTACGTGTGTGTGTCACACTGATTAAGATGGAGAGAATAAATATAGTTGATTTTCAAGATGAGGTTTGGTGTTTGGTTGAAATGCAGCAGTTGAACTTTCAAATGGCAAATATGTCATAATTGGGAAGACAGCCTCAGGGCCTTAATCAGTCCCCTCAGGAATTTACTCTTTTTGCCAAACAAAGCATGCATGCATCTGCAGATAGTGCAAAGGCTTGCAGTTTTAACAAGTCACTTCAGCACAAAAATCTTTTAAGAATCCCCATGAAAATGTGACAAGGACCGGAGCATTAATCCAATAAATCTGTTGACATCCAATTATGTTTGATTGTTTAACTTTTCTTAAAAAAAAAAACATATGAATTATTCATAACGTCAGCTACTGGATGAGCCCTGTCTGTTCTGCCATAGAAGAGTACCGTTTCTCCGCCTAGTATGACTTAAGTCAACCTCATTTTATAGATCACCTTAAAAGTGTTAGATGCCTGCATTTAATCAAGATTATGCTTTTTTAGCAATGTATTAATTTTAAATGTTTTAAACCAAATTCACCACAAGTTAGTGTGCAAAGTTTATTTGCAGTGAAGAAAGAAAATAGTTAAATGAATGTGGAGATTTGGAGTGTGATTTCTTCCAGTGAAAACCATGAGGCTTTAGGTAGATTTAGTGAGGATTTTTGTGTTTTTTGGAAGATGTATACTTTAAAGTGTAGGACAGTAGAATACCTTTTGTGCATAAATAAACTACCTGATGCTGTTTAACAGTTTTACCCCCTAAAGATCTGATGGTCTACTGGCAGGTTTATAAAAAGTTCAAGCTGCAGATGCAACATACTGATGTTGAGCTAAGATTTGAATGATGTGAAGCATTTTACCATATAATGACCACAGCAGGTATATTCAATGCAAATGGTGATTAAAACAAAAATTATACCTTATACAGCCTTCTGATAATCCACTGTCCAAAAATGATCACAAAGGTCCTGAAAGTCCACCTCTGTAAAAGTTAAAATCAAAGTTTCTTTAATATTTCCCACTGATTACTGCAGCATCATTGTCAATGAGCTGAAAGCTGTTTTTGGTCTTTCACCTGTCCAGCATGTTAACACTCTTGAAAGTTTTAACACTCAAAGTTTTAAGTAGTAGAGACTTGTCATGAAAATGACGAGTCTAGGTACGAAATATAAGAGAGAGCAACATTTCTGTTGACAGTTTTTTTTTTTTAAACATTTTTTTTTCTGTTTCTATCATCAAAGAATTACAGGGACCAAAATCTAGAAATGGGAAGTGGTTAAGACATGCAAGTGTTTCTGCTTTCTGTGTGTGTGTGTGTGTGTGTGTGTGTGTGTGTGTGTGTGTGTGTGTGTGTGTGTGTGCATGTACTAACTAACATTAGTGCTTTCCTACATCTCCACTCTGATTTAAAATGTTTTAATTGGACTTTTTGTGTAAAAGCCTAAAGCACTTCATAAATAAATTTGCCTCAGTTTGACTTGACACAAGGTTTTAAGTAGCTGGTCGAAGCTGACAGACTAATAAACAAAACAAAGTGAGAACCGGCTAATTGCTGACTTTGTTTGTGAAAGTCAATAATCTGGAGCCATTCTAACAGCTCCCCGTCTACACCCTGTTTCCCACCCACCCACACTGTCTCTATTAGCCGTCCCCGCTCTGCACACACCGCTTGACTATCTCCCTTCGTCTCAAGCGGTGGAACATGTTTGCCCTAATTGTCGACTTTATTACACGTTTCGCCGTCTTATTAATGTTGCCACTACGTCAATCTTAACTGAAGTCGGTTTCTTTTCCACTCGGCTTGGCATATTTGGAGGCTTGGTAATAAAGCATCTCCGGGTACGGCTTGTGATAGAGGAGAGAAGCGAGCGTGCAGCTTTTTAACACGTGTTCACTTTGAAAACAATAGCTTTTTTTGCATTTTGCATAATCTGAATATATTTTCTGGCTCGAGGTTTTGTTGAAAGTCAAGTTAATTGCCTCCTTTTTGTCTCTCTCATGAGTAAGGGAGACAATGAATGAATGAGTGTGTGTCTGTGTGTGTGTGTGTGTGTGCGTGCGTTTTCAGGGAGGTTCATGCAAACAAACCACAATGTGGCGTACATATCAACTTCTACCACATTTATCTCAGGACTCTCTGTAGGTGTTGTTTACGTTTGTGTGTGTTTTGGTCGCAATAATCACATGGGAGCTTTGAAATCCTGAAGCAGCTGTCTAAGAAAAAGTTGGGAGCAGATCTAAGTAGCATGTCGAATCTGACAGCATGAAAGATGAGAAGCAACACATTTAAATTCAATGATAGAAAGTTTGAGTAGCTGATGTGTTTTCTTTGTTTTTTTTGTGCATTTGGATATTAAAAGCCATCAGGTATACAAGGAAGTCAAAATTTACATTAAACCATGTTTTTGCTAAAAAGTCATAAATGCCAAACCAGAAAAGGCTGAACTTTACAACCTTTGCCTTCCAGTCTAAATACACTTTCCTTTCCATCTGTCAGAATAATGCTGAGGAGTTGCGAGCTGAACGCCTGCGAAGAGCCACAGAGAAGCTGCGGAGCCCAGTAGTCTTCAACAAGGACTCTGCAGTCAGAAAAACTCAGCTAAAGTCCTTCAGTCAGTATGTTGAGAGCAGACCAGGTGGGTGACAACACCACACACAATGCATGCAATATTTACAAAGGGAGGCATGTTTGCACACACCAACTTTTGACTCGCATTCAATTCACTCAGAGTTTGCTGTTTTTAGTTTTGAGGGGCAGTGACTCTTGCTGTCATTTATTACATAACAAAATCAATTGGAACAGTTCATTCAGTAATTAAGGAGGGATTAACTGGACTTAGTAAACAAGTAAAAGTTTTAA
This sequence comes from Melanotaenia boesemani, assembly GCF_017639745.1. Classification (NCBI taxonomy): domain Eukaryota; kingdom Metazoa; phylum Chordata; class Actinopteri; order Atheriniformes; family Melanotaeniidae; genus Melanotaenia; species Melanotaenia boesemani. The sequence goes on along the minus strand of NC_055697.1, from coordinate 26,366,762 downwards.
ATGAAGAAAGAACAGTTTCATAATATACACCATCCCTCATAAAACTCGGCCTTCTGGTAAAAATAATTAATTTGTTTCCTTAAAGACTCCAGTATCATTATATAAGATCAATTAAGAAGGCTAACTATATTCTGGGGACTTCTCTGGAGTCCACAGAGCTAACGGTGGAAATAAAATGTTACACAAGCTTCTCCATATAATTAACAACAGGATACATCCTCTACACAACATACAGAGTGTCGTCAGTCAGAGGCTTCTTCAGGTCTGCTTCAGTAAGGACTGATGCTGGTCGTCATTTCTGTCATTCTGTATTTATTTGAGATGTCATGATGGAGCATTCTTTCAGTATGAAAGCTTGACAGCTAGACGAGCTAAAGAAATGAAAAATAACCGGGTATAAATATGGCCTGAACACAACTACAGCTTGTTTCAGACACAAGCCTAAAGAAGAAATAACATGAGCCGAAAACAAACAATGTAAGGCTTCATGAGACAACAGACCCACAGATTAGATCAAAGTTTTTTTCTATTAAGTACATTTTGTCCACCACACTTGATCTGAATGCCAAATGAGATTTCTTTATTTCTACTGTTAATCTTTCATTTCATCTTTTCAGAGGTAAAGCGACAGAAGTCTGTACCTGAAGATCTAAAGAAGGTGGAGGAGGACAGAGGTTCACCAACAGATGTTTACATTCACAGACCATTTGAAGAAGAGGTTTGTCCTTTTTATTTGTTTCTTTTTTATACAAACCTCAAGAAAAAAGTGAAAAAAGTCACAGCCATATTTACATGTACACAAGTATGCAGATTAAAAAGCTGGTCGGAAAGAAAAGACTTCTTGCTCGGAAGATTCTGATCCGATCACACTCACTCAGATCATACAGATGGGTGGGTTATGCAGACTGTTGTTGCATTACATCAGCATAAACATTATGTTACAGCTTGTATGTTTTACTCATTGAAGTTTATTTGTAAAAAACGGAACCAAAACAACTGGTTGGTAGTGATGTAAATACATTTTTTGTGACTTTAAAGTAACTTAAAATTATTGCAGTAACTGCAATGTATAAGTATATATGATATATTTATTCTAGAGTGAGTGGCAGTTAAGTGGATGGCTCACTAAATAATAGTTTAAATAACAGTGAAGACTGTTTCCATCAGAAATAACTGTTTCTTCTTCTGCTATTCCCAGAAAGTCAGACAATTCTGCAGATGACAAAATTATTTTTCCATTCAAACGTAATGAATGTTACTGTGGCTGTGCGTCATAATTGCAAAATCTAAGCAGTACAGGTCTGATGAGAATTGTAACCAACTGAATAAATTTTCCACATGTAAATATGAATAATGATTCTGTATTTTGGGAAACAAACAGATAAGTCTGAGTGTGGATTTTGAGGTACGAGTCACAAATATTAACAAGAAAGTTTGCGTTGAAGAAATGTGGAGGGAGGATGGGACTCTTAACTGCTCCTGTGTGGACTTTTTAATTTCCTGTGAATCCGTTTTAAGTCTCTTGTCTCATCTTTGTGAGCATTTAAAATCGCCTCCTCCACCTCTGACCCTCACCTCCTCTCTACTGTCCTCTCTTTGCCACAGTGACATCATAATATTGATCTAACTGACTCCCACGTTAATTATAACAGCAGGAGATATGAGCTGCTCTGCCATTTGTGTGTGTGTGTTTGCACTTTACATCCTTCAAGTGTACACACACTTCACATTGTCTTCCCAGACTGCGCCACATACAAAGAGTGTGTTTATAAGAACACTATTATTTCTGAGCGAGTGTTTGAGTGTGTGTGTGCCACTGGAGACCACGAGGTGAATCTCTTTTCCCAAGCAGTCCTCTCCCACCCTCGACCCTCCACCCCAGTCCTATCCACACACACACTCACACACACACGCACAACCCTCCTCCCAGTGCCTGGGCCCCAGGGTTAATGGGTGTTCAACCTTTCCATTATCCCGATCAGCCAAGAATTACCTGCTGAATGATGTTTGCATTAATATAATATATATGGTAATTTCCCTCCTCTTAATTACGGCTGGGCCGAGCGCAGCAAGGGGAGTGGGCTGATCATGTGTAAAATTGATTTGCCAAGGAAAAATATGGTGATAGAGCGAGAGCGCGCAAGGAGGAGGAGGAGGAGGGAGGCTGCAGGGAATTGGCGTGCACACACACTAACACACGTGCACAAATCACACGTGCATTGAGCCACACAGATGCACACTCTTACAAGCTGGAAAGAGTACAGGAAAAAGTGCTGGCCTGGGAGGAATAGAGGGGAAAAAAAAACTTTCTCTCCTGCTCACTAGTTCTCCTTCCCATTAAGAAAAATGAAGTGCATCAGCAGTAAAATTGAGATATTTTTTTCTTGGATGCATCTTCAGTAGTAAATTTGAATAAACATTTTCCTCACTCAGAGGAGTCTCTCTGAAGAATAGCAAACAGCCAGGAGACAGAGGTGAAGAGGGGTCAGAAATGGAGTGTGCATTAAGTGTCTATGGTTACAGAGTAATAGGTTGTGTGTGTGTATGTCCAGCTGTGTGCGGTGAAAGCTGACGTCGGTGTGTATGGGAGGTTGGAAGAAAGACTCTCCTGACATGGCAGAGTGTATGTGATTAGACAACACTGCAAAAAATACTTCTTAAAAACAAACCTTTACAAATGAACATAAAGGGAGATGGCAGAGAGCAGCTATATGCTGGCAGTGGCTTCATGTTAAACTTTTTTTTACTGATTTGATTTCAGGTATAATAAAGTAACAGATTAAACCTAAGTTCAAACAACATGTCTTTATTTTAACAAATATGAAGTGCACTGGGACACTAATGAACACATAAGGGATCCCCATGTTGCCCAGTCGTCAGGGGAAACTGGAAATGTCAGCATGTTATTGTTGTGAGACTCCTATAACTCCACATATTAATGCTACAACTGAATACTGCTGTTAAAGCTGATACTGCTAAATCCATGATTAATCCACTGGGATAACAGCATCCTAAACCATTTCACACAGCTGCCGTCAGAGCAAAAGGGTTTTTTTTCCCCCCACAATATACAAGATTTGAACTAAAAGATTTAAACTAACATGAAGTTTGTTGAGAATATGTACTCACTGAATTAAATAGTTAGGCTATTTATTAAATAATCAGTCAATTTAATGAGCTACACAAACAACAAATTCAATGGACTTAAGGAATTTGTATCCTGCTCTATAATACACTCCCTGTCCAAAAAAGTCATCACCTGGATTTAACTAAGCAAATAGATAAGAGCCCCCCCCCCCATTGCATAATTACTTCTTGGATGATTATGTTTAATGTTGGAATCATTCTGTGGTCATGGAAAAGATGTTGATATGTTTCAGAAGGGTCAAATTTTTGGCATCAAGAAAAGAAAACATCTTAGGTAGGGGTGTCCAAGTCCAGTCCTCGAAGGCCACTATCCTGCAACTTTTAGATACATCCTTTTCTCCAAGAGGCCTGGTAAATGGATTGAAGAACCATTCATTTGAATCAGGCGTGTTGGAGGGGGGAAGCATCTAAAAGTTTCAGAATAGTAGCATTCAAGGGCTGGACTTGGGGACCCATCATCTAAGAAAATGCTTAAACTGTCCAACGCATTATTAAAAACTAGAAGTATAATGGGGAATCATCATCTTCCAGGAGGAAATGTGGTGGGGAGAAACAATCTTGAATGATGGCAATTGGTAATCACTTTAAAGTTTGATGAAAACAAATTGTAAAAGAACAGCAGTAGAACTCATGGCTAGGTTCAACCATGAAAGTAAGAATATTACTAAAGTCACAATGTGAAGGGAACTCAAAAGATTGGGACTGAACAGCTGTGTAGCCATAAGAAAACCACTAATCAGTGAGGCTAACTGGAGAAAAATGCTTCAGTTTGCAAGGCAGTGTAATTCTTTAATCTGTGTGAGAGTTTTCTACATGTACTGGAACCATAAATTTAAAGCTTTGAGATCTTTTACCTGTTTACTTTTTTACTGTGTTTTCTGATTTAAAAGGTACTATTTAGACACCTAATTTACGTAAAATGTAAACACTGACAATATCAATGTTTTCTGGTTAGTCATTTGTTTAGTATAACTAATAATTGTTTAAGGATCAGTGTTTGCATGCCTGACTGGTTGGTTAAAACTAATATTTGGTTGAATATCCCTGTACGTTTACAGTACATTGATATTTATTGACTAGGTATTTCTAGTTGTGCTGCTCTTTTTTGTTATATATATTATAGAGAAAGATGCAAAGCGGTTTTGAAGTAGTTAGAAAGGAGTCGGGTATATCCCAGCTCAGAGGAAACAAGAGGCAGCAACAGTTGCTCCTGGTTTCTTCTGAATCTGTTTTTGGTTTTAAAAATGTGAGATTTATGGACATAGCAGATGTGTTCATTCATTTTAAAAACATTTTCCTCTTCCTCTGTTTTATTTTATTTATTTTTTATTTCTTTTCCCATCCTTGTTCTTTCTCTTTTCGTCCTTCATCACCTTTTTACCTGATTTATTTTGTATGTCCCTCTTCTCCCTCATTTTGTTTCATCTCTCTCTCCTCTGCCTCTGTTTAATGCTATATCTCACTACTCCTCCTTTTCTGTCATAACTATTCTCTCTCTTTCCGTCTTTCCTGCCCTCGCTCTCTCTCGGTTGACAGAAGGCGTTCAAAGACACCAGTCAGTATGTGGTTGGGGAGCTGTCTGCGCTGGAGAGCGAGCAGAGGCACATAGACGCCCGAGCAGCTCGCGTGGAGAAGAGGCTGCGCTATCTCATGGACACAGGTACCCCAAGCCCAATTACACTGGAAAAACTGTTTTGGCAAATTGAGCGTACGCGCACACACACATCCATGTACACTCAGGGAGTTTGTGTGTTTATGTGAGAGAGAATCTTTGAAGCCCCCTCCTCTTCCTCATCCCTCCTTCCTCTCCCTCCCTCTTGGTTGAATGTTGCGCGACGTAGCGCTGGGTGGATATGAAAGGAGGGACTGGGGGGGTAAGGGAGGAGGAGGAGGTGGAGAAGGGAGGGTAGGGGTGGGTGGGGACGGAAAGAGGGGGAGTGTGTCTCGGGGATGGGAGAAGAAGGGAGACCTCTCTGGGCTGGGGTGATAAGGGAGCCCTTCATGGGGGAAACGATAACTGGGTGCGATAGCGGAGCCCAGCCGAAGTCTCTGCTGCAGCCGTTTGCCAGCCGCGGCCCCAGCCAGCCAGCCAGCATCCACACTATTGAACAGCGCGCTCAGCCATGCACGGCTACACACACACACATACGCATACACTCTCCTTTCCCCTAGTACATATCTGGCCTTCATTGATATGCTGTATAAGGAAAGACGAGGGTGAGTTAAAGGGAGGAGAGAGGGAGAGGCAAAGACATGGCAAAGAAAAAAATACATGAGGCAACACAACATGAGCACTGACACAGTTCACAAATCCACAACAGACACACAAACGCTTACACACCCACGCATACAAAGTGCAATTTGGTTTGGCGCACAGAGTCGGATTCGGAAGGTTTTTATTTAAGATTTGGCTGGGGGTAAAGCCTTGTTAAGACATGAGACACTGTGCCGAGCCAAAAGAGGGGCCTTGGCTCTGTTAAGTCCCTAACTGAAATTGGAGAATAGCTTCCCATTTGTGATACTAAACCGCCCCATTCCTCACCACAGAATGCTGCAGGAAAAAAAAGCTGGTAAAATGTTCTGAAAGTGTAGGTACAGTACCTGTCGTAGTAATTTAGTGGCAGCTCTCATGCTGTTCTTGATATATCAGTGCTTAATGTGATGGATTTACCCCCTAAAATCCTGTTTAAAAAAAAAAAATCAAATCGGAGCAGAGCAAGGGGTTTTCAGAAACAGAAATTGGGGCAGTGGCATTTGCGCTCACCTTCCCATTCCATTTGGGTGCTGATATCGAGGCTATCTCATTGCTATTTGTTGTGTTTGCTCTCCTCTTTTTCGCCTCCCTCCCTGCCTCTGTGCCCTCTCCCCCGTCAGAGCACATGCCATTGTGTCAATCTGAAGGGCTGTTTTTCCTTCTTCTTCTTCACCCACTGTTAAAGCAGCCACTAGCCAGCAAGACCTCAGATTATTTACTTTCAAACATCTTCAACCATAAAGATTTCTTTTTATATAGAAAGATAAATATACACACACCTGCATTCCCCTGCTGAAAATATGATTCCCTAGAAAAGGAGGTGAGCTACAACAGGAAGGTAAGGAGAAAAAAATAAAAGGATATCGCATCCAGAGATTCACATTGGTTGCTTTTTACCTCTTTATGTTACAGTGAGCTACCCTTATGTGCTCTAGCAACTTGTTCATATATAATTTACAATGTTTATACTGTGTTTATGTATGAGTCATTGCAGCAAAAGTTTCCACATGATGTCGAGCACCCTGCTCCCTTTCTGAAAGTGCATTTCTGTTTCCATATCACATTTAGCAGTACTTATCCCAAAGACCCATCCAACAGGTTATAGATTGGACCTGCAGGCCACAGTCTGCAGGCATCATAGCGAGATGCACCAGTGACAGGTGGTTACTAAAGCAAACTTTATCACCTCCGAAACTGAGGTCAGCTGTCTATATGCTGTCTTAGATTATAGATATTCTTCTATGTGTACTGAACGTGTGATTGAAACGTTGCTGATTGCCTGTAAGCTAAATATCAGCTATTGATTCATCATGTCTGACTGAAGCCTCAACTTTACTTGGGGACATACTAGCAAAGCACCCTTTTTGTGCTAAACACAGTTTGGAAATATCCAGAAATCCTCTTTTTTTTCCACTGGCACCGAATTATATGTGCTTATATGAAATGTTTTGCGCAGATCTCAAAAGTTTTTTGGACAAAATGACCTTTTTTTATGAAGAATTAACATCATGCAGGCTAAAATTCAACAGAAATAATCAGTGCTGTATGAAAGCTTATTGTTGCACCTTTTATACAGTTCTTTAGTATATTCAGTGTAACTTGTTGGCATTAGTATGCATGTTGGACAAAACATTTAGTCTCCTACCACTTCTTATTATTTGATATAATACCTGATGTCATGTGTGTGCATCAGCAGCCACAATGTGTCACAGTGTCTCTGTTTAAAGTAACCCAAAACTTGACTACACATATCATCCCGTCTTCTAAATAATAAATACCCCAGCTAATAGTTGAAAAGGTTTTTGAACATATCTGCTGTATGTATTTTCCCTGGTAGGCCTGGTGCTTACAGAAGCAACAGGTCTGCTGCTTTTCTGACCCAAGCTTTTATTGCCTTAACACATTTTTACTATAAATAACAGCTCTAAGAAAAACCTCCCATCCACTCTGCTGTCACCTTTAATTCCAACATTTCAAACCAAGTTAAAACTATGAGGCAACAAACATGTCCTGACATGAGCTGGCAGTGAGTTGTTGTGAGGACCATTAAGTAAAGGAATATATTTTGTTACCATCTTTTACAGTGTTTGAATTTAGCAAGCGTTCAAATGAGATGCCAACAAAAGATTAGATCATAAGCCTGTTGTAAACTTTGTTTACAGCAAAAAGTCAATAAGTTCAGATAATAAGCAGGACATTACAAAGATGATGAAGAGATGAAATCACAGTTTCTGATCATGAGCTGAGAGATTTACAGACCTACTCATTAGAGGTTAGTAGTGTTTTTAAGAACATGCTTTTTTCTTGGCTGTGTGGATGTGCAGAGTAATCATTGCAGTGCATACGATCATGTGATTCCGACCTCTCGAGGTGAGTTTGGGTGAGCTCAGTGTGCAGTGTTGTTGTGGTAGCACACAGCACTGCAGGACTGATGGGCAGATGTGAACATCAGACCAACTGACCCATGAATGATTGTTCATCTCTCTGCTCCAGCAGCAGAAAGCCTGGGAAGATCCACTGTGCTCTGCTGCTCCACAATGCGCCTTTTCTTTGATATCACATGCTTTTGCTTTGTCATTCACTCTTCCATTTAGTTTTTTCCCTTTTTTCTGGATTCAAAGAGTTAGTTCTTATGTATCATGTGTTGTGTGTGCCACAAGGAATTAAGTCTTTAAAAAATCTTGTTGTTTAAATCCCATCCCCATTTCCAGTAACCTATTTTTCCATTTTGGTTTTTTTTTTTTATTGCTTTGTCTCCTTGGTACTATTTTCCCCTAAACCCACTTTTTGTTTACTCCATTGCTTTTTATCCTTGTGACTCTCAATTTCTCATTCCTTCTCTCATCTTCTCTCCCCTCCATCTCTTCCTTCTTTACCACACATCCCCATCTCCTCCTCCCCCCTTTTCTCTCCCCTGGTTTGGGCACAGTGCTGCTTTCTGCAACATTTTCTATTACGCAGCGGCCCTCCCCAGATGAGTCCAAAGTAATTGGGGTGGTTAATTTATTTACTCAGAGGCAGTTCACAGCACATTAAATAATAGAGATAATTGAACAAGAATTGTCAAGTGTCTTCTGATATCAGACACATTACAGGAGGGAGTGTGCATAAAACTCCATTTCTATGCCCCCATTGTTTATGGTAATTAAGTACACAGATTTATTCCTTGGTTGCCTTCCAAGCTTATGGCAAGCGGCATTGTTGTCTTCTATTAATATGTAATCAGTAAATAGTTTAATTTTCTAATCTGTGGTTGGAGAATTCACTTTCTAACAACTCTTAATTACTGCTGGGCTCTAATGAGTCTCGCCATGCCTCTGCAGCCAGCCAATCGGAAGCCAGGACAGGGTCGGAGGGGGATTTGAATTCCAGTGGCGACCCCCCCTTGACTAATGAACTTGTTATTCTTGCACCACTGGGAGCACTGTCCTTCACACATGCAACATT